>NC_064921.1:60513723-61176723 GCF_023897955.1 Schistocerca gregaria | reverse complement strand
AGCACTCGGTGGAAATGGGAACATGTTGTCGTAGCTCCATGACGAGCTGACCGAGAAAGGATTCTGCCGACGGCAACATACTTACTTGTAAGAACCGCGCCGTTAAAAACTCGATCACAACGACTACGTTACTATCGCCCTGCACAAAAAGCGGTCTTGGTTCTATAGGTACACACAGGGGTCGCTGATAGTGTTACACTCTCTGGTAGAAATGCTGTATGCGAATTGGAATCAAGTCTTTCCATTCAACCACATACCTGCATTGGATGTTATGGAGATATCTTTTAATGATTACAGCCATTAGAGAATAATATTCGTGAAAATCTCATATCTCGAAACGAGTTACCTTTCTAGAACCTACCTGTTACAGTAAAACTCCAAAATACTTTTACACAAGCCTTTGTCATCTTCTAACTGCTCCTCAGTGTCTGCAGCTTTGCACATGTTGCAAGATACCACGTGTGGGAGCGAGAAAGAGATGTGAATTTTATTTAGATTCTATAAATGAAATGCAAGGAGTGCTGTTCAACATATAAGTGGTTTATTCACTGGAACTGTATTAAACTGCATGTGCAATAATTATTGAAATATATCAAATTCATTAAACATTCACTCACAAATTATTCAAATAATGACAAACAAAAATTTTAAAAATTCGGTCGCCAGATACTGTAGAAAGTATAAAAAAAATAGAATTGAATTGACACCAAGAGCTCTGCCTACCTTGGTATTTCCCTTTTAACATGAGCATTGTATGACTTCATTCTAATTTAACATATAAATAAATTACACGAATCGGGTTGACCTGGTGCAGTAAATGAGGAAGGAATGAAGGAAAACAGCTGAACATATGACTCTCTTAGCGGGCAAACGGTGAATACTGTGCCTTGCGTCTTTATGAGCATCTAACACATTGCTAGGAAACTGAAGAAAGCGAAAGAAGAATGCGCAGCTAGGAAAGCGGGCGTTTTCTGTATTACCATGTTCATAGCGTGGTCGGCGTGGCAGTGGAGTCGGCTGATTGCGTGCGGCTGCATCAAGACTCTGCCGGCGACGTAGTTGAAAGCTTCTAACATGCCCTACGCTGAAAATAGCGACTGAAACCTGCTACTGGAAGTTATCATTACTGAACGACGGTATGTGTCCATCTCCAAGTGCAAACCTACGTGAAACTGCATTAAACAAAGATCAAAACTGTTCTAACAGTACTACCATCATCGGACATGTAATAAATCAAAATGATCCTGAGTTAAGCTCTTGATAACGCGCACAGTGGATGAAGCTCGCCTACTTGGATCTAACAAACTTTGCTCTCTACACTGTTTGCGACGAATGCGAAGTGCATTGCCTCATCACAGGCGATAAGAGAATCGTTGCAACTTGTCGGAAGCAGTCAAGAGTGAACTCCTGCCTCCTCAGAAGCAAAATTCGGAATCCCTCCTCGCACCTGGAGAGAGAGAGCCTCTCCCCTCCAGCGTCTTGTCTCCGCCCTTCCGCAAATTGCGTAGCTCGTACTATTTTTCAAAGCGAACATGAAATTCTTGCCAATGAAGAGGTCTGTTTCAAAATTTCCTCCCTCCTTGCCGTCGCATTCCACGAGGAAAAGAGAGCGATATCCTGTGTGAGACAGAGTATACAAATAAACCAACACTTCTTCCTTTTAGTATTGCCACCACGTTCCCAGGTGTTCTGCTCGCGGGAAACGGCGAAAATTCCCCAGGCCACTTGAGATTCTTGGACACCCAAGTCGTGTTGTTGCTATTCAACTCGCCGCTCTGTCCGCGTTACCTAGAATCGTGACAAAACTGTTTTTCGCTCTAAGTTTATAGTTTCCTCTGCCTCGGGCACACGTGCGAGCGTCCACCGATTCCCTTCACAGCGTGTTGATGTATGCAGCGCCTTCGCCTGTCGCTAATCCTCTGGGGGCCTGTGAAATGTGCCGACATGGGCGCGCGAGCGCCGCTCGCCCGTGGGCGCACTACCTGTGTCCCACCTGTCCAGCTAGGAACACATCAGAAGAATTAGTTTCATGCACAAAGTGTACCAAGTTTACAAAGAGAAGAATCATAGCCCTTTACCGATACTTAATGACTCAATAATTCACCTCCATCGCAATTCATATATTGCAATAAACTAAAGACTGATTTTAAAAGCAATTATCTCCTTTAATTAAAAACATGAAAAGCTTTGACGCTTTTCAATGTGATCGTTCCAATTTAAGTTGGGACTGAGCAGAAATCGGAGTGCACTATATCTACCACCTTCTGCAACCAATGCAGAAACAGAGTGAGTTGAGTTAATGCGACAAGACTGCGTTTTCACCATGTGAGTTGAGCTACAGTGACAGGACCACGCTTTGTTGTCTCTTCCCAATTTCTTCGTGATACTGATCCCAGACACTAGAAGAAAACTTTTGAATTGATAGCACAGTCGATTCACGTAAAATGCTTCAAACTCTGTTAGCCTGGAGCTCCATCGTGCATAAAAACCTCCCATTTCCTCTTCTTATTAACTGTCTGCTGTTACGTCACAACACTTTCAAATCTACTACTCGGCATGGATAAGGGGTTCATACTTCCTCGACATTCGCACATCTGGAGAAATCTTGTGTTCTTGGATGGGTGCGAAACAGCAGTTACGAATCAGCTCACTCTATTCCTTCACGAGATACGGAATGTAGCAGTCTACTTCTGGACAACTGCAGATTGAATCGATGACAATGCTGCAGGGTCGGTTGGTCAAAGACAATACGAGGAGATCTTTCAGTCTCTGACTTTGTCCTACGAATGCGAGAATGCCCTGTGACTCCCATCTGCATAGAGGTAGATTGTAAATACACTACGCTCGAAGTGCTAGAACTATGTAGATCGCTGTCTGGTATACTTTTATGTATATGTTCGAGAATTAACAGTCACTGGACGTACTGCACAGTCATCTATCTACATCCTAAATGGTATTCGCAAAGCAGAGGAGGGGTGGTTTAGTGATGATACAGAAATTGGGAAGGGCGCTACCATGCCAATTTGTCGGTGTTGAAATTACGCTAAAATTGATGACACTGTCAACTGTGATACTTGTTACATGGCATCGACAGTGCCTCTTCCATCCCATTCGTTCGCTGGTATGCTGTTGATTGCCACATGATGATTGCAATACAACGAACCAATCGTAACGGAACACTGATCCATCAGTTATTCCATCACTGTGAAACATAAGTTTAAATGTAGAGGCTGTCAATGACCTTCGCAGTTTGGAAAGGCTCCACAATGCTGCAAAATTCTTCCATTTTATATACGTTGCGACTGTCTTTTATTTAATATCATCCAGTGTGTGTGTGTGTGTGTGTGTGTGTGTGTGTGTGTGTGTTGTGGTAGCAGCTGCAACACAACTTACGCTGTGCGACGTCTAGTTTTCTGCGAGAAGCAGTGCATCAGAACGTGTTAATGTCAGTATAGAAGCTGACACAGACCTCGCAGTCGTGACGGGAAAAACAAAATGTATGGCAATGTGCAAGGCGTGTTACAGCTGAAAAAAAAAGAATGTATCAAACAACATAACAGAGACCCTCTCTTGCGACTAAAAGTCTGTGGGATATGGTCCTTCCACAGTACAGGCGATGAAACTTTACACTGGCCTGTGTAAGCGATTTCGATCATTGCCCACCTGCTCCAGTGGGTCAATACCTGTATATTTAATAGGGTCACCACATACGCTCGACGCCGGCATGCAGACGGTATTTGTTTGCGATATACAGGAAGAGAGAGATGTGGTAAAAATCTTATCTAGTCCTCTGTCGGATGAAATCAGTGGAGATTTTACATTCGTAATTTTTCTCTGTTGGATGGTACAGACTAACGATGATAGAATGTTTGGGTGAGAGACGTGAATGAATCCTGAGAGACGCAGATCTGCTTTCAACTGCAGTACCTGTATGATGTGGAGTCTTCCTAATTTTCCCAATAAGAAATACTAGTGTAACTGATCGCACTGTATTTTGTACTACCTCGTGTTGGACGAGCAGGCTTCGTTTGGCCCTGACGTTGCACATCGGACACAGTTGGTGGAGCTACAACAACATGTTCCCATTTCATCCGAGTGGTCAAAATGCGTTCCTGTCGCGTTAACTTAGCCCACTCTGTTTGTTTACAGTTGTAGAATGTGGTAGTGCTCTCTGAGATCTGCTCAGTTCCGACTTAAATTTGAACGATCGCATGTATAAAGCTGCAGTGATGGCGGGGCAGAGACTGAGGAGCAGTTAGAAGATGCAAATGGGCTTTGTAAAACCACATTGGAGATTTGTTGCAGCAGATAGGTTCGAAAAAGATGACTCGATTCGAGATATGAGAGTTTCACGAATATTATTAACTAGCGGCTGTAATCATTAAAAGACATTTGCATAGGATCCAACGCAGGTATGCTGTTGAATGGAAAGACTTGATTTCAAATCGCATACAGCATTTCTACCAGAAAGCGTAACACTATCAGGGACTCTTGTATGTGCCTGTAGAGCCAAGACCGTCTCGATGCAGGGTGACAGTAACATAGTGTGATCATGTTTTTAATAGCCCATTCGTAACACATAATATATTTTACGAGAGGTGGAATTCTTCTGTGTTCAGCTTCAAATGTCGCTTCTCAATAGTTTTCCTCGAAAAGAACATAATCTTCCCTCCAGCGAATCCCATTTGAACTACCTGGTGAGTGTCATCTGACTGAAATCCGAATGCTGCAAAAGATAAATTACTCGCCATGCAAAGTGACACTGACATTCAATGTAATTAATTAGCCTAACAATTTGATATCTGTGACAGGCCGTCTCGTGGATGTGGGCGATGGCTTGGGACACCATGGATATTCTTGACTTGGCAGCTTTTTCATTGCGGTGATATCCTTTAACGAAGTTTCAATCGTCCACCTATACATGGTTTAAATAAACAGTATTCCATACACAACAGTCAATTTTCCTACAAATTCTTTAACTAAATTAGCAAACTATATACCAAACACTGCGTATTGCATAAATTGTTTAAATAAACAATGTTTCAAACATTACGGTATATTGATAATTTTTACTTATGGACCGTCGACAGCAACTGAATAAAACACAATTTTAGTGCCATACGGGTTTCGCCTTTATTTTCTGGAAGGCATCATCAGTGACAGGTTGCGTGGACAATGTTTCAAACATTTTTTAAAATTTATAAACAATATTCCTTACACTGAAATAGTTTTTCCTCCACATGACCGATCAACTGAGTCTTTTTCCAGCCAATTTCCGGAGGGGAGAGGAAGGGAGAGCTGGGGGGTTTCCAGATGGTGTATTAAATTAATTGGTCGATTTAATTAATTAGTCAATGAAATTGATATCATAAGTTGTTTGTATTGGCGAGGGGGAGGGCAGGAGGGTTGGATATTTCATGAGAGTTTGGGGGAAGGAGGAGGAGGGGGACAGGGTGATGGAACAAGAGGTCAAGGGCTCATCAATCATAACCTGTCAATCAAAAGGGTGGATTATTCCTAGGGACTCTTAATCCTTTTAGCACAACAATAGGTTAAGTACCCGTCAATCAAATACGAACAACAGGTTTGCCCCTGAATGTATACTTGCCCCTGACATAGCCAACCTGCACTAACAAACTGTTTCAGATCATAGTTTGCCATACTACTAGCTTCAACATCAAAACTATGTTCTTCCCGAGAATCTTTGATGTTGACCCTCCATTCCATTGTCACTCCATGTGGATGTGTAATTTGAAATGTGTCATAGTATACATTTAAGTTCCATTTAGCTTCACGACTTCCAGTGTGAATCGTTCTTTAGTTGTCAGTCCGGCACACAATAATGGCAACAGGGCCAGTTGCACAATCTTGGGGTAAATCCAGGGATAGCTATCTGAGGATTAGGTTAACCACGGGTTAATTCTGAATATGCACTGTATGACACCATTGTATTCCATGTTTAGTTATTCCCAGAATAGCATCCATGTACAGTTAAGTTGGCAAAAACTGAAGAGCACTCTGGGTATTTTCGCATACATCATTTCATATTTACTTAGTCAGTAGCTGCAGAAATAGACTGTCAAACATGCGTGATTATTCATTTAAGAATACTTCGAGGCTAGCCGATAATGCAAATGAGTTCAAGAGTGTAGTAGAAAACACGACAACTCCTACACTCCCAGTCAATGAAAGTATTAGTGTAAAATATTTAACTAAGTTGGTGCACTGCTTATATGTATAGCAATATAACGATCTATCTTGAAATAAGGTAAAAGGTCAGGTATTTGTTATTTGACCAGTGAAAGATCTTTCTAGATTTCTGAATAATTTATGGTGGAAAATGAGCAAATTTCCACTTACATACAACTTCGATAGATGACCATAGCAGCTATAATAGACATACCATTTTTTCTTCAATAAAACTGTAAATATTATTTCCAGGATAGGTAGCAGAGATTACAGATTGGTGGGGCCCCGTATGTGGAATGTAACTTCCAAATTGTGCATAGTGAAATACACAATTTTATAAAGTTGTCAACAGAAGCACACCGTAGTCACTTCAGTTCAGATGTGACATTTATACATACAATAGTATTCCATCAAATTTAGCTGTATGGTAATGACGAATTGTAAGTAGGCACATATTATAGAAGCAATTGTGAAATGCAGTCTGCTTTATGAAATGGTTGGTCTTTTCAGTCTCTCCAATAAACTGTGATGACACAGACATCATGGAGATTGATTTGACTGAAAATTGAGGGTATATGTGAAGAATATGATACTGACAATTACAACAAGCGACCATTATCTTTCTTATAATCCTGCAGTGTAAATATATCTGTTGTAAATATTGAACTGTAACCTGTTGTTATTGTATCTCACCCTAAGTGTACGAGGAAAAGTTACTATTTCATAGATAATTTTGACTTATGCAATCATCTCTAGCAGCTATATGGAATCTGGTAGGGAAGGGGAAGTAACTGGAGGTGTGACACGTTCACTATGTTCTTCCTCCTACTCTACAGTCATATCAGCTTAGAACTGTCAGTTTCGTTTTCACAATATAAACACCTGTTGTCAAACATGAAAGAATTAGCAGAGGTGCAGATGGTGCTGCTTAAAAAGTACCACACCATGAACCATAGACGGGAGAAGGAACTGTATAGGGAAAAAACAAGTTTAAAAAATAAAAAAAAAAAAGCTCAAAAATATTATCAGAAAATAAACATTAAAATAAATGATTTCATAATAAAATTATATTAATCCATATACATTTGTTTGTTTTATTTTCATTTAGTTACATCACAGGACTGAAATAATCTAAAACACTGTCTCTTGTGCATGTTGTCCAGTGCCATACACATCATTTTAATAATCCTGCTGGCTGCACCCTTGCCAGTACCAATGAATTATCCAGTGGACAGAAGGAAAACATCAGAAGAAAATACATTTGAGTATCTGTAGTCGTTGGTTTATTAGTGGAACACAGTCATTTCTGAAAGAAATACAAGAATGACAGGAGACAATTCAAAAGATACTTTTAAAAATATTGCA
Organism: Schistocerca gregaria; assembly: GCF_023897955.1. Classification (NCBI taxonomy): domain Eukaryota; kingdom Metazoa; phylum Arthropoda; class Insecta; order Orthoptera; family Acrididae; genus Schistocerca; species Schistocerca gregaria. The sequence goes on along the minus strand of NC_064921.1, from coordinate 61,169,169 downwards.
GCCACTCCATCCATTGTTATGATTATGTAGATTCACTTCCTGTTAGGTGAGTGATGAGTACCTATGTTCTTGTAACACAAAGACAATAATTACTTTATAATAAATATTGATGTGGTTATGTGGATAATGTTAATAACTGAGAAATACAACAGGTAAGTTCTGTAGCTGGAGAAGCATCGCCTTTAAAAAAAAAAGGGGGGGATGCTAACTTTCCTCTTAATCTTATTGCGTTAAACTTAAACTGAGTAAGCACAAATACTTCACAGGTATCAGTGAATAATATTTCATGGAAGACAATGTTGTTGCTCTGTAGCATTAATGGGTCTGTGATCCTAATATTTTCCCTAAAAGGTGGAAGGTTGTTCTGACACTGCCATGCTGTTTTCAAAAAGGGCGTTTCCTACAAAAAATAGAGTGGAGCAATATTTCCTGCTACTGGTGTAATGTGGTTGAGTGAAACTAGGACACTACAGTTGTACCAAAACGTTTTGTAGGACGAAAAGTCGATGTTTTGTTTAAAACAGAAAAAGCTCTTAATGCAAATAGAACACATACTGGTGCTGTGATTTTTCGATTTGGTTAAGTCAATTATGACGCTGTCTGCTAAATAAAAGGAAACAATCCTTTCCACTACTACAACAATTGTAAAACATGCTCAAATATACAAGACTATTTTTTGACGAATCGTCATTTGAGAGTGCCTGATTTCCATCAATAATACGATGAAATGCACAAAGTACTGAAATCAAACAGATATTATTGCAAATAAACAATACTATTTAAGAAGTCAGAGAAAGAATAATAATAATATTTTTATTGTCAGTTAGCCATTACAATGTCACACATATTATACAATACAATCGATACATTAAAAGGAAGACTACGATTTCTTTAGTGTTAAAGTATTATATTACTGTACAGTTCAAATAATCATTTATGTCATAGGATAGGTGGGTAACAAGCTAGTCATACAGTATTTGTTTGAATGTATGTACTGGTAATTCTTGTACAGATTGTGGAATATTATTAAATAAATTTGTGCCCCATGAGTTCATAAGTGATCAGTGATTGTAATAGCTTGTTGTATGGGGTATAAATGCATCTGTTCCCTCTTATACTGAAACAATGTGCATTTTCTCTGGATTTTGCTTGTGTAACTTCTTTTTTGTGTAAATATAAACATAGCATATGTAAAAGTTTATTACAGTCATTAGCTTTTGTTCACAATACAATGGTTTACAGTGTGGCTTGTAGAAGAACTGGTAGTTACCCTAACAACATTTTTCTGCAGTATGCACACAACTACAGTTCCCCCATAAAATACCACATGTTAGTATGCTTTGCAAGAAAGAAAAATATCATGTTCTTCATGCTTTCTGGGTACGCAATGCATAAGTCACCTTAACAAATAAATTACTCTTGACAGCTTATCCTAAAAATATTGTACATGTTGACTTCAAGATAATTTATCGTCTAAATACACCCCAAAAACTTACCATGACTAGGATCATATGATGGAAGCTTGTCTTTTATACTAAAAATCATATACTGTGTTTTGTTGTATTCAACAAGAAGCCATTTGCTTTAAACCAGTTGGAAGCTTGGCACATTGTCTTTGCAACACAACTTTTAAGGCTGCTGGGATCATCACTGCAATGAAGAAATGTTGTATCATCTATATATAGAACTGTACTATATGTTATAAATGATTGCAGATCATTGAGTATTATTAGGAACAAGAAAGGAACCCATAACAGGTCCTTGGGGAACACCTATCTTAACCTATTCCATTCTCAACATTTCCTTGCCAACACAGACAATTTACCTATGATTCTGTAGATACGATTTTGATACATTAAAGCTGTTACCTTCAATACTATACCAGAATTGATGTGTGTTTTACTTAGATCACAAAAATTGGGTTCAGAAAAGCCTTTATTCTCAAACAGTTGACGTATATATTTGACTACAGTGTCAACAGCATCAACTGTTGACAAATTTTTCCTAAAACCATACTGTGATTCACTAATTATTCCTATATTTTGAAAGTAAACATATAATTGTTGGTAAATTACATTTCCAATACTTTAGAAAAAGCCAGGACTATAGAAATTGGCCTAAGACTTGAAGTTGAGTCAATGTCTCCTTTTTTAACTATTGGAACTACTACAGACACATTTAGCTCATCAGGAAAATATATCTCAGTATGCACTCGTTTATACAGTATGTTAAGGGATACACATTACAATCTATTACTTTCTTTAGTGTGTTACACGATAAGACATATATATCTACACTGTCTGGTGGTCTTTGCTATTTTACGAGGGTCGGTCAAAAAGTAATGCCTCCCATTTTTTTTCTACTTAAAAAAATTAAGTTAAGTGAAAAATTTGAATTTGGCGCCATTCCTCAAACCTTCTTCTGCAATCCACAGCAGTAGTAACTTTCTGTGTCAACAGGTGGCAGCACAGCAGAAGTTTGTAAGATGGCCGACATCGATGTTCGTTTGAGACAGCGTTGTGTGATTGAATTCTTGAATGCAGAAGGTGAAACGCCCATACGCATTCATGAAAGACTGAAGAAGGTGTATGGTGTTGTGACAGTGGATGTCAGCACTGTTAGACGATGGGTTCGTCGTTGTAAGGAAGCTGAAGGGCAAACACCGTTGACTGACGAAAAGCGGAGCGGCAGGCCGTTGAGTGCAGTGACTCCACACAACATTCAGAAAATTGATGACATCATTCGTGGTGACCGTCGGGTGACTGCAGATGAAGTGTGTCGCATTATTTCTCTTAGTAAAGGCAGTGTGATCACGATTATTAAACAATTGGGGTACACAAAAGTTTGTGCATGGTGGGTTAATGTTAAACGATCAGAATAAAGAGGCAAGGAAAACAATAGCCTCCCAACACTTGCAGCGCTTCCGTTTGGAGGGAGATGAGTTTCTGAAAAAAATTGTGACCGGGGACGAAACATGGGTGCATTTTTTTGAACCCGAATCAAAGAGGCAGTCAATGGAGTGGCGTCACACAAGCTCGCCGAGGAAGAAAAAATTCAAAACTGTGCGATCGGCAGGGAAAGTTATGGCAACAGTTTTCTAGGATACAGAGGGTGTGATTCTGGTTGATTTTTTGGAGCAGGGATGCACAATAAATTCTGTTCAATACGTCACAACCCTCAAAAAACTAAAAGCACGTCTTCAGCGAGTTCGCCCAACAAAATCAATGGCAGATGTTCTTCTTTTGCATGACAATGCAAGACCACACACCAGTCGTCACACCTCTGACGAGATTGTCAAAATTGGATGGGAAGTTTTGCCTCATCCCCTATACAGCCCTGACCTGGCACCATCAGTCTTCCATCTGTTCAGGCCACTAAAAGAAGCTCATCGTGGGATTCATTTTGAAGATGAGGAGGCCGTCAAAACATCCGTGCGTCAATGGCTTAGGAAGCAGAGCTGTGATTTTTACCGTGCTAGGATACATGCCCTTGTTCAAAGATGGACCAAAACTGTAGAGATGGGCGGAGATTACATTGAAAAATGACAAAATGATCCTCAATGTTGTGGTTTTCAACCTATGTAATTGCATTTAAATTTCCTGACAATTAAACGTAGAAAAAAAAATAGGAGGCATTACTTTTTGACTGACCCTCGTATTATTCTCAGGACGATGAACTAATATAAGGTTTGAAAATAGAATATCCTACTTCCTCAACTGATTTAATAAAATAACCATTTAAGTTATGGGAACATGAGTTAATTTTCTTGTTACTTTCACTTTTAGCAATACTATTTATTAGTTTCCACATGGCTTTGCACTTGTTAGTGAAATTCTAAATACTGCTGAAGTTGTGTGCGTTGATGGCTTCCACAATGGTTTTGTATTTGTGGCGTTGCTCTTGAAACCTTTGTCACTTACATTGCATTTCTTTATGGGAATACTGTCATTAAATTGTGTCAAAAATACTTTACTGACAAATCATTGCATAAACTATAATGTGTGTCACCATAACACTGGCAAAACCAGTCTCTGTCTGCAATGGATTTACGAAACCTGACAATTTTGTCATTTTCGACAGGTATGGTGATTACGACTTTTGGGACAGGCCTTGCAATATTACTCATATCAGCAGAGCGTTGCCACCTATCCTTCATATGCTCCAGTTTCTCACGTACGTGATTGAAAAGACGAAGTATGGCTTCCTTTGATATGGTAAGTGAAATCTGGATATGAATTCGGAATAGGCCTCATCTCACTTTCTTATTCTTCTGAACAGTTCAGCCAAAATTTCAACATCGTTGTCTGCAGCTGTCACTGTTCCTACCATCTGGAAAACTTATTCCCCAGTTAAACCCGTTAAGCGGCCATGAATCGCCGGTTAAGTTATCCCGAGTTTACTCTCTGGTTAGGTGTTATTTCGGGTTCATACAATGCGTTTCTAACACCATTCCGAGAATAGAGCTTAGCTGGCTACTAAATTGATATTGTACAACTTGCCCTTAACTAGGGAATATGTTTCCAAAATGGCAGGAATAGTGACAGAAGCAGACAGCGATGACAATATTGTGACCGGGCTGTTCATGAGCATCAGAAGAAGAAAGTTAGAGAACACCGATTCCAAATTTACATCCAGATTTTGCTTATCTAAGGAAGCCTTGCTTCTGAGCATATGACGGGCTGGTCACACTATTTCTCTGTTTTCTTAAATTATCCTGTCTATTTGTAGTAATATGCGATTTATTTCAGTGCTCTGTGCACATCATCATGAGGCACTTGAAAATAACAATTGATCCAAAAATCGTCTTGTTTATTTTGGCATGTTTTACAATTGCTGTAGTAGTGGAAAGAGCTGTTTCGTTTTATTTAGCAAACAGTGCCGTAATTGACTTAACCAAATCGAAAAACCACAACACCAGTATGTGTTCTATTTGCATTAATAGCTCTTTTCTGTTTTAAACAAAACATCGACTTTTCGTCCTACAAAACGTTTTGATACAACTGTAATGCCTTAATTTCACTCAGCCACATTACACCAACAGCAGGAAATATTGCTTCACTCTATCTTCTGTTGGGAACGCTCCTTTTTGGAAACAGCACAGTAGTGTCAGAACAACTTTCCACATTTTAGTGAAAATATTAGGAACATAGGCCCATTAATACTTCAGAGCAAAACATTATCTTCCATTAACTAGTGTTCACTGATGCCTGTGAAGTATTTGTGCTTACTCAGCTTACGTTTAATACAATAAGAGTAAGAGGAATGTTGGCATTTTTCCTTTTTTAAAAAAAAAAAGGTGATGCTTCCCCAGCTGTTGAGTTTATCAGTCATTAGTACTATCCTCGTAAGCCCACCCATATTTATCACAAAAAACAGCTACATATATGAGATATAAGAGCAGTACAGGAATCTAATTATTGACTATGAATAGTTGTAGCATGTGGAAAGAGAGCACAAAATGCTATGCTTTTAACTTCTCTTGAATATCAGGTTATTTCCACTGTTCTCCTTTATTTCAAATTGTAGCTAATTCAATATAACTGTTATGTACCATTTTTCTGAAATTGATGGCTTACTGCTAGTTTTTAATGTAACAAAAAGTCTGATAGTACACTAATGCCCAGAGTTCGCATAGCCACATCCATAGCACAAAATATTTTCACTCTTATCTACCATTGGGACAACAACTTTCCATCTCTTAATGAGTGCTTCAGAGCAACAAAATTGTCCACCACCTATCATTATTCCCATAAAAATTACATTATTTGTTCTTACTCAAGCTAAGTTTAACACAGTGAAATGAACAGTAATTTTCCTAAGAGAGCTGTAGCAGACACATGTTGTATTTCTCTGTTATTAGTACCATTCACATAACCACATTTATATTTATCATACAGTTATTGATATTTTTGTGTTATAACAACATAGGCACTTGTCATTTTGATTAACAGGAATATGTACTTATTGAATCTACATAATCATAACACCAGAAGATGTGTTTGGCAAGTTATATTTTTAAACTTCTCTTTGATCGTCTTGTGTATTCTTTCTTTCTTTTGGAAATGACTCTGTTCCACCAATGAGCCAGCAATTATGAACATTCAAATATTTTGCCTCTGGTGATTTCCTTCTGTCCATTGAAGACTTCATTGGTATTGGCAAGCGGACAGCCAGTAGGATTATTAACGCTGAACAAGTGTAAGAGACAGTCTATTAATAATTTCAGTTCCTGGTATAGCTAAAAGAAAATGACATAAACGTATATTCATCATAATTTTTTGTGAAATCATTTGTTTTAATTTTTATTCTCTGATCCTAATTTTTAGCATTTCACTCTTTTTTTAACAAGTACAGTACTCTGGTTCTTGTAAAGCTAGTTTGGAAGCAGCAGCACCAGCACCCCAGCTAATTCTTTCATTTTCGACTACAGGTATTTTTATTCTGAAAACAAAACTGACAGTTCAAAGCTGAGATGACTGTAGGAAACAAGAAAGAGCACAGTGAGGTTGTCATGTCTCCATTTGCTTCTGCTAGCCTCCAAGATTACATATAGATTCTAGAGATGATTGCACAAGTCTAAATTATGTATGAAATAGTAACTGTTCCTCAAACATTTAGGGTGAGATACAATAACAGCCTCCAGTTTGATGTGTTGCATACATTTCCACCCCAGTAGTATAAGAAAGGTAATGGCTGCTTATTGTAAATGTTAGCATCTTATTCTTCATATATGTAATTAATATTCACCACATCATAGACACAGTTTTACATATACCCGAGAAATACAAAAGTGGATGCACAGTGTTCAACAATTCAGCGTGGGTATTGGCTGTAGAACACCCATTGCTGCTGTAATGAATTAATAATTAATATTAAATGATTAATAATACAATAAATACAACAGCAAGCTAGCCAGTAACACCTCTCAGAATGTTCACTCAAATCAAACTCCATGATGTTTGTGTTGTAACAGTTTACTGGAGAGACTTGCAAGACCAACTACTTCACAAAGTAGTTCACATAGCGCAGTTGATTCTGTGTTATGTGCCCATTTACAATTCATCATATACCACACAGCTACATTTGATGGAAACTCAGGAGGACGACAGTTAAAACCCACGTTCGGCCAACCTGATTTGGGTTTTCCGTGATTTCCCTAAATCGCTTCAGACAAATGATAGGATGGTTCCTTTGAAAGGCACGGCCGGTTTCGTTCCCCATCCTCCCCTAATCTGAGCTTGTGGTCTGTCTCTAATAACCTATTGTCGATGGGACAACAAACACTAACCTCCTCCTCCTCCTACATTTTACAAAATACTGTCGTGTGTAGACATGTTACATGTGAATCGAACTGACTATCGTGTTCTGTCATCAATTTTGTAAAATCGTCTATTTCATTGCACACACTTTGGAACATACATTCCACGTATGGGGCGCCAACAAATTATACCCTGTTACCTTTTCTGGGATTATTTTTTTTTAATTGTACCTCTGTTATACCTGTCAGTCTATGTGATGTTGTCTGTAAATATAAAATGTTGCATATTTTTTCTGGAGATCTCTTAATGGTCAAACAAAAAATATCTGATCTTTACATTAATTTCAAGATAGATCATTATATTGTTATACATATAAGTTCTCTACCAAGTTAATTTTATGTTTTGCACTAATATTTTCATTGCATGAGGCTGCAGCAGTTTTCGTGTTTTCTACTACACTCTCTAACTCGTTTATAGTATCTACTAGCCTCAAAACATCCTCCAGTTATTAGTTTTGCGAGCTGGACAGCTTATCACTCATGTTTGATACGCTATTTCTGGAGATGATGACTAAGTATACATGAAATGAAATATGTGAAATACCCAGAGCACTCTTCATTTGCTGCCAACTTAACTAAATGGGAACGCTATTCCAGAAATAACCAATTGGGGAATAAAATGGCCTCATACAACATGAACATCGGTTTAACCCGTGGTTAGCCTATCCTTCGATTAGCTATCCCTGGATTTATCTGAAGGTTGTGCAATTGACCCTAAGCTCGCTAACTAGCCATAAATCGCCGGTTATGTTAAAGGCCAATTCACACTGTTTGTCATGACACCGTCACATCAAGGTGTATTCACATTGTCCATTAAAGTCACAGCATGGCACGTCAGTTCAAGTCATGTGATCTCAACTCGCGCTGCTGCGCTCAGCTCTTCTTTTCGCGGTTTTGACAAGATGATTTTTAATTGCTTTTACACGCTAAGTGTACATACACAACGCAGTAGGTTATATACATGCATGCTGAGGTCCACATTTGTACGAAAATGACATTTATTGGAGTCAAATGATTTGCATATTGCAGGAATAGCTTGCATAATAGAGGAGAGAGACGGAAGTGCAAAACAACAGAAAGAAACTTCAAAATGATGGAACACAGCAACCAGCCGGCCACGGTGGTCTTGCGGTTCTAGGCGCTGCAGTCCAGAACCGCGGGACTGCTACGGTCGCAGGTTCGAATCCTGCCTCGGGCATGGATGTGTGTGATGTCCTTAGGTTAGTTAGGTTTAAGGAGTTCTAAGTTCTAGGGGACTGATGGCCTAAGATGTTAGGTCCCATAGTGCTCAGAGCCATTTGAACCATTTTTGAACCACAGCAAGCAGTTTTCCTTTCCTTTCAGGTTTTATTGAGGAAATCTAGATTTCGGATAGTGCCTAGCCATTATCAATGCACTATTTCATAGTATCAATTCATGACCTAGTACGTCAGTTAGCTATTGTTGGTTCAAGACATGATGACTAGAAAGTAACTGCGTGGATCCAAAAAAATGTCATTACATGGTACAGAAGTGGAATTTCGCACACTATATAATGAGCTTGAGGAAGAAGAATCTCTCATTTCACGAATGAACCACCCTTTATTGGCGACATGTGTAAAAGTACTAATGTAATTTTATGCTAATGCTTACTTTATTTGTTGTTTCATGCTACAATAATGTGGCAGTTTAGAAAATCACTGGAATCGAAAAGTAAAATTTACCTGAAGATAAAATTAAAAGAAGAATTTATGAGAAGAGAACCAGGTAAGGTAAAGTGCAGCAATTCTTAGTGGTAGCATATGTGTCATAGATTGTATTACGTGAAACATTGTTGAGTTTGAAGTTAATGCACCACTTTTCATTTCAAAATTTGTATACCATATACTGGTACCTACACTGCAATAGAGTATAACAATAAAACGTAGAACATTGTCCTAACAACATGACTTCATTTGGTTACATCATTCATAAAATGGGACAAATACACTCCTGGAAATTGAAATAAGAACACCGTGAATTCATTGTCCCAGGAAGGGGAAACTTTATTGACACATTTCAGATACATCACATGATTACACTGACAGAACCACAGGCACATAGACACAGGCAACAGAGCATGCACAATGTCGGCACTACTACAGTGTATATCCACTTTTCGCAGCAATGCAGGCTGCTATTCTCCCATGGAGACGATCGTAGAGATGCTGGATGTAGTCCTGTGGAACGGCTTGCCATGCCATTTCCACCTGGCGCCTCAGTTGGACCAGCGTTCGTGCTGGACGTGCAGACCGCGTGAGACGACGCTTCATCCAGTCCCAAACATGCTCAATGGGGGACAGATCCGGAGATCTTGCTGGCCAGGGTAGTTGACTTACACCTTCTAGAGCACGTTGGGTGGCGCGGGATACATGCGGACGTGCATTGTCCTGTTGGAACAGCAAGTTCCCTTGCCGGTCTAGGAATGGTAGAACGATGGGTTCGATGACGGTTTGGATGTACCGTGCACTATTCAGTGTCCCCTTGACGATCACCAGAGGTGTACGGCCAGTGTAGGAGATCGCTCTCCACACCATGATGCCGGGTGTTGGCCCTGTGTGCCTCGGTCGTATGCAGTCCTGATTGTGGCGCTCACCTGCACGACGCCAAACACGCATACGGCCATCATTGGCACCAAGACAGAAGCGACTCTCATCGCTAAAGACGACACGTCTCCATTCGTCCCTCCATTCACGCCTGTCGCGACACCACTGGAGGAGGGCTGCACGATGTTGGGGCGTGAGCGGAAGACGGCCTAACAGTGTGTGGGACCGTAGCCCAGCTTCATGGAGACGGTTGCGAATGGTTCTCGCCGATACCCCAGGAGCAACAGTGTCCCTAATTTGCTGGGAAGTGGCGGTGCGGTCCCCTACGGCACTGCATAGGATCCTACGGTCTTGGCGTGCATCCGTGCGTCGCTGCGGTCTGGTCCCAGGTCGACGGGCACGTGCACCTTCCGCCGACCACTGGCGACAACATCGATGTACTGTGGAGACCTCAAGCCCCACGTGTTGAGCAATTCGGCGGTACGTCCACCCGGCCTCCCGCATGCCCACTATACGCCCTCGCTCAAAGTCCGTCAACTGCACATACGGTTCACGTTCACGCTGTCGCGGCATGCTACCAGTGTTAAAGACTGCGATGGAGCTCCGTATGCGACGGCAAACTGGCTGACACTTACGGCGGCGGTGCACAAATGCTGCGCAGCTAGCGCCATTCGACGGCCAACACCGCGGTTCCTGGTGTGTCCGCTGTGCCGTGCATGTGATCATTGCTTGTACAGCCCTCTCGCAGTGTCCGGAGCAAGTATGGTGAGTCTGACACACTGGTGTCAATGTGTTCTTTTTTCCATTTCCAGGAGTGTAAATTTTTAAATTTCAATTTATGAATTATTGTAGCAAGGGATGTTTAAATATCAGACATTTGCTACCAAAATAAAATTTTGTTAATAGATTTTTAGTGCAGGGAGGGTTAATACACAATTATCAAAATGGAGCATAACATTGAATACACAGATTCTGACAAGGATAGTGTTATATATAACGGAAATTACGAATGTGTGTTACAGAATGTCACAGTACTTGCATAAAACGTAGACAATAATGAAAATTTGTTACGAAATATGTTTGATAGGATGAATGGAGCTACGTTAGAGCCTTTGATGGGGGCTGACAAGTTAATATTAGAAGAGACGGCTATCATACACTCTGTGCGATGGTCAAAGGTCACTGACCTACTGAAAGACACATTAAGCAAACTGTGTAAACTCTACACAATCCAAACTGAGCTGAATAATGAACAAATTGACCTCACTACCTCAAAATCCGGACATGATGAGTTGAAAGCAGAATTATTACACTGCAAGAAAGTAATGCTGCACAAAACTCCAAAGTTAACGAAATAAATACTCGACTCACTGGTCAGGTCACAGGTTTACACTCACAGATTAAAACACTTTGTGATCAAAGGGTTAATCAACTGTAAAAAATGAAACTTTGTTTAAATATGAAGATCAGCAAAAGTTCCTTGTATCTGTTGAGAAGTTGTGATCTAATGATGATACATCCAGCACATAAGCAGTTAGAATTGCTGAGGTGCATGCTTCCGTAAAAACATGTGATACAGAGCTGAAGGTAGATACATACCTTAGCAAGTGCTTTCACAGACAGTTTTCAATTAGCAACCAACAGCAACTATAGACAAGTTAATAAAGATCTCCACACTTGGCTGGAGGAAAGGGATAACGTTTTCAATGGTTGTTTACAACAAAATTTGGGTACCATTGTCAATGATATAGCCAAATAAGTTTTGAAGACTGATACACATATTGCACATTTTCCATCACAAGCCAACGTACACATACAGTCATGTGTTTACATACCTAATGAGCATGTGAAAGATACGAATCGTAATCCATATGCAAGTGAACAGAATGGTTATGATTCAACGCTAATTGTAGATTAGATATTCTTGTAAGCCCATTCAGCAACAAGTGTATGAACATGTATTGCCATCAATAGTAATAATACAAATAACATACCGTCTCCAATGTATATGGGAAACAAGCATATTTTAAATCAGGGGGCAGAAACATATTATCAATAATATTACCGGATGTAAGTTTATTAAAATACATGCAATTCCAAGTCTTCATCCATGTAAGGGCGAACAGTGCATCCAATTGTTTTTCTCGAAACTTTTAGAAATAATTTCCCTATTGATGGGCAGATAGGCAAAAGATCTGTCATCGGATTCAAGCAAGGTGAAGCAGCCCCATGGGCCTGTAACATTGCCATTCTTTGTACATAGTATTAACAATTCTGAACAAATTCTGGTCATCTTCGGTTCAGGAGATGCTTCGAAAAATGGTGTTCGAACCAGAACAGTTCAATTCATGGCAAGCTAATGTTCGTCGTTACTTTGAAAAGTTACATGACACATGACACATGACACATTACTGGGATGATACCGTGTCTTCACGAGACATAATCCATGTATTAAAACACGGTTACTGTTCCACACAAGGAAAAAGTTAATAATGGTACCAGATCATGATGTAGAATAGTTTCTTTCGGTCTTGCATTCACTTGACATTACTAATGAAGACGTGCAGAGTACACGGAATAACAGTTACGACACGCCTCAGCAAAAGTGCATACACTGCAGGTTAGCCAACCTAATCCACATACACACAGAATAATGTCATGTGCATGAGACAGCAAAACATGCAGCTATATTTGAATGCATACAGTAATAACAACGGCACACATTCAAGTGGAGGCAATCCAAACAAAAAACGAGCAGGCAGTATCAATAACAACAACCATCTATGTGGAAATAAACACAATAAGATGCAAAGCTCACTGTATCAAAACAATCTGCAATCACAATATTACAGTAAGAATTATGGACAAAGTGATTTTTCATGCTTTAATAACCAGCAAAGTCCTTGGGAACCACCACTAAGTGTTACACAGCGAAATAGTAATTTAATGAATCATGGTCAAACGAGCAGCAATAAAAAGAAAATCAAAACAGGACACCATACACTCCAAGACGAAAAAACGGTGACTGGAAATATTGTGCAGGTCGCAAGTGAAGTGCTGTGATTTTTATCTTAATTTTATTGTAACTTTATGTGAATGTAATGACACACATACATAGACACATAGTAAAAAAAATCACTATACACACTTGATATGTTGCTATGTCAACCTACATTACCGATATATTTTATTTTTATATAAACTCTTAGATGTTAACCACTATTCTTTTTTTATAAAGCACACACAGTAAACATTGTATTTTACTTGCTCCTCACCTTTCAGTATGAAGTCACTCCAACAATCACACATTCGACAAACAACAAGGTCACAACTCATCCCCAAGTGGTAAATGACCCATGCTTGGGGTACAATGATACAGTAACAGACACATTTGACTCATCAAATGAAAAACAGTACACAAACACAAGTATAACTTGCGATGTAAGCAAACAACACATAATGTTACTTAGTACAATCACAATGCAAGTTAAACAAACGAGCTACTTGAGTAGTAAAGAGATCATTCCAGCAACGACTAAAGGTTTTGTAGATGGTATAACGACGAGTTTTATCATTCATATGGGAACGGCGATAATCGACATATCTCACAATTTTTATAATCAGTGGTTGTATTAGGATCGATAGCTCGATTTCCAGTTTGAAAATGCCGAATCCTGGTTGTAACTGGATGCAAATCAAATAGGGTAAGTAAGCAAATATTTGTGACTATGGAAGTAGGAAATAGTACAACAGTATGGCCTTCCTCTGTTGTAGAAAACCTGGTCTTAAATTGCCTGATTGACATAGATTTAATAAGAGAGAGAGACAGTACAATTGACTTCTCAGAAAGTAAATGTTTTAAGAAGCACAATGGGACTCAGATCGACATTAGTCTAGATAAGCAGATTTGCGCGAAATGACATTAAGTACTTGCTACAAATAATCAGTTGTGAAGGCATTAGATCAGATTATAGTAAACTGGATGCAATTAAGAATTTTCCTTACCCATGTACCAGAAAAAATTAAAATCTTTTATTGGTTTAGCCTCATTTTTAGGCACTTTGTTCTAATTATTCAACAGCAAACACTTGCTGGCACTTTTACAAAAGAATCATTCTTCCGTTTGAATGGAACAATATACATGAGATTTTAACAGAATAAAGGAAGCATTGGTAACCTCAAATATTTTGAGTCATCCTGATCTTAATGCAGAATTTTGTATTGCAAGCGATGCATCATGCGCAGAGCTTGCATCATGTCTTTTTCAAGTGTAGGAACTGGGGTAACCAAGAGGTGCAAATGTACCTATTCAACCACTGAATTAGAAACCTACAGAATTATTTGGGCTGTTAAGAAATTTAACTATTATACTTTTTAAAGATATGTGAAGGTATACACTGATTATCAGCAAATGACATGCAAACTCGTACATCCACGATTATCAGAATGGGCAACAACATTGCTGAACTACTCGTTCGAAATAGTATACATGAAAGGTAAAGACAACCTAATTACAGACACATTGTCAACTCCACCTCAGGGACTATCTTATGATGTAGATGATCTGGAACATATGAATGATTATCGCAACGTTTGATGCAGGACGAACACTATCGTTAGTATTATTTAGACTTGTGTAGGCATATGTCAACACTGCAGAAGATTGTCAGTAGGTGGAATAAAGTAAGATCAACAATAGCAAACAACCCTGACCATCCTATTGGAAAGCATTATAAACTATATGAGGACATCTTACTCTACTGTAGATGTTCAGACAGTAATAATAGTGCATCTGTATTCCACAAGAATCAGAAGCAAATCTAAGCTAGCATACACATTTTACTTGGGAACACTACAGCATAAAGAAATGTCTGCAGAAACTGAACACTTACTGCTATTTCACAAACATGTGGAGGTAAATTCACAAACTTATCAAAACATGTACTATTTGTCAAAAGGCAAAGCCTGAGAGTCTAGGTTGTAAAGTAGAATTGTATTCAATTATTACCAGTTAACCTAAAGAAATTGTAGCGACAGACATAAGTGGACCATATCCTAAAAGTAGAGGCAGTGTCAAGTACATATAGTCTCTGTTTGACCTTTTCTCAAAATATGTGAAATTATATGCCATGAAATGCGCGACAGCCAATACAATGAGTAGATAGAGATCATATATCTAGCGTTGGCAAACCTGCCGCCATCCTTTCCGACAATACAATATGTTACACAGGTTACAAATAGGGAGAGTTTTTGAAAAATAAAATCATCCGAATTATCCTAATCTCAAGATTTAGCCCTCAATCTAATCTATGTGAAAGGATATTCAAGGAACTAAAGCGTTTTATGCGAAATTACATATTGTGGAATCATTTTAAGTGGGTGAACTATTTGTCTCTTTTGAGGATGTTTACAATAATTTGCCAATATATAACTCCAATTATACACCTATAGAAATTATGCTACATGTAGAGGAATCAAAGTGATCCCCTTCTGCAGATTTCTGGATAACTGGAATCCTATGACAACAAGGTACGAGATGTATTAATTACCCTAGCAAATAAAGCCAGAATCAAAAAACACGAATTTGACAATACTGTAAAACGAACTCTGTAATTTACAAAAGACATGCAGGTACCTTTGCGTGTTCACCCAAAATCTTGTGCATTGAAGCGATGTAACGATAAGTGGGCGCTTCTTTATGAAGATACATATATTCTGATGTCGTCAGTCATACGACCACACCGCCGCCTAAGAAATCGATCCGCCAGATGCGATTATCTCGATAAACGGAACAGAAGACGGCTGTGCTAGTCAAAGAGTAAACAGCCAGTTGCAGTACTGCTAGGCCACTGCTAGGCCACTTCATATGTAGCAGGAGTGTAGTGCAGTTGTTCCAGTCTACAGTTCGTAGCCACGCTCACAGGTCAGCCAGTGCCGATGTTAGTCAGTCATCGTCTGCAGCTCAGTCATAGCTGCCATAAAGTCTTTGTAGCCCAGTACCAAGTTAGTCTTCAAATTCACTGGATTGGACATTCAAGATTATGAGAGATTAATTCGTCACTGCAAGATTTGTGACTTGTAAATTATGTCATTCTACAGACTCTTAGTCTAGTCGCCTCTTCTATAATTGTCAAGTAACAGATCATGGGCTACAACAAAGCTAAGTAATAAATACTTTCTTATTTTGTACTCCTACTAATTATTTGTGTTTTCCTGTTGTAGCTATCAAGCAGTTTTGGCATAGCAGAACCCACGTTTCCACGTCCTTGGCTACCTCTCATTTTCTATCTAATGTTGATGAACTCCGTTACAGTGGAAGATCAAGAGCCATCACATATATCATTGCTTGAAGGCCACATACTTGGTCGTATTTGTTACAAAATCCTAGAACAAATAAAATAGTTGGATTATACCATTATAGAGATTTGTGTAAGTTTCATATAAAAGCATGAACAAAGTCATTAAGAGAGAAGTAGGTAAGTGGATCAAAAACCATGCATGTAAAGCACAATGCTATGTCTACAGCTTACAAATATACAAAATCGTCTAAGATAATTTATTTCAAGTCAGCAGCTAGACAGAAAGAAGAGATGGAGAGAAAGAAAAACTTTATTCTTATTTAAGTGATCTCTATATGATAAATGATTTATTTAATTTATTAAGCTGCATAATTAAGGTTATGCCAATCATTCTGGAAATTTCTATGGAACAGTAGTGACACAAGACTGAGCATGTATGAACCTCACACAAACAGAAATCATTTCTGGAAAAGAACTACGTTTCAAAACACAGAATGAAACCACATATTTTCAGAATATAATGGAAAATATCAAAGTAAACAGACAAATGATGTATATGAACGATATCATTACACAACATTGGAAAACATATTAGGGTCCAATGACATCAAGTGCTATATGTTGTAGCTAGATTTAGATCAATTTTAATTCTTACTTTGACTGTAGTATTTGATTCACAGATATACCCTTGAGCTCGTGTGTTGCTGTGGAGCTTGTGCTGGGCCTCATCTTTTCTTTCAAGTTTCAGTAGTAATTCAACAAATTCTATGGTGACATAAAAGAAACATAGAATACCTGCATAAAGTAATGTATAGTAGAATGTTTAGAATGACAGAAGTACTTAAACTGAAAACTTTTAAAAGAACAAAGGAAATCATATAGATGACGACAGGAATGCTCTAAGGCACCATAAACTGTGGTAAATTCAGACATTGAAGTTGAACGTAGTGTTCAGTGAAACATGTGTAAGGCTACAGCAAGTAGCAAACACAAAATAAATAAGTGAATACTACAGGCGTGAGAAGTAGGGTGGAATTTGTAGGGCGAAATGTTCTCAGAAACGCGACGACAATGCACGGGGCAAGTACAGCATCCAAAACAGTGGTTGATGCAGAAATTCTATGGCTCTGCCACACAGGTCCGCAACAGATGTGTGTGTGGTGGTACTTGCTCCCAAACACCAAGACAACCAGATGGATATTGCTGAGAGCAGATGTTATCCTGCAAAACGAGAGCATTGTAAAAAGAAAAAAAATTACATGTAAAGCATGAAATGGACATGGATTATCAGAAAAGACTCTTTTAACAATGATGTCGAATATGCAGATAACTTCAGAAACATTAACCTTAGAACGATTTTAAGTTTGCCTGGGCACTTTGCAAACATGGCAATTATACTATCTGTTTTATATTTACCTAGTTATTTTTATGTTAAATGTATGATTTCCTCTTCTATTGATAATCTTGATGTAACAAGCCACACATATGGCTAAGTATTAAACCTTTTCACACTGTACTGTGGAAAAACAGGTATACAGAAAGTTACAGTGCATATCAGAGACTGTTGAAATATGATCATTGATTGACGTCAGCTGTGACGCATTCTACTCGCACTGAGACTATAACAATACACCAAGAAGCGTGGCGAGAGAGCCTAAATTTGATTATTCATATAGATGTAAAAGAGAACTGGCATATGTATGTTTTTGAAGAATATTGTAAACAAACCTTAAAAGTAAATAGTTCGACTGTAGTTTGATACTCAGCAGGGGGCAGTATAATAGATGTTTTGAGGGAAACGAAACATTCTGTATAAAATAAATAAACTGAGTAGCAGTAAAAAATTAATTTCTGTATATATGTGCATATATATGTATATATATGCATATGTGATAGGTGTAAGAGATAATATCTCAGATAATTTTTATTTCTAAAACAAAAGACAAAAACACTCAATTGTTCAAAATGGTTCAAATGGCTCTGAGCACTATGGGACTTAACTTCTGATGTCATCAGTCCCCTAGAACTTAGAACTACTTAAACCTAACTAACCTAAGGACATCACACACATCCATGCCTGAGGCAGGAGTCCAATCTGCAACTGTAGCAGTTCCACGGTTCCAGACTGCAGCACCTAGAACTGCTTTGCCACTCCAGCTGGACACTCAATTGTTATTCTTCTGCTCTGTCTGTTAGAGTTTTGAGAGGAACATCTTAGCATAATCTACCAGACCCTGTACAATTATTTAGTTGATAAAGTAAGTTATCAAAAATAATGTTGTTTTTATTTAAAATGATGGTATATTGGACCTAACTGCTTCTGACAAAAACAATTCGTATTTTTGTAGTAATATTGCCCAGCAATCAGCATGAAGATAAGAGACAAAAGATAAATGCTGTTAACTAACATTTTAATAGTGGTCTTGTATTATGTGTCCTTTCAGACCAGCAACCTGTGTCTTTTAAATATCAAAGACTGATGGTTCCTTGTCTGGCGACCACCAGTTACAAAATAACGTTTTGACTATTTTAATTACAAGAGCCATTATTCCTTTGAGGCTTTACAAAAATCACTAAAAAGAAAGTCACCATAAAAGTCAAGCAAAGTTACATTAATGTTAAAACTCAAATTCTCTTTGAGAAACTGCAGCTCAAATCTATAAAACGAATGTTTATCTCATTTCATGAATAAGCTAGCCTCTATAATCCAGTGCAAATGTTTGTCCAAGAGTCATACCTGCTTCAAAATTTTTCCCTTCAAGACTTATAGATTTTCTTTACATCTTGCATTTGGCTTTTGATAGTTCATGTGTGTTATTTGTACTGGGGTTACCTAGTGAAACCACATAAATTTTAACCACAGATGCTTGCAAAATTGTTTCACACACAATTCAGAGAGCTACTTAATAATAAATAGGTCTACCACATATACATTTTGAAATAAACGACCCGTGTGGGATTAGGCGAGTGGTCTGAGGCGTTGTAGTCATGGACAGTGCGGCTGGTACTGGCGGAGGTTCGAGTCCTCGCTCGGGCATGGGTGTGTGTGTGTGTGTGTGTGTGTGTGCGTATGTCCTTAGGATAATTTAGGTTAAGTAGTGTGTAAGCTTAGGGACTGATGACCTTAGCAGTTAAGTCCCATAAGATTTCACACACATTTTAACATTTTTTTAAAAATTAAACTACTTGCACTGTCTGAAGTTTCATTGCATTTCTTTATCTGTTGTTGTTGTGGTCTTCAGTCCAGAGACTGGTTTGATGCAGTTCTCCATGCTACTCTATCCTGTGCAAGCTTCTTCATCTTCCAGTACCTATAGCAACCTGTATCCCTCTGAATCTGCTTAGTGTATTCATCTCTTGATCTCCTTATGATGTTTATCCTCCATGCTGCCCTCCAATACTAAACTGGTGATCCCTTGATGTCTTAGAACATGTCCTCCCAACCGATTCCTTCTTCCAGTCAAGTTGTGCCACAAATTTCTCTTCTTCCCACTTCTATTCAATACTTCCTCATTAGTTGTGGTCTGCCCATCTAATCTTCAGCATTCTTCTGTTTCTTTATCTAACACTATAAATGTTTGACAATGTGACAAATTCCACCTACTAATCAATCTGATTCTATCAACAGTACTTTTTTCACGTCACGTTGCAGCAATGTTGCAATCCATTTCATTGTAAAATATTAAATATGAAACCGTTATCTATAAAAATCAACTTTATAAATCTAGAAGAGGGCAAGTAATTCAGTACACTCATGTCGTACCATTCAGACTGCTGTCTCACTGCTTCAGTTAATCCGTCGTCATGTATAACAAATTTTAACAAAATACATTACAAAACGAAACAACTGATAGCAGCTAACAAACAACAAACAACTGATATCAACCAGAAAAGCCACGAAGAAACGAAATGTGGAGAACTGTCCATGGCCGCGTATTGGGAGGAAATGAGCTCGTGGGTCACATAATCAGCAACGGATCGACATTGTCAACCGTAAGAACTTTCCTCCAGAGAAAACCACACGATGCCGTGACGTGACGAGACGACCAATGTGGATGCCGCCATTTGAAATGCATTGCGGAATAGTTTGACGGAACGGGACATGATGTGACGTGACGGCTAGTGTGAACTGGTCTTTATCCAGATTTTATTCTCTGGTCAGGAGTTTATCCTTGTTCGTCCAATGCGTTCCCCGCACTATTCCGAGAATAGCGCTTAAGCGGTTGCTAACCGGAGATTGTACAGACCTGCACAGTCCAAAATTTTTGACTGTGTTAATGTCTTCCTCAGCCTTGCTGTAGAATAGCCACCCAAATGCAAATTGCAAGAGACATTATAAAAGTTCCATTCATTGGACATACAGAGAGATGGTTACGAAGACTATTTCTGAAAGAAATTTGTATCTGCCTGGAGAGCAGTAAGGATTTTCATCGGCGCTCCATTGGCAGCCCTGCGTACACAAACCATTGATCATAAATGCGGTCTTTCAAGAGCATGATAGCTTAATGTGACTTGCGTAGCCGGCGTGTGGTTTGTAGCGTTTAGTTCTGAAAAAGTGTTTTTCTTGTTGTCAACTTAATCTGAAGCTATGATGAGTATTCGTGTCATATGGTGCATCAGTGTTTCATGACAACAAAACGCAACTGCTGTAAAGAAATTATTCTGAGATACCAGATGACCCAGAAAACCCAAGTTTTTCTTTTTTGATTTGATCATAAAATATACAATGTGTGAATCAAGTAGCAGCTCAAACAACAGTGTAACATGAATGTGACTGACTTGGAACACAGTGTGCATCGATGGGATACATTGAAAATATTGACACCAGACGGAAGTAAATTTAGCTATGTTGTTATGATTTTAAATCAGCCTATAAGACACAGTCGTGCAGCTATGCTCTCTCTGTGGCAGAACGGTAAGCAAAAATATTTTAAATGATATTTAGAGAAGGTTGACATATCAGTTTAGGTCATACTATTTTATTTAAACAAATTATTACAGTATGATATTTCAAGGCCACAAATCTGGATCGCACGGGAAATAATGTGAAGCACCGTAAAATGTTTCTAGTTAAGACAAAATAATTTTACATCTTTGAAGGCATAGAAAAGGGGACATGTATCGTACAAAAAAGTTAGTTATGGTAGCAGGTCATACTCTTTCATTTATTGATAAGACAACGAAGTGCTGTAATTCTGAGATAAGGTTGAAAGTAAAGCAGCAGCTTTTCAGTTTCCTCCAACTGGCCCTTCATTGTAGCCCCTCCACTGTTTATATAACCGTATGTAGTGTTGTTCACTTTTTTTTTCTCCCAGGAATGTGGATCCAAACTTTTATGTAAACATCTTATAGCTTTCTTATACACACTGCTATTCTTAGTTTCTGCACTGTTACTTTCTTCAAATTTCCTTATAATACTGAAAGTGATAATATTTTCTGTAAGGTTGTATTTGCTAACACACGGCTTATTGCATTTACTTTTGAGAAGTGGTACATTGTTCTAGTTTATGCAGTTACAACTAGATTATTACACTACTACACTACATAGACCTCAGTCTACATGCATATTCGAAACAACCAATATTTCAGGGCGAAGTAAGGGGCAGGGAAGGTTGTAATATCACCACTTAGCCCTCACTTTTACTGTTTGTCTGTAATGGAAACTAATAACAATCACTAATTAGGCTACCTTAATAATTTTAGTGCTTATGAAAAAGAGGACTGCAGAGATGTGCAGTACCTTAATTGTATGGTACATATGGCTTAATGCTATTTCTGTGATGAAATCGCTGTCTTTATCACGTGAAAAACTGTAAGTTAGTAAGTATAATGTTGAAAAATAAAACATTTTTTTATTATCTTTGATTCAACAGGGTAAAAGAGTCCACTCACTCTTCTAGTAGGATATTTGTTACTACTGTAAATTTTCTCAAAACATGCTTAGTACATAAGATAAATGGATTTCTTTTCAAGATGCATGTTTCTAAACTTTTGATTTTCACATTACCTCAGCATCTTTGAGGATTACAGTTGATGGAGGAACCAACCGTTGGTTTAAGTTCAGTGAAGAAGAAAGCTGTTCATTGCCTGATTTCATAACAGGAGATTTAGATTCTGTGGAGGAATGTGTTCTTGACTATTACAAGAAGAGAGGGGTTCCTGTTGTTGTCACTCCGGATCAGAATAAAACTGATTTTACAAAAGCTGCTTTGTTTGCTGTTGAGCATCTTGGCAAGTTGAAAATTAAGGTAAATGTGTTGTTCAGTTTTTGTTGCAACTTTTTCTATCGTAATTAATGAAGGCATGTAATAGGTGTGTGAAAAATTATTTGGGATGAATCTGTTTTTTAAAGTTTTGCACTTGCACTAATTGAAACTGTCAGGCCATTGCAGGTATTATATTTTAGATATTTGACTACATGCTTCACTTCTTATACTAATTTATATTGACAAAATTCTCTTGTGCACTCAGTCACATCCATGAACGCCAGGAGTATATAAAATACCATTTGGATGTAGACAGTTTTATGTAGGACCAACTGTGCGTACCATTGAATGGCACTGTGTGGAACATGAGATGCTTTCACCTTTGGGACTTAGAAAACAGTGGTAGCAGAGCATACTCTAGAAAATAGACATTATATTGCATTTGAAGAGACATCTGTTATTATATGGACTAATAGTTTGAGATAGAGGAACTGAAGAAGCGATAGACAAAAATTTGTAACATTGAGCTAAATAAAGAAGACTGTTTGCAGCTAAGTACAGCTTGGGATTCAGCCATGGGAAGGTTGAAGCTGGTGTGCAGTGAAAACATTACCTTATATGGTGGCAGAATGAGCACCAGTGGTGTCAGAGAAGGCAGACAGCTATGTAAGTGTGGTGGCGGCACACAAAAGACAGTCACCACTTGACAATGGCTGAGGAATGCTCAGCTGAAAGCTCATGGATTTTAAACCCTTGACACAACTGGAAGCTCAAGAGAATTTTATCAGTACTTATCACTGTGAAACTGTGCATTCTTAATTTATATTAATTTAATTTCTGGTCCTTAAATGAACTGTCTTACTTATTTTTGGTAGTGTAGGGCACCTAGTGAATGCACAACACATATTAGGCCTAGTTGTTCACTAGTAACCCTTGGCAATGCTGTAGCAACAGGAATCCTAAGGTTTGCTAGATGAGCTGAATTATAGTTTGTCTGCCAAATTTAGGAAGTGAAGGAATCTTGGTTTTGTTACTATAGCTAATAAGATTGATGTAAGTGGCCCACTTACTCATTCATTCACAAGTAGTGTACCAAAAATTGCTGTAGGCATGAAGAATGTGTAGTTATACATCAGCAGACATGGCAGGCTACAGTACTTCAGTGTAGTATGCTAACAGATTGTGGCTGTTTTCGAGGCAATATAAGCTGATCTGACAGATCCTGTAAGTTGAGCACAACAGCTTTGTGCACCTACCGCAACCATCATGTAATTTGTAAAGGTCTCTATGGTAACATACGTACATTGTCACAGCTCTATAGACTGCTGTTATTTTCACCTGCAACCGTTTCAGCTTCACAGTGAAAGCTGGCAAATGCACGGCCAGTTGTCAGGGATATTCTTACACTGACGACAGTAGTGCTGATATGTATTTGAGTATATTATGCTAAAAGCTTGTGAAATCATTTTTGGTTGGACAGCTACATCTAATGGGAGGCCACAATGTTGGGATCACAGATTTTCTTCGAACTTTGTACACATTTAAGAGAAGGTTTACGTCTATTATGTAACTGATTTATGTGTGTGTACGTGCTGGACGTTAGCATTTGCTGCAGTCAGGTGGATAGTGTTGGAGCTTTGGAAGACAAATGTATATGAGGCAATGATTTGACTCTAACTCAAACATAATTTTTTCAACACTGGCCATTTTGTTGAATTTATTTTTGCAAGGTAATATAATAAAACAAATGTGTGTTTGCATGAAGTTTTAGTGAATTTCATGTTATTTGACTACCTATTGTTTTAATTAAATTTAATTATTAGAACAAACATTTATAACTATTGACAAGTAAATGAAGAAGCACAGTTTTCCTGAAAATGTATGCCTGTCATGCTTTGCAAAATCCCTTATACATGCAATCTTGTAAGGTACCCAGAACTACTCCGCACCTCAACACTTTGAGCTGCAGACACAGAGGCAGGCCCCATTTGGCAGTTAATCTGCCTAGCAGTAGCACATTGCTAATGCAAGAATGAATAGTGTAGGTGCACATTTTTTTTATACCATAGAAGTTACACTTGTTCTACAAAAATGAATGTTTGAGTGGGAGTCAAACCATCACCTCATCCACGTTCATCTGGTAAAGCTCAAATACTAACCACTTGACCACCACAAACGCTAACATCCAGCACCTATGCACAGATAAATCAGTTACACGATAGATGCGAAAAACTACGCCTGCGATTTTCTCGCAATTGCCATATAAGTGCACCTTACTACTTTCATATTATGTGGTTTTAATGGCCTACTAAATATGTAAAAGGTTTGAAGTAAATCCTAACATTGTGGCGTACCCTTTTAAGGTTGTAGAGTTGTAAGAAGTCATTTTTTTGTGTTCTGTGTGATCTGAGCAGAGCAAGAGCCTAACCTTTATAGAGGTTATATCTTGTGTGTCTGTGGACATATTAATGCATGGTACTATTTCAGAAAGAGGTGGAAATAATTATGACAACGATGGTTTTGGAGTCTGTATTCATATTGTACTTTGCTACTGATGTTTCTCCACTTCCATCCATCATATGTTTGTCAGGCTTCATCAACAAAAAATTTCCCACAATGGTGCAGCCTTTCATAAATGCTTTATTGCCTAAGATCAACGTTGTTCTTAATGAAAAGGGAGTGTCCACTAGTGAATGAGAGAAAAGCAAAGTATCTTCTTGTACAAACTTTGATTATATACAGTAGATTCTAGACTATCCATCCTGATGTGGCAGGTCAAGCCAGATAACAAAAAAATTCAGATAGTCTCTCTTTTGACCCCAGCTGTACCATTAAAAACTGCCATTCTTTTAAACAAAACCCTTACTTTATTAACATTTTTTGACTTTCCAAATAATACATACTAGTTAAGTGTTTCTGTACATACTGTACTCTTCAAAAATTAATCTGGGAAACATAGTTCTGTCTCCATTGTAAAGTATGAATGTACAGTTACACACATTAAAAGCGAGGCTTAGCACACAAGTTGAAATTTAAAGGTTTGCGGTTTTTTAAAAAAACCAACAACTTTGATAGATGACTGTTTCTGTCCTTCAAGGGAAGTTGGAATGCCCTATCCCGCCAATGTTAAATTTAGTGACTTGGCTTCCATGTATTTCACGAACCACTGTAGCCATTGACATGAAACTTCTACAGGACACTAAACTGTATGTTCCGAGTCTACGGAGCTACAATAACTGCATTTCAGCCACTGCTTTCGGAAATAAATTTTAATTACATGGTTAAAATTTTGTTTACTTTTGTATGTTACTGTAAATAATGGTAATTACAGATAACATTGTGTTCTTCTTTTAGTTCAGTAGATCTGGATATGTATGTTATTACTCCCTGAAGATTTGAATACTCTACTCGAAATGGTTTCCGAGATTTAGGAAAAATGCAACAGAAAATGTAAATGTTCAGAAACGGCTTCTAAAGTTTCAAAAGAATGTAACTCACTTATATATGCTTTTTTTTTCTATTTTTAGTCTCTCAGAAGCACCCTGTACTATACTGTATATCATTATTTTGATTTTTGTAAGGTTTTTCCTTCTTTCTGGACTCTTCAGTGGCCAACAGTGCTGTGCACTCTGCTTTATCAACGTGAATCTTGTACATTCGTTAAAGTTTTCTGATGCAGTTTGCTCAAGGATTAATTCTCATATGCGGTAGCACTTTCACCCTACCGAAGTTGCCATCATTAAAAGCAATAACAGCATCACTCACTGCCCCCCTTCCCACATTAGTGTCTTCATTCCAACAAAACGTTTTTTGGTAAGCGAGTCTGTATAAGATTATGAAGTAATTGGAGGATTTGCCAGGTCTCTGTAAATAGGTTTTATGGTATCTGTGACTGACTGCTGCTGGGATGGAATGTTGAAATGCCCAGTATTCGAACAGTTCATACAGCCATAAACATTGCCATGAATCATGTCCAGGAGGGCAATGGTGGTGTACTGGTATTTCATCAGTTGACAGTCTGTGAAAGATGGTAGCCCATGCTGCCCACTTCATTTTCAACAGATCCTCAGTATTATTTATAATGACCATCACATAATATTGCTGTAGTTCATCAATCATTTTATCTGTCAGCCTGCCTCTTATGGTTTTCATCTAGTGTTGGTTCCTCAAGCTATAACCTGAACCATCTTGAACCCTTCTGAGTGTGGGGCGAGATTTTTCCTATCATTTAAGTTGGCCTCCTCCTTTGTGTTACTTCCCCCTGCATCACCATTCCACAAAATCATTCAAAGTTCATCAACTTCATTGTCATCCAGTCTGCGATGTCCTCTGCTTCGACACCCTCACAGCCCGATAAATTTTTGAGCAATGAAACAGTATCATTTTCATCGTTAACTTCAGTTTCACACATGGATTCAAAGTTAAAATGTCCTGCTTCTTGGTCTAAAAGAATTTTCCAACATCTTACAAGTGTTCAGCTTCTCTTCCGTGCTTTGGCCTACTATATTATAACAACTAGGAAGTCAGCCCTCTTCAGAATGGTTGCAATCTTATCATCAGTCACTGATATCAATGGACTCGGAAGGCAGTGATGATACTACTTCTTTGGCATTTCAAGGCTGCCCTGGTCTATCAGCTGACAAAAAGTCATCACATTACATGTTAAAAATAATGCCTTGATGTCTTCAGCTGTGAGTTCATCACTGACAGGATATAAAGCCTCATTATTGAGAAGCGGCAGATCATTCCTCAGTAAATGGTCATCTGTCAAATATTTCTATACAGCTGGTATAAATAAATTTTGGAACAAGGTTTTAAATATTTCTGAATTCATGAATGCTCTCTGTTGAAGAGTATAATGTAGAGGCAGTGATCCTGATTTTTGCAGGTTCTTTAAAGCATAGGTTTCATGATTTCCCTATTGATGTAGGCTTAAATATGTGGTTGCCAGTTTCATTACTGCAAGCCAATATTGTAACTCATTCCTCACTTTTCTTGTATCCAGGTGCTGCAACTTCTTTCAAATGTTTTCATAGGGATAATCTTGTAATTTAAACCTCCATGGTCACAATTGTACAACTGTTCACCAGAAATTTCCTGCTCGTCAATTAACTTCTAAGTATAGTCTTTAAACAGTGACACAGCCTCTTTGTCGCCAGATAAAGCCTCTCAACTAATGGTAATCTGATGAGTCCAAAATAGTTTCTTCCACCAATCAAACCATCTGTCTCTTTCAATTTCTGAATGTTTTCCATCTATTTGCCAGCCACTGAAATTGCAATGCTTTTTCCTGCAATACGGCCTGGTAATGGCCAAACCATTTCCTCTTAAATGTTCATGCCACAAACATGAAGCTTCTTCAGCATCTCCATGCTGCTCTTTCAACATTGTCTTTCTTTGTTTTATTCCACTTCCATTAGCTTGGGAAGCCCACGACGTTTTGATATCTCCTTGTTTTATCTTCCAGTCTACAACAGTACTTTTCCTACCCCTATCTCCAAAGCTACCCTAGAATCCAGTCTCATTACAGCACATAGTTTCTTATCATAGGCACTACAAGTTTTTTTTTCATTTATCACCCATTTTGGTCTCTTTAATTAAAGTGTAAAGAACCATACAAAACAATAATTGAAGAGTGCACACACCTTGAACATCTGATACACAACCAAAGAAACAAAGAACAAAGGATGTCAACAGAGCAAGCAGCCATTTGTTCATTGTTGTTTACGAGTGTTTGACGGGGGGGGGGGGGGGGGGGGTTTCCAAAGCCTCATTTGTTGAGTGATTCTGGTTATTTATTCAATATTAACAATACAATATGTAGTTTATAATTGTGACTCTGTACAATAATTTAATCATCATTTTGTCAGAGAGAAATGTTATGATATTAAGTCATCCAGGCATTCACGAGTCAAATAGTAGTCTGCTGTACACCTATCATGTAAGACAACCAGACTTCTGATCCACTTCTTTCTTTGTGCAGATCTAAAGGTATGCCAAACCTGATGGAGGTGCCATTCTGGCGAAAAGCTCTCTATAAAGACCCATAGGAAATTTCCCAGTTCCAAAATTACTCAAACCTTGTGTACAATTATCCTTAGTGCTCTGCTGCCATGAAATAGTCTGTGATGTACCTCATGTTCGCCTAAAGGGATCGGCAACCCCTCACACTGAAGCATCGTGGAGTTGCGTACATACAAGGCATTGCCACTCAAGACTGCGTTGATCGCAGTGACGACGCCAGATGGCAGGACAAGTACCACCAGAGGTCCTCTGTGCCAGGGACCTACCGATTTCCTTTGCCATGTCATGGGTGCGCAAATGGGTCAGCACAAATTCCACTGTGCTCCAGCTACATAGTACGGTGCAAGCCAACATGTTGGCAGTTCTCTTCAGCGAAGCTCTGGGCCAATCCACGTGCTGGCACTTAGTAGCCAATTAGTGAGAGGCCCAGTGGAACCTATGACTATCCAGAGACGTACCTGTTAGTCAACTATGCCGAATACTCAACCTTTGTCGTTAGGGATTGTTGGTGGCATAGTCTTCATGTCTCACTGTGTGTTCCAGGCATGTGTGTGGGAAGTTGTATTATTTCTTATTCAGAAGAGTTTTTCCTTTGTTGTTAAATTTATCTACTGGGGTTATAATAAACCTTTGTTCTTGTGTACATGTGTCTGATTGCTTATCAAGCACCTGTCTGTGGGCGATATAGCATGGTCAATGACATTTTACTGCCATAACGTGCACTTCTCTGTGCATGAGCTTAAAGGGCAAACACAACGACCCGAAGATCCATTAGTACATCAAAAAAGACTAACCCAACATTGTAATTGGTGAGACACTAAAAGTCTGGTATTCTGTATTTTGAAAGGATAGCAAATGAGACTTATAAGTGTTGGACTTAAAATAAAAAAGAGATTTTTCAGACTGAGACTATTACTTTGTCTATCAGAGATGTTGCTTAAAGATTTCGACTTTCATATGAATGCATTTGCACATGCATGTGTACATTGTGGACAAGTGCTAATGTTACTAACATTATATTTCTTGAAGTTTTTACTACGTATCAACATTTAACTCTTGATCTGCAATAATTAGTCTCTAAATTTAACCTCTAATTCATGACTCCTTTGTTGAGATATGTCATTCAGTTATTGTGATAGGTGGATGCCCTTGTAGCTGTGGTTCAATCTGCAGGAAGAATGGACCATATATTTGCCAACATAAATACTCTCTTCAAGATGACACATGTGGAAGGTGCTATGCCTGTCTACCTTCTGTCGTCAGACTCCCTGACATGGTTGCTGAGGCCAGGTTCCCATGAAATTGCTCTCCCGCCTGATCTCGTTGCAGAAAAAGTGTGGTGTGGCTTAATCCCTATTGGTGGAAAGGCCAATTCAGTCACTACTACGGGACTGAAGTGGAACCTAAGTAAGTAATGCTACGTTTTTTAGGATTTAATATTTTTTATCAACTTGTTAACTCTGAAACTAGTTTCAGATTAGCTTTGTTTTATATTTAGATGTGTACTGTAAAGTTATATTTTTCATTGTTTAATTGTTGAGTTCTTATATGTTGGTTGAGAGAATAGGCCAAGTGTTGTCTTGTACATGATAAAACCTTATTCCTGCAGTTTTGGTTGATTTCCCCCCCCCCCCCCCCCCCTCCCAATGTAATGTAAAGACAGGCCTGTCACCTGGTTTTAATGAGATAACACTCAGTTTCAGATTTTTTTTTTTTTTTAGGGAAGAGCACTAAAATATGGCTTATCAAACTTTATAGATGTGTCCTAAAATCAGGACGTCTACCAAACACTTTCAAAATTACTAAGCTGTTGCTTTCTTGAAACTGAACAGACCTTCTGATAAAATATAAAGTTACAATCAAATAGCACTTCTTGGGTGGTATTAAACTTTAGGAGCTTTTTGAGTCTTTTGTTAAATAGGATAGGTGAAAGACTCCTGGAAAAAATAATCCCTGTAGAATAAGTATGTTCCAGACCAAACAGGAGCTACACAGGCTAGGTTCTAAGCCTGACTGCATACATCACAGCTGCGTTTCTGGGAAAAGAAAACCAAAGACTTCTGTAGCCATCGTCTCCTGGATGACCATTTCTGATAGTGTGGAAAGAAGGGTTCTTATGTAAGTTGACCAGAATCGTGCCCTGTCAAATCGCGTAGCATGCTGTCAGGCAGGCTTTGAAAGCAGTCTGGAAAGTAGTCCAGACATCTGTAGATAGTGGTGAAGGATCAGGGGGTGATGGGCATACATGCAATGCACGGTGAATTGCATGAACATTGGATATGCCTTTAAGCACTGTGCATAAAATTTTGTGAAACATCCTGCATTGCTGCCCATACACAATTATCCATATTCAAGAGTTCCAGTTAGACAAAAGTTTGCTCCATAATTTCTTGTTTGCATGGAAGTGGGCATTGACTGGCCATGGAACATTCTGTGGACATATGAAGCCCATTTTCATCTCTGAGGACAGGTCAGTATACAGAATTGCAGAATATGGGAAAATGAAGGTCCAGTCGCACATCAGCTGGTACTGCATCATTGTTTAAAGGTAATTTGTGTGATGGGAGTTGATAGCATCATTGGGCCTTTTTTTGTGCACAAATGTCATTCCAACTCTTCACACACTTCCCCCCCCCCCCCCCCCCTCCAAACACATTGCGTTAGCCAGTAAAGCCATTGCTACAGACACATTTTGGAGATCCTGGTTGTCAATATCACCTGATCTTAATCTGTGATACTTCTGACTGGGGGTTACCTGAAAGATGCTATGTTCAATGCTCTGATTACAAATATAACTGAATTGAAATTTCACATTGCAGTGTGCATACTGAATGTTACCCATGAGACTCTGATCTGTTGCGAAACATGCTGTTTCGTAAGTTCAGCTTGTGACTAAAAACAGTGAACAGCATGTTGAACATATTGTGTAAAAGTCTCACGACAATTAAAAGGGATTTAATTATTCCCTTTTATGCGGCTTTCTGCCTGAGGGCAAATAGAAGCAGATTTTTTTTCCTGTGTGATGTACAACCTTGCTATGGTGCATGGGCTTACCTAACTGTGCTACAACTGTGCCAGACTTTGCATGGTCATTTACTTTGCATAGTACGGTTGATGTAATACGCAACACACATCACAGCTGTCATATTGCGATGCATTTGTCATTTGTAGCTGAACCCACTTGTGTTATGATACTTCCAGCCCCATCTAGTGGAACAATTTTTGTTAAACCAACTCCTTCCCCCCCCCTCCCTCCCCCCCCCTCCATCCCAATAATGTTTCTCCCTGCTTTACTAATATTTCATTTCAATTTGACATTTTAACTGTCCTGTTGGTCTTCCTCCAGGTCTGCTATATTAGGTTAAAGTCTCTTCTTACTTTCCCAACAAACTTTCCATACAGCTAATCTTATTAAATAGTTCCTCCAGGGATACTATAATCACTGTTATAAGTGAGAACATAGATTGTTAAATGGTCACAAACTATAATTTATTCAGACACTCAGTAAGCAGTAACTCTTTCGATAACATTCAACATTTCAATCTACATGACACAACTTGCTACTCGTCACTTGCACATTGAAACTTAAGCAGTGACCAGTTGTGGCATGGACTTGCTGTAAAAGCATTAAGACTGCTATCAAGCAGTGCTGACACACTAGCCCAACTCGGTGCACTCCATTGTGGCTGAGAGCCCAACTGCAACTACCTTGCGCCATGACAATAACTGGTCTCCAGCGTTTTGTCAACAAGCAAAGATTAAAAAAAAAAAAGAAAAAAAACACACACACACACACAACCTCTCTCTCTCTCTCTCTCTCTCTCTCTGCGCCTTGCGCCTTATGAGGAATATCCCCAGATCTCAAAATTTAATTTCGCCTGGAATTTTAGGGCAACCTCTCGGTCACTCGGTAAACTTTAATACTTTTGATAACATTCAGCATTTCAGTCTGTGACACAATTTGCTAATGATCGCTTCCACATTGAAATGAAATGTAAGCAACAACCAATCGCACCATGAACATGCTGTAAAAGCATTAATAGGGCAACTGAGTAGTGCCGATGAGTGCCCTACCTAAGCTCGGGTCACTCGGTGTTGGCCAAGAGCCAAACTGCAACTCACTCACTCCACAACAATAACTGGTCTTCAGAGTTCTGTCAACAAGCAAAAGTTAGCTCGTACAAGTAGCCACGGCTGCAACATGATCAAAGGAAAACTTCGTTTTGATATATGTGTGTATCTGGAAATAAATAAGACACTTTATTAGTGTGCTTAGTTTAAAATTTTCAAATATAGAATTTATTGGTTTTTAATTATTATTAAAAAGTGATGGAAAATTTAAATTTTTTAAAGAATATTATATTCAATTATAGGAGCATAAGACAATAACTATTATATACACAGACTTAAATTGCATTTAGCATGTAGCAGCTAGTATGTTGACAAAGTGAACAGGCAACTGTACTTTCTTTTTGTTTACCTCTTCATTGTGAAGTGGTGGTGGTGGTTTTTTTATGTGAATTTTTTAATACTGAATTTGCTGTTTTGTCTTTGTTGGTACATGAAGGTACTGATGATAAACCAGTTTTTAATATTCTGTTCATACTGAAGGTCATTGCCCTGTAACTTAGCATGTCACCACCAGCTGTTAATCACAGTGCATTAAGACATTTGTATACAATTGCTGTTCAAATTGCAACTTACGACAAAGTGAAATCTAATATTTAGCAAATATTTTGTGCATTCACTGTAAAGCTGGAAGTCAGTCTTCAGGCTTCATATGTTTCATTACTGAGGAATTGCTTTTCAGACGCTGATGTAATGGAGTCTTAGGTATGGCAGAAATTGATTCTTTAGAGATTCCAATTCTGTGTTGTCATGTTAAAGGTAATGTACCCTGGCACCATTGTGACTGCTTGGTTCATGTCATGCGTTGCTGACATCATGAAGTGTGTGCCATTTGAACACATGCTCCATGTATTTTTTGTACATCCTGAAGAAATAAAATACAAAGCTTTCTTGTGAATGGCACCACTCCAGAATGAAATTTTCCCTCTGCAGTGGAGTGTTGCTGATTTGAAATTTCCTTACAGATTAAAACTGTGCTGGGTCAAGACTCAAACTCAGGACCTTTACCTTTTGTGGGCATGTGCTCGACTGTCAGAGATATCTAAGCATGACTCATGACCTGTCCTCACAGCTTTAATTCTGCTAGTACCTTACTGTTACCATTGTCTTTTAGAACCATTCACGTCAAAACTACTACTTGCAAAACTACCTGCTTAGCATGTTCAACATTCGTTTTCTCATAGTTAGTTGGGATCACTGTGCTTCCTAGAAAAAGATGGGTTTTTATAATTCTGAAGGTTGCAGTCCATACAGACATTTTACATATTGCAGAAATCGTTTACTAACCATCAAACCCTGTTCTTCTGAGAAAGAGAGATCTCAAGTTCTTCAAAATATGACACTTGTCTAAAGATAGAAAGTTTTCTGGATGTGGTACTTTAGGAGATGATGATTTCCTTTCACACAACCTTATCACTGAAATTTGTTTCGTGGTTCTGTTAACATGTGAAGCAAACTATACCAACATTGTTCTAGTTCATGAATCACAGACAAAGTGAGCTTGCACAGCTGTACACCAGAGAGATGCTTAGTGAAGAAGTACAGGTAAAATTGCAAACTCAGACCTGCAAAGCTGTTGCAGTATACTAGAAGCCTATAGTTCAACACCCTTCAATTAAATAATTTTCGGCTTAGTGCAACCAAGAGAATCATTTCTGGGTGCATAAGAAGTATTCCACTGTACTGACTAACACTCTGCCACTTAGCCATCCTCTGTTAAGAAAGCAAGAAGTTATATTAAATGAATATTTCTGAAAAAATGAGGTATATTGCACTTCACATCCATGAAGGTATTCCAGGTTCGACAGAAAACAAATTTTGTTCCAGAAATCCACCCTTGCGATTATCCCTACAGGCTTCTGATAGCAACTTCAACATACAGTAAATGGTATGAAACCTGCAATATGAATGCTCTACCTGAAGTCAATATCTTGTTGACTCGCAACAGATACCCATTGGTTTTGTACTCACAGCCCAAGTTGAAGAACAGGATATGGAGTGAATGCATTCAGCTTAGATTGTGCGACATTGAACCAGACAGTTCTGTGCACAGTTCTGGGATGCTCACCTACTGACCTCCCTATCTCCTTCATCTTGCTTTTATTATTAACAGTACAAAATATGCCCAATATGTTTTAGCCTTTTCACATTTACCGTTACAAATCTCCTTACTAGATCAGGAAATGTTCTCAGTGAACATCTCTACTTCCAGATACACCACTCTTGAATTGTGCAATTGACCTTGTTTGATCATTAACCCCACCCCATATCCCTGTCAGCCAGCCAACCAACTTGCTTGCTTCTTTATTGTATTTCACAAGCAGTTTTATACACTAAATGGATACTGTTTGGATTCGAAACTATTACTTACAATAATTGTTGCAGACAGTTCATAGTAAAATTCAGTGTGGCTTAAAAAATGAACTAAAAGTGAGTTTTACTAACAGTGATGCTTTGAAAAATGGGTATTTTTCATGGAGTACATGTTTACCAATGATAAATCAGCTTAGAGGCAGAAAACTATTTGATGGAGAAATGATTACAAAAGCACTAAAAAAAACTTAGATTCTCTCACCCCAACCTGCACCTCCTTCCTGCTGTCCTCAGTTAAAATCTGGTAGTAAGCAGCAAAAGTGCTGTCGATTTTCAGGTGGAGGGTGTGTGTCAAGTGGTAACCCCCTGACCATGCAGAGATCGCACTGTTGGTGCCTGAGCTAGAATCCTTCCCACAAGCCAAGGAGCATGTGCTGGGGCACGCAGATGGTGGACAACATTTCACTGGGCAGGTAAACTATTGTTGTGGCGGGCTGGCACCCGTGGGAAGAACCACCCGTAGGGGTGGGTGGTACCATGGCAGAAGATTCACACATTAAGCAAATGAAACTTTGGTCTGCTGGCAGATGCATGACAGCCAGCAGTCTCTTAAGATGGGAAAGATTATTATAACACAGCTAGATATGACCACAAATGTTTCCTTCGCTCACTACAGTGTGGGAAGGATGACAAGCTGGATGTCTGGGAGTAAAATACTTCACC
This sequence comes from Schistocerca gregaria, assembly GCF_023897955.1. Lineage (NCBI taxonomy): Eukaryota > Metazoa > Arthropoda > Insecta > Orthoptera > Acrididae > Schistocerca > Schistocerca gregaria. The sequence continues at coordinate 61,133,594 of NC_064921.1, read as the reverse complement.
CAGTACTTTGTTGTGCTTTTACTGATGGGGATTACTGTTTTATTTTTCATTGAAAACATTGAAGGCAAATTTGCAGATGTTGAGTGTCTGGAGAAAATTCAAGATGGTTCATTATTAACTGAAACTTCGTCTGCTGCCTAATCTACATCTCTTCTGGTATGTGATCATCCATGTGTTGTACCTGTGATCATTGCCCCAACTAGACTTTGAGCATTGTCCAAGGAATCATCTTTCACAGAGATCTTACATTCCAAACAGATGGGGGAACTCGGGGCTAATCTCCACCAGTGATGTGTATGTTTTATCAGACGTGTACAAAAAGGGCCTAAGGATAAACATACAGGTACAGGCACCATTGTCTTAGCCTATGCAGGGATTTTCCTCCAGAGAAGGTCAAGGTCATGCTGTACAGTTATGATGTGGAAAGCATGTGTCCCACTGCCTAAGAGGTGCAGATAATCATTCCATTAATGTAGTTCTTGTGAACATATACTTTTGTGTGTCAGCTGCACAGAAAATGACCCTTCCCAGTTGCCCCTTTGCCCAGTTTCCAAGAAGAAAAGAAGATCCAGGAATATGAATTTGACAGTCTTTGTCATTTACTGAGGCACAAAAAAAAAAATATTAATGCCTACATTCTGAGGACATGATAATCAATAATACTGCGCCCTCCCCTCTTTCCCGCAAACCTTCCCAGACTAGGTCTCCCATTGCTCACCTCTCCCATGGTTTTCACAGTACTTTCCTTGGGAACCACTTCCCGTACCCAACCAGAGAAGAGCTCTCCTTCTTCAACATCTTCAAGTGACAGGGCTCCCACTTAGGATCCTTCTCCTTGGCAACGCCTGAACCGGAGGACCAGTGCCAAAGAATGACTGAAGGAGCCACTGCCTGTGAGTCCCGGCTGTCTACGCATCTGTCCCAGTGTTCAGTGCGGATAGTCCCTTGAATTAACCTTGCCCACCAGAGATGATGGAGGAGGAGGAGGAGGAGGAGGAGGAGGAGAAGTCTCCAGTGCCACTGAAGGTGGCAGGTCCTCCCACACAGACGGATTTTGAGCCGGTCCTTGTGGATGTGGTTCCATCCACACTGGTGGCAGGTAGTGGTCCAGCAGTCCAGCACTTCTGACTCTTTCACATTTAACCCGGCCGTCAGTCGCATGATCATTCAGTGGAATTGTAATGGGTACTACTGTCACTTGCTGGAACTAAAACCCCTTCTTTCGCCCTCTTCTACAGTTTGCATTGCTTTCCAAGAAACTCACTTCACTGGATGACCATTTCCCAATGCTCTGTGGTTGTCGTTTATTCTGTTAGAACCTCGCTGTTCCCGAGAGGTCCTCTGGAGGGAATCTTCACTTTGTTTGGTACAGATGTTGGTGAATGGATTCCCCTTCATACCCCATTGCAAGTAATAGTCATGTGGGTGCAAACGACCTAAGTGATTACCTATCAGAAGATGTCTGAAAGAACAGATACCATCTTCATATAGTTAGGGCTAACCAGCCAGTGACCCTCTTCTTCTGTGCTGGATGCACACACATACATTGCCCAAACTCTTACGGGACTCAGTAAGATTGTTTGCCACGAGTAATGAGTGTAATGGGCAGGGGCACTATGAATGTCGTGTGTGGACTTTAAGTTGGGAATGTTGGTCTCGCGGGGAGCATGCAAGGGGTAAATCCCTGCAGTCGCACTATCCTCTGTGCCCTCGGTGTCTCAGATGGGTAGAGCTTCTGCCACGTAAGCAGGAGATCCCAGGTTGGGGAACACATTTTCATCTGACCCTGTTGATGTATATCAGTGCCTGTCGACATCTTAGGGTCTTGATTTCATTATCATTTCAGTGATTATCATTTTCAATGTCTACCTACCTCCAGGCAGGCCACTTACTTGTATTGAATTCACCATATTAATCCAACAACTTGCCCAGGAGCTTGGGAACTACAATGCACACCACCCCCTGTGGGTGAGTACCACTTCATTTGGTAGAGGCCTTCTACTTGACCAACTTCTGACAAACCATTATGTGTACTACCTCAATGATGTTTCTCTCACCTGCTTTATGCTAATGATATCTTCGCCCAAATAGTGCAGCTTCACTATATTGCTAGCTACACAGTGACCTTTGTGGCAGTGACCACTTCCTAGCAGCCCCTGTCATTTCCTTACCAGCACCAGATAGACAGACTACCACATTGGGCACTTCACAGAACAAAGTGACCTTACCTCATCTGTTACATTTGCCACCTGTCTGTTGGATTGTATTGATGAGGGTTGGGCAAGGTGTCTCTGGTGATCATCCATGCTGCTGAAACTGCTTTTTTTTCCCTTTCTTACAGTCCCCTCCCCATCCACTGTCAGTCAGTGCCTTGATGGACCAAAGACACTCCAATAGCTGTTCAGGATTGCAGAGGAGCCTACAGTTAGTTGGGCAACATCCTCTATAGACCAGCCTTACCGCTTTTAAGCAACTTCGAGCTAAGGCTTGCTGTTTAATGAAACACAATGAGGAGGAGTGCCGAGTCATATAATATACATAAATGACTTTGTGGATAACATCAGAAGTTCACTGAGGCTTTTTGCGGATGATGCTGTAGTATATCGAGGTTGTAACAATGGAAAATTGTATTGAAATATAGGGAGGGTCCGCAACAACTTGACACTTGGTACAGGGAATGGCAATTGAATCTCAATGTAGACAAGTGTAATGTGCTGTGAATACATAGAAAGAAAGATCCTTTATCATTTAGCTACAATATAGGAGGTCAGCAACTGGAAGCAGTTAATTCCATAAATTACCTGGAAGTAGGCATTAGGAATGATTTAAAATGGAATGACCATATAAAATTAATCGTCAGTAAAGCAAATGCCAGACAGATTCATTGGAAGAATCGTAAGGAAATGCAATCTGAAAACAAAGGAAGTAGGTTACAGTACACTTGTTCGTTGCTTGAATATTGCTCAGCAATGTGGGATCCGTACCAGATAAGGTTGATAGAAGAGATAGAGAAGATCCAACGGAGAGCAGCACGCTTCATTACAGGACCATTTAGTAATCATGAAAGCATTACGTAGATGATGTATAAACTCCTGTGGAAGGCTCTGCAAGAGGGACGCTCAGTAGCTCGGTACCGGCTTTTGTTGAAGTTTCGAGAACTGAGGAGGCAAGCAGTATATTGCTCCTTCCTACGTATATCTTGCAGAGAGACCATGAGGATAAAATTGGAGAGATTAGAGCCCACACAGAGGCATACCAACAATCTTTCTTTCCATGAACAATACTATACTGGAATAGAAGGGAGAACTGGTAAAGGTACTCAAAGTACCCTCTGCCACACACTGTCAGGTGGCTTGCGGAGTATGGATGTAGATGTAGAGTGCTATGTATCTTTTTCTGGGGATGTACGACTCGTAATCTCAGGTGGGGGCAAAGCTCTATGATCTTACAGGGCGCTAAATTTAAACAGCTGTTCCACGCCTGGTCGTACTGGCTGGCACTAGTACAGATTCATTGGTTCTTGCAGAACAGAACACCTTGTGACCCATTTTGTGACAGCATTGGCATCCCCTTCCTATTTGGCTGCCTTTCTACTACAAAAGTGACAAGTTGTAGTCATCCCCTTATGTTTCACTCCCCACCTAGCTAAATCCTGTAATGAACACTGCACTGACAGGAAGCTACTTCAGGCTCCTGCCTTGGCCCACAACACAGCCCTAGGCCGTGATTTAATTCAGTCAGATTATCCAGTACCTGAATGTTCCCCAAAGGCATCTCCTCAGGACCTTGATCAGTGCTGAAAAGTGTCTTTCCCTCACTATGGTGAGATAGCATAGTTGTTACAGTCCAAGGCAGGCAGGAACCTAATGTGTCTAGACAGTTGCTGTACAATTAGCCTGACAAACATACTCTGTAAGGTGCTTAAAATGGTGGTTGCCCTTAGATTACACTGGGTTCTTGAATCACGGAACCTTTGTCCTCCCCCCTGTCAGTGTGGTTCTGAGAGGAATGACCTACAACCAACCATCTGCTTAGGTTAGAAGCAGCACTGGGACAGGCTTTTTATAAATGGCTATACATTATTGCAGTTTTTTCCCCCCTTCATAAGGCGTAAGACAAGACATGGTGTCATCACATTTTACTTACCCTCCATGACTGGAGCTTTCGGGGCCCCTACCAATTTTTATTTGCCAATTTTTATCAGACAAGTTGTTGTGGGTTAGTTGACATTTTCAGTTATCTTTTTCTGGGTCCTGAGTTATATGAGTGTTTTAAGGCATGAACTGGCAAACTGTTTGGCTAGAGGAGCACTTACACACTCCCTGTTCACTTTACTAATGGTGTGCATATTTGCAGGTGCACATGAGATCCCTTCTCACTCAGAAATGGAGCAGCATCTGATGGGCTGCTGCCCCATCTGATAGTCTGCACACACAAGGAGATTGCTGCAGTGTGGTGCTCTTCCTTCTGCTTCTCCAAGAAGTAATCAACATTCCTATGTTGCCTCTGCATTTGTCATACCAGGCTAACCCATAGTTTCCTTTTTTATAGTGTGTCTCCCCCCCCCCCCCCCCCCCCCACTTGGTGGTTGTGGAGCAGTAGCTCATGTGCTTGTGGAATGCCCCCTCCTTTTGACCCTCTGTGCTAAGTATGGACTTAGACTCATTGCCTTTAATAACGGCAGACAGTTCACTGGTGGTTAAACCGGTTCTCAGTTTTCTTTGAGAAATTGGTTTTTATTCTCAGATATAAGGTTTTCATCTATCTCCAGCCCAGGGGCTGGGTAGTTGGGCTTGGTGCATCTTGCACTGTATGCCAGGTCTGGGGGTCTTTGACAAGGCTACTCTTTCAGCCCACTTCTACTCAATTGTTGTTATTGCTTTTCTATTTGGGTTCCGTCCTTTCTGGCACACCAAATTTTCTAATCAGTGAATGTGGCACTTTGGTGAATAGTGGGTGCTCCTGACTGTAATGGATCAGGGGTTTAACAGCTGTGAGTGAGGCATTTCCTGTGACGTGCAGAGCTCCGGGGACATCCACCTGCTGACTTCCCTAACTCTCTCATCTTGATTTATTATAGACAGTACAAAAGATGTCCATTATGTTTTTAGCCATCTCACATTTACTTTTATGGCTCGCCCAACTATATAAGAAAATGTTCTTGGTCGATGTCTTTACCTCCGGAGACACCACTCGTGGATCGAGGGACTGATAACCATGTTGTTTGGTCCGCTCTTGCTCAGTCCACCAACCTTGAAAAAAAATTGCAGTCGCGTTCAGTACCTAATGAAATTTGTGATTTGGCTGCTTGACAAGAAGGATGATGTATGCTGTCGTGGATGTTGCCAATAAAAGAAATAACTTAAGAAGTAACATGACAGTTATGGTGATGAAACAAAGGACCAGTCTCTGTGGAAACTGCCCATAGAGCCAAAACTGAAAAAATTCAAAAAGTTCAATCATATTTGAAGGTCCTTCTCACTGTTTCCTTGATTACAGTAGGATAGTGCTTTACAAGTTCCTGCCTTATTGGGCAACTACTTCACACCTTTCTGCTGCTTGATGACTTTAATGCTCACCATACCCCTATGAGGTTGTCCCAGGACCTATCAGAGAGGCGCCCTCTTGGCTGACCTTCTCAATCAACTTAATCTCCTCTGCCTTAATTTAGGAGCACCCACATTCCTTTCAGACTCCACACACGCCTATTCGCATTTGGACCTATTCTTCTGCACGGCTCAGCTTGCCCATCATCTTGAGTGATCCGTCCTCTCCGACACATACTCGAGCAACCATTTCCTGTGTCCTATGAGTTTTCTGACTCCTCCCCAACATATGTGCGCATCCAAATGGCTTACTAAGGCCGACAGGAAGCTTTACTCCTCCGTGGTGATCTTCAGTGAACAAAATTTCCCCAGTTGTGTTGACCAGATAGAATATCTTACAAATGTTATCCTTACCACTATACAATGTTCCATTTCTTGCACTTCCTCTTTACCACGCTGTGTTCCAGTCCCTTGGTGGACTGAGGCATGCTGTGACGCAATCCACCTGCAGGTATGTATTCTCCACATTTTTAACCATCATCCTATCATGGTAAACTGCATTCACTTTAATCAGTTGCGTGCATAGTGTCGTTGCATTCTTCAGGATAGCTAAAAAGCTACCTGGAATTTCATTCACTAGTTCTTTTAACAACTCCACTCCCTCTTCAGTCATGTGGGCCAACCTGCGACGGCTCTCTGGAACCAAGATCCATTCCCCAATTTCTGGCCTGATGGTAGCAGACGATATCTTAGTGGGCCCTATTGCAATCTCCCACACCTTGGGACACCATTTTGCGGAGATTTTGAACTCCTACCACTGCCATCAGAAATGAGCAGCAGAGGCTAGAGCGACACCCCTCTCTTTTCAGAATAATAAGTGCCACAATACCGCCTTTACTATGAGGGAGCTAGATCATGCTCTCAGTTCATCCCAATACTCTGCCCCAGGGCCAGATGATGTTCACATTCAGATGTTGTAGCACCTTTCTCTTGTGGGCAAGCACTTTCTGCTTCATATTTACAACCACATCTGGTCAGAGGACACGTTTCTCAGAGACTGGTGTGAAGCCTCTGCCATACCCGTAACTAAGTCTGGTAAGGACAAACTCCTTCCTTCTAGCTACTTCCCCATTTCTCTCACCAGGTGTTTTTTCAAGGTGATGGAACATAAGATTCATGCCCGGCTGGTATGGTGGCTCGAGTCCCACAATTTACTAACCACTGTACAGTGTGGATTTAAAGTACGCCATTCTGCAGTTGACCATCTTATCACTTTGTCCACCTATGTCATGAGTGTTTTTTCTGCATAAATCCCACACGGGCCCTGTTTTTTGATTTGGAGAAAGCCAGTGACACCTGCTGGAGGACTGGTATTCTCGGTACTCTACATGTTCAGCTTCTGTGGCAGCATGACCCATTTCCTTCAGGAATTTTGAAGACTTGAGTTTTCGAGGTTCGTGTGGGTTCTGCGTTGTCGGACACATTTATCCAGGAAAATTGAGTGCCTCAGGGTTCCGTCTTGAGTGTCATCCTCTCTGTTATCACCGTTAACCCTATAATGGCCTGTCTCCTGCTGAATGTCACTGGCTCCCTTTGCATTGACAATTTTGCCATCTATTGCATTTCTCCATGGACCTGTCTCCTTTAGCAGCATCTTCAGTGACATCTCAATTGTCTTCACTCGTGGAGCATAGACAATGACTTTCGCTTTTCCACTAACAAAACCATTTTATGGATTTCTGGCAGTGCAGTTGGTTTCTTTGACAATCTTTACATCTTGGGGCTGTTGCTCTTCTCTTCGTTGAAACTACAAAATTCCTGGGCTTGTGCTCGATAGGAAACTTCCTTGGTCCTCCCATGTGTCTTAAATGGCAGGCCACTATGTGTGGTCCTTCAGTATCCTACATGTCCTCGGTGGTACTTCTTGGGGAGCAGATAAAACTTTCCTCATCCAAAAGTCCCTGCTCTGTTTGAAACTAGACTATGGATGTTTCGTATATGCATCTGCATATCCATGTCTTACTGTGTTTCAGTACTATGTACCATTGTGACATCTGTTTGGCCCCTGGCACCTTTTACACTAGTCTAGTTGAGTCTATGCAGAAGCTGCCAAACTACTGCCATCCTACTGCCGTTACTTTCTCCTCGGCAGAAAAGCTTGTTGCTCACGTGCCATGCATGTCCACCCATCCTGTGCCTCCTTCTTCGATGACACCTTTGATTGCCAGTATGGGGCCCATCTCTCTTCTATTACCTTCTGGAATTCGCTTTTGGCTCTTGCTCTGGCAGCTTAATTTCACACTACCTGCAACTTTTCCCTCACTTCATGCAGTGGCCCGTGTTCGCCTTGGCCTTCATTTTCTTCCTAAGGACACTACTCCAGCGTCGCTCTATCGCCTTCAGTTCCACAACCTTCACATGGGTCTTTGCGATAGTACCTTTGTGTACATTGATGGCTCTTGCACTGACTGTGGTGTTGGCTGTGCCTTCGCCACTCGCACAGACATGTTTCAGTATCAGCTCCTGGAACTATGCTCAGTATTTGCAGCAGAGCTCTTCACCTGTATCAGACCACACAGTACATCTGGTAACAGTCTTTTCATTTGCATTACTTGCTCAGACTCTTTGTGCCCTTTAAAGCCTCTGTGTGCTATAGTGCTGTACACCGTCCACTCTTTAGTGGAACAGGTCCAGGAATGCTGTCTCTTGCTCACTCTTAAAGGAGCCCCTGTGATGTTTGTGTGGGTTCCTGGTCACTTCGGTCTGACAGGAAATGAGGTCACTGATGCTGCTGCCAAGGTTGCAGTCCTCGTACATCTGCCCACTAGTTCCTACATTCCCTTCGGTGATCTGTGTTGTCGGCTGCCAAGTAGGTGTTGTCACTTTGGCATCACCACTGGTCCTCCCTTCATGAGAACAAGCTCTGGGTTATTAGACCTGTTCCAGGGGCTTGGACGACCTCCTCACGGCCCTCTGAGAGATTGTTTTAGCTAGGTTGCACATTGGGCACTGTCTGTGTAGCCATCACCATTTAAGTGGTGCTCCCCCACCACCTTGTTCTCATTGCGGCCAACCTTTGACAGTCTGCCATTTCCTGATGGAATGCTCTTTTTCTTAACTACTTATGTTCTTGCTTGTGTTTGCTGTCTTAGTTATAGGCCATTTTAGCAGTCGACGTGCAGGCCTTTTACTTTTTATCTATCATAGCAATGTGGCGAAGGACACTTATTTTTTAGTTCAGGACCTCCATGTCTCTATGGTGAGTTTTGTAGACTTTTCTCCACGTCCCTGTTTTTTAGCTGTCTTCTCGTCCATCAATTGGGGTTAATGTGTGATCATTTTAACACCTATCTTTTTCATGTTCTAGTTTTGACATGGGCGCATATGACCCTAGTTAGTTTTGCAGCCTTAAACAAAACAAAACAAACGAGTTCCTGCCTAATGGTTGTACAGACAAGGAATGCTACCTAGAAGTTATGTGCTGTTTTTGTGAAGCAATCTGAAGAAAATAACCAGAATTGTGGCAAAACCATTCATGAAAAGTGCATCACATAATGCTCCTGTTTGCATGATTTTTTGCAAGAAACAAAACCTTTGTTGCTTCGGCTACTGTGTTCAGCAGACGTGGCCCCCGTGTGACTTCTTTCTGTTCCTGAGGCTGAAGAGAATCATGAAAGAACATAAATTTTGCCATCACCGACAAGACAAAAAGATAATAGCTGAAGAAGCTGACCACCATAACGAAAAGTGAGTTCCAGAAGTGCTTGCAAGATTGGAAAAAGTGCTGATACAAGTTCATTATTTCTAAGTGGGATTACCTTGGCACAAGAGTATTATATCTGAGGGGGAATACTTTGAAGGGGGCAAATTTGATGATTATATATATTCTGCAGTTATTATGAAGTAATGTCTGAAGCAAGCTGTATACATATTCAATCAGATCTTGATAAGATTTCAAAGTGGTACAAAGATGAGCAACTTGCTTTGTGTGACCAAGCTAGGTGGCGCAGTGGTTAGCACACTGGACTCGCATTCGGGAGGACGACGGTTCAATCCCGTCTCCGGCCATCCTGATTTAGGTTTTCCGTGATTTCCCTAAATCATTTCAGGCAAATGCTGGGATGGTTCCTTTGAAAGGGCACGGCAGATTTCCTTCCCCATCCTTCCCTAACCCTAGCTTGTGCTCCGTCTCTAATGACCTCGTTGTCGACGGGACGTTAAACAACACTAACCTAACCTAACTTGCTTTGTGTGTTGATAAATATAAATTGTGCATTTCACAAAATGCAGAGTACAGCTACAATATCAGAGAATCACAATTGTAATCAGTAACTCGTACAAATATTTGGGTGTAGTAATTTGTGAGGATATGATATTGAACAATGACATAAGTTCAGTCATAGGTAAAACAAGTTGCAGTCTTTGATTCTCTGCAGGGTACTGAGAACTTGCAGTCACTCGACAAAGATGGCTCCATACAAAACAGTTGCACATCTCGCCTTATAATATTGGTAGTGTATAAACCCTTACCATACAGAACAAACAAGGAATAGGAAATATATACAAAGAATGGTCACAAGTTTGTTTGTGCAAAGGGAGGGAATTACGAAAATGCTGAAAAATCTCTAAAATTGCTGCTTTTTTATGTAAAGTAATATGTCAATTCAGAGACATACAGTGTCATAAGAACTACATTCTGATTATCTACTGAATATATGACTAAAATGCCATTAAAAAGTAAAAGAATTCAGATGACTAAAAAGACCTTAAAGAAATGTGAAATTATCTGCATCTCACAATTAAGTTTTTTCTCCCCCAGTTGCTTTTTCTTGTTAAATACATTACTTACAATAGCCATATTGTATCTGAAAGTAATTACGTGAGACAAAAGGGAATGATTGCAAACAAAATAAAGCAGCCATGGTTCGTATGGTCCACACCATAAGACACTGTCTATATAGATAGGGTCATTCCATGCCAAGTGGTCTAGAGGCTCCCACATGACCATCATGGATTTTGATGAAATTTTGTATGAACATTCACACATGTTCTCAATGAACACTGGTAAAGTTTCAGTTTCAGAAATTAAATACTTTCAGAGATACAGTCACTTGTTTAAGACCATAGCACAGCTTTCTATAGTGCATCCTTCAATTTTTGAAAAATCGTCAACTTTACCCTAGATTTGTGAAATAATTGAAAGCAATAGGGGAATGAAATTTTATAATCTAAGACCTTGTGTTGGTGAGTACGGTGTGCAAAGTTTCATGTACATCCCACAAATACTTTTGGAGATAGAAAAAACTAAAGTTAGCATTTTTTTAAACAGCTACTTTTCACCCAACTTTACTTCAAATTATCTATATGAAAACTGCTCAGAAATCCTTTTCTTAATATTTTACTTTAAAGAGCTCTAAAAGTTGTATAGGATGGCCAAGTTATGTTTCTTTCATGCAAATACTTACACAGACATCTCATCTCAAAGTTGCTGAAAATTGAAGGATGCACTATAGAAAGCTGTGCTATGGTCTTAAACAAGTGACTGTATCTCTGAAAGTATTGAATTTCTTAAACTGAAAATTTACCAGTGTTCATTGAGAACATGTGTGAATGTTCATACAAAATTTCATCAAAATCCATGATGGTCATGTGGGAACATTTCTCGATATTAGACCACTTGGCACGGAATGGCCCTATAGTCAGTACAATAAGAGAGCCTTGAAAGTTTGATGTGTTTCTTAATTAGTTTGTCAGAGATTGTTCTACTGATGATTGTTCTGCTGCACTACAGTGAATGCTACATGAGGTGTTTGTTTTGTATGAGGCAGTTGTTTATTTAAAGTCCCAACAGATTTTTGCTTGTTTGAAATAGTATGACATGATACTTTCTGAGGTCAGAATTGAAACTATTGGCTGTATACCAACTCTAGCTCAGCTGTCATATGAGAGATATCTGCTGTGGTTGAATTTTGGTCCCTGTAGCATGTACAGATGTTGCAGATTCTGAACATTCCTTCAAACTCTTTGAGTGAGTGTTTTTTGTTTCGGTTTAGGATACAAGATGCTCAATACTGCAGAGCCTGGAAAACTTAGCTGTAATATATACTTATTCTGATTGTTAGTTTAGTTGGATTCTTATGCTAATTTGTCATTTTGAACCCCGTGTTTTTTGTAATAACTTAAGGATACATTTATGGGCTGTTGGATAACTGTAACAGTTTCCCTGTAGGTAATCCTTTACAGGACACAATTTTGGAATCATTTACTAAGTTATATGTGAAAAATGAATGAGTATTCTGTTGGAGGCTTCTTTCTCAGATTTATTTCAAACTGGCCTGAAGGAGTGTTGTAATTATATGCTCTTTTGGCTTTTTGTATTTGTTTACAAGTTGGTCTCAGTAGTGTGGAAGTATCATTGAGCTGTAATAGTAAAATAAGAGGAAACTTTTAATACTCTCGTAAAAATGCAGTTACAAAAGCTTCTAGTGGTGTGCCCCTCAGGGACTCATCATTTGTTTGCCAAGTACAGGCTTGGCGTCCCCAGTTTCCTGAGCTGGGGTCTGGTAAGTGCCATCAGTCCTGTCGCCGTAAGCTCTGGTCAGCGACCACCATGCAACGGAGCAATGGAATCTTGTGTGTTTCAGAGAATGGGGGTCTTGGCTTCACCGCTTGGTCCGCAAGGAAGGTACACACCTCGCCCCCCCCCCCCCCCCTCTCCCAGTTGTACAAGGCTTGCTCAGGCATGCAGGGCTCTGCCTGGGTCGATGGTTGTTTCCCTAGTGTCTCGTGGGATCACTATGGACCTGTCTCGTGAAACTACTAATCTTGATGGGATGAGTGTACAATCAGGCAGCACCTACACCCTTTCTTCAGAGAACTTGGTTGGTGAGTCCTCCCGAAAAGAAGTCACAGTAATAGCAACAGACCAATAGTATGCCATAACACTTTCATTGTAATCAAGCAAAACGGAGGAAGCTGTGAGAAGATATCACCTTTTTACATTCACAAGGCACTGGAAGGTATTGCTGGGTCTCTGAAAAGTGTCAAATGACATTGTAATGGAACTGCTAATTCCAACCAAATATTTAAGCTTCTGGGACGTAAGGCCTTAGGTGACTTCCCAATGTGAATCCATCTACTGACTAGGATAGTGGCTGATGGGAGACCACGAAGACGGATGATGCAAAGGGCAAAATGGTTACAGTACAGACGACAAGCTATTTTTGAACAAATGGATTGTGCACAGAAGGTGGTGTCCCATATCACTCGCGAGACCCAAAGGGCTGCAACAGAGTCCATCCCCAGGTCTATTAACCACCTCAGATGACGGCTTGTACATTGGTGGAATGACGACTGTCGATTGGCCATCAGGGCCAGATGGACAGCTCTGCAGAACTACAGATAATCTTCATGCCTTCAGGTCTGCGAGAGCACATGCAAGGCGAGTATTCAAAGAACGTAAGAGGGCTTCCTGGAGGGAATTCACGACTTCCATTAATCAGTCCACTTCCTCTGCGCATGTTTGGGAATCAAAACAGTGGATTTCATCCCCTTACGGCCTTGTCAAATAATAGGGTCTTGGTGGACACACCAGAAGACATGAATCACATTTTAGATGCACACTTCTTTACTGTTAAAACGTCATCCAGACAAGTTCCTGCTGTTCAGGTATTGCATCAGATTGCAGAGATAGGGAAGCTCAATTTCTTCTCATGTATTGAAGTCTACAACCTTCCATACTCCATGTGGGAACTGGAATCAGCATTATTTGCAGCCAGAGACACTTCTCCAGGACCTAATGAGATCCATTATACCATGCTTTGTTGCTGTGCCCTGAAGCGAAAGGTCAACTCCTCACTTATTTCAATCAGATCTGCTTTGATGGACAGTACCCCAAGACTTGGAAGGAGGCAATATTAATTCCATTATGGAAACCAGGCAGGGACGATAGCGCCCCTAAGAGTTATCAGTGTCGCCCTTACCAGTTGTATAGGTAAGACTCTTGAAAGCATGGTCAACTGCCACCTTGTCTGGATGCTAGAGTCCCAAAGTCACCTGAGCTGCTCCCAGTGTGGTTTCAGGTGCTACCGTTTCACTTTTGACAACTTAATTCTACTGCGGACGGCTATGCAGGAGTCCTTATGCCAAAACCATTTAGTATGTTTGTTTTTTGACCTCGAAAGCATATGACACGACTTGGAGGTACAACATCCTTTGCCAACTTCATGAATGGGGACTTCATGAGTGGGGACTTCATGAGTGGGGACTTCATGAGTGGGGACTTCATGAGTGGGGACTTCATGAGTGGGGACTTCATGAGTGGGGACTTCATGAGTGGGGACTTCATGAGTGGGGACTTCATGAGTGGGGACTTCATGAGTGGGGACTTCATGAGTGGGGACTTCATGAGTGGGGACTTCATGAGTGGGGACTTCATGAGTGGGGACTTCATGAGTGGGGACTTCATGAGTGGGGACTTCATGAGTGGGGACTTCATGAGTGGGGACTTCATGAGTGGGGACTTCATGAGTGGGGACTTCATGAGTGGGGACTTCATGAGTGGGGACTTCATGAGTGGGGACTTCATGAGTGGGGACTTCATGAGTGGGGACTTCATGAGTGGGGACTTCATGAGTGGGGACTTCATGAGTGGGGACTTCATGAGTGGGGACTTCATGAGTGGGGACTTCATGAGTGGGGACTTCATGAGTGGGGACTTCATGAGTGGGGACTTCATGAGTGGGGACTTCATGAGTGGGGACTTCATGAGTGGGGACTTCATGAGTGGGGACTTCATGAGTGGGGACTTCATGAGTGGGGACTTCATGAGTGGGGACTTCATGAGTGGGGACTTCATGAGTGGGGACTTCATGAGTGGGGACTTCATGAGTGGGGACTTCATGAGTGGGGACTTCATGAGTGGGGACTTCATGAGTGGGGACTTCATGAGTGGGGACTTCATGAGTGGGGACTTCATGAGTGGGGACTTCATGAGTGGGGACTTCATGAGTGGGGACTTCATGAGTGGGGACTTCATGAGTGGGGACTTCATGAGTGGGGACTTCATGAGTGGGGACTTCATGAGTGGGGACTTCATGAGTGGGGACTTCATGAGTGGGGACTTCATGAGTGGGGACTTCATGAGTGGGGACTTCATGAGTGGGGACTTCATGAGTGGGGACTTCATGAGTGGGGACTTCATGAGTGGGGACTTCATGAGTGGGGACTTCATGAGTGGGGACTTCATGAGTGGGGACTTCATGAGTGGGGACTTCATGAGTGGGGACTTCATGAGTGGGGACTTCATGAGTGGGGACTTCATGAGTGGGGACTTCATGAGTGGGGACTTCATGAGTGGGGACTTCATGAGTGGGGACTTCATGAGTGGGGACTTCATGAGTGGGGACTTCATGAGTGGGGACTTCATGAGTGGGGACTTCATGAGTGGGGACTTCATGAGTGGGGACTTCATGAGTGGGGACTTCATGAGTGGGGACTTCATGAGTGGGGACTTCATGAGTGGGGACTTCATGAGTGGGGACTTCATGAGTGGGGACTTCATGAGTGGGGACTTCATGAGTGGGGACTTCATGAGTGGGGACTTCATGAGTGGGGACTTCATGAGTGGGGACTTCATGAGTGGGGACTTCATGAGTGGGGACTTCATGAGTGGGGACTTCATGAGTGGGGACTTCATGAGTGGGGACTTCATGAGTGGGGACTTCATGAGTGGGGACTTCATGAGTGGGGACTTCATGAGTGGGGACTTCATGAGTGGCTGCCGCTTCTGATTCAATCCTTTCTCAAGGACCGGTGTTTTCATTATTGCATTGGTGATGCCATGTCTGATTGCTATGTTCAGGAGAATGGTGTGCCCCAGGACAGTGTCACATTGTTTGCCATCGCTATCAATGGCATTTCCTCTGTAGTTAGGAGCCCTGTCAAATGCTCTTTGTTTGTGGATGACTGTGCAATCTTCTCCTCTTCCTCTGATCTTAAGATGATGACGAGGCAGCTACAGCTGACCATTAGGAGGCGGGAAACTTTGACCCAGTCAGCTGGTTTTCGGTTCTCATCTGAAGACCATGTGTGTCAATTTTAATCATGCTTGTCAGAGTTTTAACCACCCAGAGCGTACAATGGGGGACCATATTTTATGTTTTCAAGACAATGTGCACTTTTGGGTGTATTATTTGACTTGAAATTAACGTGGCTCCCACACCTGAAAGACCTACGTACAAAGGGCTTCTGGTTGTAAAACATTTTGAAATGCCTTGGCGGAAAAACATGGGGAGCTGACAGGTCCCGCCTCCTGTAGTTTTATAAGGCATTTGTTCGGTCACGCTTAGACTATTGCAGCATGGTCTACCGATCAGCCCGTCCTTTGTACATCCAGATGTTAGGTGCTGTCCACCATGAGGGCATTCAGATATCAAATGGAGCCTTTTGGACCAGCCCAGTCGGTCTGCGTGCAGAGTCTGGTGAACTATCACTCTGGATTCGGTGACGTATCGTTTTGGCTCGCCAGGCGCTGAAAATCTCAGCATCACCTCGGTCATTGGCATTTAGTTCTGTGATCCAACCCACCTTCGAATGACTGTTCAGGAATCGGGCCCCAATTGACCCAGCCATTTGGTATATGTGCTACAGACTATCTCAAGGATCTGGCTCGCTCGGGCATGAAAATTCACACCCAGGAATGGAATGCACTGCCGCCTTGGTGTCTTCAGAGGCCCAAAGTGATTTTAAGCTTGAAACAGTATACAAAAAGTTGTACTCCAGATTTGGTTTTTACAACTTTGTTTTTGTCTCTTTTAAGTATGTACCGTAGTCTCATTGTTATTTATAAAGATGGATCCCAGCAGGGGAATGCTCTCAGTTGTTCTGTGGTTTTTCCTGATAGGGTTTTTAAAGTGCGTCTTCCAGAACAACTTACAAATTATGATGTAGAGTTATGTCATTCTGATGGCACTGGAGAGGGTTCACAAACATCACCGTATGAATTTTCTTGTCTGTTCCAACTCTTAGTACGCTACAGGCACTTCACCAGATGTATACAGTAGACCTGCTGATTCAGCTCATCCATGACTCCTTGCAGCGGCTCCAACACCATGGCAAGGAGATAATGTTTTGCTGGGTACCTGGCCACACTGGGATAGAGGGTAATGACAGGACTGACAAAGCTGGCGAGGCAGCATGTTGAAATGGTGCTGTCCATCAATGTCCAATCCTGTTGTGTGCCATTATCTCATTTTCTGACAGATGCGTTGTGTGTCAGTGGGAGACTGAATGGTTGCAGGTGATAGAAAAAAAAAAAAAAAAAACTGTGGTTGCTCAAATAGACCACAAAGGCTTGGCATACTTCATTTTAGCCTTGCCGCTGGAAGGAGGTTTTGCTTACCAGACTGCACATTGGGCATAGCCCTTTCACACATAGCTTCCTCCTCCGATGGGAGGATCCACCATTCTGTGAAGTTTGTGACGTGCCACTTTGTTCCACATATTGTGACTACGTGTGTCCTGTATACTGACATTAGGGCAGCCCTCGGTCTTGCTTGAGATGTGCCCACCATCCTCACAGATAGATACCAGTGTTAATAGTAGTGAAATTTTGTGAACGGTCAGGCCTCTTCCCTAAACTGGTGGGGAAGGGTAGCAGACTTTAATATGTTATAAACTGTTTTGCATGTGGGACAGCCTTCGTCCCCACCCGTGAGATTTGCATGTTGACTTTTTGTCAGGGTGCTGATGGTCATGATGATGTTGAGTGCCCCCTCAACCCAAATCATCATCTAGTGATGTGATAACCACATTCCCTTGCTAGCATTTAAATTCTCTCTAACTCTGTTTGGATTTGATCAGTGATTGACTCAGTACCTTTGAGCTATCATGAAATCTCTTCACATTTATTACATCCAAAACACGTTGCAATAAACAGCCCCTTTTAACTTGATACGTGGTTTACACAGAACATGCTAGCAGTTGCAGTTAGCAAACTTCGATAGTGGCTTAGTGAACTGTTCCATAACACACTCAGCATTCTGTGTTTCTAAGGAAGAGATCTCCATAAACCACAGTTCAAAAAAAATTGTCAAATATTAATAGCTGTTGGGGGGCAAGTAACATAAATATTTAAAGCAGAGGGGTTAACAGTGTGAATAGCAAGTGCAGATTTGTTGTCACAGTTCATATAGGCGTAACTTTATGAAGATTAACAAGAAACTGGTTACTGCACAAATTAATTGCACATTTACTTAAACTTAAGGACTGCCATTTTTGGGTTGATAAACATATATTTTTATCTATTATTACTTTTATGTTGTAATTTCACATACTGACACGTTCCATGGCTGTGGAGATTTGCTACTCAGTTTGGTCCTACGGAACTTGACATGTAAATAAAAATAAAATTTCTCATTGCAGTGACAGTAAGATAAGAGGGGAAGTTAAATAAAAACCTTAAATTTGGAATAACAAATCTAAATTTCGCGCCGTTATCCTGTAAGTTTATAAGCGTGCTAAATAGCCTGTACATGGCAGCATAGTGCGGATGCACACATACCATCACAGTATCAGTATAAAGATGGCTGTCCCACTTGCGACTTGAACCAGGGAAGAACAGCGTTCTGTTAGTCAGTTTTTGCATAGTGAAGGTTTTCGCTGGCTCTATTATTATTGTTTGCTTTGTTTTATTATTACTCGCGTAACAACTAATATATGAAATAAAATATGTTACTATGAAAAGAGCCCCGAAATACCTTTTAGTGATGCTGTGCTGTGACTTTCTTTGGATCATTAATTTTCAACAAAGAAAATATATTACGTTCGTATTATTCTGGATCTGGCTTTCTATTAAATGAACATTTTTTCGTTACTGTAACTCGCCACAATGTTAAACATATCTTCCTTACTTTATAGTTATTGAAAGGGTTAGTGAAAATTACTTCGTTATCAATACTGATGTTACAGTACGCAATGATTGTTCAACATTAAAATTTTGCAGTGGAATTTTGTTAACAGTAAAACACCAATAAGTACCACGACTAACACGAGAACATGAGACTATTATCGGAGAAAAAGATGTTTTTACTATAAAGTTTGCCCGACCAGAACTACGCACAGCAAGATTTCTTTTGTTATGAAGGTAAATTATCTATGTGCACTGTTAGTAATATATTATCAGCAGCCCGCATCAACCTGTAAAACACATCATAAAATCTGCTGCTGTGCTCTGCAATTCCGAAAGCTGAAAGAAATAATTTTACTTCACTATTACCTGCCTGCTTCTTTGTGGTATGATAGATTTCATTTAATGCGGTTTGAATTCACCGCGGCAGCGGCTCGTTCGTAGCGCAGCTCTGCACCACGAATAATATTTAAATAATTGAAAATGTCTTAAAGGGATGGGATAAAATACCAGGCAAGCATATTACAAATCATAATGCAAGGTTTCACTAAGTAACTCTATTCAAAACATTTAAACAAATCAATTAATTACACACCTTTCCAAGGCTATGTCTAATGGCGTCCCTCTCACAATCTTGACAAAAGAATGCTACGCAAGGGTATAATATAACATCACAGGCTCTTCCTACTCACGTAACTTCAAGAAGACAACAGAGAAATTAATGTTTGTTCTGTATTATTTATACTAGTCACATATTCTCATCTTTGTTTGATATTAAATAAGTATCGTCTGTGGTAGTTTCAGTACTCACCAACACAGATATTATCTAAATAAAAAAAGTACATAATTCTATAAAACAACAAAACATGACACACAATGCTTTCTCTTTATTACATAATATGTCTTTTGCTAAGAGACGTTACAAGGTGTGAAGCCTATGGAAATTCATCGACCAATGGATGTTCAGTACAGGGATGCACATTTGTCACAGCAGCAAGTTTACAAATGGAGTAGGAAGTTTGCAAATGGTGTGACTTCAGTGGAAGATGCTCCTCGTCCGGGTCAGGGACAACGGGTTGTGACTCCACAGAACATTGCAGCAGTTGAAGCCATAGTGAAGGAAAACTGCCGAGTGACACTGAATGACACTGCAGCATGTTTACAGATTAGTCATGGGTCAGCACACCACATTGTGTATGATGTGCTCCAGTTTCACAAAGTGTCTGCAAGATGGGTGCCATGGCAGCTGACTCCTCAACTGAGAGAACTACGTGTTGATGCTTGTGAAGAACTTGTTCGGCACTTTCAACGAGTATGTGATGGCTTCCTTGCAAGAATCGTTACTGGGGACGAACCCTGGGTTCACTTCCACCAACCGGAAATGAAGAGAGCAAGCAAGGAATGGTGCCATTCCTTATCACGAAAACCAAACAAGTTTCGAACAGAACCATCAGCAGGGAAGGTTATCATTATTCTCTTATGGGATGAAAAAGGCATCATTTTGGAGCATTACATGCCTAGAGGGACCATTGTCACCAGTGCATCATACACAGATCTCCTAAAAAATCATTGCGGCCTGCAATCAAATCAAAGCAACATGGATTGCTGTCAGGAGGTGTCGTTTTGCAACATGACAATGCAAGGCCCCACATTGCCCGTACAACAGTTGCAACAATCACATACTTGTATTTTGAGTGTCTTCCTCATCCACCATACTCACCAGACCTTGCACCAAGTGATTTCCATATGTTTGGACCTCTCAGAGACACGATGGGAGGAAAGAAGTTCTGTCCTGATGAAGAGGTACGCCACGCGATGCACTAGTGGTTGCGCGAACTACCAAAAGAATTTTTTTCTAAAGGAATTTATGCACTTCGTAAGTGCTGGAGGACTTGCATTGAGTGCGGGGGAGATTATGTTAAAAAGCGATACACCTTTGTACCACTTCTGCAGAATAAATAATATTTAAAAAATATTTAGGGTTTTCATTTGACTCTCCCTCGTATTATACGGTTGATGCTAGACAAGGCCTGACTTTCATGTAGACAAATAGATCTTAGTTGTTTATCAGATGTTAACACTAGATGTACTCCAGCAGGGATTCCCCCTCCCCCCCCCCCCCACATTTGGCTAATTTGTGTTGAATAATTAGCAATCTAAACTGTCGTAAAGTGGGTATTTTTGTAATCAGCAGTATTAGGACTTCAGAACTAAATAACAGAAACCTAGAAATAAGCCTTGGTTAGACCGGGCGGCATTCTAGATATAGTAATTACTAATAAAAAAAAATTTCAGATAAAACAAAATGTTTACTGAAAAGGGGAACCAATGGGCTTTCAGAGGTGTGGCAATACATTCAGAGTTGTTAATCTGTGTTTCCATGTGGTGTCTTTGAATCTCTGTTCATGCAATTTATCTCCAAGTGGGATTATTATAGTATTGTCATCAGTAACTGAGAAAATGTCATGAATAATCATACTTCATGAAACTCACACTAAACAAGAAAGTATGTTGTAAAGGCCTCTATCGGAAAACAAGATAAAATGAAGGAAAAAATTTTATTATTAGTAATGGAAAAAAGAATACACTAAGGTGACAAAAGTCATGGAATAATTGTATGCACATATACAGATGGCAGTAGTATTACACACACAAGTTATACAGGGTGTTTCAAAAATGACCAGTATATTTGAAACGGCAATACAAACTAAACGAGAAGCGATAGAAATACACCGTTTGTTGCAATATGCTTGAGACAACAGTACATTTTCAGGCAGACAAACTTTCAAAATTACAGTAGTTACAATTGTCAACAACAGATGGCGCTGCGGTCTGGGAAACTCTATAGTACGATATTTTCCACATATCCACCATGCATAGCATGGTCTCTGAATGAAATTACCCGAAACCTTTGACAACGTGTCTGGCGGAATGGCTTCACAGGCAGATGAGATGTACTGCTTCAGCTGTTCAGTTGTTTCTGGATTCTGGCGGTACACTTGGTCTTTCAAGTGTCCCCACAGAAAGAAGTCACAGGGGTTCATGTCTGGCGAATAGGGAGGCCAATCCACGCCGCCTCCTGTCTGTTTGCGATATCCCAAAGCAATCGCACGATCATTGAAATATTCATTCAGGAAATTAAAGACGTCGGCCGTGCGATGTGGCCGAGCACCATCTTGCATAAACCACGAGGTGTTTGCAGTGTCGTCTAAGGCAGTTTGTACCGCCACAAATTCACGAAGAATGTCCAGATAGCGTGATGCAGTAATCGTTTCGGATCTGAAAAATGGGCCAATGATTCCTTTGGAGAAAATGGCGGCCCAGACCAGTACTTTTTGAGGATGCAGGGACGATGGGACTGCAACATGGGGCTTTCCGGTTCCCCATATGCGCCAGTTCTGTTTATTGACGAAGCCGTCCAGGTAAAAATAAGCTTCGTCAGTAAACCAATTGCTGCCCACATGCATATCGCCGTCATCAATCCTGTGCACTATATCGTTAGTGAACGTCTCTCGTGCAGCAATGGTAGCGGCGCTGAGGGGTTGCCTGCCGTGTTTGAATTTTGTATGGATAGAGGTGTAAACTCTGGCGCATGAGACGATACGTGGACGTTGGCGTCATTTTGACCGCAGCTGCAACACGTCGAACGGAAACGCGAGGCCGCTGTTGGATCACCTGCTGCACTAGCTGCGCGTTGCCCTCTGTGGTTGCCGTACGCGGTCACCCTACCTTTCCAGCACATTCCCAGTCCGTTGAAATTTTTCAAACAGATCCTTTATTGTATCGCTTTTCGGTCCTTTGGTTACATTAAACCTCCATTGAAAACTTCGTCTTGTTGCAACAACACTGTTCTAAGGAATAAACCATGTTGTCCACAGCACACTTGCACGTTGTGAACAGCACACGCTTACAGCAGAAAGACGATGTACAGAATGGCGCACCCACAGACTGCGTTGTCTTCTATATCTTTCACAGCACTTGCAGCGCCATCTGTTGTTGAAAATTGTAACTATTGTAATTTCGAAAGTTTGTCCGCCTGAAAATGTACTGTTGTCCCTAGCATATTGCAACAAACGGTGTATTTCTATCGCTGCTCGTTTAGTTTGTATTGCCGTTTCAAATATACTGGTCATTTTTGAAACGCCCTGTAAAAGGGCAGTACATTGGCGCAGCTTTCATTTGTACTCTGGTTGTGATGGTTTCAGATGTGATTATGGTTGCATGATGGGAATTAACAGACTTCAAACATGGAATAGTAATTGTAGCTACTCACGAGGGACATTCCAATCCTGAAATCGTTAGAGAATTTTATATTTTGCAATCCACAGTGTCAAGAGTGTGCATTTCAAGCATTATGTCTCGTCACAGACAATGCAGTGCTCCCAGGGATTCCACATCTCTTTCGTGAATATGCACACGGTGAGCATGGGACCCCGAGCTAGTGCAACTGTTCCCTTTTCGAGCTGCATACTTTCCTGTCCCACATCCTTCCCCATCCCTGATCCTCTAGAGATTGCCCTGTTGTCAAAGATGAAAGAATTATTCAGGAAATCCGAGTGAAGGTAAAGGTGTATACATTTACTCCTCACAAGTTATTAGCCAATAGAAAGCCCAGTGCCCCCCCCCCCCTCCCCCGCCCTACCACCTGCTTACTCTAAGGCTCACCCTTCATCGGCTCCTGCATAACCACGGGCCCCAAAATTGGATGCCCGGACTTCAAAAAGATTTTTTTTTTTATGTACCCCCAACCTCCCAACCATCAATTCATCCCTCCTCTAAATGTCCTGCTTCCAGGAAGGCTCAAAAGAAACATAGTTCCTTTCCTTCTCCACCACAGCATGTCTCATTTACAGCGCCACTCAGTGGTAGAAGCTCTTGACAGTCTTCAGTGTTACCGAGACGCACCGCTGGTGGCCGATCAACCAGCCAATTGCTGGTGGCAGGCGCTGCCTCTGAGCAACCCTTTGGCAGAATGCCGTTCCACACCATATGCCACCAGGAGTCGGCAGTCATTGAGTTGATGGCAACTGTGGTGAGATTTTTTCCCTTTTCTATCTGCCCTACGTCAGTTATCCATTGGAATATGCATGGAATTCACTCCAATCGGGATAAATCCCACTCCCGGTTGTCTTCTGTCTTCAGGAAACAAAGCTACATCCCTATGATCGCTTTGTCTTCCCTCATTTCCAATCTGTTCGATTCGATCTCCCCTCTGTTGATGGAACTCTGGCCACTTACGATTCTTCTCCATGATACTGTCCATTATCACCCAAACCCCTTAAACAGTTCCTTCCAAGCTGTCGCTCCTGCCCCCTATTTGCTGGTTGGGGACTTCAATGCCCACCACCTGCTTTGGGGATCTCCACGGCCTTGTCCACGAGGCTCCCTATTGATTCACCTTTTCCACCAAGTGGCTATTGTTTGCCTCAATGCTGGGGAACCTACATTTTTGTCTTTCTCCACATCAACCTTCTCTCATTTCGACCTTTCAGTCGGTACTGTTCATCTAGCTCAGCACTTTGAATGGTTCGCTCTTGCTGATACACACTTGAGTGACGATTTCCTATGTGTCCTTCGATTACAGCCACAACTGCCATCTATGCGCGCAAGTCGCTAGAAAGTTTTCCCAAGCCAATGGGACACTTTTCTCCTCTGTAGTGATACTTGATGACCATCAGTTTTCCTAGCATCGACAGTCAGGTCGCTCGTGTTACGAAAGTTATTCTTACAGCCGCAGAATGTTCAATACTTCATGCCTCCCATTTCCCCCGGTGCCCTCCAGTTCCTTGGTGGAATGAGATATGCTATAACACAAGTGGAGACGAACTCTTTGCATTTTCTGCCACCATCCTACATAGGTCAACTGTATCCGGCATAAGCAATTACGTGCGCAATGCCATCGCATCTTCTGCGATTGCAAGAAGGCAAGCTGGGACTTATTTGCCAGCTCCTTTAATACCTTCACTCCCCCACCTGTAGTTCAGAATTGAATTTGACGGTTATCCGGCATGTCTAGTTTCTCCCCGATACCTGGGCTCACCATGATGCATGATACCTTAATGGACCCAGTCACCATTTATAACTCATTGGGTCAACATTTTGCTGAGGTTTCAAACTCTTCAAATTACCCACCAGACTTTCTCCCGAAGAAATGTGCAGCGGAAGTGCAACATCCTGCTTTCTCCCTTCAAAATTGTGAAAGCTATAATACTGTTTTCTCTGTGCACGAACTCCAGCATGCACTCTTTCCTCTCATTCTTCTGCCCCAGGACCAGGTGGCATCCACATCCAAATGTTGCCAAATTTATCATAATATAGTCTGCATTACCTCCTCCGCCTTTATAATCGAATTTGGAACACATTGAAGACAAGTTTGGCGAAGTGGCCTCCCTGAGCAAGATGCGGTCGGGTTCATTGCTGATAAAAACTGCTTCAGCTGCCCAATCTGCGGCCCTTCGTGCCTTTACCCATCTTGGCACAATTCCTGTGTCCATTACCCCCCATCAGTCTCTAAATATGGAACAAGGTGTGATTTTTAACAGGAACTTCGGACAATCTCGGACGGCGGGGTGTTCACTTTGTTCGGCGTGTTCAGAAGGGTCCTAAAGACAATCGTATTGATACTGGTGCCTTTGAAGGGGATACCCTCCCTGAGAATGTAAAAATTATGGTCTATTGATGTGATGTGAAGCCGTACATCCCACCTCCTATGAGGTGCTTGCTTTTTGGACACATGTCTTCCCACTGTTCACAGGCTCCTCTCTGTGGTGACTGTGGACGTCCACTCCATGTGGGGAGTCCCTGTGTTCCCCCTCCTGTGTGTGTGTAAATTGTCATGGTGGTCATTTTCAACATTCACCAGATAGCCCAATATAAGAAGGAAAAGAAGATACAGGAGTATATATCCCTCGATCGTTTAACCTACACAGAGGCCTGTAAGAAATATACATGACTTCACCCTGTCTCCATGACATCTAGTTACACCTTGGTTACATCTTCACCCCTTTCTCCCCCTTCCTTACCCCCATCCCAGACCCCTCTCCTCCCCCCCTCCCCTGCAGCTCCCACACCTTTTCCTCTGGGCACTGCTCCCCCTCCCCAGCCGGAGAAGTGTCCCACTCTTTCGGCGTCTGCCGGTCAAGGGCGCCGCTTCCGGGATGCACCTTCCAGGCTGCTGCTGCGTCCTGGTCTTTCTTTCTGCGTCCACACAGCCCTCCTCGATCTCAGCCTAAAAAGAAGAAGAAATATAACTCGCGGGACAAAGAGCCTCTGGTGTCACCGGAGGCCCCGTCCTCGACTAGACAACCGGATTCTGACCTGTCGTTCATTGATGTCGCCCCCCTCCATGTCGGTGACGGGTGGGGAACGGCGGTATGACTGAGCATGTTCAGCCCCCATTTAAACCATCGTTCTGTGGTTCTCCAATGGAATTGTAATGGATACTATCGTCGCCTTTCAGAATTGAAATCCCTTCTTTCGTCTTACTCTGCAGCTTGTGTGGTTATCCATGAATCTCATTTCACTGATGCTGACTCACCGACCCTCCGTTCCGTGTTTTCTGTCAAAATCGGGTCGGACCCCTGCGGGCTTCTGGTGGTGTTTGTACATTGGTCCGTACAGACATTGCTAGCACGTGGATTCCTCTTCAAACTACATCGGAAGCGGTTGCTGGTAGGGTCCACTTAGACTCTGCGATCACAGTTTGCAATTTTTATCTCCCTCCTGACAGGACTCTTACACCTGCTGCCTTAACTGCCCTCCTTCCTCCTCCTTGGGGATTTTAATGCTCATCTTCCCTTGTGGGGCAGTGCCTTTCCATCTAGATGAGGTCTTCTTATAGACCAATTTATTGCAGACCACGACCTGTGCCTTCTTAATGATGGCTTCCCTACTCATTTCAGTGCCGGTCATGGTACCTTTTCTGCCATTAATCTATCTCTTTCTTCTCCCTCTCTCCTCCCTTCATTACACTGATCGCCACACGACGACCTTTGTGATAGTGATCAGTTCCTGTTGATTATCTCGCTCCCTTCCCGCTCCCTGATGGACAGGTTACCTCGTTGGTCTTCCAACGTGCCGATTGGCCTCTACACACAGCACAGGTCATGTTTTTTCCCTCTTTGTCGCGTTGTATTGATGACGTTCTACGTGACGTGTCTGACGCGATTGTTCGCGCTGCTAGCCTTGCTGTCCCGCACTCGTCTGGACCATTTCGTCGCCGGCAAGTCCCATGGTGGAGTACAGCTGTTGCCATTACCATCTGTGATCGCCGTCGAGCTTTGCAACACTTTAAGAGGCACCCATCTGTAGCCAGCCTTACTACCTTTAAACGCCTCCGCGCTAAAGGCCGTTATTTAATCAAACAGAGCAAGCGGATATGTCGGGAACGATTCGTTTCTTCCCTTGGTTGTACTGTCCCTTTGTCACGGGTATGGGCTACACTTCGCTCTCTCCAGGGTTGCCAATGGCAGTCCACCCTCCCAGGCCTTCACCTCCCAGATGGCCTTTGTACCGACCCATTAGTTCTTGCAGAACATCTTGCGGTGGCATCAGCATCAGCTTCCTATCCAGTTGCTTTCCTTCACCAAAAACAGGGGGCTGAAGCCTTCCACCTAATGTTTCACCTTGTGAGTCAGAATCTTAAAATGAACCTTTAACTGAATGGGAATTTCTTTCTGCTCTATCTTCTTCTCCTGATATGGCCCCTGGCCCAGATTCCATTCATAACCAACTGCTTCAACATCTCAGTGCTCCACAACAGTAACATCTTCTTCGGGGGTTTAACCGTACCTGACTCCAGGCTGACTTCCCTTCTCAGTGGAGGTATAGCATCGTGGTTCCTGTCCTTAAGCCTGGTAAGAACCCCCTATCTGTTGACAGCTATCGGCCAATTAGTTTGACCAATGTTGTTTGTAAGTTACTTGAATGGATGATAGCCCGCCAGCTCAATTGGGTCCTTGAATCTCGGGATCTATTGTCCCCTTACCAGTGTGTCTTTCGAGAGATACCGTC
Source organism: Schistocerca gregaria (assembly GCF_023897955.1). Classification (NCBI taxonomy): domain Eukaryota; kingdom Metazoa; phylum Arthropoda; class Insecta; order Orthoptera; family Acrididae; genus Schistocerca; species Schistocerca gregaria. The sequence continues at coordinate 61,106,129 of NC_064921.1, read as the reverse complement.
TTCAGTCGATCATTTACTTCGCTTGGAATCTGCAGTTCGGCAAGCTTTTTCCCAGCGCCGCCATTTGGTTGCAGTGTTTATTGACCTTCGCAAGGCCTACGATACGGTCTGGCGCCATCACATCTTACTTACCCTTCATCGGTGGGTTCTTCGGTCCCCACTCCCGATTTTTATCCGCCAGTTCCTGTTCCATCGGTCATTCAGAGTTCGAGTTGGTACTGTTTTTAGTTCTCCACAGACCCAGGAGACAGGCATCCCACAGGGTTGTGTCTTGAGTGTCCTTCTTTTCCTCATTGCTATTGCTGGACTTGTGGCCTCTGTCAGTCCCTTGATCGCCCCTGCCATGTATGTGGATGATTTCTGCATTTGGGTTAGTTCCTCCTCAATGGCATCTGCAGAACGGCAGCTCCAGGGAGCTATACATCGTGCCTCTGCGTGGACCCTCTCACATGGGTTTCAAGTCTCTCCTTCAAAATCGCAGGTGGTCCACTTCTGTTGCCGTACTACGATCCACCCTGATCCAGAGCTCTATCTCGCTGCACAACGATTGCCTGTGGTCCCACAGTTTCGTTTCCTGCGTCTTCTTTTCGACAACAAGCTCACTTGGCTGCCCCATATCAGACTCCTGAAGGTAGGATATTTCCGTAAACTCAATGTCCTTCGCTTCCTTGCCCACTCCTCTTGGGGTGCGGACCGTTCCCTCCTTCTCCGTCTTTATCGTGCTCTAATTCTGTGTCACTTGGACTATGGTTGTCAAGTTTATGGTTCAGCTGCTCTTTCCACACTGCACGTGCTGGATCCAGTCCACCATTGTGGTATCCGTTTGGCCACCGGTGCCTTCCCTACTAACCCTGTTGATAGTCTCCTGGTTGAAACTGGGATCCCACCCCCCCTCCCTTTCTGTACGGCAGTCCCACCTTCTGGTGTCTTGTGCACTCACTATCCATTCCTCTCCTACTCATCCTTCCTATTCTATCCTGTTCCCAGACCATGGACGTCGTCCACCCGATTCCCGCCCACAGGCGGGTTTACCAGTTGGGCTCTGCCTTGCATCTCTTTGCCGTGATTTTTAGCTTCCTTCTTTGTCCTGTTTTCCTCACTCCCTCCCCTCCACCCCCCCCCCCCTTTTGTTAGTTCCTCAGCATCGAATTCGGATGGATCTCTGCCGAGGTCCAAAAGATTCCATCCCCCTGGCAGTGTTCCGTTCCTTTTTCCGCCAAATTTTATGGGAGTTTCGGGGTGCTGTTGTTTTTTTACACTGATGGCTCTAAATCTGCTGATCATGTTGGGTATGCCTTCACGTCCTCTGTTGGAAGGGAAAATCATCTGCTGCCACCTACATGTGGGGTGTTTACTGCGGAATTGATGGCAATTTCCCAGTCCCTTACCTTTATTAAACAGTCCCAACACAACCGCGTTTTGTTATGTACGGACTCGATGAGTGGACTTCTTGCTATTGACCGGTGTTTTTTCGCGCCATCCCTTGGTCTCTGCCATCCGTGACCATCTCGCTGATATTCACCGTGCTGCTTGTTCCATCGACTTCCTTTGGGTCCCTGTCCATGTGGGTATCCCACGTAATAAGCTCGCTGATTGTTTGGCTGGGGGAGCAGTCGCTTACCCCCATTTTCTGTAACCTCTCCTGTAGCGGATTTACGGCTTCACTTCAAATCCCACTTTTGCACAGTCATGGGCCAATTCTTGGGAGGCTACTCCCCTGTCTAATAAACTTCGTGCGATTAAGGTGGCACCAGGCCTGTTGCGTTCTTCCTTTCGCCTCTCTCGAAGGACTCGACCACACTGTGTCGTCTCTACATTCGCCATACCTGGCTGACCCATGGTTTTCTTTTGCGTGATGAGCCACCCCTACTTTGTGGTTGTGGAGCCTTCTAGTCAGTAGCCCACATTTTGGTTGAATGCCCCCTTCTTTTGGCTCAGCGTGCTACGTACAGACTCCCCCACACTTTACCTTTGATGTTGGCTGATGATTCCCGGATGGTCTCTCTGGTTCTCGGTTTCCTCCGGGAAACTGGTTTTTATTCTCAGTTTTAAGGTTTTTAATCTGTTTCTGGTGTTTGGGCAGGGCGGTGAGTGTTTGGGTGTCTCCCATTGTAAGCCGTGGTTGGAGATTCCCGATTCACCTCTCTGACCAAGATCCTCTTTTCTTCCCCTTTCTCTCTCTCTCTCTCTATTATTATTATTATTATTATTATTATTATTATTATTATTATTATTATTATTATTATTATTATTATTATTTTTAAAGGATTGGTTAGTCTCCTTTTCCCATAAGTATTTCTACACTCTAGCGGTTGCACGTTTTATGTCCCAGGTGGTCTTGCATACGCTGCTTCAGCATACCGTTCTCTTGCCGACTTCCCTCATTTTGTTTTTTACCATTGACAACATGACTTTCCTTTTTATTGTTCTGACTTTCCTGCAATGTCCCATTAGCGGAATGGGCCATATTTGAAACAAGGGACTGATGACCTTGCTGTTTTGTCCCTTTAACCTCAAACAACCAACCAAAATTGTCCTGAATGCATTATAAGAAAATTATTTTAAACAGTTAGCTCAGGAGGCCACTTGAAGTGTAAATAATTGCGAAAATGTATTTAACCTCTTAGCAACAAATAATCCTGAGCAAATAGGGAGCATCGTGACGAATACACATTGTTGCAGCAAGACTGAATACCATAATGTCCAAACCCACCAAAAATTAATGAAAATATATTTAACAAAACAGATAAAAATTTGCCTGAGGTCTTCCAATCTCAATATATAAATGTAGACCAGACGTGGTTTAATTTCAAAGAAATAGTATTGACGACTATTGAGACATATAACAAGTAAATTAAAAAGGAATTGTACTGATTGCCCATGATACACTAAACAGATCAGAACACTATTGCAGAGGCAACAAATAAAGCATGCCAAATTTAAAAGATAGCAAAATCCTCAAGATTGGTGAAGTTTTACAGAATCTTGAAATGTAGCATAAACTTCAATGCAAGATACTTTCAATACTTTCCACAATGAAACTTTCTAGAAATCTGGCAAAAAATCCAAAGGATTCTGGTCATATGTAAAGTACACCAGCAGAAAGACACAGTATCTTCGCTGTGCAGTAACGGTGGTGATGTTACTAATGACAGTGTCACTAAGACAGTAAGAAAATATGGTTTTCCAAAATTCCTTCACCAAAGACACCAAACTAAGTATTCCAGAATTCAAACCAAAAACAACTCCCAATATGAGTAAGTTAGAAGTAGATATCTTTGGTGTAGCTAAACAGCTTAAATCACTTAATAAAGGCAAGACCTCTGGTCATAATTGTATACCACTCAGGTTCCTCTGAGTACACTGATAGAACAGCTCCTTATTTAGCAATCACATGCAATCACTCATTGGAATATCCATACCTAAAGCATAGCAAGTTGTTCACATTTCAGCCATACCCAAGAAAGGAAAATACTAGTGATCCACAGAATTACAGGCCCATATCTATTGTGGATTTGCAATAGGATCTTGGAGTATATACTGTCCTTCAACATCTCTGAGAGAGATTTATTGATAAACAGGCAACATGTATTCAGAAAATATTGTTTTGGTGCACAACTAGCCCTTTGTCACAAAGTAATGAGTGCTATTGACTGGAGATGTCAAATGATTCCATACTTTGATTTCCCGAAGTCTTTTAACACTGTACCTCACAAGTGACTTTTGGTCAAAATGCAGCCCAGTTATGTGGCTGGATTCATGATTCCTTATCAGAAAGGTCACAGTTCTTAGTAATTGTTGGAAAGTCATTGAGTAAAACAGAAGTAACATCTAGTGTTCCCTAAGGAGGTGTTACAGGCTCTCTGATGTTCCTGATCTACATAAACAATTTAGGAGACAATGTGAGTTGCAGATGGTGCTATTATTTAGCATCTTATAGTCATTAGATGATGAAGTTGCAAGATGATTAAAATCAGATATCTGTATGGTGCAAAAAGTGGCAGTTGACTCAAAATAATTAAAAACATGAAGTTGTCCACATGAATACCAAAATGAATTGGCTAAATTTCCACAACACAAAAAATCACAAAAATCTAAAAGCTGTAATTAAATTAAATACTTAGGGGTTAAATTGCAAATAACATGAGTTGGTATGATAACATAAATAATGTTGTGGGTGAAGCAAACAAATGTCTGCGATTTATAGCAGAACACTAAGAAAATGCAACAGGTCTACTAAAGAGACTGCGTACGTATACTATCCTTTTACATTCTCTTCTGGAGTCTTGCTGTGTGGTTTGGGATTCGGTAGGATCGACAGAGCACATCAAAAAAGTTCAAAGAAGGGCAGCGCATTTTGTACTATCGCAAAATAGGAGAAAGAGCACTCGGATATGATACATGAATTGGTACTGCAGTCATTAGAGCAAAGGCATTTTTCATTGCAATAAGATCTTACAAAATTTCAATCATCAACTTTCTCCTGGGAGTACGAAAATATTTTGACCCCCACCTACGTGGGGAGGAATGATCATCATAACAAAACAAGATAAATTGGAGCTCGCACAGAAAGATTGACGTGTTCATTTTTCCCACTTGCTGTTAGAGGGGAACAGAGAAATAAGCTTAAAGGTGGGTCGATGAACTATCTGCCAGACCTTAAGTGTAAATTGCACAGTAATCATTAATATGGAGTTGCCTGTTTTGGCATTGCAAAGCTTTTGCTTTGATGACTGTAGAATTACATGCACATCTTATTGGAGTATGGTGTCATTTTGCAATTTATTGTAAAAACTTTTTCTGATATAATACATCTATTATATTAGTACTATTGTGGAATTCAATGTTTCTAGTTGTAACTGTCTTCAAAATTGTAAAAGTGTGCACTGTTTCTCCATGTGGGAAAGATAATGGTCAATAATGTTCTGAGTATTTCCAGTTTCTGTCTGAGAGTTCCATTATGTTGAGACAACTTGAAGTTTCAGAAAAAAGAAAATAGTGAATTTCTTTTTACCTCTCCTCTTTCGGATCATCATCCATGTTTTTTGTGTTAAATCTCAAAAGTACTAGATTGTTGCATTTAGTTGTCCAATCTACTTGTGGTAGACAGTATTTAGAGTTTGCTTTACCTTATTTGCACATTTTACATCAGTGATATCTGTTGCAGGTGATACCCCCATGGAATTTGGAGGTTGTGTAAGCACATCAAACAAATACTGTGAAGAAGTTGTTACTATTAAAACTGATTCTTTCCTCTTGTGGACAATGGGTTTGCAAAAAGATGATGTCAGTTGACACTGTCACAGGGCTTTTTGCACTCTTTAAACTGAAATGATAAAGGTAAAGGTTTTGTTTTCAAATGACATAGTATATTTTGTACTTGGGAAGTGCAGTAGTTGTAAGTCATATATAGTTTGTGGCTCTTCTATAATTTGGGAATGTTAATATAAGGATGTTTATACTTGAGATGTTGAATTATAAAATAAACAAAAATGTTATTTGTTACGTTTGAGACTTCATTGCATTTCCTTTCCCATCTGATTACCATGTCTTATATAGAGTAGGCATTTCAGTATGATTTCATCATGATAACTAGCAGCCTGTAGAAACTGGTGTTTAGTGTAGCATATCATCTGCAGTCATTTCTCATTATAAAGTCAGTGGTGTTATGGGAGACTGTACTATCGGTCTAATGAGAAGCAGTTTGTGTGTTCCATAGTAGAGCGTGTTTGAGGAGATGGTATCTTTTGTAAGTAAGAATTGCAAACCTTGCTGATGGTAATTGCTATATTGTGAAAGGTAAAAAAAATTGGAAAATTTAACACCCATAGTGTAAAAACTCAAATATAAACAAAGAAAATTTCTTCTCTGCTGACCAGTACTTACCTACAGAAAGGAAAATGTGTTGTAGCAGTGCTATATTTATAACAGTAACAATGATACACTTGCGAGATTCGGGAACAAATAGTTCCTTCCTCATGGAAGGAGAGGTGGCGTATGTTAAAAGGAAGGGCAAGTTCCTTCAACCCCGACAGTGAGATCGCCCTACCTGTGGTGAGGACGAGAGCGGACAAAGATCTCTCTCTGATCCCTGCTCCTTCATTTTTGTCTATCCATGTCCTCAACAATTCCACTTCATAATTTATTAGGTTTTATTTACTTATTTTTCAACTTTCCTTTGAAACAAAATTACTTCTTACCAAACAGCAGCAGATACAACCATAAACTTAAAATGTGGCAGATATAGCTATCATAACCGAAGAAATGAAAAGCTAGGAAGAGACTCACTAATTGGATGGACACCTGCAATGAAGCATGTATAGAACAGTACAAGAGAATAATTAACAATAAAATGCTAACAACGAGAACTAGAAAACCGGAGGCGTTGTAAATGCAGAAGACAGTTGACATACCAGTGCCAATACTGGAATATTTTAAAATGGGGTGCTGCAGAAAGAATGCGAACAATTAGGTAGGTTAATCATTTATTACTGACAGAGGTACTGAATGGAATAATTTTGGAGAAAAGAGCTTTGTGTGCAACTTGAATAAAAGAGAGGAGTTGGTAGGGGACATCTTGAGATACCCAGAAATCATCAGTGTGGCAACGGTCAAAAAACAAAAACACACACACACACACACACACACACACACACACACACACACACACACACACACACACACACACACACACACACACAGAGAGAGAGAGAGAGAGAGAGAGAGAGAGAGAGAGAGAGAGAGAGAGTGTGTAGGGAGGCAGAGGCTAGTATAATATAACCTTTGGATGCAGTACTTACACAGGTATGAAACTTCGCTCAGTGGAAGAGAGGTCAAAATAAGTGAACACAAGTATCAGCTCATCTGCAAATACTCGACTGTTTCTGAGAAAACGATGGCTACAGTTTTTGAGGTACTTTATGTGCCTTTTAGCACTGAAGAGGTGGCTTTTCATGACAATTTTGGCCTAAAAAGGCTTAGGTAATGATAGTCAAAGTTGAGTCACAGACTTTGATATACTCTGTGACTTGGGCAGGACTGCTACTCACTTTCACTACTAAGGTTCACAGCTGTTCCAGTGTTATAAACAGCCCCATCTTGACAAGACAGCTAGGAGAGTTATCATGGGACTTGGGGCAGTGCGGATCTGCTGTCAAGGCACCTTTAGATGGGGTGACACCGTCATCTGCAAACAACCTAAGGTGTCTGCTCAGGTTGTCTCCCAAATTGTTTTTATAGATAAGGAATAGCAAAGGGCCTACATCATTACCTTGGGAATGCCAGAAATTACTTCCGTTTTACTCGATGACTATCCGTCAGTTACTACGAACTGTGACCTCTCTGACAGGAAATCACAAATCCAGTCACATAACTGAGATGATATTTGATAAGCACACAATTTCACTACAAGCTGCTTGTGTAGTACAGTGTCTAAAGCCTTCTGGAAATCCAGAAGTACAGAAGCGATCTGAAATACTTTTTCAGTAGCACTCGACACTTCATGTGAATAAAGAGCTAGTTAGGTTTCACAGGAATGTTTTCTAAACCCATGTTGAGTGTGTGTCAATAGACAGTTTTCTTTTAGGTAATTCATAATGTTTGAACACAATATATGTTCCAAAATCCTGCTGCATATCAACGTTAACGATATGGGCCTGTAATTTAGTGTATTACTCCTATTACCTTTCTTGAATATTGATGTGACTTTCCAGTCTCAACACTGCATCACAGTGTGCATTAAGCTTCACAAAAGTAGTACTGCAGCATGAAATAAAGATATAGATCATGCATTTTTTTTTTCTTTTGTTTGCCACTTCAGCCAGCGTGTGATACATATTGAATAACTCAGACACATACACCCATGATTCAACATGAAACACACAAAATTCACAACCCAGACAACTTTTCTGGCGTTGTTGCTTACATTGTGTAAATTATAAGTGATATTCACTTACTTCAGATTGTTCTCTCAATTTTATTTGTGGCCAGCAAGTAAAATACTCTATGCCAGTAGTCATCTGGCCATAGGTACTTAACGCTGCTGTGTATAAAATCAGCCAGGTCAATAGTATTATGCTATTAACATAGCAGATACTATTGATAGTAATCTCAGACTTTGTACAGATGATGCAGTTATCTTTATTGGAATACTGTCTGAAAGAAGCTGCACAAATACTCGGTCAGATATTGAAGATTTCAAAACTGTGTAAAGACTGGCAACTCTAAATGCTTAGAAACGTAAAATTGTGTAATTCACAAAATGGAAAACATAGTATCCTGGGTCTACAATATCAATGAGTCACAACTGAGATAAACTCGTGCAAGTGCCTGAGTTTAGCAATTTGTGTAGATATGCAATCAGTCCATAAAGAAGATTGCTTCCAAAACACTCATGGGACCCATCCTACAAATTGCTCAACTGTTTGGAACCAATATAAAATATGACTATTAGGGAATAGTAAACATATACGAAGGGCAACAAAAATGATCACAGTTCAGTTTTGCCCATGGGCTAGCTTCATGGAAATGTTGATGTATCTGAAATGGCAAGACACTTTGAACATAAGCACCAAAATCCTGAGACAGACTACTTAAGAAGTTTAAAGAACCAGCATTAGGTGAGGAATGTAGGAATATACTAATAGTTACTACATACAGCTCTCACAGAGCTGCAAATGTAAGATTAGACTTGATTACAACTCACACAGAGGCATTTAAGCAATCATTTTTCCTGCATTCCATACACAAATGGATTGCGAAGAAGCCCTAATAAGTTGTATAATGTGAAGTAACTTGTTCCATGCACTCCACAGTGGTTTGGTGATTTGATTGGGAAATTAGGAACTAAAAATGTATGAAATTCGCTGTTTGGGCAACAAAATGGCTTATGGCCAAATTAGAGAGGATACAATCTACAGACTGGTAATAGCAAGTGTGGTGTCACCACCAGACACCACAGTTGCTAGGTGGTAGCCTTTAACTCGGCCACGGTCCGGTAGTATACGTCGGACCCGCGTGTCACCACTATCAGTGATTGCAGACCGAGCACCGCCACAGGGCAGGTCTAGAGAGACTTCCTAGCACTCGCCCCAGTTGTACAGCCTTGCTTTGCTAGCGATGGTTCACTGACTTCTGCACTCGCATTTGCCGAGACGATAGTTGGCATAGCCTTCAGCTGCGTTATTTGCTGCGACCTAGCAAGGCGCCAGTATCCGTACTATTGATGTTGTGAATCGTGTGCCGTAGAGAGCGATGTTCGTCATGAATGGATTGAAGTTAGGTATTCCACCGGCTACGTCCGTTTTTCTCAAGTCTAATTCCCTTGTCATGTTCCAGACCTCGCGCCACACTGCGTGAGCTGGAGCGTGTGCATTTCGGCCTCCTTTAGTACCAAGGGGTTGCCTCTCCTGCCAACCACAACAGCAAGAAACATCTGGAGGAGAATAATAACAATATGGAAAGGACAGCTTGCAACTCACCACATAGAATAGGTGTTGAGTCACAGGCAGGAAAAATGAAAAAGAATGCTAGAAATATTTCAACTTTTGGAAAAAGCTACATTGAACAAGTAAAAAAACTCTCATATGGATGGACACTGTTGCCTTAAAGCACGGAGATGACTGTGTGCGTTTGCATGAGAGTTGTGCCTGTGTTAATGTGTGTTCTTCTTCTTCAGAAGGACTTTGTCCAAAACCTGAAATATTTCTAGCATTATTTTTCATTATGTCTGTAAGCAAGTCGACACCACCTATGTGGTGAGTAGTGTCTACCCTCTCTGTGTTGTTATTCCATCATGGACTTCCCAAAGATTCTTGTTTTTATAAGCAAAGAAAAATATTTTAACACTGGATATAAATTAGAGGGGTTACTGATTATTTATTTGGAAGTGAAATATTTATATGGAAGAAAGATTCAAAGAAGAAAAAATAAGTGTTGCACAAAAATATGGTAAAACCAAAAGCACAACATGTTACCATGCCTGATACAGAGCAGCAAACCCACTGGCATTCAAAGCAGCTTCCAGTCTTCTTGGAATGGATAAATAAATGTTGTTGTTGTTGTTGTTGTTGTTGTTGTTGTTGTTGTTGTTGTTGGGGTCTTCAGACCAGAGATTGGTTTGATGTAGCTCTCCACGCTACTCTATCCTGTGCAAGCTTCCATCTCCCAGTACCTACTGCAACCTACATCCTAATGAATCTGCTTAGTATATTCATCTCTTGGTCTCCCTCTACGATTTTTACCCTCCACGCTGCCCTCCAATGCTAAATTGGTGATCCCTTGATACCTCAGAATACGTTCTACCAACCGATCCCTTCTTATAGTCAAGTTGTGCCACCACAAATTTCTCTTCTCCCCAATTCTGTTCAGTACCTCCTCATTAGTTACGTGATCTACCCATCTAATCTTCAGCATTCTTCTGTAGCACCACATTTTGAAAGCTTCTATTCTCTTCCTGTACAAACTATTTATTGTCCATGTTTCACTTCCATACATGGCTACACTCCATACAAATACTTTCAGAAATGACTTCCTGACACTTAAATCTATACTCGATGTTAACAAATTTCTCTTATTCCGAAAAGCTTTCCTTGCCATTGCTAGTCTACATTTTATATCCTCTCTACTTCGACCATTGTGAGTTATTTTGCTCCCCAAATAGCAAAACTCATTTACTACTAAGTGTCTCATTTCCTGATCTAATTCCCTCAGCATCATCTGGTTTAATTAGACTACAATCCATTATCCTCGTTTTCCTTTTGTTGTTTGTCATCTTATATCCTCCTTTCAAGACACTGCCTTTCATTCAACTGCTTATCCAGGTCCTATGCTGTCAAACCTCAAAGCTTTTATTTCTTCTTCATGGATTTTAATACGTACTCCGAATTTTTCTTTTGTTTCCTTTACTGATTGCTCAATATACAGATTGAATAACATCGGGGATTGGCTACAACCCTGTCTCACTCCTTTCCCGACCACTGCTTCCTTTTCATGCCCCTCGACTCTTATAACTGCCATCTGCTGTCTGTACAAATTGTAAATAGCCTTTCGCTCCCTGTATTTTACCCCTGCCACCTTCAGAATATGAAAGACAGTATTCCAATCAACATTGTCAAAAGCTTTCTCGAAGTCTACAAATGCTGGAAATTTAGACTTGCCTTTCCTTAATCTTTTCTCTAAGATAATTCATGGGGTCAGTATTGCCTCACGTTTTCCTACATATCTACGGAATCCAAACTGATCTTCCCCGAGGTCGGCTTCTACCAGTTTTTCCATTCGTCTTTAAAGAATTCGTGTTAGTATTTTGCACCCGTGGCTTATTAAACTGATAGTTCGGTAATTTTCACATCTGTCAGCACCTGCTTTCTTTGGGATTGGAATGATTATATTCTTCTTGAAGTCTGAGGGTATTTCACCTGTCTCATACATCTTGCTCACCAGCTGGTAGAGTTTTGTCATGACTGGCTCTCCCAAGGCTATCAGTAGTTCTAATGGGATGTTGTGTACTCCCGGGGCCTTGTTTCGACTTATGCCTTTCAGTGCTCTGTCAAACTCTTCACGCAGTATCTTATCTCCCATTTCATCTTAATCTTCATCCTCTTCCATTTCCATAATATTGTCCATAGACCCCCTATATACTCCTTCCACCTTTCTACTTTCCCTTCTTTGCTTAGAACCAGGTTTCCATCTGAGCTCTTGATATTCATGCAAGTGATTCTTTTTTCTCCAAAGGTCTCCTTAAATTTCCTGTAGGCAGTATCGATCTTACCCTAGTGATACATGCTTCTACATCGTTAAATTTGTATTCTTTCTTGCCTGCTTCTTTTACTGCATTTTTGTATTTTCTCCTTTCATCAGTAAAATTCAATATCTCTTCTGTTACCCAAGGATTTCTATTAGCCCTCGTCTTTTTACCTACTTGATCCTCTGCTGTCCCAAAGCTACCCATTCTTCTTTTACTGTATTTCCTCCCCCATTCTTGTCAATCGTTCCATAATGCTCTACCTGAAACTATCTACGGTTCTTTCAATTTATCCAGGTCCCGTCTCCTTAAATTCTCACCTTTTTGCAGTTTCTTCAGTTTTAATCTACAGTTCATAACCAATAGATTGTGGTCAGAGTCCACATCTGCCCCTGGAAATGTTACCCGCATTCCTAATTTTTTATTCATTATTAAACCTACTCGTGCATTACCCCTATTTGATTTTGTATTTATAACCCTGTATTCAGCGGACTAAAAGTTCTGTTCATCCTGCCACCGAACTTCACTAATTCCCACTATATCTAACTTTAACCTATCCATTTCCCTTTTTAAATTAACTAACCTACCTCCCCGATTAAGGGATCTGACATTCCACGCTCCAACCCATAGAATGCCAGTTTTCTTTCTCCTGATAACAATGTCCTCCAGAGTAGTCCCCGCCCGGAGATCCAAATTGGGGACTATTTTACCTCCGGAATATTTTACCCAAGAGGATGCCATCATCATGTAACCATACAGTAAAGCTGCAGAAAAAATTATCGCTGTAGTTTCCTCTTGCTTTCAGCTGTTGACAGTACCACAACAGCAAGGCAGTTTTGGTTAGTGTTACAAGGCCAGATGAGTCAATCAATCAGACTGTTGCACCTGCAACTACTGAAAAGGCTGCTGCCCCTCTTCAGGAACCACACGTTTGTCTGGCCTCTCAACAGATACCCCTCCGTTGTGCTTGCACCTATGGTACGGCTATCTGTATTTCCGAGGCACGAAAGCCTCCCCAGCAACGGCAAGGTCCATGGTTCAAGGGGGGGGGGGGGGGGGGGGGAGATTAAATAATGTATAGTAAATAAATAATGTCCGGTTTTCTTACGAAATAGTGGCAAGTCCAGGTAATAAAGGCAGAGGTGAATAGTGATCACACACATTTCTCTTTAAAGTAGACCACATCGGCTCAATAATATTGAGTTCGGGTGACTGTGGTGGTCAGTAGAGATGTAACAGTTGATCTTCAGATCGGTAAAACCAGTTCTGGACAATGCAAGCTGTGAGAAAAGGAGCTCGTATCATCTTGGAACAAAGCATCATCATTGCGAACAAACACTGTACCTTATCATGCAGTCTGGTTACATAATTCTTGCCAGTAACGAGTGTGTTCAGAGTAATCATGGAACCCATGGAATACCACAATATGGCAGCCCAAACCATCACCAAAGCCCCATCACACTTCACTCTTGGGACGTAAACTCAGTCAGTAGTTATAAACATGTGAAACAAGACTCATCTGACCAAATGACTTTCTTCTATTGCTCCATAGTCCAGGTTTCATAGCACTGGTACCAACTATTCATATTACCGGCATTTTCATCACTAATGAGTACTTCTGGAATCGCAGTTCACCCTGCAATTCCCTGTTCATGGAGCTCCGTTGTAGTGATTGTAGAATTTCTCTGTAAATTCTAGAACCACACAGCCTTCTACCGTCTTAAACACACGATATTGTAGATACACGTGTGGGATGGTAAAATCCTACCTACTGTGCCTCTCGTGTGTGTCCAGGTTTAAAATCAGTTGTGGGAAGAAGGTAGATGTGGCAGTCGAACGGCATCAAGTAGTACCTGTTGGACAATCCACAGATGTGTTAGTGCGTGTGTAAGGTAGAACAACGGAGCATATATGAAACTCTGTGCATATTGTGTCACTGACTATGGTTATGTGAAACAAGAACAATTGGAAAAAGTACTCTTATGGACTTTTAATCCAGCTTTGTTAGAGGCAAGACACAGTTTATGATTCATGAGAAGTGGTCATGGTTGTGAAGCCAACTCTTTTATAAATGTAAGTAAATTTGTTTCTGACATTGGACAGAGCGAGTGACTTACTGGAAGTAATATATGTATGTGGAAAGTGGGAATTTTATTCTGTATGTCGTTTAAATATACCGTAGGTTGACTAAAATTAAAGTTCGTTTATCTGCTTATTTCACAAGTAGAGAGAGAGAGGCTTAAATATTCCTGTACCTAGCCTCATTCTGTGGAGAGTTTTTCCAGGAGCCAGTTAGCCAGCAAAGAAGATCGGCTGCAAATCTCATAAGTTATAAGTTTGTACATCTACTTCACACTTCAAATCAATGTCAAAAACGTTATAACATGCTGACCTGTGTGAAAGGACCTGAGAAAACAGGAATTTTAAGACAAAAACTAGAGAAAAAGTTGTTATGCGTTGCACTAACAATCAAACATAACACAACAAGGTATTTTACTGAGACATTGGAATATGTTAAAGTACCCAGTGAAGCAAAATTTGAATGAAAAATGGTGAAGACATGGATAATTCACAACTATAAAACAGCAAACAAGATTTTGATGCATTTGTCTAAGAAGAAATACATATAGAACACTTCAGCCAAGAAGATCCAATGTGGGGACACAGATGCAGAAACCAACCTACATCCGATGCCGCTGGCCCCAGCTGCTGTTCGCAAGTGCTGACCTGCCTCTATATCCACTCACCTACTCAATGAGACTTCTACACTGGGTGAGTGTGAAACAAAATTTCATTACTTCAGTAGATGTGATACATACAGTTCAGTGAACTTTTATTATGTAATTATAGTACAGGATGATTCAAAAAGAATACCACAACTTTAAAAATGTGTATTGAATGAAAGAAACATAATATAACCTTCTGTTATACATCATTACAAAGAGTATTTAAAAAGGTTTTTTTTCCACTCAAAAACAAGTTCAGATATGTTCAATATGGCCCCCTCCAGACACTCGAGCAATATCAACCCGATACTCCCAACTCGTTCCACACTCTCTGTAGCATATCAGGCGTGACAGTTTGGATAGCTGCTGTTATTTCTCATTTCAAATCATCAATGGTGGCTGGGAGAGGTGGCTGAAACACCATATCCTTAAAATACCCCCATAAGTAAAAATCGCAGGGGGTAAGATCAGGGCTTCTTGGAGGCCAGTGATGAACTGCTCTGTCACGGACTGCTTGGTGGCCGATCCATCGCCTCGGGTAGTTGACATTCAGGTAGTTACGGACAGATAAGTGCCAATGTGGTGGCGCTCCATCCTGCTGAAATATGAATTGTTGTGCTTCTTGTTCGAGCTGAGGAACAGCCAATTCCCTAACATCTCCAGATACTGTAGTCCAGTTACAGTAGCACCTTCGAAGAAAAAGGGACCAAAAACTTTATTGGCTGAAATGGCACAGAAAACGTTCACCTTAGGCGAGTCACGTTCATACTGAGTTGTTTCCCGCGGATTCTCAGTGTCCCATATACAGACATTGTGAGAGTTGACTTTCCCGTTAGTGTGGAAAGTTGCTTCATCACTAAACACAATCTTTGAAACGAAAGATTCATCTGTTTCCATTTGAGCAAGGATAAAATCACAGAAATAGATTCTTTTAATCTTATCAGCTGCAGACAGTGCTTGAACCAATTTCAGACAATAAGGTTTCATAACTAACCTTTTTCGTAGGACTCTCCATACAGTTGATTGTGGAATTTGCAGCTCTCTGCTAGCTCAGCGAGTCGATTTTCCTGGGCTGCAAACAAATGCTTGCTGGATGCATGCTACATTTTCATCACTCATTCTCGGCCGTCCAGAACTTTTCCCTTTGCACAAACACCCATTCTCTGTAAACTGTTTATACCAACGTTTAATACACCACCTATCAGGAGGTTTAACACCATACTTCGTTCGAAATGCACGCTGAACAACTGTCGTCGATTCACTTCTGCCGTACTCAATAACACAAAAAGCTTTCTGTTGAGCAGTCGCCATCTTAGCATCAACTGACACTGACGCCTAGTCAACAGCGCCTCAAGCGAACAAATGTACAGCTAAATGAAACTTTATAGCTCCCTTAATTTGCCGACAGATAGTGCTTAGCTCTGCCTTTTGTCGTTGCAGAGTTTTAAATTCCTAAAGTTGTGGTATTCTTTTTGAATCACCCTGTATTTAAAGTTTGTTTTAAATGCTTACCAGGGCTAATGCATATAAAAGCATGGACAATATACAACAAATTGAAGACACTTAAGAACGATCTATGGCTATGAGATTTATCAAAGAGACACCTGACTGGGCTGAGTTGGTAAATTTAATCAAAGCTCAGAGTGTGACTCTAAGTTTGGTAAATTCTCAGTTAATGTCCTGAGTGAAGTTTTGAATGCTCAGAGTGAAACTCTGAATAATCAAGCGACAAATAAATGAATTGACTAATTCCTCGACCATTCATATAAATCAAATGTTTACTGACCTTAGTCAGAAACAGACTGACAATTTCCAAAATTTATCAAAGAGTGCAGATGTAATAATGTGGAATCCAAAATTAATGAAAAGTTAGGAACATTTTGAAAATGTATGCAATGTTAAGTTTAATGCTGTAAAGCAGAGACTGGATACTTTGAAAGAGTGTAGATAAGAATAATGAATTAATACCAATTATTCAGTTGTAAATTACAGGTGTCAGTACACCTGTAAGTAGTTTGGAGGAACAATTTGAAGAACTTATAGGTCGAAAAGTTAACGAGAGAATGACATCCGGGAACGTATGACCTATTCCTTCTTCCATACTTAATGATACCAGGAAAAGGTATAGAAGACCTGTGGAGAGAATTTAATCTTATTCAAGACAAAGTAGAAAGAAGTGTAACTTCACCTAATGTGGTATTAACTAGTGAAGCTGTGACTGGTTTACAATGGGGAGCTAATTCAGGGTTATATAGACAATCCCTAAATTTAAGCCAGACGGAGATGTACATCCGACCCATTTCTTAAAAAGGTTTAAACAGACATTACCAAAAAATTGGGAAGATTGTAAGAAAATTGAACTTGCTGTGGGGTACCTTCTAGGGGAAGCCTCAGATTGGGGAATGGTAAATATTGAGCATTTTTCCTCTTGGGAGGACTTCCAAAAGAAATTTAAAGAGAAATACTGGTCTGCCAGTGCCCAAGAAAAGTTGATATCAGATCTATGGGACCCTAAATATTACAATAATACTTGGACTACTATGAGGAAATATTTTGATTGGTGTTTAACATGAGCAATGTATTTAGATAAGCCAATGGAAGAGGTGGGGTTGGCACATATTTTAATTAGACGATTGCCCAAGTATGCAAGGAAAGACATCTTATGTAGTGGTTGGGAAAATGATAGATGAGTTGTCTTTTGTTGACACACTTGATGTGATAAATAAGGACCGCAATTAAACTTTACACCAAGGTGATAGTTCAAGTTATAAAAGAAATAGTGGGAATAACTTTAAAAAGCATGAGAGAAACTTAGCAAAAGTATAGCACTACAATAAGAAAAATTTTAACAATAATTATCAAGAGAAACATCCACATTCAAATTTAAATCTAGTAACTTCTCAAGAATTTGTACAGGGTAACCTAAAACCATAAAATGGGACTGTAGTATGTCGTTACGTTAACCAACCTGTAGTTAGTCGTAATGAGGAAAACGTTGTTCGATCTGGATCCAGGGCTGGGGCCCAAGTCATGGAAATACATTAGGAGGCCTTGTTCTATATAAGTATGTTAATTTTACACATAAAATATCCACAAAGGAATGGTTGCTGCTTGAAGAACCAAGGTTAGCCACTAATAGCCCATGACCTATAATAGCAGGGACAGTGGAAAATTCAGAGGTTAACATATTTATAGATTTAGGGAGGAGTGTATCGCTCATCTCACACATTCTTTAACTTGATACAGAATAAACAGCAATTACTGCTGTTGCCAGTGACTGGAATGTACATTGTTGGTATACCAAGAACAAAAAGTAAACTTGTGAAATATGAAACTCCAGTGAAATGCAGTATTGAAAATATAGTATTTCATCAAACATTATTAATAGTTCAGAATATTAATAAAGATGTAGTGTTTGGTTTAGATTGGTTACTAGATTTTAAAGTCATCTTAATCTTTGACAAAATCTTCTTTGCTTTGGTAAAGGGACAGTAGATGTTGGACATCATTTGTGACAGATAGTTACACTGGAAAACAATAACCTGAGTGTCAGTGTCAGTGTCTGTCACCAAAGATCAAGGAACACATATAACTGATATACAAGACAAAATTAATGAATCCCTAAGATTAACCGATCAAGAAAGGCAAGATTTATATAAAATTTTATTGGAGTATGAAGTAGTGTTTTCAGACTGTCCGGGTGACATATATCTATAAGTTCAAAATCAAGGATGACACTCCATTCTTTTGTAAATCATATTATAGAACACAAAGTTCCAGCGTAATGAATAATCCTCTGGTTGTCGTAAAGAAATCTATAGGTGGGGTAGGATTAGTTTTAGACACTTGTACATTAAATCAACATATAGAGAAAAAGAGACTGACCGATTAATACTGGTGAATTGTTATCCAAATTTGAAAAAACTAGCACAATAGATTTGACTGTGGGATATTGGCAAATAAAATTACATCCAGAATCCAAAAAGTATACAGCATTTTTGTTTGATGGGAAATCATATAATTTGAATGTATTGCCATTCGGACTTAATATCTCTGTCGTGACAAAAACAAAAACACCTACAGCCATCCTTATGATTTTATTTTGTCACTGCCAGTTTCAACGCTTCATTGAGTCATCTTCAGGCTGTTTTTGATGTGGTACAGGTTGATATGATCTCCGTGCATAACCCATCAGTTGCCAGCATTACTTCATAAGCAGATAATGGGTCAGCACTCCAACCATCTACTGCCAATGTGTTATGCATGGAGATCATATCAGTCTGTACTGCATCAAAAAACAGCCAGAAAATGACACAATGAAGCATTGAAACTGGTAGCGATAAAATAAAATCATAAGGACAGCTGTAGGTGTTCTCATTTTTTGTCATAATAGTAAATGGCTGTTGTCCCAGAGACCTCCTGCTAAAAGGATGGACGTAAAAAAAAAAAATTAACATCTGTGTCTGTAGTTATACATGCATTAGATGAAGCACTAAAGAGAGATTTATTGAAGGATTTAATAATATATGTAGACAATGTCCTTATATGAGCTACTTGGGAGGAAAATTGTCTAACCTTGTGCAAGACTCTGAAAAAATTTAAGAGAAAAGTATTACGGTGAAGCTGTCTAAATCATGTTTTGCGCACCAAGAACATAAGTTCGTAGGTCATATTATAGGGGCAGTGAATTAGATCAGACCCGGAACGCATCAAAGCTCTCAAAGGATGTCTGCACCCCAGGGATGTAAGACAATTACGAGGATTTATAGGTGTGGTCGGATACTATAGACCGTATGTGCAAGGGCAAGAGCTAAATGACCCAAGAATTTTACGTTTGTTAAAAAAGGGAGTACTGTGGTCATGGGATCAACGTGCAAATAACGTTTGAAAACGTTAAGAGCGCTTCTTGAATTACCCATATTACATCATCCAGTTATGCGCAAACCATTTAAATTGTCGACAGATGCATCTGGTCATGGTGTTGCTGCAAAATTGTTCCAAGGAGAATGGTATCCAAATAATATAAAACACGGAACCATAGCTTTTGCTAGTCGTAGTCTCAATAAGCATGAACTAATCGAGGGAAACATTCCACGTGGGAAAAATATATCTAAAAACAAAGATTCTGTAACTTACCAAATAAAAGCATTGGTACATTAATAGAAACAATAACAAACACAAACACACCCACAAATTTCAAGCTTTCGCAACCCACTGTTGCTTCATCAGGTAAGAGGGAAGGAAAAGGAATGACGAAAGGATGTGGGTTTTAAGGGAGAGGGTAGGGAGTCATTCCAATCCCAGGAGCGGAAAGACTTACCTTGTGGGGGGGAAAAGGGACAGGCATACACGCACGCACACACATCCGCACATAAGACACAAGCAGACATGTGTAAAGGCAAAGAGTTTGGGTAGAGAGGTCAGTTGAGGCAGAAGTACAGAGGCAAAGATGTTATTGAATGACAGGTGAGGTATGAGCGGCGCAACTTGAAATTAGTGGAGGTTGAGGCCTGGTGGGTAACGGGAAGAGAGGATATATTGAAGGGCAAGTTCCCATCTCCAGAGTTCTGATAGGTCGGTGTCAGTGGGAAGTATCCAGATAACCCGGAAGGTGTAACACTGTGCCAAGATGTGCTGGCTGTGCACCAAGGCATGTTTAGCCACAGGGTGATCCTCATTACCAACAAATACTGTCTGCCTGTGTCCATTCATGCGAATGGACAGTTTGTTGCTGGTCATTCCCACATAGAAAGCTTCAGTGTAGGCAGGTCATTTGGTAAATCACCTGGGTGCTGTCACACGTGGCTCTGCCTTTAATCGTGTACACCTTCCGGATTACAGGACTGGATTAGGTGGTGGTGGTGGTGGTGGTGGTGGTGGTGGTGGTGGTGGTGGTGGTGGTGGTGGGAGGGTGCATGAGACAGGTTTTAGACCGGAGGCAGTTACACGGGTAGGAGCCAGAGGGTAGGGAAGGTGGTTTGGGGATTTCATAGGGATGAACTAAGAGGTTACGAAGGTTAGGTGGATAACGGAAAGACACTCTTGGTGGAGTGGGAGCATACAGAACATATTTCTGCCTACGTAGATCAACACCTTCAACTCATTACATGCAGTCTCCCATCCTTGATCAAAGACACCAACCACTTTCTCAAATGCCTGGAATCCTTACCCAATCTGTTACCCCCGGAAACCATCCTTGTAACCATTGATGCCACTTCCTTATAGACAAATATCCCGCCGTCCAGGACCTCGATGCGATGGAGCACTTCCTTTCACGCCGATCACCTGCCACCCTACCTAAAACCTCTTTCCTCGTCACCTTAGCCAGCTTCATCCTGACCCACAACTTCTTCACTTTCGAAGGTCAGACATACCAACAATTAAAGGGAACAGCCATGGGTACCAGGATGACCCCCTCGTATGCCAACCTATTTATGGGTCGCTTAGAGGAAGCCTTCTTGGTCACCCAGGCCTGCCAACCCAAAGTTTGGTACAGATTTATTGATGACATCTTCATGATCTGGACTCACAGTGAAGAACTCCAGAATTTCCTATCCAACCTCAACTCCTTTGGTTCGATCAGATTCACCTGGTCCTACTCCAAATCCCATGCCACTTTCCTCGACGTTGACCTCCATCTGTCCAGTGGCCAGCTTCACACATCCGTCCACACCAAACCCACCAACAAGCAATAGTACCTCCATTATGACAGCTGCCACCCATTCCATATCAAACGGCCCCTTCCCTACAGCCTAGGTCTTCGTGGCAAACGAATCTGCTCCAGTCCTGAATCCCTGAACCATTACACCAACCACCTAAGAACAGCTTTCGCATCCGGCAACTACTCTCTCAACCTGGTACAGAAGCAAATAACCAGAGCAACCTCTTCATCCCCCCAAACCCAGAACCTCCCACAGAAGAATCCCAAAAGTCCCCCACTTGTGACAGGATACTTTCCAGGGCTGGATCAGACTCTGAATCTGACTCTCCAGCAGGGATATGACGTCCTCAAATCCTGCCCTGAAATGAGATCCATCCTTCACGAAATCCTTTCCACTCCACCAAGATGTCTTTCCGCCATCCACCTAACCTTTGTAACCTCTGGGTACATCCCTATGAAATCCTCAAACCACCTTCCCTACCCTCTGGCTCCTACTCTTGTAACCGCCCCCGGTGTAAAACCTGTCCCATGCACCCTCCCACCACCACCTACTCCAGTCCTGTAACACGGAACGTCATTCAAAAACATCTTTGCCTCTGTACTTCCACCTAAACTGACATGTCTACCCAAACTCTTTGCCTTTACATATGTCAGCTTGTGTCTGTTCTGCGCGCACGCGCTTGTGTGTGTGTGTGTGTGTGTGTGTGTGTGTGTGTGTGTGTGTGTGTGTGTCCCTTTTTCCCCCCAAGGTAAGTCTTTCTGCTCCCGGGATTGGAATGACTCCTTACCCTCTCCCTTAAAACCCACATCCTTTAGTCTTTCCCTCTCCTTCCCTCTTTCCTGATGAAGCAACCATGGGTTGCGAAAGCTTGAAATTTGTGTGTGTGTGTGTGTGTTTGTGTTTGTTATTGATTCTATCAACATACCAACGCTTTAGTTTGGTAAGTTACAGAATCTTTGTTTTTAGATATAAGCATGAACTAAATTGCACAGCTACCGGAAAGGAACTATTGGTGATTGTATGGAATATTCAAATATTTCAAACACTAGTATGGGGATCAGAAATGCATATTTGTACAGATCATCAAGCTTTATCCTTTCTGATGAATAGTTGGTTATTACACAGTAGGTTATTCATACAGGAATAAAATATTAAGATAAAATACGTAAAAGGTTCCAAATATATTTTACCTGTGCTTTGTCTAGACCAGGCTCGTCCAAACTGTGCCCCTTGGGCGCTAGCGCCTGCGACCAGCGCCTCGGGCAAATGCGTTTGTTGCCGCAGTGGCTGAGCCTTGTTGCTTAGCTGGCCATGCGATCCGGCCTCCGAGCCTCACCATGCCGCTGTACGCGCGCTTCGTACGGACGACAGGCCGCGCGGCATTACCAGAGTGGTCTTGGGTGCTGCAGTCATGGACTGTGCGGCTGGTCCCGGCGGAGGTTAGAGTCCTTCCTCGGGCATGGGTGTGTGTGTTTGTCCTTAGCATAATTTAGGTTAAGTATTATGTAAGCTTAGGGACTGATGACCTTAGCAGTTAAGTCCCATAAGATTTCACACACTTTTTTTTCTATTTTTCTTTTTTTTTTTTTTTTTTCATACAGACGACAGACCGCGCATCGGCAGCGGTCAAAAGCGACACAAAGCCGTTAGTCAACAGACGCAAGGCCACAGTGGATCGAGATGAATGGTCAACAGCAGCAGACAAAAAGAAAAAGTAGCGGCACGTCCGTACTATTTAAACTCGAGAGGGAAATTAATTTCTTGTGTACTGCTGTCGAAAATCGTGCCAAATGTTTAGTATGTCATCGGAACCTCACGTATTTAAAAAAGTACTCGACTGAATGGCACTTTAATATCTGTCACGAAGATCAGTTTGAAAATTTGTCACAAGAGGAACACCAGTCAAAGCTTGAAGAACAGAAAGAATATTTCAAGCAGCATTACAGTGAAGTAAGAGTTTCCTATCGTATGACTCTTTATTATTTATAAAAATGATAAATAAAATTATATTTTATAATCTGATATGTCACTTTGCAATGTGTCAGTTATCAAATATCAGATTTTCAGCAACAAGGAACGTTTCTTTTCGGTTACTTTATATATTTGGGTTGCAGTAAATTGCATATCACAGACAAGAAAAAGTTTTAGGTGTGTTATTTTTTTGCCACTTTCTGAAAAGCTGTCACAAACGCTCTCTCTGGCACCAAAGTGTCATTGAGTCATTCTTTGTTTTTGTGTTTTTATGAATGGGAAAACATATGTTGTAGTTTACTATATGTTTTCAATTAATTAAAACACAAATATTGCAATAGATAAAAATTCATTTTGCGACCACACTTCCCTGTTCTTTTCTGCGGAACTGGGAGAAAACGCATCTAAAACAGTCTTTTTTGTTAGTTTTTTATTTGAGTTTCAATGAATGAAACAATTAATTGTTAAAGTGATAAGTGTTTTAAAAACAGGATTGTACAAAATTAATTGTATGTTCTTTTATGCCGTGGTACGAGCAGAAACAAATGGGCAAAGTCTGTGCGCAAGTTACAGATAATTGCTGAGGATCGGGAAAGCAGGGAAACCCTTTGCTGCTCGGAACTTCATCAAGGATTGCCTGGTCGACTCGGCGGCTTATATTTGCCCACCAGACCTCATGGAAAAATTTGAAAAAATAGCTCATTCACCTCAAACTGTTGCTCACAGAGTCGAAGATATGGTCACGGATATTAATGGAGAGAGCAGCAAACTTCATTTCACTTTCTATCATTCCTGACGAGTCCGCAGACGTTGCGGACATATCTCAGCTCTTCATACTCATTCAAGGTGTCGACTGCTTGTCACCGAAGAATTTCTCGATCTTATACTATTAAAAAACACAACCACGGGTTTGGCTATTTTTCTAGACATGGAAAACGTGTTAGACTGATAGGTTTAAAATGGGAATGCCTGACAAGTGTAACAAGGAATGGAGCCCCTGCACTACAAGGGATATGCACTGTATTTCTGTTACGTGAGTTCAAAAATGGCTGAAGTTTGCTGTTCCTTATTCACAACAGTCCATTGTCTGATACACCAGGAGGCACTTTGTGCGAAGACTGTCAGCATATAAACTGTTATGGACACAGTTCTTCGGACGGTTAATTATCTTCGCTCGCATGGACTCACACATCGCCAAGAATTTCTGGCTGATATCGAAGTGGAATACCTGGACGTCCCATACCACGCCGAAGTAAGATGGCTGAGCAGAGGAAAGGTGCTTCATCAGTTTTTCTCCTTGAGGGGTGGAATAAATACTTTTTTGGAAATGAAAGGATGTCCAGAAGAATTACTTTGTGATCCTAAGTGGGTGGTAAATTTGGCCTTTTTGAGTGACCTTACTGGTCATTTAAATACTGTGAACATTTCACTCCAACGCGAAAATCACTATGTTGTTGATTTAGTGCAGACAATTCAAGCATTTAAAAAACCTTATTTTGTGGGAAAACAATTGCGCAAGAAGCATTGTGGACACTTTCCTGCACTAGACAGCGTTAAAGGTGTGGATTTTTCAGATTATGATGAAATCATTTGCGAATTACAAGAACGGTTTGAAAACAGATTTTTGGAGATAAGTGAGCTTCAATAGGCCTTGGATATATATGTTCGCCCGTTTTCGCTTCGGCATAGGACGTCTCGCAAGTGCTTCAACTAGAGCTGATTGGTCTGCAGTGTGATATCCGCCTGAAGGATCGCTTTCTCATATGTGAAACTTTGGATGACTTTTACAGCTGTCTTCCACGAGAGAAATATCCTCTTTTGCACAAGCACACGGCCGAAGTTCTCTGAATGTTTGGTTCCACATATATCTTTGAGCGCCTTTTCTCTCTTTTATAGCTTGCTAAAGCTAAGAACTGTTCATTACTTGGTGATAAAAATTTGACTAATTGTTTGAGGTTATCAGTCTCGGGGAATATTGTACCAAACATAGACAAAACAGTTTCCTCGAAAAAGAAAAAAGTGTAAAATGCTAATTCCCTTGTTTAACGATGTTTACTGTAAGAATTAAAGAGCTTTATAACCTTAATTCTATTTTTTAATAAGTTTTCAAACTTCATGGGTTAAAATTACGACGTACAAAACAGCAAACTAAGTATCCGATTTCTAAACTCTGAAAAAAGGATACAAAAAGATGTAGCCCGAAGTATAACAAAAAATATTTACTTGTAACTGCTAACAGTAAGAATGAGACTCTATATCCCTTACATAAAATTATTTATAAAATAGAATATTTATAACTAGTTCATTTAACAAACTGGTATATTTTTTCAGAAGACGTCTATTGTACATATGATGAGTGTGCATTCTAATAGGAATGATTATACATAATTTTATTTACAAATTTTTATTTGTTAGATAATCTCTGATGCTCTTATTTTCCTGTGCCACTAGACAGTCTTCTGCTTCCTTTGGGAAGTTACTTTCATGAACCCACCATGGACCTTGCTGTTGGGGGTTGACTTCTGTGCATCAGTGATGCAGATAACCATACAGGAGGTGCAACCACAACAGAGGGGTATTTGTTGAGAAGCCGGACAAATGTTTGATTCCTGAAGAGGGGCAGCAGCCTTTTCAGTGGTTGCAGGTTCAACAGTCCGGATGATTGACTGTTATGTCGTTGTGACATTAAGACAACATGGCTTCTGCTGTTGGTCAAAAAACAACTAAGAAGTTCTTTGATTCTTGTTTTGGATATTGTTGTCTAAAGCTTTTCATAGTAATTCTGCCACACGAACACTAGTTGTTACCTAAACGGAAAATGGTTTGCTTGTTTTACCGCTCATCGACCTCTTTTACAGAGGTGCACTTCCTCTGTTATTTTGTTTATGTTGGATCTGACTGCGGGACAGTCCAGCTCAGAGCAGTGCTGTGCGGTCTCACTCGCTCCTCAGCTGTCTCTCTCGCTCCTATGGCGACACTAGTGACACACGGTCGCCTTGTTAGAGACAAGACCTATTTTATGATTCATGTGAAGTAGAGTCATAGTAATTAAGCCAACTCTTTTATAAATGTAATTAAATTCATTTATGATGGACGGAGAGAGTTGGTTTCTGGAAGAGTATATGTATGTAGAAAGTGAGAATTTTATTCTGTTCAAATATAGCATTGGTTGACAAAAAGTAAAGTTTGTGTATCTACTTCTGAAATAAGTAGAGAGAGAGGCTTAAACATTCCCATGCCTAGCATCATTCTACGGAGAAGCAGCCAGCCAGCCAAGATGATCAGCTGTGAATCTCATATAAAAGAAGTGAGAAGTTTGTACGTCTACTTCACGCTTTAATTCGGCATGAAAAACATTAGCCCATTCATTTTGTTTTGGTGCTGACAGTTCCCAAGTGCAACATACAGTTCTGAAGTGGCTTTTGCGTTTGTCATCCTCTTAAGTAACTGTCCATTGTTATCACTCAACACACACTGTCATCTGCATTAAGATTCAGCGAACAATGTTTTTCTACTTTCCCTGTATGCAGTATAATTCTTTGATGAGGTGCCTCTTGAAACGCTAAACACTTCAGCTCCCTTGGTTACAAAAGGACCCACCATATGGGCACCAACAATTTTCCCACATTTGAATTTGTTTATCTCAGATGTAATGCGCTCACAACTCTGCAGAATACTCCTCTGACCACAACTGATACTTGCAACGTATTGAGGACACTGACCATAAATGTCATCTGGGTAAATACAACAGGGCAACCTGCAGGCTTGGCTAGGATCTGTATTTTTGTTAAAGCATGCATTTCTCACAGTGTTTCCATATTTTTGACCAACTACTGCAGATGGTTTAGAAATGTGGTGTTGCAGAAAAATACTGAAGATCAGATGGGTAGATTGAATAGCTTATGAAGAGATACTGCAGAGAAAAGAGCCTATCACAAATTGTCTAAAAATGGGTAGGTTGATAAGAGAGGTCCCGAGGCATTTTAAAAAAATCTGGTGACTGAGAGAAGTGTGGGGGTTTCAGATTGTGGAGGGAGACAAATACAGTAAGCTGATTTAAGTGAATGTAGACTGTAGTTGTTGCACAAAGATGAAGAGCCTTGCACAGGACAGATTAGCATGACAATCTGCAATAAATAAGTCGTCAGACAATAAAAACTTTTTGAAAAGGGGGTATTCACTCTCAACAAGTATGTAGAAAAGATCTACATGAATGGTAAAAGTGAAAATGAAACTTTAGACTTGATGGTGGGGATAAAAAATGGAGTAAACCAGAACTTGGACAAACAGAACAGTGGTTGAGTAAAATAACCTGCTAACAAGTGATTAAAGTGTCAGCAAAAGTCTAAGTTGTTGTAAACAGTAGAAAATGAATCCTGCAATATAAAGGCAAGAATCATGAAAATACTCTGTAAAGTAAAAGTGTACATGGTGATGCAGGCAGCATACAAAAGGCAGATTCGTATGCTATATATATAAATAAATATTTTCATAGTTCCACCAGAAATAATGTACTTTGTTAAAGTTATTTATTAAGGCAACACAGTAATTTCCTGTCAATTTCTGTTCTCAGAAACTTGGAATATTGCCTTTTAACATTCATAAAATGGTAAAACATATCATATCAAAAATTACTTACCAATTCCATTATCTTTCAGTTCTTTATTTAACCTGGCAAAATTAGGCCATCAGGACCTCTTACACATAAACAGCCATTATACATATTTTACTTAACGTACAGGGGTCTCGCATACGACACTTGGGAGCAAGCACACAGAACATTTATCGGCTGTTACACCTGCATATGCCACAAGACGGCTGTGTGTGCTTCCCAAGTTTAGTGTAAACAATGATGATTTCATTTCCTTTAGGAGGGAATTGGACTAGAGTAGTTCGTGCAGCTTTAGCTATACTGCTCCGGTGGTGTAATGGCTAGCACATTTGCCTAGTAAGCAAGGAGACCTGGGATAAAGTCCCAGCAGTGGCACAAATTTTAATTTTCTTCAGCTTCTTTCATTATCGTGACTAAATTAAACTTGCCTTTATGTACAGCAGTTGCTCAGAATGATATCAATCTGTGGCAAGAGCAGCCTGGCACATTCTGAACACATTATCAAACATTTAGCTGTCAAAATTTGGAAAATGACTAGCTGAACCCTGTCTTTTAACTCTTTGAATGACGGGATTGTTTGCATATATCTTTTAACATCCCCTAAAGATAAAAATTACGCAAAGCTAGGTATGGAAAATAGAAGACCAGTCAGCTATCCTTTTATCAAAAACACTTCATATTAGTGTCATAGTAGCATTGGCAGTGTATCGTAGTGCATTTTGCTTCATGAAATAATGTGGATCTTGCCATTAGGTGTTAGTTCCTTAAAACAAAGGATGCAGTATATGGTTCACATACCTATCAAAGGGTATCAATTCAGGGAAAAAGACTGGTCCAATAATTCGTATTGCACCAGCTGCTCACCATGCTCCTGTTTTCACCTTGTGCAGAGACTTTTGAGGTAGCAAACTCCATCATCATTTGTTTTGTGAATTTACATACCATGACAAATGTAGCCATGTTGCATAAAAAAAAAGTATTTCAGGATCACCTTACCCAGCATACACAGACTGTAACAGCCAGCAGCAATAATGATGTCAAGCAACAATATCTGAGTTAGTCAGTCAATGTATGGTTTCAGTTTGAGTCTGGCCACATCTCTGTGAGCAGATGCCACTGACACACTAGTCTGAAGTGCTGAACAATGCAGCAATTTTCTCAAAGAGTTCTTTGAGACCTCTCCTACCTCACTTTTTTCAGTTGAAACACTGGATTCTCTAGACCTTTAGCTGTCTAACATTGATCCAGTCTCTCAAAATTTCTTTACTGATCTGTGTATCATAGTCATCTGGAACGCGCACACTGGGAAATTTTCATATGAATACAAGCTGACATTCCACAAGATTGTTTTTGCAGAGTTCATCACAAGAAATACTCTTGGATCTTTCTATGTATATACTTTAGCAGGTGGAAACTAGACAAAAAAAAACTCAAAACATCCGTACACTCGACAAAACAGTGCTACTGCCAAAGGACAGGCCCATGGCATGTGGGCAGGGGAATCCCCTAGTCTCAGCATACATGTCATACATGGAACAGTCAGGGGGAGCTTCTTGTGGCAGCTGCAGGGTGAGCAACAGCTGGTAAATCTTCCAAGCAAGTTGCATTCTTCCTGAGGCTTCACATGAAACACTCTGTATATTAGGACAATCCTCTTTAACTTCATTTAGAAGTTAAGGGAAGGAAGCAGACAGAAGCATTGGCTTTACTATCTATTTATAAGACTACCTAATTAAAATTAGCATGGAAAATGTTTAGGATTTTGTGACAACATTAAACAGCAATTCCCCCCCCCCCCCCCCCTTTTTTCCCCATCTGCGTCTTGCTTGATCACAGCTCTTGTATGCTTTGATAATGAAATAACCAATTATGAGAAAATATTTTAAAAATGTGAATGAATAATGTGCAGCTTGAAACATTGACCATGTTGACAAACTAAGAACAAACAGCAGCAGTAATATTTGCAACTTGGAGAAGTATTCATGATGGATCATTATTTAGGGCTGTCATTTTGGAATTATGTGATACCATTTCATATTTCAGCCTAATTTTCTGTACATCATCCTTTGCTTTCTGATTAGGTAAGCTCTCTCTACAGTTATACACAGGGAGACCAAAATAAAAGTAGCCCAGATATTGCAGCACACCAGACACAGTCTCAACATTATACACTGGATATTCAGTACTCTGATGCATATTTTCTTATGCATAACAGTTCATGTTCTGTTAGCTCACATACCCAGAGGGGCAGAATAAAGTTCTGTCTAAAGAAATGGGAAAAACTGAGGATCTTTCATCAGCAACTGCTGGCAGAACTTGACACACTCAGGTTGGTATGGATGCTATATTACCATGCACAACTGAAGCTTTTAAGTATAGAGATTCAGGATTTGTGTAATATTGAAATGCCAATCTTTTAATACCCACTTGCACAGATAATGAGTACTGCAATGTATTCACCTCACTTCAGATAGTTCTCTAATGATAACTTTTGCACACACAATGTTTTCAACATATATCTGGAAGAAAAGTGGTAGATAGTACACTCACAGAGAGAGATTAGTTATGGCAACCACACACAACTTTTCAGATGCAATTGGCCCAGACATTCTCTTCACAGATTAAATTTCGTCAACATTACATTACTCTGGTGAATGGCTTCATGTCAAGTAATATCATCACATGGGCTGGCCAATAAGACCTCTGGATTTGAATCGTAGCTTCACTTCCACCACAATTAACCTTTTACACAATCTCATAGTATTATTTCATCCATGCAGGATCATGTGTTTCACTCTGTGGCTGCTATTCCATTAAATATTGTAGAGTGAGATTGCAACCAGCCACAGATACTTTTTAAAAAAGCTGCAACAACAATTGAAGTGGATAGATTGCTTCTTACCACAAGGAAGAGGCACTGAGTGGCAGGCAGACGCATTGAAAGAAGGCTGTTACATTATTAGCTATTGGACCAACTTTTCATCAGATATAAAAGATAGCAACCACCCACCCCCCCCCCCTCCCAGCCAAGAGAGAGAGAGAGAGAGAGAGAGAGAGAGAGAGAGAGAGAGAGAGAGAGCAGGAGCACGACTGCAGTCTCAGGCGATTGAAACCACACTACAAGCAGCAGCACCAGTGCATGATGGGAGTGGTGACTGAGTGAGGGTAAGGAGGAGGCTAGAGGTGGAGCAGGTAGAGGGATAGGGAGGGGGAGGGGAAAGTATGGTGGGGGTGGCAGATAGTGAAGTACTGCTGGTGGGAGGGGGGGGGGGCAAGTAGTGGAAAAGAGAAATAAAGACTAGGTGTGATGGTGGAATGATGGCTGGATGGGTAAGGACAGGAACTAACAAAAGTTGAGGCCAGGAGGATTACAGGCCTGTAGGATATATTACAGGGAAAGTTCCTACCTGTGCAATTCAGAAAAGCTGGTGTTGGTAGGAAGGATCCATATGGCACAGGCTGTAAAGCAGTCATTAAATTGAAGGCTATCATGTTTGGTAGTGTGTTCAGCAACAGGGAGGTCCACTTGTTTCTTGGCCACAGTTTGTCAGTGTCCTTTCATGTGGACATATAGCTTGTTGGTAGTCATGCCCATATAGAAGGCAGCACAGTGGTTGCAGCTTACCTTGTAGACCATATGACTGGTTTCACAGTTAGCCCTGCCTTTGATGGAATAGGTGATGTTAGTGGCCGGACTGGAGTAGGTGGTGGTAGAACGTATGGGACAGGTTGTGCATCTAGGTCTATTACAGGGGTATGAGCCCTGGGTGGTACTGAGTTACGAAGGGAATGCTTCTCTGTGGCTGGACTGTGGGAGGTGGTGGGAGACTGAAAAGATAAGGCATGGGAGATTTGTTTTCATACAAGGTTGGATGGATAATTTTGGTCAGTGAAGGCTTTTACGAGAGGGACTGCTCATCACTGCAGATGCAACAACCACAGATGGCTAGGCTGTATGGCAGGGACTTCTTGGTATACAAGGGGTGGCAGCTGTCAAAGTGGAGGTGTTGCTGATGGTTAGTAGGTTTGGTAGACAGAGTGGTTATAATTAAACTTTCACTACTGGAAAAGGCCCCCATGAAAAATGACTTATCGTAGGACAATGAAACTTGGTGGAAATATTTGTAAGGACATGCTGAAGAGAAATAGTGGCTAAACCATTCAAAGAAACACATTTTAATTTTCACATGAGAGCATAACATTTGTTAACTGCATACCAGGTTTACATTCCAGGTTACTAACGTTGCTAATGTGATGACCATCTGCATTCATGGCAGACCCCCTCCCCCCCCCCCGCCCCCCGGCACTAGCAATTTCTCTACTGATACCTGAAAAATCTCTGGTGGGATA
Organism: Schistocerca gregaria; assembly: GCF_023897955.1. NCBI lineage: Eukaryota > Metazoa > Arthropoda > Insecta > Orthoptera > Acrididae > Schistocerca > Schistocerca gregaria. The sequence continues at coordinate 61,074,068 of NC_064921.1, read as the reverse complement.
TTGGCTACCTCCCTCATTATGCTCATCTTCAACCTACAATGTGTGTTAGTGTCCAGTTGATAAACTCTGTCCTTCAGGTAATGCCACAGCCAAATCTGATGATCTCAGTGGCCACACAGTTTGGAATGATTGGCCAGTGATTACATTTTCCCCAAATGTAACTGAGTGACCTCCCAAGCAATATGTAACACTCGTGAAGAGCAGCAACACTGTTGCTGTTGTAAAACATCTTTATGAGTAAGGCACTGCTCATCTTGGGCACACCCATGTTGACTGTCTGCCAGTGATGGGATGGCGAGGCACGGCAACTCGAGCGCACAGAGAATTTCTCGAGCCTCTAGTTCTCGAGCAATTCTCGAGAAGCTCACGAGAAATGGCTTGGCGGCGTGTGCCGCTGCGCGCCAGTTGGCTGCGACAACATACGCCGTGCCGCTGTTTTATGAATTGAATGCCGCCGCTAGACAAACACGCTCGCTGTACTTGTAACTAGTATGTCTCAGGTTTCATTCGAGTAAAGTTGTTATTCAAATCAATATGGAAACTCTAAAACGAACGTCATGGTGCTGGCAATACTTTACAGAGGATGGAGATAACATTACTTGCAACATTTGTCGTAAAAATCTCCTTAATGTATCAAAAAATACAACAGGCATGATTAGACATCTTAAACTGCAAAATTTATCGAGCAATAAAACAACGACGTCCGTGGATACACATGTTCATTCTTCTAATAGTGTGAGGCAGACAAAATATCCAGGTATGTGTGGTACAAAACGTGAATGCCATGCAAAAGTTCAGATAGTGTCCGAAGCGGTCCGCAACGCTTAAAAAAAAACAACATACCCCAAAATCAAACCTATACTATCCTAGCTTTTGCACGATACAATATGTAATTTTATTGGACTACTTGTCGAGCATAACGTATTCTCTCACAGGAGCACTGATCTAAATCTTAAGTTTTTCTTCATACAGGGAAGTAAACGGCAACACCAGCTAGATGAAGCACTAGTGGCCATAACAAACGATTTTCAACAGATTTCAATCATCGAGGGCACTGGTTTTCGACATTTTGTTTCACTGTTGGACCCACAATACTCGATACCAAATTGAAAAAAGTTGCACCTCATGATTGAGGACGATTACCATAAACAGAAAGAGGCTGTAAACTTGGCCATGGAGGACTCTACTTGTGTTTCTTTAACGACCGATGTTTGGACCTCACTCAATAGTGAGGCATATATTGTTGTAACTGGTCATTTCATTAACACTAATTGGTGTCTGAAAGCTTTAGCTCTCGAGACATTCCGTTTCCCGGAAAAGCATACAGCGCTAAATATTAGTGAGGCGTTAGATAACGTGATTTCAAAATGGAGCATTGAAAACAAAGTTGTAAGCATCACAACTGACAACGCCAGTAACATGACGGTGGCCGTACAAGTTATTCACAGTGGCAACATAGATATGCAACATGTCTTGTTTAGCACACACTATCAATTTAGTTGTGAAAAGTTCTTTGAACAGCAACAGTGAGCTCTGCATAATGCGGGAAAAGGCCAGAAAAATGGTTAGCTATTTTAAAACAAGTTGCAATGCTAATGAAAAACTCCATGAGATCCAAGAACTAATGAAAAAACCTGTTCATAAATTGATTCAGGAAACCAAAACCTGATGGAACAGTACGTTTTATATGCTACGTCTAGTGGAGCAAAAGGAATGCATTGCAGCCTGTTTATCAACTTTGTATTTAGGTGTAGAGAACCTCACAGCTGACGAGTGGCGAATTTTGAGCGAATGTTTATGTGTACTAGAGCCATTTGAAGTGGTAACAAGTGAAATCTCAACTGAAATCTCAACTGAAAACTACACCTCTCTTTCGAAAGCTATTTCAATAATCAAACAGCTAATCATAACCGTATGCAATGGGAAGTGGGCTACCACGACAGTGCAAGAACTACAGCAACGTGTGCACAACTCACTAATAGCCCAGCTAGGCTTCATAGAAGCAAACAAAGCACATGCCATTGCCACAGTTCTCGACCCAAGATTCAAAACATTACCATTTACGAATCCCATTCATTCAAAACGTGCCGTTGCAAGCCTAATTACAGAGTGCACAAACGTGGTAGAGACCGTACGATCTACTCATTCGACTGCTAACAACACTAGCCACGAGTACCATGTCATACAAAACGCCAGTAGTTCCTTATGGACTTCTTTCGATGAAGAGGTTTCCAATAAAAATCTAATGAAAAGCGGTTGTGATAGCATAGACCTGGAAGTACGATATTTGGAAGAACCGTACCTACAACGCACGAATAATCCTTTACACTACTGGGAAACAAATGGAAACAGTTACCCAGGTCTATCTGTCGTGGCAAAAAAAATATCTTGCAATACCTGCAACTTCTGTTCCCAGTGAAAGAATATTTTCGAAAACAGGACTACTAATAAACAAATGAAGAAGCAGACTAGGAGGCCAATTGGTTAATAAAATCATATTTCTAAACAAAAATCGATGGCAGTGTAGCAATGCGGTGTAAGAATGCCTTCTGCTGAACAACTTTTGTTTACTTTGTTTCTTCTGTAAGTAAACTCATGTCGCAGTTTCTGTATATAAAAGGCTATAGTACCTCTCTTTTACGTTTAAGCATACATGCAGAATGTACAACGTAATTTATTTCGTAAGAATAAATCCTCTGTTTTATGAGAATTCTGTGCTTTGTTTTAAACAACAATTCTATGATTTTTTGTCTTATGAGACATATACTAATACTTCAGTAAACATTAATAACGGTAGTACAGTTGATATCAATCATAGAATTTCAAAGTTTTTCGAGCACGTACGTACGACGAGTATGACTGCTGCGGCTCAGTGCTTTGTGTACTGAAGGTTTGCGCAATTTCTCAGAGAGCGCGGCACTGTCAATTTCTTGAGCGTACCCAAGAAATTGCCTTCGCATCACGCGTTTCTCGAGCGCAATCATAGCCCATCCCTACTGTCTGCCACTGTTATGCACACTGATGCTTTTGTTTTAATCTTAGGTGATCATTCCAATATTGGTGCCTAATGGCAAGTCATGACACTAACACTACTAACAATGCAAATCCTGCAGTGCACAGTCTGAACATCATTCCTATAAAGTTGGGCACCCATACGGTTAATATTTTTCCTTCTACTCTGTTTCAAGTAGCAAAAGTTTAATTACAACCACACAGTATTTTTGTGTGGTGTCTCAGTATCACAATTGGGCACTCTGGGACTCCCAAGTGAAACAGTTAATCTTGCTATGATAAGCTGTGTTGATTTTGGTGTCGTCATTTCCCCTACAGTCATTCTCGGGTATGTTGAGAATATCATTCACTACTATTTCAGGATCACTGTAATGGTCTAAATCTGATACTTGATGTTCTTCAAGTACATAAGAATCAGAGGAATAGTCATCACTGATCTAAAGCCACTTGTACTATTCTTTTGTTTCTCTGCGACATGAGGTATCCCTCCACTAGTATCCTCCTATAAATAATGACATATTTGAAAAGTAAGGAGTATTACATAAAAACCTACTGTTTTAAAGTAATATCAGTCTATCAGGAGGAGGGAAAAAATATTCCCTTTACAGTAATATCTGCCTGTGGGAATATGGTTGATGTGAGCACAAGCAAAACAATATCATCACAGAGCTGAACCAGCAATGTCCACACAGCAACAAGTTCAAATCGCAAATGAAGCATAGCTCAGATCTAATTAATAATGTATGTGTGCCAATTAAACACTGAGAAATTTTATACCCTGCTATGAGACACGTTAACAACTAAGGCTTAATATATTTTTATATATTATGAAAGTTGTTGATACAGCAAATAAAGTGGCACTAACCACACAAATATTCTTGTGCAGTACAGGAGCAAACAACGTGTGTGTGTGTGTGTGTGTGTGTGTGTGTGTGTGTGTGTGTGTTACTGTAACATCTATTAACTGTTTTGGTGTCATGGAACATTTCACCATTTTCATCATAGCATTTTAGTAATTACATAAGTTGAACACTGTTGCATCACGTCTCAAATGTATTGTTTTTACAATTCAATTCATTCTGTAACCTGTCCAACCTCCTGACAGGGAAATCTAGCCAACCACAAAGAATAAAAAAGCAAAGGGAAAACAATAAGATTTGGCAGAGCAAGAAGCATGAAAACAAGTTGGTGTACTGAACTGTGGAGAGAGAGGAGGGGGGGGGGGGGGGGGCGGCGAAATAGGAGTGAACAGTCCAGACTCAAGATGTAAAACATAGAGAAACTTTCAGTTGTCATACTATATATTGGTTATAAAATATGTCACACAGCAAGAATGTATTAATGTCACAGGTAAAAGTGATAAACAGTGAAAGTATGCGCGAGCTGCTTCTTAGACCTCTCACAGAAATGAAAACAACAAACGGGTGTGAACTATGTTACAACAAAGGAATTCAAGAATCCCAAAATGAATCACAAGGGACATAACATGTACTGGAGGTCCCTTCATTACATGTTGCTATTGCAAGTGGACATTACACAACACTAGACACAAATTTGAATACAGTGAACAGACACGTCAGTGACCGGACAGACAGTTTATAGTTTTGTGGGGCAAAAAAGTTGAGCTTGAGGAAGATTTGAACCTGGATCTCCCACTTTGCAGTCCAACTCTGTGACTGCATGACAATGGCACCACAGTAATTAAGTCAGTGTTGCACGTTGTAGAGATCCAAGTCATTCACGAAAGGGTGCATATCACATATGTCAAATATAGAGCTCAAAGTAAAGATGTTTACAAACTAATTGCAAATAGTGCACATCAGGTTACATACTGTGGGAAAGTATTACTCGATAGGTGCAGAATCTATCTACTGGAGAGCATTTGTAATATCTATGGAGCAAGGAGTGGCACTCTGGTACTGTGGAAGACCTCTGGCACCAAGAAAGGCAAATATTAGCTATATAAGGGATTGTTGTTTTATGCTGTTAACTTACATGTTAATGAGATGTTTTCGAGACAGCAATGTTAGTTGATTCTGGGGGTAGTAACTACCCATGTAAAGTGTAACTCTTTATGAAAGTTTGCGACAATATACCGAGTTAACTGAAACCAATCTGTACTTTCAGTAGAGAAGCAATATTTTGTTTTATAGCCATTTACTTATAGAAATCTGCATGGAAGAAAGAAGTGCGATGCTGAAGAACAGGGCACTGTGTAGCTGTACCCTGAGATAAATCAAGAGTTTCAAGGTTGAATCTCTACACCAATCTAATAAGGGAGTATTAAGGAGTTAGGTGTAGCTGTATGGAATAATAGGTCTATAATCAAAACATTGCCACACAAGCTAAATACAGCAGTCATCAACCATTAATAAACACAGAGCATGGTAATCATATGGTTATAAGTGGAAAGTGGCAGAAAAAAAAAATTGAAAGGAAGAAATTCCATAATAAATCAACAAAGACAAGACTTCTTGCCAAGTGCAACAGGGACCATATACAACAATGTTAATGTGCCTGGGCTAAGAGCATCCACGCAAACTGACGAAACGCGAAGCTGCAGCCATAGGTGACTGGCCAAGAACCAGCGTGCAGCCAGTGATGTCCAGACAGCACACAGCCGTTGACAATTCATCCATCACCCAAACACAGTCTACACCACCGTGAGGCCAGCAGACAGTCTAAACCAACTGTTGACGACCACATAATTGCCAGCAAGCAGTATGACTACAGTGAGCTACACCAGTCTTTCACTGGTTTTGTTGGTGTAGTGTGGGGATTCAGTAATATTTGTGAGTTTATTTATCCCATTGAGAACAAGGAAAATGTCGACAGAGGTTAATATGGAAGATCAGATGTGCAAACGCACATAGAAATTTTAAAGCAGAGAAACGACAATGGAGATTTCGTGTATACACACGAGATACATTCAGGTATGGAGAAAAAAAAAAAAAACACAAACATAGTTAGATCCAAAATTTCACGAGACTTCATGCACTGTATGAAATGGGCAGCTTTCCGGGGAGGAAGTCATTAATAACACGTATGAGTTTAAAAGACTATGGGATGAACTGGCAAAAAGTAGAAGGGAATTAACAAAAAGTCAAGTTAAAGGTAAACATTTTGGTGCAACACCGTATTAGAGGAATTACAATCAGGAAGTGGAATAAACTTTTATAAGCACTTTCCAAAGTTTAAACCAGATGGGGAAGCACATCCAATGTACTTCCTGCAAGTATTTTCCAGGTCATTACCACAAAAGTGGGAAGACTAGAAAGATAATTTCATTATGAGCCACGTGTTAGGGGAAGCTGTGCCGAGTGGAGAAACACCCACTCTGAACAGTTTACCTCGTGGGACAATTTACTGGAGAAATTCAGTCTTAAATATTGGTCTAAAGCATTAGAAGAGAAATTGACACTAGAATTATTACACGTGAGTAACAGTTCATGGGATGGTTTCAAAAAGTATATAGAATGCTATCCAACAAGATCCAAGTATTTAGATAACACAACAGACGAAGTATGTCTAGTAAAGATATCGGTAAGATTGAAATGTGAGAAAGGAATTAGTATTCAAGGTTGAAAATCTAGATACGATGAATAATGAGTGCAATAATCCAAGTCACGAGGATATGTGCCAGGAAAGAGGTAAATTTAACCCCAAATACCAGAAAAAATAGAGGTTAATTACTGTCAGGTAAACAATAGAATAGTAAATCTAAACAACAAAGAGGGAGTATGAAGTGTTGACACGCACACATTTGCAAATAGCGGCCTAAGGGAAGGTGCTAGAGTAGTGCAGCCTTTTTCAACAAACCAAACAACAATAGTAATGGAAAACGATCAACATCATGGTGAAGGGGTCATGATTCAGGAGGTGTGCAACTAAGTGTAGGACCATACGAAAAAAACATTGATTGCCTTCATTGACTATTGATTGCCTTCATTGAGGTACCACCACTTTGAAATTGGTTACTCAATGAAGAAGACAAAGAAACAGGTACTGAGTTTACTAAACTAATAGTTTCAGGAGCAATTGGCAATCAGGAAAAGTGTGCATACATAGATTCAGGAAGTTAGATTTCTTTTGTGTCTGAGTCTTTGTTTGATGTATTAAAACATCAGAGTGTGTATCCAATACTGTTGGTAGCTGGAGTGTATGTAGTAAGAATAACTGGGAGCAAACAAAGAAAAATTAAGCACGAAGTGAGATTACCAATAGCATTAAGCAATTTTATGTTTATGCAGACATGCTTAGTAGTGCCTAACGTAAACTTGCAGTTGTTACTAGGTATCGACTGGCTGATAAGATTTAAAGTAATAATGGATTTTTCAGCACAGATACTAACATGTACATATCTGCACCAAGTATTTCTAATATCAAGACATAACATCTGCCTTGTAGCAAAGAACATGTGATGGATTTAGAAGACACTTTGGATACACAAAGTATGCTGGAATAACTAATTAAAATGAAAGCTTATGAATCTGATCTGTTAACTGAGTTACAGAAAAATTATCTATGCCATATACTGATGAAGTTTTCTCAGATAAACCTGGAGTACTTGGTAACTATGTATATAGTTTTAAGATCAAAGATGAATTGCCTTTTTTCTGTAAACTCTATCCTGTAGCATTAAGTATACGACCAGCCATGCAAGGAGAGATAACTAAAATGTTAGGAAGAGCAATAATAGAAAGAAGTTCTAGTTTATGCAGTAATCCATTATTAGTAAAGCGATGGCGGGGAGTACATATAGTGTTGGATGCATGTTCTTTAAATAAGCATGTAGAACCTGGAAAAGATCGACCAGTCAGTATAGACAAAATATTAAAGATGTTCGAGCAAGCAAAGTATTTTAGCTCGATGTATCTCACATCTGGGTACTGGCAAGTCAGACTTGACGAGACTTCAAAGAAATTTACTGTTTTTATTAAGTCATACCAATGCAGAGTGTTAACCTTTGGATTAAATATCTCAGTATTGGTATTCATAAGAGCATCGGAAGCTGTGCTGGGTTAAAGATTTATTGAAAGAACTAATAATCTATGGAGATGACATACTCCTAGTGTCGAAGACATGGGAAGAATATTGTAATTTACTGGTTAGAACATTAGAAAGGTTTTGTGTTAAAGGAATCACTATAAAGACTTTCAAAATCATTTTCTGGGAGAGAATAACTTAAGTTTCTAGGTCGCTTAGTAGGCCTTAGTGGAATAAAAGCAGATTCAGACAGGATAAGAGCCATAAAAGAATATCCAGAACCCAAAAGTACGAAATAATTGAAACATTTGTCAGACTAGCAAGATTCTTTATGAAATATATTAGAGATCAACCCATGAATAATCCTAGTTATTCAATTTATTGAAGCAAAAAATTAAATGGATTTGGAGATTAAGTATATTTATTCATGAAGGGTATGGACACTTTGGGGCACAAAAATGTATTCACATATGGTAGAACTTTACTACTTTAAGAACTGCCCATGGTCTAACGCTCTGCTTCCTGAGCGGGAAGGCATGCTGCATTAGCATCAAGGTCCGGTGTGCCGGCCAGCCTGTGGATGGTTTTTAAGGCAGTTTTCCATCAACCTCAGTGAATGTGGGCTGCTTCCCCTTATTCCGCCTCAGTTACACTATGTTACACTGTATGAGTTGTTACCAGGGGGACGGGGAGGGAGTCCACTGGGGGCCAAATCACACAATAACTCTGGGTTCGGTGTGGGGCAGCGGTGAGGTGGGTGGACTGCTGTGGCCTGTTGTGGGGTTGTGAAGCACTGAGGGCTACGGCAGGACGAAGCCTCTCCGTCGTTTCGAGGTCCCCGGTTTAATACACAATACATACACCCACTTTAAGAACTTAAGTAAAAAAGCACTGTCTTTACGACGTACATGTAAAACTTGCCAAAAGATGAAAGACTACAAAAAAGCGATAATGTGTAAGTTATACCTGATGCTGCCTAAACGATTACATGACCTCATGGCTGCTGATTTTGCCAGTTATCAACGAGCAGAGGGGGCTAACTTAAATATTTATACTAGCTGAGTGTTGGTCTAAATATGTTACATTCTATACAATTAAGTATGCCAACACAGGGATGGTGATTAGATGTCTATGGGAATATTTCACGGATATAGGAAAGCCATGTAGATTGTTGACAAACAATGGCCCACAGTTTGTGAGTAATGCCTTTAAAGAGATTTTAGCATGGGAAATCTCAAAATACCACCCACAAAGAAACCCTTGAGAATGCATAATTGAAAGAAATTGCTAGGCCGTGTAGGACGGGGAATAGAGGTTGGCCACAATTAATTTCCGAATTCCAAAGGTTAATTAATGAATTACCACATTTCACAATAGGATTGTCACCTATGGAAATAATGGATAAACCATTTATAGTAGAACCTTTATTAAAATTGTTTAGTTGGCCTCAGGCTGAAATTAGAATGATAGAAGGGGTACATCAACAAGTGCAGAAAAACACAATAGACAGTATGAGTGAAATGATATAACATACTGCCACAAATACTGGAATTTAATATTGGAGATCTAGTACTAACTGATGACCATCATACGAGTTCAAACCGTAAGAAAGGTATGAGTAAAACTTTCTTTCCCCCAAGTATGCTGTCCCATACAGAGTCAAGGGAATGCCACACCCCAAAGCATTACTTTTGGTAGAGCCAACAACACGAAAAGAGAAAGGTTTATACAATGTAGAAATGGAAAATAAGACCAAACAATGAACTACTTGATGGAAAAAAGTAAGTTGGCTATGAATTTGCAGAACAGGATACAAGATGTGCTTTGTCATGAGTGTCGAGGACATAACTGGTAAATTTTGTTAACTTTTGTAGTAATTTGATGTGTTGTTGGTGGGTTTGTGTTTTAAATTCTATAGGGGAGGCGTGGGATATGTGCACACTACACATACTGTGGGAAAGTATCACTTGATAGGTGTGGAGTCTACCTCCTGGACAGCATTTATAATCTCTGTGGAGCAAGAAGGAACAGAGCAGCTCTGGTACCATGGAAGATGTCCAGCACCAAGGAAGGCAAGTATGATGTATGTAAGTGATTGTTATTTTATACTATTCACATACATGTGAATGAAATGTCTTTGAGGTAGCAGTGTCAGTTGGTTTTGGGAGTAATAACTTTCCATGTAATGTATAACTGTTTATGAAAGTTTGTGACAATATACAAAGTTAATAGCAACCAATCTATACTTTATTTAAGTAAAGAAGCAATGTTTTGTTTTATACCACTTCACATATAGAAATCTGCACAGAAAAAAAGGTGTTTGATGCCAAAGAAGTATAGGACACAGCACAGTTGGACCCTGAGATAAATCACAAGAGTTGCAAGGCTGAATATCTATTAATAAACTCTCTGACATGTTGATCTTGGACCGTTCACTGTTTCTATTTTGCTTCTTTTTCCCACAGTTTAGTATACCTTCTTCCTTTTTTCGTATTTGATCTGTGTTCAGTTTTTGTCAGTCTATCCAATGAGCCAACTTACCACTAAATCTGAGGGGATGCAATGGGGAGTTTCACTTGTACGATACATGCTTCATTGTCTTCCTCAGAATGGCACAGCCATAAGAGGGAACAAACAACTACACTGCAGCTTGTAAATGTTGCAACACCCAGAAGAGTGCATATAACTAAAAAGAAGTCTACACGAGCACAATGGCATGTGTGTCCACAGCAAATGACTTGAAACTACCTATGCATACACAATTATGTGATATCAGGCAAACAAGAATGAAACTGTAGTCTGTTACAGAGAAGATGGCAGTTATTATTTATTGTGGTCTGACAATAGTGTGGACACAGTAGTCTCACATTATGGGGTATGACCAGAACTTCAATGTATGAGGTAATGTTTAATCAAAACCTGGTGTCAGCCAATGTTACTTTGACATAGTCTCCTATCAATAATTATCGTAAGCAATTCTTCAATATCAGTTCGTTACATGGAGTATATACATTATTTAATTATCAGTCAGTGAATATACTGTCTGTAGTTACAGGCCTTCTAGTCGTGGTTCCCCAGTGGACCAAAAGCAGGAAGCTGCAAGATGTATATGCCTGTCTGTCACTAGTACCTTGGCCATGTGCCACGAAGTTGAGTGCAATACAGCACACAAGAGTCAAAAGTTTCTACTGCCCTTGTTCTATGATTAAACAAAAAGTACTGGAATACATTTGGAACAGAAAATTGTAAAAGCTTACAGCAAATTTCGTCAATGACATTGAGTTCCAAGAAGACGAGAGACTAAGAGAAAAAATTCCAGTTTTATTTCATGTTTTTTCCCAACTTTTGTTTTAAGATGATGTTAAATAGTTAACACCATTTTGTTGACCTGAGATCTGCAATTGCAATTCAAGACACAAAAATAATTTCGAGTCTGGCCTTGGCAGTCAGAGACTATGGTTTTGTTTGTGTGTGTGTGTGTGGGGGGGGGGGGGGGGGGGGGGGTTGCTTTGGAGAAGAAGACCAAACAGTGAGGTCATCGGATTAGGGAAGGATGGGAAAGGAAGTCAGCCGTGGCCTTTGAAAGGAACCATCCCGGCATTTGCCTGGAACGATCTAGGGAAATCACGGAAAACCTAAATCAGGATGGCCGGACGCGCGATTTAACCGTCGTCCTCCTGAATGCGAGTCCAGTGTTTAACCACTGTGCCACCTCTCTCTCTCTCTCTCTCTCTCTCTCTCTCTCTCTCTCTCTCTCTCTCTCTCTCTCTCTCTCTCTCTCTCTCTGTGTGTGTGTGTGTGTGTGTGTGTGTGTGTGTGTGTTTTTCCTAATTCTGACACAGGCCTGTTTGACAAAAAGCTTTGTTTGACAGTCATTTTGTTGTGCCTGTCTGCAACTCAGCATCTCCGCTATATGGTGACTGAATGATATGGGGGAGCGGACCAGACAGGTAGGTCATCAGTTCCATCAGATTAGGGAAGACGGGGAAGGAAGTCTGCCATGCCCTTGTAAAGGAATCATCTTGACATATGTCTGAGGTGATTTACGGAAATTACAGAAAATCTAAATCAGGATAACCAGACATGGGTTTGAATGGTCGTCCTCCCAAATGTGAGCCCAGTATGCTAACCACTGCACCACCTCACTCGGTCTGCTATATGGTGAGTAGCAACTATCCTTTTTATAATATTCTCCATATTCTATACTGTATTTCCCTTTGTTTAAAAATAATTTTCATGTAGACTTTGCCTGGTCACCTAGAGTTCACAATGGAGTTATGTACTCTGATGGAAAGGTATTCAACAAGTTCCCACCAAACAAATCTGGGAATCCCTGCTAATTCTTAAAAAATATTGATAGCAAGCTAATGAGATAAATGTTTATTTGATTAGCTAGTAAAAGATGAAAAACTTGTATTTGTTGATGGTAAGCAGCAGCAGTCTCCATGACAAGCAATAACATAGAAGATAAACAGCAACTATTTCATATAACTAGCAACCTGAAATGACAACAATGAAATAGAATAGACTGCCACTCACCACCTTGGGCAGCAGATGGGCACATTTAAGCACAGAACTTCTCAGAATTTACCAACCATCTCAGTTACAACAGAAACCAGCATACTTAAGTAGAGGGACCAATAAATGTACATGGCTCCCTATAGAGACAACAGAGTACGAAAAGACACATCTAAATATAATTTCAAATGCCTGTTGATGGCAGTATGTAATCTAAAAAGGCAAAATATTCATAATCCATAAGGGCAAGACAGGAACAAAACATCATATGCTAATACAAATGTAAGGACAAAATCCATTTACTTCCTGAGAATTCTATTGTTAGTGCATTAATATATTTTATATATTATGTGAGTCATCCATTCAGCAAATAGCACTATAAAAAATTAGAAAAAACTTTCAAAGTAAATGAGTTTGTACATCTGAGGTTACAAAAGTCATCGGATACCTCCTAATGTCGTGTCACACATCGATTTGCCCAGCATAGTGCAGAAATTCAATGAGGCAGAGACTCAACAAGTAGCTGGAAATCCCTGCAGAAATATTTAGCCATGCTGCCTCTACACTGTCCATAATTGCGAAAGTGTTGCCAGTGCAGGATTTTGTGCACAAACAGATCTCTCAGTTATCCACCAGCATATTGTTCGCTAAAACGGCTGATAACTGACAGAACACATAAATTAGAATGTAAGTGGTTAAAAAAAGTGCATTCCACCAGGAAAAGATGAACACCACAGGTTGAGAGCAATGAGCGCAAACTGGTGGGGAATCGCCACTTAACAAATGGTGATGGCTAAAAAAACAGTGCCCAAAATGCAACCTAGCTAAAATGATATCCTCACAGCGAGAGGGCTGGGAGGAGGTTGTCAAAGCCCCTGGGAGAGGTTTAATTCCCTGGAGCTTGTTTCCATGAAGAGAAGAGCTGTAGTCTTGTCAAAGAGACAACACCTGCTGACAAATGGCAACACAGGAATCGTCAGAACAAATGGAAGAACTAGTCAGGGCCGAGGTACAAGGACTGCAGCCTTGGCAGCAGCATTGTTTCCTATCAGACTAACATGACCAGGGACCCACAGTAACATCACAGTAGTTCCATCGAGAGTGAGCAAGTGAAAGCTTTCTTGGTCCCGTTGCACTAAGGAATGGATTGTGTACAGCTCACAGGGGCTCTGAAGGGCACTGAAAGAGTCAGAGCAGAGGACACAATGGAAAACCCTGTGTCATCGGATGTGCTGCATGGCCTGATACAGGGCAAAGAGCTCCACTGTAAATACTGAGCAGTATTTCGGAAGCCGATAATGAAAAACATCGGTGCCAATAACAAAGGCACACTAGACACCACGATCAGTCCGAGAGCCATCAGTGTACACAAACGTACAATCACAGAGTTCCGTGCAAAGGTCAAGAAACCTATGGCGATAGAGTGAGGCTGGAGTAGTGCCCTCAGGTGGCCAATGACATCAAAGGTGAACATGGGCCACCGCGTGAAGCCAAGGTGGTGAAGGGTTCACACCCATTGGGAACATGACAGGTAGTGTGAAGTTAAGCTGCTGGAGCAATAGTCGAAAGCGAACTCCAGAAGGTAAAAGAGAAGAGGGAGGCACCTCATGCTGGTGATCAAAGGAGTCATCGGAGAAGGAGACATAGAATGGGTGGCCACGCATGGTAGACAAATGGCACGCATATCTGCTGAGAAGAATATCACATTGGTATTACAGTTGTCTGGCACCTTCTGCATACAGACTCTCAACCATGGTGGATTGTATTGAAACAGTGTAATATGGACGGACATGCAGATGCATAAACAAAACCCCCTTAGCCTAGTTTCAAACGAACAAGGGAACAGTACTAATGGGTGAGCGTGGTCCGATCCACTTCCCAGAAAGTACCGCTGAAGACACAAAGGACACTGAGGGTCCGCATACAGCAGATAGCCAGGTAGAACACATGAGAGGGCCAAGAAAGTTTCCTATCGAGAATAAGACCCATGAATTTCGTAGTTTCAATGAATGGAAGAGCAACAGGCTCAAGATATAAAGGCAGTGGCAGTGGCAGTGGAAGGAACCAATTGTGCCACCAGAAATTCATACAGTTTTGTCAGTGGAAACGCAAAAGCCATTGTCAGTGCTCCATGAGTAAAGATGATCAAGACAATGCTGAAGACGACACTCAATGAGGTAATGCAGAATGGCATTAGGTAGCATAATCGTTAACGAAAATTAGGCGGAGTTGCCCGGTGGGAGACAGGTCATAAGAGCCTTAAGGACGACAGTAAGGAGGATGATGCTCGGGACAGTACCCTGAGGCATGCCATTTTCCTGAATAAAGGTGTCCGACAAAGCAGAACTCACGTCTTTTAAAAATTTATGAAGGAAACAGGGCATGCGGCCTTAGAAGCCCCACATGTATATAGTACAGAGGATACCAGTCTGTTAGCAGGTGCCGTAGGTTTTCTCCAAATCAAAAAGCATGGCCACAGTCTGGTATTTCCACAGAAAACCATTCATGACATGGATTGACAAAGTGACAATATGGTCAACTGCAGAATGGTGCGCTACAATACACACTATAGTTAATTGCAAGACTCGAGCCACCATACCAGCCAAGCATGAATCATATGTTCCACCACCTTGCAAACACACCTGGTGAGAGAAATGGGGTGGTAGCTAGAAGGAAGGTATTTGTCCTGTGAGTTAGCAAGCAATTTGCTCTCCTTTAAGTATATGGTCGAAAGAATCAGCATTCAGGAATTGTTGAGCGAACCCTGTCGTCCAGGACTGGATGCCACAAAGGGTGCAGATTCAACATGAGATGGGGAAACTCACAGGCGTCTATTGTCCATTGAGGCCTAAGTGCTATAGTGTGCGAGTGAGACAGACAAGAACCTATGTCATAGGGAAACCCAGTAGAAGGCTTTGTGTCCAAGGAGACGTAGAGATGTTAAATATGGCAAACGTAAGATTGGTCATAAAGTGGAACATTTATGAAAACTATTTAATTCTGTAGTAGTGCAGGGAATTAAGCCACAGTTATTTTATCTACCATCTTTCATAAATTTTCATGGTGATCCCAATACAACTTTAATATTGATCATATCTATAATAGTTTAGGATGTACTGTTAAAGTGAAATTAATAAGTTTTGTAACAAAGACCTGAATGCTAAAACTAAATACTTTGGTCGATCTTAACGATCAACATTTCATATAGAAGCACATCATTAAAATGAGAAATGTTGTAAATATCAACTCTGTAAGTTTATTTGTTTAAAAGATACAGTAAATTTAAATTCATCACTTCCTCCACACAAAACACATTGAACAATGACAGCATGACACCTTATTGAATCATTAGGTAACAGAATATTTGTTGTAAAGTTTAGTGCATAATAGTTACTTTTGTTCTTTATTTATTTATCAGAAAGCACATGGGTGCAAGGCTACTGACCGTGACATTCATAGTTAAGAAGGAAATTGTATTGGTTTTATGTAAAAGAAATTAACATGTTTTATGTAATGGACAGTATAGTTACTTTATTTAGAATGTGAAAGTGGTCAAGTTTTGATTATTTAAATATGTTAAAATGTAAAGTAATGTAGAATAAGCTGTAGCCAATCAGACAGACAGCTTCAGGATATGGAACTGTGCTAGTCAGTTGAGAGAGGATGTTCGGCGCACAAAAAACATGGTTGGAGGTGGGCAGAGAGCAGTTCTGGTCAAGATACCAAAGGGGACAGTTCAGCTGGAGACACCAAAGGGTACAGTTCGGATTGAGATGTGAAAGCAGACAGTCAGTCAGTCTTTATGCAGCTAGGAAGTGAAACAACTTAGAAAATTTCGCATTATGTAGTATCACAGGACTTAGTCTCTGAGCGATGAGCAGCCTTGCGCTTGGTATGAACTCTAACTTTTCTAATAGTTAACGAGGTGTAGTACCGAACTTATAATTTGCTATGATATTGTGAATGATCGAACTGTGTCAAATGATATGCCCTAGAGTGTAGCAGTAACTCTAAATACGACCACTTTCATTATTAGATTGCTTTCTGAATAAACTTTATTCTAACAAAATTGCAAGTGTGTGGCCTACATCATTTATGGGTCATTAACTTAGTTCCCAATATTATTATTATTTCTTTCCTTTCTCAGACGTTATGTCTGGTTAAAAATGGAAAGTGACACGGACCTTGATCAAGAGTGACTTCCTTTTAATTGTACGGTATATGTTACATTGCATTTAGGAACTTTCAGGTAATTGAACATGTATCAATAATTACAGATTTCTGCAGTTGTGTATATATGTTTGGATGTAGCTGTATTGTGTTGATGTACTGGTGTATATTGTGTGGTATGACTTCTGTAGTTGATTGTATAATTGGTATAATGTGAACTTTATCCTGATGCCACATATCCTTGACTTCCTCAGCCAGTTGGATGTATTTTTCATTTTTTTCTCCTGTTTTCTTCTGTATATTTGTTGTATTGGGTATGGATATTTCGATTAGTTGTGTTAATTTCTTCTCATTATTGGTGAGTATGATGTCAGGTTTGTTATGTGGTGTTGTTTTATCTGTTATAATGGTTCTGTTCCAGTATAATTTGTATTCATCATTCTCCGGTACATTTTGTGGTGCATACTGGTATGTGGAAACGTGTTGTTTTATTAGTTTATGTTGTACAGCAAGTTGTTGTTGTATTATTTTTGCTACATTGTCATGTCTTCTGATGTATTCTGTATTTGCTAGTATTGTACATCTGCTTGTGATGTGATCTACTGTTTCTATTTGTTGTTTGCAAAGTTTGCATTTATCTGTTGGGGTATTGGGATCTTTAATAATATGCTTGCCATAATATCTGGTGTTTATTGTTTGATCCTGTATTGCAATAATGAATCATTCCGTCTCACTTTATGTATTGCCTTTTCTTAGCCATGTGTTGCATGCATCTTGATTGATGTGTGGCTGTGTTAGATGATAGGGGTGCTTGCCATGTAGTGTTTTCTTTTTCCAATTTACTTTCTTCGTATCTGTTGATGTTATGTGATCTAAAGGGTTGTAGAAGTGGTTATGAAATTGCAATGGTGTAGCTGATGTATTTATATGAGTATTTATATGAGTGATTGCTTTGTGTATTTTGCTAGTTTCTGCTCGTTCTATAAAGAATTTTCTTAGATTGTCTACCTGTCCATAATGTATCTGACATCTTCATGATCTGGACTCACAGTGAAGAACAACTCCAGAATTTCCTCATCAACCTCAACTCCTTTGGTTCCATCAGATTCACCTGGTCCTACTCCAAATCCCATGCCACTTTCCTAGACGTTGACCTCCATCTGTCCAATGGCCAGTTTCACACATCCGTCCACATCAAACCCACCAACAAGCAACAGTACCTCCATTATGACAGCTGCCACCCATTCCATATCAAACGGTCCCTTCCCTACAGCCTAGGCCTTCGTGGCAAACGAATCTGCTCCAGTCCTGAATCCCTCGACCATTACACCAACAACCTGAAAACAGCTTTCGCATCCCGCAACTACCCTCCCAACCTGGTACAGAAGCAGATAACCAGAGCCACTTCCTCATCCCCTCAAACCCAGAACCTCTCACAGAAGAACCCCAAAAGTGCCCCACTTGTGACAGAATACTTCCCGGGACTGGATCAGACCTTGAATGTGGCTCTCCAGCAGGGATACGACTTCCTAAAATCCTGCCCCGAAATGAGATCCATCCTTCATGAAATCCTCCCCACTCCACCAAGAGTGTCTTTCCGCCGTCCACCTAACCTTTGTAACCTCTTGGTTCATCCCTATGAAATCCCCAAACCACCTTCCCTACCCTCTGGCTCCTACCCTTGCAACCGCCCCCGGTGTAAAACCTGTCCTATGCACCCTCCCACCACCACCTACTCCAGTCCTGTAACCCGGAAGGTGTACACGATCAAAGGGAGAGCCACGTGTGAAAGCACCCACGTGATTTACCAACTGACCTGCCTGCACTGTGACGCTTTCTATGTGGGAATGACCAGCAACAAACACAAACTGTCCATTCGCATGAATGGACACAGGCAGACAGTGTTTGTTGGTAATGAGGATCACCCTGTGGCTAAACATGCCTTGATGCACGGCCAGCACATCTTGGCACAATGTTACACCGTCCGAGTTATCTGGATACTTCCCACCAACCCCAACCTATCCGAACTCCGGAGATGGGAACTCACCCTTCAGTATATCCTCTCTTCTCGATATCCGCCAGGCCTCAACCTCCACTAATTTCAAGTTGCCGCCGCTCATACCTCACCTGTCTTTCAACAACTTCTTTGCCTCTGTACTTCCGCCTCGACTGACATCTCTGCCCTTACTCTTTGCCTTTAAATATGTCTGCTTGTGTCTGTGTATGTGCGGATGGATGTGTGTGGATGTGTGTGTGTGTGTGTGTGTGTGTGTGTGTGTGTGTGTGTGTGTGTGTGTGCGCGCGCGTGCGAGTGTACACCTGTCCATTTTTTTCCCCTAAGGGAAGTCTTTCCGCTCCCGGGATTGAAATGACTCCTTACCCTCTCCATTAAAACCCACATCCTTTCGTCTTTCCCTCTCCTTCCTGAAGAAGCAACCATCGGTTGTGAAAGCTAGTAATTCTGTGTGTGTGTTTGTGTGTTTTGTTCATGTGCCTGTCTGCCGGCACTTTCCCGCTTGGTAAGTCTTGGAATCTTTGTTTTTAATATATTTTTCCCATGTGGAAGTTTCTTTCTATTTTATGTCCATAATGTAGGTTTTTTTACGTCGATAAATCCCCTTCTTCCTTCCTTTCTGCTTAATGTGAATCTTTCTCTTGCCGAATGTATGTGATGTATTCTGTATTTGTGGCATTGTGATCGTGTAAGTGTACTGAGTGCTTCTAGGTCTGTGTTACTCCATTTCACTACTCCAAATGAGTAGGTCAATATTGGTACAGCATAAGTATTTATAGCTTTTGTCTTGTTTCTTGCTGTCAGTTCTGTTTTCAGTATTTTTGTTAGTCTTTGTCTACATTTTTCTTTTAGTTCTTCTTTAATATTTGTATTATCTATTCCTATTTTTTGTCTCTATCCTAGATATTTATAAGCATCTGTTTTTTCCATTGCTTCTATGCAGTCGCTGTGGTTGTCCAATATGTAATCTTCTTCTTTAGAGTGTTTTCCCATGACTACGCTATTTTTCTTACATTTTGTCTGTTCTAAAGGCCATATTTATATCATTGCTGAATACTTCTGTTATCCTTAGTAATTGGTTGAGTTGGTGATTTGTTGCTGCCAGTAGTTTTAGATCATCCATGTATATCAAATGTGTGATTTTGTGTTGGTATGTTCCAGTAATATTATATCCATAATTTGTATTATTTAGCATGTTGGATAGTGGGTTCAGAGCATTGCAGAACCAGAAAGGACTTAATGAGTCTCCTTGGTATATTCCATGCTTAATCTGTATTGGCTGTGATGTGATATTATTTGAATTTGTTTGGATATTAAGTGTGGTTTTCCAATTTTTCCTTACTATGTTTAGGAACTGTATCAATTTAGGATCTACTTTGTATATTTCCAATATTTATAGTAACCACAAGTTTATTATTATTATTATTATTATTATATGTTATATTAACTTTGTATTTCACAAACTTGCCATCAGCCATACATTTTAACCAAACAGTCACAAGTGTCTAATTTAGGGGTGTAATGCAACACGTGCGGTTCAAACCCTAGATGAGTTTGAGCCCAGACATTTTGACGCAGAGGAACCACATTTGAGCCCGAACATCTTTGAGATGTTAGCTCGCAATTGGGGGCTCGTCCGGAATAGGAATTTTAAAAGTGTTAATTGAGGTGTAAGAATCCTGGAAAGTGTTCGAATGGGATAGGAGCTTGAAAAATGTTAGTTGAGGGATAAGAATCCTCTCAGAGTTGGAACAAGATTGGATTTTGGAAAGCGTTAGGTGTGGAATATGAACTCTGGAAAGTTTTAGAATTGGATTCAAATTCTGCAAAGTTGTTGTTGTTGGGATGTTTAAGGGGGACTAAACAGCTAAGGTCATCAGTCCCCCATTCCAAAAACAGGCAAAACAAAATTTACGGAACAAGTAAAACCCCAAGGGGGGAGGAGACGCCCCTCCCCCCAGTCACTGAAAGAACACCAATGTGGCAGCGAACACTAGAGACAAGAAGAGTACAGACTAACACCGGACAGAAAGAAACGGAAGAAAAGAAGAGGGACGGAGACTGGTTGACTGACCATGGGAACAAAAATTGGGAAAGAGTCAACCATCCGAATACACACATTAAAATCTGCAACCAATGAGACACTCGAGGACAAGATACACAGAAAGGGAAAGGGACAGGTCCCCCCTAAATGGAACCATAAAAAGGACTACCACAGATAAAATTTAAAACGTCGTCAGCCATGGAGGCATTGTCGCATAAAACCAAAGGCAACGTGCCCGGGAGATTAAAAGTCTGCCGGAGGGTACGCAGGTGGGGACACTCCAACAAAATGTGGGCGACTGTCAACCGGGACCCACACTGACACAGGGGGGGATCCTCCTGACGCAAAAGATGTCCGTGCGTCAGGTAGGTATGGCCGATGCGGAGCCGACACAGGATGACAGAGTCCCTGCGAGAAGACCGCAGGGAGGACCGCCACACATCGGTCGTCTCCTTAACAGCCCGCAGTTTATTTGGCGAAGTCAGGCTACGCCACTCGTCACGCCACATCTGAAGCACCTTACGGCGCAACACCAGCTGCAAATCACAAGCCGGGAGGCCGATCGCCAAAGTGGGGGCGTCGACCGCCCCTTTGGCCAGCCTGTCGACACGTTCATTCCCCGGGATGCCAACGTGACCTGGCGTCCAAACAAAGACCACCGAACGACCAGAGCGGGTAATGGCAAAAACAGACTCCTGAATAAAGGATACCAGAGGAGAAGGGGTATAGCAGCAGTCGATAGCCTGGAGGCTGCTCAGGGACTCACTGCAGATGACGATGGACGTACCTGAGCAAGCAGGAACGCATATGCTCAAGAGCGCGCAATATGGCCACCAGCTCTGCAGTAAAAATACTGCAGCCAGCCGGCAAGGAGCGCTGTTCAACATGGGCAGCGTGAGCAAAAGCGTAGGCAGGACGACCATCCACCAGGGAACCATCAGTGTAGACAGGCTCACAGCCTGAAAATGAGGCGACGAGCGCAAGAAAACGGTGACGGAGGGCCACATGCGGAACCGAGTCCTTCGGTTCCCGTGCCAAGTCCAGGCGATCGGACGGACGGGTCATACACCAGGAAGGCGTGGATGCACAGGCCCGGAAGGGCGGCAGAAGAGGGAACTACCCCAGTTCCGACAGCAGGGACTGGACGCGGACAGCAATGGAAAGCCCAGACCTAGGTCGCCGGTCAGGCAGAGGGAGGACCCTGGCAGGGAAAAGCAGGCGATGATTGGGATGGCCTGGTGAGCAATGCACGTGGACAGCATAGTCGGCAAGCAGTAGGTGGCGGCGAATCCGCAGCGGGGGAACCCCGGCCTCCACCAGTAGACTATCCACGGGGCTTGTACGGAAAGCGCCAGTTGCAAGCCGAACCCCACAGTGGTGTATGGGGTCCAACAATGTCAACACTGAGGGTGATGCAGACCCATAGGCCAGGCTCCCATAATCAAGCCTGAACTGCACAAGGGCTCTGTACAATCGCAACAGCGTGCTGCGATCTGCACCCCAAGACGCATGGCTCAGGCAGCGGAGGGCGTTGAGGTGCCACCAGCACTTTTGCTTCAGCTGAGTAATATGAGGAACCCATGTGAGCCGGGCATCAAAGACGAGTCCTAAGAAGCGGCTAGTGTCCACCACTTCAAGTAGGTGACCGTCGAGGTAAAGTTCCAGATGAGGGTGGACCGTCCAACGCCTGCAGAAGTGCATAACTCGAGTCTTGGCCGCAGAGAACTGAAATCCATGAGTCAGAGCCCATGATGCCGCCTTGCGAATGGCTGCTTGCAGCCTGCGTTCAGTGACTCCTGTAGTCGTTGAGCTGAATGAGATGCAGCAGTCGTCAGCATACAAAGAAGGAGACACCGACAACCCCACGGCTGCAGCCAGACCATTAATGGCCACTAGAAATAAGGAAACGCTCAACACCGAGCCCTGCGGGACCCCATTTTCCTGTATATAAGATGAACTAGAGGCGGCACCGACTTGCACCCGGAAAGAGCGGCGCAATAAAATGTTTTGAAGAAAAGCTGGGAGCTGACCATGAAGACCCCACTCGTGCAACGTAGCAAGGATGTGATGCCTCCATGTTGTATCATATGCCTTCCGCAGATCAAAAAATACAGCAACGAGATGCTGACAGCAAGAAAAGGCAGTACGGATAGCAGATTCCAGCCGCACCAAATTGTCCGCAGCAGACCGGCCCTGACGGAAGCCACCCTGGGATGGAGCGAGGAGACCGCGCGACTCAAGGACCCAACACAAATGCTGCCCCACCATACGTTCGAGCAATTTGCACAAAACGTTGGTGAGGATAATGGGACGATAGCTGTCCACCGCCAGAGGGTCCGCACCGGGCTTCAAGATGTGGACGATAACACCCTCTCGCCCTTGCGACGGGAACACGCCCTCACTCCAAATGCGGTTAAAGATGGTGAGGATGTGTCTCTGGCAGTCCCCAGAGAGGTGCTTCAGTATCTGCGCGTGGATGCAGTCCGGTCCTGGCGCTGTATCAGGGCAGCGAGGAATTCCCTCTCGCTGAAAGGAGCATTGTATTTTTCAGAACGACGTGTGTGGAATGATAACGGCGTCCGCTCGGCGCGCTCCTTTAGAGAGCGAAAGGCAGGAGGGTAAGTTGCAGTCACAGAGCTCGTAGCAAAGTGTGTGGCAAGGTGGTCAGCAATGGTGGCAGCGTCCGTGCAGACAGCGCCGTCCAGGGAGATTCCAGGGACACCCATAGGGGTCTGGTATCCATAAATCCGCCGGATGCGGGACCACACGAGCGACGGGGAGACACGGGAGCCCAAGGAGGAAATGTACCTCTCCCAGCACTCCTGCTTACGCCGTGCAATAAGACGACGGGCCAATGCATGGAGCTTCTTAAAGGCGATGAGGGTCTCCAGAGACGGGTGCCGCTTATGACGCAGGAGAGCCCGCCTACGGTCGCGAATAGCCTCAGCAATCTCCGGCAACCACCAGGGGACACCCTTCCTCCGAGGGAGTCCAGAAGAGCGGGGGATGGCAGTCTCGGCCGCAGAAATAATTGACGAGGTCAAGACACGGACCACCTCGTCAATGTCACCCTGTGGGGGAGAAGCAATGCTGGCAGCGGAAGTAAAAGCCAGCCAGTCAGCCCTGTTGAGAGCCCAGCGGGGCAGGCGCCCAGAGGAATGACACTGGGTCAGTGACAAATAGATGGGAAAATGGTCACTACCACACAGGTCAGGATGCACTCTCCAGTGAAGGGATGGGACAAGTCCGGGGCTGCAAAGAGAGAGATTGATAGCTGAGAACGAGCCACGGGCCACACTGAAATGCGTGGGAGCCCCGGTGTTCAAGAGGCTAAGGTCGAGCTGAGCCAACACATGCTCCACAGCGCGACTGCGGTCATCGGAGACAGTCCCACCCCATAGAGGGTTGTGGGCATTGAAATCGCCCAGAAGCAGCAGTGGCGGCGGGAGTTGAGCCAGCAGTGCAGCCAAGACATGTCGGGGGAGCTGCCCATATGGAGGAACGTAAACAGAGCAAACAGTAATAGCCAGCGAGAGCTCAATCCTGACAGCGACTGCCTCTAAAGGCGTCAGAAGGGGTACTGGCGAGCTACAGACAGAGTGGTGAACAAAGAGGCAAACCACCTGAAGCTCGGTGACAGTCAGCGCGGTTCTTATAGTAACCCTGATAACCGCGAAGGGCAGGGGTCCGCATTGCTGGAAACCAAGTTTCTTGAAGAGCAATGCAGAGAACAGGGGAAACACTCAGAAGCATCCGGAGCTCAGGCAGGTGGCGGAAATAACCGCCGCAATTCCACTGGAGAATGGAAGCAGGAAGGGACTGGGAGGGCGTGAATGCGACTAAGAGGAAGACGGCGCCGCAGAGTCAACGGCCGCCACTGGGCGAGAGTCAGCTGTGTCCATAGGAGAGGCCCCCGAGGGTTCCGTGAGGGCGAGATCTGCGGCAGAGGCGAGGATCTCCACCTCATCCCCAGAGTCAGAACTATTGACAGCAGGCGGTACTGAAACTGCCGGAGCGTCCTTCTTCTTGGACACATTCCATTCCTTCTTCTCGCATCTGTCCTTTGGCTTAGAGGGCTGGGAGAGTTTCTCTGAAGGAGCGTCGGAGGCTGACGACGACGCAGAAGCCCTACGACCAGCAGGTGGAGGAACCTTCAGCCACTGGCTGACATCCAGCGGGGTAGCAGAAGAAACGGAAGAAGAGAGGGCCCCGAGGGACCCCTTCCGCGAGAGAGGAGCCAGCAGAGACAACGCCGGCGGAGGGGGAGGGGGAGGGGGAGGGATCGAGCCCCCTGGTTTTGGAGCAGATGTCACTCCCGAAGCATGTGCGGGGGGAATGACAGAAGGGGGTTTGCCCCCAACTGCTAAGGGGGCAACAGAGGAAGGCTTGCCCCCAGACACGAGGGGGGCAGACAGAGATGTACAGCCCCGAGGGCCCACTGAAGGCGGCACAGATGAGGCGACAACTGCCGCCCGCGAGGGCGACGATAACGTGGGTGCAGCATAAGAAGTTTGAAGAGGGACAGGATGCAACCTTTCAAATTTCAGTTTTGCCTCGCGATAAGTAAGCCGGTCCAGGGTCTTAAATTCCATAATCTTCCGCTCCTTATGAAGAACGGGGCAGTCCGGCGAGCAAGGAGAGTGGTGTTCCCCACAGTTGACACAGACAGGCAGAGGCGCACATGGAGAAACGGGATGGGAGCGGCGTCCGCAATCTCGACATGTGGCGCTGGATGGGCAACGGGAGGACATATGCCCAAACTTCCAGCACTGGAAGCACCGCATCGGGGGAGGGACGTATGGCTTGCCGTCACAACGGTAAACCATTACCTTGACCTTCTCAGGCAATACAGCACCCTCGAAGGCCAAGATAAAGGCACCGGTGGCCACCCTGTTGGTCTTGGGTCCTCTGTGCACACGACGGACAAAATGCACACCACGTCGTTCCAAGTCAGCTCTCAGCTCGTCATCGGACTGTAACAAGAGGTCGCGATGGTAAATAATCCCCTGGACCATATTTAAGCTACTGTGGGGAGTGACGGTAACAGGGACGTCTCCCAGCTTATCACACAAGAGCAACGCCCGTGACTGGGCTGGGGAGGACGTCTTGAGGAGGATGGACCCATTCCTCATTTTAGACAACCCCGCCACTTCCCCAAACTTATCCTCCAGGTGTTCCACAAAAAACATAGGCTTTGTCGAAAGAAAGGAGTCACCCTCAGTCCTGCTGCAGACAAGGTATTGTGGTACATAAGGCTCCTGCTTGGCACTAGATCTGCGTCCCTCCCACGGCGCAGCCAACGAGGGGAACGACTGAGGATCATGTTGTGCAGCATTGAATTCAATTCTGCCTCGCTTAGAGACGCTGGTGGCAGTGCGACCACTAGCTTGGTGAGATTTATTGCGCTTCATTGCGCCACATCCGCCCAGATGCCACCTACTCTGAACGAGGGCTCTCCCCAAGGGCGCCACCCAGCCAAAGCAACGGGTACCTGGCCGATATCCCATTGCCCGGAGTCCCCGTGCCCCAGACAAGATGGGCACATACTCCTTGGCATGCATGGGGAGGAAACAGCTCTGGCATCTGTAGTGCGATCCCTGCGTGGTCAGGGGGCTACCACCAAGAGGGTACATGACGACCCCACCACAACGGACTGGCTACCGTGCTGGATTTTGTGTGTTGAAAGGGTCCACAGTTGCCGTGGGCGCTAAGAAGGGGATTGCGCACAAGACGAGGAGGCAACCCAGAAGACATGGGGTGTAAATCCCTCCACACGACAATAGATAGCATGCAAGATGGAGGTGCACGATGGACCAATAGAAAAACACCACGTAAGGTGTCCTTCCCCAAATGGCACACACTAACAACGGAAATTTTGAAAATGGCAGGTCAAGGGGACCATCACATAAGGCCGAAACTTTGGAGACTCCTTTTAGTCGCCTCTTACGACAGGCAGGAATACCGCGGGCCTATTCTTACCCCCGAACCCGGTATTATGTGAACTTTGATAGGCAGAACCTCGCAAAAGTTAAACATGAGATCAGTTCAGGACTGAATATTAGGTTTCTTTAATAGTTGTGAAAATACAATTGTAATTCTCACAGTTAACGACATTCTGTGACCTAGGTCCCAAGTCTGTGTCAATTTAGGCAGTTTGCGTGGGAGCCCTGAGCTACGAATTTTGCAACAGTTGTGTGCACCAAGTTTTAGCAGTGGTTAGCAGTGATGAAAAAAGTAACGTGGAAGAAGAGGTGACATCAAAAGGACGTGGTTCCAGTCAGCAGCAGCAGCTTCATCGCGCAGTGGCAGTTGCAGTACCACAGCAGAGGCTATGACATCTTCAGCGTTGGCTTTAACTGCAACATCAGCAGCAATACCATGGCAGAAGGATCTACACAACTAGCTAAGTGCCAGTGATAGCGAGATTATGTATGGTTCAGTAGTTCGATCACCAATAATAGATGTCGTTAATATTAAGCAGTCAGTCAGTTTGCGTGGGTCCGAAAATACTAGCGAGCCACTTAGCCCGAGCAGGAGAGCATGATCGGTGGTGAATTTAGTAGGGCAAAGAGTCCGAAATCAGGCAAGGGAGATTAATTTGGAGGAGACATGATGTCACTATTAATGCAAATGATAACAGGTTTGGGATCCAAAATGTATTCTCTTAAAACGTCTCATAAATTTAAAAATTGATTCTGTTAAAACCGATAAGGGTGACAAATTTAAAAATTGATTTGGTTCAATCCAAAGTAGCTTGTGAAAGACGAAGCAGGTAAAATGGCTAGTGGAATCGAGGAATTGATAGACGGAAAATTAAAAACCATTCGGGATGAAATGGACAAAATTTCGAATGAAGTTGGGATACTTGACTCTAAGGCAAGATACTCTAACGGCTGAAATGACAGAGGCTATTAGCAAATTATCCGTTCGAATAGGTAAAGGGGAGAAAGTGGTAGACAAAATAAAGGAACAATTAGAATCTGGCATTAAAATTGAAAATAGTGAAGTTAAAAAGCCGATCAATTAAATACAAAGTGAAATGAATTTTTTTGCTGCACATCAAACCTCTACAGTGATCAATGTTCCGTGGATGAACTCGGGATCAGTCAAATGTTTCGGAGACGACGGGAAATATCACCAAATAAATTTTCTAACAGCACACAGCGATGGTTTTATAAGGGGAATGTCCGATGAGGGGAAGATAAAATTCGTGAAAAGACATTTGGAAGCTGAGCCGCAATCGTGGTCAAATATACACAGTGATACATTTACTACCTACAAAATATTTGAAAGCAATTTCCTGAACAAGTTCTGGAGTGAAGCAAAGCAAACATGACTCCAAAATGAGTTTTTGAATGGGCCAACATTTAAATACGGGAACCGATCGATGCGAGAATTTTGTAAATGTGTAACTGTGAGATTAATGCATGTGAAACATCCATTGGGAGTGCTTACTGAAATAACGATGTTGAAAAGGCAGTTACGGGAAAATTTGCTGTGGGATCTAATGCACAGTCCTAGCAACTCAATAGACGAATTTTTGGACTTTGTAGAAAAAATTAGAATGGACGTTGAAATTTAAACTGCAAAGTAAGCAGACAAATAATTTTCAGAGTGGAAATCATAACTACAGTCAGAGTATCTACTATGAAAAAACATCTGGGAAGTTACCAACAGAACGCAAACAGCAGTTTTGATAAGGGAAACAGTCCAATGATAAATTTCAAAGAGATAATGGGAACAGATACCTTCAGGGCAGGGACCAAGACCAAGAACGTAGATCTGAGGAACTGACATCTGGCGAAATGAGCCAGTGTAATGGGAGATCGGGAAAATAGGTTTCGCTGCATCTCAGGTCCGGAGATAGCAAAATAAACCAGCGATGAATAGGATGCAAGTAAACGGAAATGTGATAGGTGTTAATAAATCGGCAGAAAGATGTTAGAATTTTGAAATGAAATTAGTAAGAGACGAGAATCAAATACGTAAATTTTCAAATTAGATCATACATGAAAGGCGTAACCCTGAGATAATGAAAGATAACGATAAAGGTGATGATGAAGATTTAGGGAAAAAAATTATTTGTTTTATGAATGTGAGACGAAAGAATGTTGATATAATGAAAGATTCTCTGTGCCAAAAGGTGGCTGAGGTGAAGCTGAATTTGGTGGTGTTAGATGGTACAGAAAATTCTAAAGAGGTGCTAACCAGTGGTAATGATTATAGTGATGAAGGTGATGATGTTCCAGGTGATATTGTGACAGCGAAAGTTGTTAAGGAGGTTAATAAGGTTGGCGTAGCATTAGTCTTGTCAGCTGTTTATGAATTTGTGTGTGTATTGGCAGGTATTGGTGAATTATTTTTGAAGGAAGGTAGTAACGATGTTTTATGTGTTGAAGTTATGAAAGTTGAAGCTGCTGGTATTGATACTTCAGAGGAAGGAATCTGTGTACATTTTTCTACTAATGGCGATGGACCTGTGGATCTTGAATGTTAGTTTGAGTATGAGTATGGATATGAATTTGATGTGCAATCTGAAATTAATGTAGTGCAGGAGTGTGTAGGAGAGGGAAAGGTATTATGCTCAGGTTTAAATCAAAACACAGCAGAATTTATGGCACTGCTGGTTCTGAAATTTCATGATGCTGTAGCTACAATTTATGTGAGGGTAGTGAAACTATGAACGGTTCTTATATTGCTGATTTTTCGACGGAGGTAAATGCGGTTTTATGTAGTGAGTTGTACAATGTGATGCTGCCGAAAGTGGTTTGTGAAGATGTTTGTAATGACATGGAACTAAAAAGTAATGCTTTATTTAATGATAATGATGATGTAGCTACTAATATAATTAATTTTAAGGGAGCATACAGTGAGTTTGATTCTAATATAGAAGGTGATATTTGGACAGAATGGTATTGTAAGGAGAAATGTGATTTTGCTGTAACAGATTGGCGTAGGTACGATAGAACATTACGATCGTTATTGCCTCATTTGTGGACTTGAGAGAAGTTTAAGATAGTGAGAGGTCTAGAAGGGAGAAAAAATGAAATCGGGGTGAAAGAAGCATTTAATGAATTATTTGTGGACGAGTACGAAATTGAGGAGTAATTAGCAACGTTTTATTGTAGCTTGTTTGTTGTTTTGTCACATAAGGATATTTTTTTGGGCGTAATGTCTCTGCAATTATAAAGAGATAGTTTAGACACACTTTTGGGTGCAAGAAGGTCGGAGAACTCAATTATTTGGTGAATGGTACCAAGTCAAGAATCAGTGCACAGTATGCATATAAATTAGATTTTTGAGAGTATAGAAGGGATTTATTTATGGGTATGTATGTGTTAGGCTTAAGTTTTAGGATGGTTTTATGTTTGTTGTAATTTCCAAATCAGAAGTTATGGTCAAAACAATTTGGGTGCATGGAGGTTGGAGAAATTTGGAAAAATGAAAATTAATAATACTTACCTAGGAAGACAGATGTATGTTCATCTACTTATCTGAGAATATTTTGGGGAAATAATTTATTGCTGTAAGGAGTAACGATTTGTGTATGCACCTTCACCGCACGGAATTAAATGAGGGGTGAGATTAATTAACAATACTTACCTAGGAAGACAGATGTATGTTCATCTACTTATCTGAGAATACTTTGGGGAAATAATTTATTGCTGTAAGGAGTAACAATTTGTGTATGCACCTTCACCGCCTGGAATTAAATGAGGGGTGATATTTGTTGTTAGTTTTGAGTCTAAGGGAGTTATATAAATTAAAAGAAAATATTAATTTGCCAATAAAGTCGATTGGGAATCTGTCACGAGATGCATGTGTCTAGTGGGAGTTGAATAACGTGTCAGAATCATTGAAGAATTTACGAGCATCTTGCAAACACTGTAAATCTATTGTTTACTGTGTACTTTAGATCTGTTTGCATCGATTCCACTGGGGGAAGCATTCATTGCAGATCTTGGGTGGTTTGCGAAAGTGTGTTTTCTGGTATCTACACCTGATTCGAATGTCAACAGATTTGTTCCCGCAAAACGATGGCGATGGAATGCATAGCCATACAGAATTTTGGCAAGATACTCAGCTCCAAATCTGTGGACCGCCGCTGGAGACTTCGTTGTGACAAAAAGGTTCTGTGAAAGTGAGCACAGCAATGCTAATATTTCTGCAGCATTCCAATAGACAGTCGATTTTGATAAATGTATACTTTTATTTAGCATTTAATTAATATGCTGCAATTGATAATTTATGTTAGGTATCAGTTTCTTTATATTTAAAGTGTGCTGCATGAACACCAATACAAATAGTTACCCCCCAGGGGGCACACAGCCCCTTTTGTGGGTATATGTGTGGCGTGCATGGGGCCCTGAGCTAGTGCAGTCTCCTTCCTTTTTCCAGACTGCATTACCATCCCTGTTCCTCTCCTCCCCTGTCCCTTCCCTTCCCTTACCTCTTGGTGGACTTCTTTACATCGATCTGGCTATCCTCCCAGCTTTGTTTTTGGTACGTGCTATTGTTTAGTTCATTAAAAACAAAGATTCCAAGACTTACCAAGCGGGAAAGCGCCGGCAGACAGGCACATGAACAAAACACACAAACACACACACAGAATTACGAGCTTTCGCAACTGGCAGTTGCTTCGTCAGGAAAGAGGGAACGAGAGGGAAAAATGAAAGGATGTGGGATTTAAGGGAGAGGGTAAGGAGTCATTCCAATCCCGGGAGCGGAAAGACTTCCCTTAGGGGAAAAAAAGGACAGGTGTACACTCGCGCGCACACACACACACACACACACACACACACACACACACACACACACACACACATATCCATCCGCACATACACAGACACAAGCAGACATATTTAAAGGCAAAGAGTAAGGGCAGAGATGTCAGTCGAGGCGGAAGTACAGAGGCAAAGAAGTTGTTGAAAGACAGGTGAGGTATGAGCGGCGGCAACTTGAAATTAGCGGAGGTTGAGGCCTGGCGGATATCGAGAAGAGAGGATATACTGAAGGGCGAGTTCCCATCTCCGGAGTTCGGATAGGTTGGTGTTGGTGGGAAGTATCCAGATAACTCGGACGGTGTAACACTGTGCCAAGATGTGCTGGCCGTGCATCAAGGCATGTTTAGCCACAGGGTGATCCTCATTACCAACAAACACTGTCTGCCTTTGTCCATTCATGCGAATGGACAGTTTGTTGCTGGTCATTCCCACATAGAAAGCATCACAGTGCAGGCAGGTCAGTTGGTAAATCACGTGGGTGCTTTCACATGTGGCTCTCCCTTTGATCGTGTACACCTTCCGGGTTACAGGACTGGAGTAGGTGGTGGTGGGAGGGTGCATAGGACAGGTTTTACACCGGGGGCGGTTGCAAGGGTAGGAGCCAGAGGGTAGGGGAGGTGCTTTGGGGATTTCATAGGGATGAACCAAGAGATTACGAAGGTTAGGTGGACGGCGGAAAGACACACTTGGTGGAGTGGGGAGGATTTCATGAAGGATGGATCTCATTTTGGGGCAGGATTTTAGGAAGTCGTATCCCTGCTGGAGAGCCACATTCAAGGTCTGATCCAGTCCCGGGAAGTATTCTGTTACAAGTGGGGCACTTTTGGGGTTCTTCTGTGAGAGGTTCTGGGTTTGAGGGGATGAGGAAGTGGCTCTGGTTATCTGCTTCTGTACCAGGTTGGGAGGGTAGTTGCGGGATGCGAAAGCTGTTTTCAGGTTGTTGGTGTAATGGTCGAGGGATTCAGGACTGGAGCAGATTCGTTTGCCACGAAGACCTAGGCTGTAGGGAAGGGACCGTTTGATATGGAATGGGTGGCAGCTGTCATAATGGAGGTACTGTTGCTTGTTGGTGGGTTTGATGTGGACGGATGTGTGCAGTTGGCCATTGGACAGATGGAGGTCAACGTCTAGGAAAGTGGCATGGGATTTGGAGTAGGACCAGGTGAATCTGATGGAACCAAAGGAGGTTGGAGAGGAAATTCTGGAGTTGTTCTTCACTGTGAGTCCAGATCATGAAGATGTCATCAATAAATCTGTACCAAACCTTAGGTTGGCAGGCTTGGGTAACCAAGAAGGCCTCCTCTAAGTGACCCATAAATAGGTTGGCATACGAGGGGGCCATCCTGGTACCCATGGCTGTTCCCTTTAATTGTTGGTATGTCTGGCCTTCAAAAGTGAAGAAGTTGTGGGTCAGGATGAAGCTGGCTAAGGTGACGAGGAAAGAGGTTTTAGGTAGGGTGGCAGGTGATCGGCGTGAAAGGAAGTGCTCCATTGCAGCGAGGCCCTGGACGTGCGGGATATTTGTGTATAGGGAAGTGGCATCAATGGTTACAAGGATGGTTTCCGGGGGTAACAGACTGGGTACGGATTCCAGGCGTTCGAGAAAGTGGTTGGTGTCTTTGATGAAGGATGGGAGACTGCATGTAATGGGTTGAAGGTGTTGATCTACGTAGGC
Source organism: Schistocerca gregaria (assembly GCF_023897955.1). Classification (NCBI taxonomy): domain Eukaryota; kingdom Metazoa; phylum Arthropoda; class Insecta; order Orthoptera; family Acrididae; genus Schistocerca; species Schistocerca gregaria. The sequence goes on along the minus strand of NC_064921.1, from coordinate 61,040,865 downwards.
AGAGATACGTTCTGTGGGGGCTTGGTAACCAGCTACAATGGGGCGGCCAGGATGTTTGGGTTTGTGAATTTTAGGAAGTAGGTAGAAGGTAGGAGTGCGAGGTGTCGGTGGGGTGAGGAGTTTGATGGAGTCAGATGAAAGGTTTTGTAGGGGGCCTAAGGTTCTGAGGATTCCTTGAAGCTCCGCCTGGACATCAGGAATGGGATTACCTCGGCAAACTTTGTATGTAGAGTTGTCTGAAAGCTGACGCAGTCCCTCAGCCACATACTCCCAACGATCAAGTACCACGGTCGTGGAACCCTTGTCAGCTGGAAGAATGATGATGGATCGGTCAGCTTTCAGATCACGGATAGCCTGGGATTCGGCTGTGGTGATGTTGGGAGTAGGATTAAGGTTTTTCAAGAAAGATTGAGAGGCAAGGCTGGAAGTGAGAAATTCCTGGAAGGTTTGGAGAGGGTGATTTTGAGGAAGAGGAGGTGGGTCCCGCTGTGATGGAGGACGGAACTGTTGCAGGCAGGGTTCAATTTGGATAGTGTCTTGGGGAGTTGGATCATTAGGAGTAGGATCAGGATTGTTTTTCTTCGTGGCAAAGTGATATTTCCAGCAGAGACTACGAGTGTAGGACAGTAAATCCTTGACAAGGGCAGTTTGGTTGAACCTGGGAGTGGGGCTGAAGGTGAGGCCTTTGGATAGGACAGAGGTTTCGGATTGGGAGAGGGGTTTGAAGGAAAGGTTAACTACTGAATTGGGGTGTTGTGGTTCCAGATTGTGTTGACTAGAATTTTGAGGTGTTGGGGGGAGTGGAGCTGGAAGTGGGAGATTGAGTAGATGGGAGAGACTGGGTCTGTGTGCAATGAGAGGAGGTTGAGGTTTGTTGGAAAGGTTGTGGAGGGTGAGTGAGTTGCCTTTCCGGAGGTGGGAAACCAGGAGATTGGATAGTTTTTTGAGGTGGAGGGTGGCATGTTGTTCTAATTTGCGGTTGGCCTGTAGGAGGATGCTATGTACAGCCGGTGTGGATGTGGGAGAGGAAAGATTGAGGACTTTGATTTGGGATAGGAGTTGACGGGTGTGTTCATTGGCCGAGTCGATGTATAGGTGAAGGATTAGGCGGGTGAGGTCTTTCAACAACTTCTTTGCCTCTGTACTTCCGCCTCGACTGACATCTCTGCCCTTACTCTTTGCCTTTAAATATGTCTGCTTGTGTCTGTGTATGTGCGGATGGATATGTGTGTGTGTGTACGGGTGTACACCTGTCCTTTTTTTCCCCTAATGGAAGTCTTTCCGCTCCCGGGATTGGAATGACTCCTTACCCTCTCCCTTAAAACCCACATCCTTCCATTTTTCCCTCTCCTTTCCTCTTTCCTGACGAAGCAACTGCCAGTTGCGAAAGCTCGTAATTCTGTGTGTGTGTTTGTGTGTTTTGTTCATGTGCCTGTCTGCCGGCGCGGCGCTTTCCCGCTTGGTAAGTCTTGGAATCTTTGTTTTTAATATATTTTTCCCATGTGGAAGTTTCTTTCTATTTTATTTACATCATCATTAATTTGAACCCAACAATTACTTTTGTTATTGTCTCTGTTGCATTTCGAAATCTTCTCTATCGTCTTACTTTCTCTTTTCGTTTGTACAAGAAGTTCCACTTTGTATTCGTCTTCCATTTTTCCGTAATCTACCATACATTTTATCCTGCCTAATTATACTCAGTAATACGTAATTTACTTCCAAACCATAACCTAACATTTTCAACGCTTTCAACATAACCGCTGCTATAAAATCCATTGTTCCAAGTTTACAAACATTTCGTGTAAACTCGTGAATACTATTTCACAGCTTCAGTTCCTTTCACCCATTACACAACCATCTCAGTTTTTTTCCAACAACTTTCGTTTTATTTCCATTCCCGTTTTTCCCACAAAACCGATCATTTTTTAGCAGCTTCCCACAGGTTTACACGTTATTATTTCTTCATCAAACAATTGTTAGCCTCATTATCATAACCAGTCCTTTGAATACATTTACACACATATTCTTCGAGATTTTATTCGAAAATTTTTTTCGAATTTTATTTTTTCGCAAATTATTTTTCGAAACTTTTTTCGAAATTTTTTTGAATTTCCCCACCCTTTAACGTGATCTGGAGACAACATAACGACCCAACCTTTGCACCCATTGTTGTTCACCAACCTAAGTTCAGCACATGATCAACATAGCTCATCTCAAACCAACACTTTTTTGACTTTTTTCACACCCTTATCTCTCCCTATATAAATCTCTCTTTACTTTCACTTTAACCTCATATTACCCTTTCCACCTACTAATACTATGTCAACCTCACAACATCCCTACAACGACCCCATTAAATTTTATTTACATTCCCTCCGCAAACATGCCTTCACCCTAGCCAGATTACGCTCCCATATTTTATTTACTCAGGCTTGTCTGACATTTGGCATTACTCCCAAAGGCCTCACACTTAAAGTTCCCATCTCTGGCTGCAATCCTTCATTCCATCAGTCCTTATACTAGTTCCAAACAGCACAATCCATAGCCCTCACCCGCCTAATCCTTCACCTATACATCGACTCGGCCAATGAACACACACGTCAACTCCTATCCCAAATCAAAGTCCTCAATGTTTCCTCCCCCCCATCCACACCGGCTGTACATAGCATCCTCCTACAGGCCAACCGCAAATTAGAACAACATGCCACCCTCCACCTCAAAAAACTATCCAATCTCCTGGTTTCCCACCTCCGGAAAGGCAACTCACTCACCCTCCACAACCTTTCCAACAAACCTCAACCTCTTCTCATTGCACACAGACCCAGTCTCTCCCATCTACTCAATCTCCCACTTCCAGCTCCACTCCCCCCAACACCTCAAAATTCTAGTCAACACAATCTGGAACCACAACACCCCAATTCAGTAGTTAACCTTTCCTCCAAACCCCTCTCCCAATCCGAAACCTCTGTCCTATCCAAAGGCCTCACCTTCAGCCCCACTCCCAGGTTCAACCAAACTGCCCTTGTCAAGGATTTACTGTCCTACACTCGTAGTCTCTGCTGGAAATATCACTTTGCCACGAAGAAAAACAATCCTGATCCCACTCCTAATGATCCAACTCCCCAAGACACTATCCAAATTGAACCCTGCCTGCAACAGTTCCGTCCTCCATCACAGCGGGACCCACCTCCTCTTCCTCAAAATCACCTTCTCCAAACCTTCCAGGAATTTCTCACTTCCAGCCTTGCCTCTCAATCTTTCTTGAAAAACCTTAATCCTACTCCCAACATCACCACAGCCGAATCCCAGGCTATCCGTGATCTGAAAGCTGACCGATCCATCATCATTCTCCCGGCTGACAAGGGTTCCACGACCGTGGTACTTGATCGTCGGGAGTATGTGGCTGAGGGACTGCGTCAGCTTTCAGACAACTCTACATACAAAGTTTGCCGAGGTAATCCCATTCCTGATGTCCAGGCGGAGCTTCAAGGAATCCTCAGAACCTTAGGCCCCCTACAAAACCTTTCATCTGACTCCATCAAACTCCTCACCCCACCGACACCTCGCACTCCTACCTTCTACCTACTTCCTAAAATTCACAAACCCAAACATCCTGGCCGCCCCATTGTAGCTGGTTACCAAGCCCCCACAGAACGTATCTCTGCCTACGTAGATCAACACCTTCAACCCATTACATGCAGTCTCCCATCCTTCATCAAAGACACCAACCACTTTCTCGAACGCCTGGAATCCGTACCCAGTCTGTTACCCCCGGAAACCATCCTTGCAACCATTGATGCCACTTCCCTATACACAAATATCCCGCACGTCCAGGGCCTCGCTGCAATGGAGCACTTCCTTTCACGCCGATCACCTGCCACCCTACCTAAAACCTCTTTCCTCGTCACCTTAGCCAGCTTCATCCTGACCCACAACTTCTTCACTTTTGAAGGCCAGACATACCAACAATTAAAGGGAACAGCCATGGGTACCAGGATGGCCCCCTCGTATGCCAACCTATTTATGGGTCGCTTAGAGGAGGCCTTCTTGGTTACCCAAGCCTGCCAACCCAAAGTTTGGTACAGATTTATTGATGACATCTTCATGATCTGGACTCACAGTGAAGAACAACTCCAGAATTTCCTCTCCAACCTCAACTCCTTTGGTTCCATCAGATTCACCTGGTCCTACTCCAAATCCCATGCCACTTTCCTAGACGTTGACCTCCATCTGTCCAATGGCCAGCTTCACACGTCCGCCCATATCAAACCTACCAACAAGCAACAGTACCTCCATTATGACAGCTGCCACCCATTCCATATCAAACGGTCCCTCCATACAGCCTAGGCCTTCGTGGCAAACGAATCTGCTCCAGTCCTGAATCCCTCGACCATTACACCAACAACCTGAAAACAGCTTTCGCATCCCGCAACTACCCTCCCAACCTGGTACAGAAGCAGATAACCAGAGCCACTTCCTCATCCCCTCAAACCCAGAACCTCTCACAGAAGAACCCCAAAAGTGCCCCACTTGTAACAGAATACTTCCCGGGACTGGATCAGACCTTGAATGTGGCTCTCCAGCAGGGATACGACTTCCTAAAATCCTGCCCCAAAATGAGATCCATCCTTCATGAAATCCTCCCCACTCCACCAAGAGTGTCTTTCCGCCGTCCACCTAACCTTCGTAACCTCTTGGTTCATCCCTATGAAATCCCCAAAGCACCTCCCCTACCCTCTGGCTCCTACCCTTGCAACCGCCCCCGGTGTAAAACCTGTCCTATGCACCCTCCCACCACCACCTACTCCAGTCCTGTAACCCGAAAGGTGTACACGATCAAAGGGAGAGCCACATGTGAAAGCACCCACGTGATTTACCAACTGACCTGCCTGCACTGTGATGCTTTCTATGTGGGAATGACCAGCAACAAACTGTCCATTCGCATGAATGGACACAGGCAGACAGTGTTTGTTGGTAATGAGGATCACCCTGTGGCTAAACATGCCTTGATGCACGGCCAGCACATCTTGGCACAATGTTACACCGTCCGAGTTACCTGGATACTTCCCACCAACACCAACCTATCCGAACTCCGGAGATGGGAACTCGCCCTTCAGTATATCCTCTCTTCTCGATATCCGCCAGGCCTCAACCTCCGCTAATTTCAAGTTGCCGCCGCTCATACCTCACCTGTCTTTCAACAACTTCTTCGCCTCTGTACTTCCACCTCGACTGACATCTCTGCCCTTACTCTTTGCCTTTAAATATGTCTGCTTGTGTCTGTGTATGTGCGGATGGATATGTGTGTGTGTGTGTGTGTGTGCGCGAGTGTACACCTGTCCTTTTTTTTCCCCTAAGGGAAGTCTTTCCGCTCCCGGGATTGGAATGACTCCTTACCCTCTCCCTTAAAACCCACATCCTTTCATTTTTCCCTCTCCTTCCCTCTTTCCTGACGAAGCAACTGCCTGTTGCGAAAGCTCGTAATTCTGTGTCTGTGTTTGTGTGTTTTGTTCATGTGCCTGTCTGCCGGCGCTTTCCCGCTTGGTAAGTCTTGGAATCTTTGTTTTTAATATATTTTTCCCATGTGGAAGTTTCTTTCTATTTTATTTACATCTATTGTTTAGTTCGCTATTTCTATCTCCTTTTCGGTGCTTTTGGTCCCCTTGGGGTTTAATCTCCATTTCCCATGTTTTCCGTTCAGTGTGAGCCATTTGAGGATGAACTGGCAACCTAGTTTTCATGTTGCAGGCTCCTCCCCCCTTCCCCTTTCACCCTGGCCCCCTTCCTGCGCTAGGTCACCAGCACGGTAGCCAGTCCGTGTGGTGGGGCTGTTAAGTACCCACTTGGCTGAGCCCCCCCGACAACACAGGTATCACACTGCTAGTAGCTGAGCTGTTAACACCTTGTGTATGCTAAGGAGTCGATGCTCATCACTTTGGGGCATCAGAACTCCCGGCAATGGCCACCCTGTCAGACGGCCCTTGCTGTGGCTGGGTGGCGTCCATGGTCAGAGTGAGTGGTACTAGGGCAGACACCTTGCACATGAAGTGACAAAAACGTCAACATCCTGGCCATTCTGTGGCCTCTTTAAAAGTGACGGAAGAAATGACACTCCTCCCTCTGATCCTTCGGCCTTCCCCTCCCTGACCACCCCCTGGGAAGGGGGTCAAGTTCGCCAGCTTGGGTTGAAACCTTTCCCTTGGTACCTGGTTCCTACCAGGACAAATGGCAAAAGCTTTGCCACGACCAAGCCTTTGTTTTTTGTGGAGACGATTGAAGATAAGTATGGCGAAGTGGAATCCTGGAGTAAAATGCGGTTCAGTTTTTTGCTCATAAAGACACCTTATGCTGCCCAATCTGAACCCCTGCATGCTTGTGACCATCTAAGTGATATCCCAGCCTCCATCGCACCCCACTAGTCTTTTAACTCTACACAGGGCATCCTTTTCCACTGGGATCTTCTTCTCCAAACTGACGAGGAGCTCCGTGAAAACCTCAATTGGCAAGGAGTTCGATTTATCCACCATGTACAATGAGGCCCTTAAAACAGTCGCACTGATACAGGTGCCTTTATCCCGTCCTTTGAGGAGGATACCCTCCCAGAGAAGGTCAAGGTAAGGGTGTATCAGTGTGATGTAAAACCTTACATTCCATCACCAATGAGATGCTTACAGTTTGGACACGTCTTCCTGCTGCACCCATGATCCACTCTGCCGTGACTGTGGGTGCCCCCTTAATGAGAGGAGTGCCTGTGCTGCCCTGCCAGTGTGCGTAAACTGTAATGCACAGCATCCTCCACGCTCGCCAGCCCGGTGCATGTGAAAGAACAACGGATTCAAGAGTACAAGACCTTAGATCGACTTACCTACATTGAGGCTTGTCGAAAGTATGACTGGCTCCATCCCATGTCTGTGACTTCTACTCTTGTTTCACTATGTCCATTCCCCCGTCCAACCCTCTGCTCTTCCCAGCTCCGCCCCACACCTTCTTCCTTACACTCCCTCTTCCACTCCTCTTCCCCCCCCCTATCAGTACCTATACCCACCCCTTTGCGTGCTGCTCCCCCTCCCCCACCTGAGAAGCACTCCCCTTCTTCGGCAGCTGTTGGTGCTGGAGCTCCCTCCCAGGACTCCACTTCCCGACACCCCCCCTGAAAGGTGATCTGCAGCCGGTGGGCGCCAAGATTGCCAGGTGTAATTCCGTGCCCGACCTCACTGCAGTCTACCCTTCTCTTCCTTCACAAGAGAAGAAGCAGAAACACAAGAACAAGGGCAAGGCAGCCCCGGTACCCCCTGAGGTGTCACCTTCTCCTCCTCCAGCCAATGAACCCCACCTATATAGACATTACCCCATCCTTATTGATGATGGATAGTGAGTCGGTGGCGTAACCATCTCCAGTCCGTTCGCTTCCCATTTGGACTCCAGCTTGGGAGTCCTCCAGTGGAATTGTAATTGATATTTGTGTCTCCTCGCGGAGTTGAATCCCCTCCTTTCCTCTAGGTCTGCTGCTTGCATTGCTGTCCAGGAGACCCATTTTGTCAATTCTTATTTCCCCACCCGTTGTGGGTTCCATGCCTTCTGTCTGAACTGAATTGGCCCCTTGAGGGCTTCTGGTGATGTTTGCACTTAAGTCCGCAAGGACATTGTTAGTAGATGGGTCCCCATATATACTACTCTGGAAGCAACTGCTGTCAGGCTCCATCCAGCAAATTCAATCACAATCTGTAATCTCTACCTCCCGTCTGACAGGCCGCCCACATCCCTTGACCTAACCACCCTTCTTCAACAAGTCTCTTCTTCCTTCCTGCTTCAAGGGGACTTTAATGCCCACAACCCTCTTTGGGGTAATCACATGACAGTTGAAGCTGCTCTGGCAGGGCTTGACCTCAGTCTACTAAACATCAGCACTCCCACACACTTTAGTGTGGCACACAGCACTTTTTATGCCATTGACCTCTCCATCTACAATTCCGGCATTCTTCCCTCCATTCAGTGGGGTGTCCACGATGACTTATGTGACAACAATCATTACTCGATTGTTTTGACCTTCCTTCAGGGTATCTTGCTCCATCATCCTCACAGATGGTTCTTCTCTAAAGCTGATTGGGGTGCCTTCTCCTCTGCTACCATCCCCCTGTACTACAACACAGCAGTACTGATGAGTCTACACAGACTATGACTGTCGCCATTCTTTCCACAGCTGTTTCAGCCATCCCTTCTTCTTCGGGTTCCTCCCATCGGAAGAGGGTCCCTTGGTGGACTCCGTAAATTGCTGCGGCCATAAAAGACCACCACCGTGCTCTTCAACACTTCAAGCAGCACCATTCTACTGCTCTCCTCCTGATCTTCAAATGATTCTGTACCCGAGCCTGTTACCTAATCAAATTACAAGAAACAGATTTTCTGGGAACGATATGTGGCTGCCATAGGACTGCACACCCTGTCTTCACAAGTCTGGGAGAAACTTAGGCGAATTTTTGGCAATCGTCCTCCCACTGGTGTTGCAGGAATTTCTGTGTGTAGTGTTGTCCTTACCCATTTGGACTTTGTTGCATAGCATTTCGCTCAACACTTTGCCCAAGCCTCTGCATCAACTCAGTATCTGCCCACGTCCTCCTGAAAGAGCACTCGGAACGACTGCCTTTGTCTTTCATTTCTTGCTGCTTAGAGCCTTATAATAGTCCATTTAGCGAGTAGTAATTCGCCAGTGCCCTTGCCTTTTGTCCTGACACAGCTCCTGGACTGGATCGAATGCATAACCAAATGCTCCAATACTTATCAGTGGCTGACCACCATCGTATACTGACCGTGTGTGCCTTACCAACACCCTCTGCAAGCTCCTTGAACGCCTGGTGAATCGACAGCTGTTTTGGATTCTCGAATCCTGTGACCTTTTGTCATTGACTCAAGGTGGTTTTTCGTTGCGGCTGCTCTACAGTGGATAAATTGGTCCACCTGGAGTCTGCTATCCGGTCGGCTTTTACCCATCGGCAACATGTCTTTGCAGTCTTCTTTGACCTGCATAAAGCCTATGACACCACGTGGCACCACCACCCTTCACGAATGGGGCCTTTGTAGCGCTCTGCACATTTTTATCCATAGCTTGCTTTTTTTGTCACTTTTTCTGGGTCCAAGTTGGTTCCTCCGACAGCACTTCCCATTGGCAAGAAAATGGGATTCCACAGTGTTCCATGCTGAGCGTCTTCCCTTTCTCGTAGCCATTAATGTGCTGGTGGCAGCTGCTGGGCCAACAGTGTCCTCCTCTTTGTATGCTGATGATTTTTGTATCTACATTGCTTCTGCTGTCATGGGTGCTGCAGAACATCGTCTACAGGGGGGCAATCTACCAGGCACAATCTTGGGCTCCTATGGTTTTCAGTTTCCAGTGGCCAAATTGTGTCGTGCATTTCTGCCATCGTCGTACAGTCCGTCCCTGTCTGGACCTGTTCCTCGATGGCCAAGGTGGTGGACACCCATCGCTTCTTGGGTCTGGTCTTCGTTGCCCGGTTGACATGGCTCCCTCATCTTCGCCAGCTGAAGAGGATGTTCTGGTTGCATCTCAGTGTTCTTAGATGTCTTTGCAATACCACTTGGGGTGCAGACCGCTCTATTCTACTGTGATTGTACAAAGTGTTGGTCCAGTCTCGTTTAGACTACAGGAGTCCTGTCTGTGGTTCTGCATCACCTTTGACATTGCACATACTAGATCCCATGCACCATTGTGGGGTACGACTTGCAACTGGTGCCTTCTGGACTAGCCCCCTACTTAGCCTTCTCGCAGGGACGAAGATTCCACCGCTGCGAGTTTTGCGTCAACAACAGCTGATACCTTTCACGCTCCGCATTCGCTGCACCCCAAAGCACCCTAATTATGGTCTCCTTTATGCAGACACGGAGATCAATCTCCCGCAGTGGTGGCTACAATGTGGGCATACCATGGCTGCCCGCATTCAGTCACTCTTTTCTGAGCTCACTTCCCTTTACCGCCCCTTTTCTCCGCTCACGCACATACCCCTCCGTGGTGCGTCTCTCGGCCACAGCTCTGCCTTGATCTCTCCATCAATTCAAAGGATTCTGTCCCTCCGGAGGCCATTCACCACCAATTCTACTGTCTCCTCAGTTCCTTCCAGAGTTCACAAGTGATTTATAATGATGGCTCCATGGTTGCTGGTCACATTGGTTATGTTTACACCTATGCGAGACACATGGAACTTTGTTCCTTGCCAGATGGCAGTAGTGTTTTTACTGCAGAATTGGTAGCCATCTTGCGTGCACTGGACCATGTCTGCTTGTGAGCAGTTTGGAAGCTATAGGCCAGCACTTCCCTCGACACCTGTTGGGCATAACTATCCAGGACTCCCTTTCTCTCTTTGATCAACATGGATGCTCAGTGGTTTTCATTTGGACCCCAGGGCATGTTGGGATCCCTGGCAATGAACTTGCCTATAGACTGGCTAAATTGGCTAGTAACAGGCTATTTGCATTCTGGAAATAGACCTTTACTCGGCATTATCGTCAGGTTTTGGGACTTTGGAATGCAGAATGGCACACTCTTTCTTTGCCAAACAAGCTCAGGGCGATAAAGGATTCTAAAACTGTGTGGCCTTACGGGCCTCTCGTTAGGCCTCTGTCATCCTTTGCCAGCTCTGCATTGGCCATACTTGGCTGACTCATGGTTATCTCCTCCATCATGAGCACCCCCCCCCCCCCTCTCTGTCGTTGTGGATCGATGTTGACTGTGGTTCACCTCTTACTAGACTGTCTCAACTTAACCGCCCTGCGACAGACTTAGCTTTCTTGACTTGCTACCCCTGGCATTAGCTGACAATGCCTCAGTGGCTGATCTCGTTTTACAGTTTCTTCATGATGCGAGTTCGTATTGCATTATTTTAGTGTGGGGCCTTCATCCTTCACAGTGGGTGGAGGGGATGGTAGGCCGTCTTGCTCCCCCCTTTGTCCCTATTGGGCTGGCTTCGACTGGGCTTGGTGGTTCACCACTGCACTCTGCCTTCCCGCTCCTTTCCATATGGGGTTTGTTTTATCTTTCATGTCTATCTTGTCTACCTGTGCTTCTTCCTTTCCTTCTTGCTCCTGTCATTTGTCACTTTCTCCCCCCCCCCCCTCTCTTCTTCTGCCTTCTTCCTTTCTTCTCTGCCAATCATTTGTAATTTTATGGCCATTGTAGTTCCCTCTTATAGTGTGAGGTTTTATCAGTTTTAGTTATTCCAAGGTTGGGCGGACTGATGACCACATAGTTTGGTCCCTTCTCCAGTCCAACCAACCAACCAACCAATAAATAATTACACTATTGATCTGGTGCTTAGGATATTTATGTTATTGTATTATGAATTTGTGTCTTATAAATTTGGGTGCTACTACATCACATATTTGGCAGGCCAACATGTTATGAAGTGAAGGTGTGTGAGTTAACGAGCATTTCGCCCTCATTTAAGTATATGGCCGAAAGAGTCAGCTTTCAGGAATTGTGAAACGAACCCTGCCATCCAGGAGTGGATGCCACAAAGGGCGCAGATTCACCATGAGATGGGGAAACACACAGGCATCTATTGTCTATTGAGGCCTAAGTGCTGTAATGTGCAAGTGAATCAGGCGAGAACGTATGTCATAGGGAAACCCAGTAGAAGGCTTTGTGGCCAAGGAGACGTAGCAGTGTTGAATATGCCATACCTAAGAAGTCGTAAAGGGAAACATTTACGACAACTATTTAATTCTGTAGTAGTGCAGGGAATTAAGCCACAGTTATTTTAACCCTCCCTCCTTCATAAATTTTCATGGTGATCCTAATAAAACGTGAATATTCATCATATCTGTAATAGTTTTGGATTTAAGGTTAAAATGAAATTAACAAGTTTAGTAACAAAGACCTGAATGCTAAAGTTTGAACACTTTGTTCGATCTCAAGGATTGTCATTTCATATAGACAGAATGGCACCTTATTGAATAATTAAGTAATAGAATATTTGTTGTAAAGTTTAGTGCATGATAGTTACTTTTGTTCTTTATTTATTTATCAAAAAGCACATGGGTGCAAGGCTACTGGCCGTGATATTCATAGTTCAGAAGGAAATTGTATTGGTTTTATGTAAAAGAATTTAATGTGTATTATGTAATGGATATTATTGTTACTTTATTTAGATCGTGAACATGGTCAAGCTTTGATTACTTTACATTTTAACATATTTAAATGATGTAGAATAAGCTGTAGCCAATCATATGGACGGCTTCATGAAAGGGAATTGCGCTAGTCAGTTGAGTGAGGATGTTTGGCACACAGAAAACAGAGTCAGAGAGCTGTTCTGGTCAAGACACCAAAGGAGGCAGTTTGGCTGGAGACGCCACAGGGTACAGTTCGGATTGAGATGAGAAAACAGACAGTCAGTCTTTAGGCAGCTAGGAAGTGAAACAACTTAGAAAATTTCGCATTGTGTAGTATTGCAGGACTTAGTCTCCAAGCAGTGAGCAGCCGTGACCCTGGTATGAACTCTACCTTTTCACATACACTCCTGGAAATTGAAATAAGAACACCGTGAATTCATTGTCCCAGGAAGGGGGAACTTTATTAACACATTCCTGGGGTCAGATACATCACATGATCACACTGACAGAACCACAGGCACATAGACACAGGCAAGAGAGCATGCACAATGTCGGCACTAGTACAGTGTATATCCACCTTTCGCAGCAATGCAGGCTGCTATTCTCCCATGGAGACGATCGTAGAGATGCTGGATGTAGTCCTGTGGAACGGCTTGCCATGCCATTTCCACCTGGCGCCTCAGTTGGACCAGCGTTCATGCTGGACGTGCAGACTGCGTGAGACAACGCTTCATCCAGTCCCAAACATGCTCAATGGGGGACAGATCCGGAGATCTTGCTGGCCAGGGTAGTTGACTTACACCTTCTAGAGCACGTTGGGTGGCACGGGATAAATGCGGACGTGCACTGTCCTGTTGGAACAGCAAGTTCCCTTGCCGGTCTAGGAATGGTAGAACGATGGGTTTGATGACGGTTTGGATGTACCGTGCACTATTCAGTGTCCCCTCGACGATCACCAGAGGTGTACAGCCAGTGTAGGAGATCGCTCCCCACACCATGATGCCGGGTGTTGGCCCTGTGTGCCTCGGTCATATGCAGTCCTGATTGTGGTGCTCACCTGCACGGCACCAAACACGCATACGACCATCATTGGCACCAAGGCAGAAGCGACTCTCATCGCTGAAGACGACATGTCTCCATTCGTCCCTCCATTCACGCCTGTCGCGACACCACTGGAGGCGGGCTGCACGATGTTGGGGCGTTAGCGGAAGACGGCCTAACGGTGTGCGGGACCGTAGCCCAGCTTCATGGAGACGGTTGCGAATGGTCCTCTCCGATACCCCAGGAGCAACAGTGTACCTAATTTGCTGGGTAGTGACGGTGCGGTCCCCTATGGCACTGCGTAGGATCCTACGGTCTTGGCGTGCATCCGTGCGTCGCTGCGGTCTGGTCCCAGGTCGACGGGCACGTGCTCCTTCCGCCGACCACTGGCGACAACATCAATGTACTGTGGAGACCTCAAGCCCCACGTGTTGAGCAATTCGGCGGTACATCCACCCGGCCTCTCGCATGCCCACTATACGCCCTCGCTCAAAGTCCGTCAACTGCACATACAGTTCACGTCCACGCTGTCGTGGCATGCTACCAGTGTTAAAGACTGCGACGGAGCTCCGTATGCCACGGCAAACTGGCTGATACTGACGGTGGGGGTGCACAAATGCTGCGCAGCTAGCGCCATTCGACGGCCAACACTGCGGTTCCTGGTGTGTCCGCTGTGCCGTGCGTGTGATCATTGCTTGTACAGCCCTCTCGCAGTGTCCGGAGCAAGTATGGTGGGTCTGACACACCGGTGTCAATGTGTTCTTTTTTCCATTTCCAGGAGTGTAGTTAATGAGGTGGAGTATCGAACTTGTAATTCGCGATAAGATTGTGAATGATCGAACTGCGTCAAATGATATGCGCTCGAGTGTAACAGTAACTCTAAATACGACCACTTTCACTATTAGTTTGCATTTTGAATAAACATTATTCTAACCAAATCGCAACTGTGTGGCCTACATTATTTATGGGTCATTAATTTAGTTCCCAATATTATTATTACTGTTATTATATGTTGTATTAACTTTGCAAAATACGAACTTGCCAACAGCCACACAATTTAACCAAAGGGTCACAAGTGTGTAATTTATGGCGTGTAATGCAACATGCGCAGTTCAACCCCTAGACAATTTTGAGTCAAGACATTTCTACGAAGTCGAACCGGATGTGAGCCCGAACATCTTTGTGATGTTAGCTCGCAGTCCTTAGTGGGCATAGGTATGAGTATGACAGTGGCTTCACACCAGCATCTGGGAAATGTGCCCTCTGTCCAGATGCAATTTTACATATGAAGGAGAAAGTGCTTGTGGGAAAGATTCTGCAACATCTGAATGTGAACATTGTCCGGCCCTGAGGTGGAGAGTTGGGATGAAGTGAGAACATGATCTAGTTGCCTCGTAGTAAAGGCAGCATTGTAGTACTCACAATCCTGATAAGAGAAGGGTATCACCGAGCCTCCTCCACTCATTTCCAATGGTGGAAGGCAGGATAATAGTAGGAGGAGCTCGAAATCTCTGCAAAATGGGGGCCCAAGGTGTTGGAGATAGCAATAGGGTCCACTCTGACATCATCTGCTACGGTCAAGCCGGAAATTAGGGAATGGACCTTGGTCTCAGAGCTGACAGAGGTTGGCCCACACGACAGAGGAGGGAATGGAAGTGTTAAAAGATCTACTAAATGAAATCCAGGTAGCTTTTTTGCTATCCTGAAGAATGCGATGACACTGTGCACAACAAATGCAGTTTGCCACTTTAGGTTGGCGGTTAAAAAGGTGGAGAGCACATCTCTGCATTCGAATTGTGTTGCGAAATGCCTTGGTCCACCAAGGGAGCGGGACACGGCATGGTAAAGAGGAAGTGCAAAGGAATGGAACATTCTACGGTGGTAAAGATAATGTTTGTAAGATATTCTACCTGATCGTCACAACTGGGCAAATTTTGTTCGTCGAACGTCACCAGGGAGGAGTAAAGCCTTCAGTCAGCATGTAGGTGGGGTAGGAGTCAGCAGACAGATAGCACACAAGAAATGGTAAGTCAGGTATGTGTCGGCAAGAACAGACCACTTGAGATGACGGGCAAACTGGGCAATGCAGAAGAAGTGGTCCAAATGGGAATAGGTGTGTGTGGAGTCTGAAAGAAATGTGGGTAAGACAAATGAGCTGTACTTGATTGAGAAGGTTCGGCAGGTTCTGGGAGAACCCAAAAGGAAATAGTGGACATTAAAGTCATCAAGCAGCAGAAAGAGGTCAGGGAATCCCCCAAAAAGCTGGAGGAAGCCTGTACTGGAGATACCTAATGACAGAGAGATGTAAACGGTATAAAGGGAAAAGGTGAAATGAGGAAGGAAAATGCAGACTGGAGCAGATTGAAGCTGGGTAGTCAGGGAGATGGTTTGATTATGAACATTATCCCAGATGAGCAGCATGACTCCCCTATGAGATGGAGTACCATCCTCAGGGGAAAGGTCAAAGCTGACTGGAAAGAAATGTGAAAGATCAAAGTGGTCATGAGGACGCACTTTTGTTTCCTGGAGGCAGAGAACACGTGGCCGCTGTGATTCCAAGAGCAGCTGTAATTCCTCATTGTTAGATCTAAGGCAACGAAAATTCCATTGTAGGAGTCATGATGAGGAAAGGAGAGGGGAAAAAATGAAAGGGGTATCACCTCAGTGACTACTGAGTGCCAGCCTTCAAAGACTCACTATTACAGAGCACAAAGTCTGGAGAAGCCTGTGCCACGAGATGTACAGAGGTGTCGGCATTCTCGCTCTGTCGGTCTACAGAGTCCAGGGCAGAGAAATGGTTGACAATGCCGACCAGCGACATGTAGGTTGACCGAATGAGGGTATCACATGGCGACACCATTGAAGACCATATGTCTTTGTTGATTTCTTGAAGTTTTTCCCGTTGGCAGAGGAAGACTCAGATGATTGTTGGCTGGAAGGAAGTAAAATGTCATCGCAGTAGTATTTCTTCTGTCCTTTTCAGCCTGCCAATTGTGTAGCAGATGACTTCACCCACTGATGTGAAAGTCTGGTGGCTTGTTCCACAGCTGGAGGAGAGATGGGAATGCTGCCATGACACTGGGAGATTTTAGAACTGCAGTACTGAATTTGAGATTGCTTGTCTGCATGGCCACATCCCTCATGGAGTGAGATGTGGGAAGAACAGTACTGTAAGTGCCGGATGGTAGAACGCAGGGTTTCTGACTAGCCAACAACTTGCGAGTGACAGATTAAGACACTTTTCCCTTCACCCGGATCTCCTGGACAGTCCACCCATCAAGATACACAGGACAATCTCAGGAGGAGGCTGCATGGTCACCATTGCAATTGATACAACAGGGAGGAGCCGGCAGACAATCACCCTTGTGAGCATCCCTACCACAGGTTACATACACATTTGGCCAGGTGTCAACAGGGCACTCGAGTGAGGCTCTAACGATGACACTGATAGCAGTGCACCGGGATTGGAATGTACAGCTGGACTGTGATAACTTCATATCCTGCTTTGATGGAAGCACCACTCTATCAAAAGTGAGAAAATGAGAGCATGTGAAAAATAAGGATGCATCTATATTTTTCATCACTCGATGGACTGCAGTGATGCCCTGATCAGTGAGGTATATTTGGATTTCTGCCTCGGTCAGACCCCGAGCAGCCTAGTGTAAATAAAAACATGGGAATGTGAACAGGATAGCCATGTAGGAGCAAAGCTACAAGCAGTTGTTGTTTGAGAATCAGAAGTTGTCTCCAAAAGAAAAGTGCCACAGCATAAACAAGAGCAGGATTTCACAGGGCTGGCAATTGCATCAACACATTTTTGAATAATAAATGGATTTACCATAGCAAAGGTCTGACCGTCTTCAGTACATGAAACCACGAGGTACCATAGTGCACTTGGGAGGGTCTTTCAATAGCTCAGTAGACGAAGACTTTGAAGATGGATGATTGGCTCATTGCAAGAAAATCCCCCATAACTACTAGCATCTCCAAGGGCGTGCTCCTTCTAACTAACCCCCCTTCAGCTGGAGACGTACCTGCCTTAAGTGATTGTTTACAACTCAGATCACACCTCCAGGATACCTGACAGAGGTACCAATTGGCTGTTTTGGAAGGTAGCAACTCAAGCAGTCACCCATCTGTGGGCCTGGGCTATACCAAGGGGATAAGTGCAAACCCTATGTGTAGCCCTGGGTCTGGGAATTACGTGTTACCCAGTCACCTGTTATGCAACAGACGTGTGTGTCAGCCTTCAGGAGTGCATAGGGAGGAAGAAGAAAAGGAGAAACCTTAAACATCGAAGCAGAGGAAGGACAGGAGAAGGGAATAAAAAAGAAAAAATAAATGAATAAAAGTGGAGAGGTTTTTCTGATGTCAGCTACTGAAAATGCGGAACACATTCCAAAGAACATCCCAGAGATGTTCCCCAAGGGAGGGGAAAAAGAATAGCAAGAGGATAGAATGCAGCAAGGAAGGGAAAAGATGTTGCAAAGGATGAGGCCCCGTGGTAAGGCAAACATGAACCGGCTAAGGAGCAGCAAGCTCCTTGGGAGCATTCCATCATCATTTGGGAACATTAAGTTCATGGATGTCTGTCAATGGTCTCCAAGTAGCCTAACAAAACCATTTCCCTGTATGTGCATCATCATATAGATGATGTCAGTCAGATGTTCAGTGCATAATGTTGAATCAAAACACCTTTCAGCCATTTACATTCCCAATTGTAATTTTATTGAGCAACCAGTTTTGGCAATATAGTACACCATCTTCAGACCACCTGACCAATATGTAGGAAGATTCTCACGTCTTGTCCAGTCAAAACAGGTACCAGCATTCAGTGACATATCTGTAGATTTTTGATCACCACTTGCTGACCAAAGTCCTCACTGACAAGCTGGGTCCATGACTTCATGGGGTCTGCACCACATTCGAACCATACCAGAGCTCTTACCAACTGAAATTTGTATTCATCTGACCCGAGGCCAAGGTTTTCCAGTTGTCTAGAATCCAACTGATATGGTCACAAGCTGCAGAAATACTGAGCCATGCTGCCTCTCTAGCTGTCCACAATTTTAAAAGTGTTGTCACTGCAGGATTTTGTTCACAATTTAACCACTCGATAATGTCCCAAAAATGTTTGATGAGATTCTCATCTTGCAATCCAGGTAGCCAAATCATTTGCTCGAATTGTCCACAATGTTCTTCAAACACTTGTGAACAATTGTGGCCCAGTGACAGAGCATTGTTATCCATAAAAATTACATTGTTATTTGGAAACATGAGTACTGCAGCAATGGGCACAGGACTACCACGGATATAAACACATGTAGTGACCAGTATCTCATCTAGATATTTGCAGGCAAGTTACAGTCACATTTAGCACATATCTTCATTTTTGGAACCTGTGAATGCCATTTTTCACCAGCAAAGATCTAAATCCTGCTACAAAACAAAAACCATGCAAAGTGACTGTTACATGGATCAACATCTTGGGGCCAATGTGCATTACCTACATCAGGAGCCATTAACTACTCCAAAACAAACGCCTCAGATTAAGTTCACACGTGGGACGGATCCAGGGACCTTATGCCAAATTACAAGAAAAACATCAAGCACACTAAATTGATGACCAAGCAAAAGGGCTGTTTACCAAGATGAAACAAGTCAAGGAGTCACAGAACAACTGAATTAATCCAAAAAGGTGCCCTGAAGACAAAGTTCCAAAGCAGTGGCTGAAAATGTAGAAGATAACTCAGATAGACATACACTCCTGGAAATTGAAATAAGAACACCGTGAATTCATTGTCCCAGGAAGAGGAAACTTTATTGACACATTCCTGGGGTCAGATACATCACATGATCACACTGACAGAACCACAGGCACATAGACACAGGCAACAGAGCATGCACAATGTCGGCACTAGTACAGTGTATATCCACCTTTCGCAGCAATGCAGGCTGCTATTCTCCCATGGAGACGATCGTAGAGATGCTGGATGTAGTCCTGTGGAACGGCTTGCCATGCCATTTCCACCTGGCGCCTCAGTTGGACCAGCGTTCATGCTGGACGTGCAGACTGCGTGAGACAACGCTTCATCCAGTCCCAAACATGCTCAATGGGGGACAGATCCGGAGATCTTGCTGGCCAGGGTAGTTGACTTACACCTTCTAGAGCACGTTGGGTGGCAGGATAAGTGCGGACGTGCATTGTCCTGTTGGAACAGCAAGTTCCTTTGCTGGTCTAGGAATGGTAGAACGATGGGTTTGATGATGATTTGGATGTTAACGTGAACTATTCAGTGTCCCCTCGACGATCACCAGAGGTGTACGGCCAGTGTAGGAGATCGCTCCCCACACCATGATGCCGGGTGTTGGCCCTGAGTGCCTCGGTCGTATGCAGTCCTGATTGTGGCGCTCACCTGCACAGCGCCAAGCACGCATACGACCATCATTGGCACCAAGGCAGAAGCGACTCTCATCGCTGAAGACGACACGTCTCCATTCGTCTCTCCATTCACACCTGTCGCGACACCACTGGAGGCGGGCTGCACGATGTTGGGGCATGAGCGGAAGACGGCCTAACGGTGTGCGGGACCATAGCCCAGCTTCATGGAGACGGTTGCGAATGGTCCTCGCCGATACCCCAGGAGCAACTGTGTCCCTAATTTGCTGGGAAGTGGCGGTGCGGTCCCCTACGGCACTGCGTAGGATCCTACGGTCTTGGCGTGCATCCGTGCGTCGCTGCGGTCCGGTCCCAGGTCGACGGGCACGTGCACCTTCCGCCGACCACTGGCGACAACATTGATGTACTGTGGAGACCTCACGCCCCACGTGTTGAGCAATTCGGCGGTACGTCCACCCGGCCTCCCGCATGCCCACTATACGTCCTCGCTCAAAGTCCGTCAACTGCACATACGGTTCACGTCCACGCTGTCGCGGCATGCTACCAGTGTTAAAGACTGCAATGGAGCTCTGTATGCCACGGCAAACTGGCTGACACTGACGGCGGCGGTGCACAAATGCTGCGCAGCTAGCGCCATTCGACGGCCAACAACGCGGTTCCTGGTGTGTCCGCTGTGCCGTGCGTGTGATCATTGCTTGTACAGCCCTCTCGCAGTGTCCGGAGCAAGTATGGTAGGTCTGACACACCGGTGTCAATGTGTTCTTTTTTCCATTTCCAGGAGTGTATAAATAAACTCAACTAGACACATACTAAAGAAAATCCATATAGGAAGGGCATGTCGTACAAGGCTAGTAAAAAGCTATGGTAAAAGAAAAGCAAAGAACAATCCGTCGCAGATAGGAGGACACCACCAACATAGAGAACACAACAATCCAATCAAGTGCCCATGTTTCTTTGAAAGTGGCAGTAAATAAAGTGAAACTTTTTCCTGAGTACCTTACACTGCCCTCTAACCTTGAGGCTGTAGAGGAACTCAAGTTTAACAGAATATAGTGGATATGTCCCTATCATAACAGCACACAATGGTAGCGACCCACCATACTGCTGTATACATTAGCTTTAAAGAACCTGTTCTTCCATTCTTGTATGAATAATTAATGCCAGTATTTTGCAACCGTGACTGATTACTCTAGCGGTTCAGTAATATTCATGCTTGTCAGCATCTGCCTTCTTTGGGATTGGAATTATTATTCAAGGTCTGTTCAGAAAATTCCAGAACTTTGTCGATAAAATTTTTCTACACTCACCATTTACTTATTGTGCATGGTCTTCGAAATACTCTCCTCCACAATTAATACAGATAGATGGCATATATCTTTCCCATGCCCATGCATGTTTATCCAATCACGCATTTCTCCTCTGGACATACTTGCTTTACCATTTTGCACTTGTTGTGAATATCTTTTGTTAGACATCAGTATTTCCTTTTGCCCTTTTCATTTGCTGATTTTTTAAATATTTTCTCCTTTCATCAGTAAAATTCAGTATCTGCTGTGTTATCCAATGTTTTCTACTGAGGCTTCTCTTTTTGTCTACTACATATTGTACACCAACAGCACTCATTATGTCCAATAAATGACTCACTTTCTCATTTCCTTTCTGATCTTTGACCTCTGCAAACACTTATCTCTAACATTTGCAACCATGCGTTACTGTCCAATCATCAATCCTTATGATGTGCCCCACATCCCCAAGAAGTTTGTCACAACATTTCTGACACACCCTTGTATAATATTCCTTTCCCGCGTTTCATTCATAGTTGTCTATTAAAGTCCGCCTCCTGTACGAAGGTGGCCCAATTTTCAGTCATTCTGCGCATCCTCCTCCATTAGCCGGTGGCAATCAATAAGAGCAATTCTCTTTCCAAGAGCTAGTTGCAAGTTACAACCAGATGGTGAGAATCTCTTTCCTAAGTGGTCCATGGCTGCTGTACTTTGCAACAACCGAATTGCTCATTCAACTGTTAGTGTTCTTCTACTTCTTTTTTGCTTGTGGCAATATAGCTGGATACATGTATCTTTAAAAGTTTCAGTGTGATTAAAAGATGTCAGGTGATAGGGATAGATGGAAAATGCTTCACAAGCAGGTGAGGGAGATTATTTACTGTGTTTATGTCTTTTCCAACATGAATTTGGAAGCAGTGCTCCTACTGTTGACTTCTGAAATCGCAAGAATGGACTGCAAAAGTACATGGTATCAGTAAGAGAACTGTAGAGAGAATTGTAAACAAAAGTGTCAGAGCTGTAGAAACCATAAGAAAAGTTGGTTTTGTGTCATTTGGAAAGCACCGAAATCACAAGAAAACTAGAACACAAATAGATGGTTCCAACAACAATGTTTTAAAGTGCTCCATGTGAGCACGGTTCACTGAACAATTCTTGCCATATCTTGCTTCGAAAATGGTCATTGTTATTTACCATCCCAATTATCATTAAGCTGTTACAATGAAAATACAAAGTACAAACACCAGGAAAATTAATATTATATCCTAGCTAAAAATAAAAATATCCCACACAGTATAAACGAGACTCCTGCAACTTGTTAATTTATAGAAGTCATCGAATGTGATCACACAGTTTTGTGTTTACCCAAATATTACTATCAGTGTAATACCATAAAATCAATTTGGGCAAAGGTTAAAGGCTATGTTGGAAACAAAACATTTGACACTGAATTGGTTTTGCCTAAGCAATAGACACTGGCTCCCCTTCAGTATGGGGACAGCCTGTGCAGCATGCTGAAAACTTCAGGAAGAAGACTGATAAAGAGATGAAGATGGATATAAATCTTGAAGCTATAATTGTAAATTTAGTATCAGATGGTTCGGTTCAGACACAAACTCAGAAGTGACAATGGTATTACGATGTAGCCCTTGGAACAAAATAAAGTAATATTATTTTTTTAGTTTTGCAGACTTGTGGTTTGAAAAATGTGTTGGTTAAAACATAAATTGTATATGAGAACTTCCTAGACTTTATTGATTAGAAATTTGTATCCTATGGAGTATGCAGACTATAATGTTCAACAAACTACCAAAGGAGTAGTTCAGCTTTTCCCAGTGTTTTGTATGCTCTAAGAACTAGCGAGAATGTGGCTGGATAAATTTGTCAAAAACTCCGATATTCCAACAGGTAAACGCCTGTCATTTTCAAGGCACGTTTTGGAAAATGTCTTAAAATGATAAGGAGGGTTACCTGTTGAAATATTGGTGGTTTTTGGCATTATTAATCACCATTGCCATGATGTTCGCAGAAAATGGTTAATTGTTCGCTCGTTCTATGGGTTATAAAGTAGTCCGTCACCCCCAAACAAGTTTGTTTACACTAATAATGTCTATTGACAGAGCAAACAATATGACAACATACTGACCATTTGTACGATAATCTTCTCCATTAGTCTTTTCAACCAGTAATTCTTTTTATGCAGAATGATTACATTAGACTCCAGTCAAAAACACCCACATACATGCATTATACAAGTTTTTTTAAAAAATTCTGTGGCTTAGAAGAAGTTATCAAGCAAGCATAATGATTTTGGTGTGTGTTTGATCTTTATATTGCACTTTTACTTATAATGTAGTCCAAATTGCCATAAATGACAATTATTGCAAGCAGTTTCAATGACCTTGTCATTAGATAAATTTTAATGTTGAGGAAAATTGTGCTTGTCTTCACAAATGTATCAGCTGTTCACGGGGGTTAAAGCTGTGGAGCAGTGGACATCATCAAGACATGACATAACATTCCTCTCATGATGACCAATCAAAATCAGTTTTAAAATTTATTATTCCTCTCGTAGATCTGAATGTATAATATGATGTATGATAGGCAAATGAACCTGACTGTTGTTCGCAGTATTCGATATGTGGTCTTGTTTGCCCGCTCTCTGCTGCAACGTGTGCACAGATCATCCCTCCATGCATGCTTATTTCTCTGCCTCTATGCATGGTAGTGTCTTCCTACGTGATATTGACTAAAGTCCCTACAAAACTCTCAGTAACTTCTCATTCCTAGTTTATCCAGGTCTCATTTCCGTAACACTCTACCACTCTGTAATTTCATCAGTTTTAATCTGTGTTTGGTCCCATAGTCCTTACCACAAATTTCCAATTTTAATCTGCTGTTCGTAGCCAATAAATTATAGTCAGAATCCACATCTACTACTGGAAATGTTTTGCAAAATCTTATTTTGAAATCTGTCTTACCATTATATTACAAAAGTGCTGGCAGGTCGATAGATACACAAACATACACACAAAATTCAAGAGTTTGCAACCAACGGTTGCTTCTTCAGGAAAGAGGGACGGAGAGGGAAAGACGAAAGGATGTGGGTTTTAAAGGAGAGGGTAAGGAGTCATTCCAATCCCGGGAGCGGAAAGACTTACCTTAGGGGGAAAAAAGGACAGGTATACACTTGCGCGCACACAAACACATATGCATCCGCACATACACAGACACAAGCAGACATTTGTAAAGGCAAAGTGATTGGGCAGAGATGTCAGTCGAGGAGGAAGTACACAGGCAAAGATGTTGTTGAAAGACAGCTGAAGTATGAGCGGCGGCAACTTGAAATTAGCGGAGGTCGAGGCCTGGCGGATAACGAGAAGAGGGGATATACTGAAGGGCAAGTTCCCATCTCCCGAGTTCTGACAGGTTGGTGTTAGTGGGAAGTATCCAGATAACCCGGACGGTGTAACACTGTGCCAAGATGTGCTGGCCGTGCACCAAGGCATGTTTAGCCACAGGGTGATCCTCATTACCAACAAACACTGTCTGCCTGTGTCCATTCATGCGAATGGACAGTTTGTTGCTGGTCATTCCCACATAGAAAGCTTCACATTGTAGGCAGGTCAGTTGGTAAATCATGTGGGTGCTTTCACACGTGGCTCTGCCTTTGATCGTGTACACCTTCCGGGTTACAGGACTGGAGTACGTGGTGGTGGGAGGGTGCATGGGACAGGTTTTACACCGGGGGCGGTTACAAGGGTAGGAGCCAGAGGGTAGGGAAGGTGGTTTGGGGATTTCATAGGGATGAACTAAGAGGTTACGAAGGTTAGGTGGACGACGGAAAGATACTCTTGGTGGAGTGGGTAGGATTTCATGAAGGATGGATCTCCACCAAGAGTGTCTTTCCACCGTTGACCTAACCTTCGTAACCTTAGTTCATCCCTATGAAATCCCCAAACCACCTTCCCTACCCTACCACATGGGAAAAATATATTAAAAACAAAGATTCCAAGACTTACCAAGCGGGAAAGCGCCGGCAGACAGGCACATGAACAAAACACACAAACACACACACAGAATTCGAGCTTTCGCAACTGGCAGTTGCTTCGTCAGGAAGGAAGGAAGGAAGGAAGGAGAGGGAAAAATGAAAGGGTGTGGGTTTTAAGGGAGAGGGTAAGGAGTCATTCCAATCCCGGGAGCGGAAAGACTTCCCTTAGGGGAAAAAAAGGTCAGGTGTACACTCGCGCACACACACACACACACATATCCATCCGCACATACACAGACACAAGCAGACATATTTCAATATTGAAATATGTCTGCTTGTGTCTGTGTATGTGCGGATGGATATGTGTGTGTGTGTGTGCGCGAGTGTACACCTGACCTTTTTTTCCCCTAAGGGAAGTCTTTCCGCTCCCGGGATTGGAATGACTCCTTACCCTCTCCCTTAAAACCCACACCCTTTCATTTTTCCCTCTCCTTCCTTCCTTCCTTCCTTCCTGACGAAGCAACTGCCAGTTGCGAAAGCTCGAATTCTGTGTGTGTGTTTGTGTGTTTTGTTCATGTGCCTGTCTGCCGGCGCTTTCCCGCTTGGTAAGAGTGTAACAATATGTAGAGATATGAACTGGAATGGTTCTATAGACTGTCATACAGACAGGAAGCAGATATCACGTCATTGGTAGGATACTGAGAAAATGCAGCACAAGGTTGCTCACTAAACAGTTGCGCAATCCTCCTAGAATAATGCTGAAGTGTGTAGAACCTGTACAAAACAGGATTATCTGGGGATACTAAACATATACAATGTAGCGGGACAGGTGTCACTGACCTATGGGTAGAGTGCTACAGAGATACTAAAAAATCTGAAGTGATGGACGCTTGAATGTATACACAAACTATCCCGCAAAAGCCTACTTACCAAATTTCAAGAACCAGCATTTCGTGAGGAATCTAGGAATATACTAGTATCCCCTACGTATCTCTCCGTAGGGCCCTCAAAGCCAAGATTAGCCTTATTACAGCATGCGCAGAGGCACTTAAGCAATTAGTGACTCTTCCTGCACTCCATAAACAAATGGAGCAGGAAGAATCTCTTTAGTAAGTGGTCATTTCAGTGTGGCTTTATGAGTATACATGTACATAAAGAGTCATCAACAATAAAAAACAACAGCCGCGTGGAGTGGCCGCACGGCTTGAGGCGCTATGTCATGGACTGCGTGGCCCCTCCCATCAGAGGTACGAGTCCTCCCTCAAGCATGGGTGTGTGTGTTGTTAAGTTAATTTAAGTAGTGTGCAAGTCTAGGGACCGATGACCTCAGCAGTTTGGTCCCTTAGGAATTCACACTCATTTGAACATTCGAAAAACAACAATGGTGATTCTAAGGTTTATTTGTCAAATTCTTAATATATTAATACCAGATATCACAGCCAATCCAGATTCTGTACAATAAATGTACTTTTAATTAATATCCCTATAATTTAAAATTATTCTTTCTCCTCATCAACCATAGATGACTGCTAGCTCTTCACCTGGATCTATTACAAGGCAACCCCTTCATTTTGGTGCATTTACTGAATCCTGCTTTACTTGTGGTTTTTTGTTTTAAAAATAAAATAAATCTGGTATTAAAAGCACATATCCCTAAATCCATAATAGCATTTCTAGAGGTTAACAATGTAATTAAATAGTGCTGCCTTTATAACAGCTTATAAGGAAGTATGATAATATTCATACACTTGGCAGTCACTGAATGCTAAATTCTTCCAGAAGGCTTTGTTTGCTACATTCTCCAACATAGTTTTCCACAAGAAAATTTTTTCCCAAGGCCCCTCTCATCTTAAAGCTCTTCACTGTTGTTCACAAACTGTTGTGCAATTAATGTCGCTACAACGAATATCTATAGTGGCAATAATCAGTATACACCAGAGTAGTATAGTTTCAACTTGCCAGTATGCCTTCTACTTCCCTATGCTGGACATTCCGTGCAATTTGTATTCTTTGACAAACAGCTGTAGTGAACGTAATATTACAGGAGGGAGAGCCACATTTTACCATGTTTACTTTCTCAAAAACTTGCTTCTTCCCATATGCGTTATTTTGCTTTGTTTTCCTTCTCACGTAGTGGATGCTATGAATACTACTTTTCAGTGTCCCTTTCTTCTTTACACCATTGTTAAGGATTATTTGCAAAAGAATTTTTCCTTTACAGATCATCTGGGGATGCATCGTCTGGAGACGCGACACTGGATGTGACTTTTTATAAGTGTTCTACAGCCAGTGCAGATTATTTACTTCAATATGTGGAAATTTGGCTGCAATTTCCCACAAAAATAACTGCAAAGACTTGCACTTTGAAATTATTTTAGGAAGTGACTTGTTTTAATACTGTTTTCAGACAGTTCACATCTTTTAATAAAGTTGAAGAGAAGCCTAATGAAGACAGTTGGTAGAAAATGTTTTTATAGAGAATAAAAATACCAATTTCACATGCTATGCATCATGTTTATTATGTTATATACTCGATTTATACTAAAATAAAAACGGTGAGATCAAAACACATGTGAAATTACTGCAAGAAGACAACATATCACCTGTTAACTGTATCACTGCATTCATTTTCAGAGTGCTTAATCAAACATGGGAGGAAAAAAATAATAACAATTCTCTGAGAATTCCAGGTGTGAGGAGCTCTTTTAAATTAATGGCAAAGGCAGGGAAGGGGGTGCAGCATACCACAATATATAATGACACTTTCCTTTCCTCAGCTGAGCTATGTGTCAGCCATAAGTAGTAGTTTAACTGCAGTTTTTAAACAATTGTAATTTATATGGAGTAATATTCATAAAATTAACACACTGAGGTATTAAGTATTTAAAATTTTGTGATTTATAAAACCCAGTTTCAATGCTAGGTTATTAAATTCCTGAAATTCCCTTAGATTTTCCCGATTTTTATCACAGCACCACACGACTTTCACTTTTAGTAATTTTTGTCAATATTTAAAAATATCCTGTAGACGGAGTTACAAACAATGGCAGTCGAGTTTAGGCTTCTTCTGCATGCCTACATTACATAATCTCCGACAGCCAATGAGTATTCTGCGCTCGGCTCTGAATGCTGTAGCTAATGTCAGCATTAAGCTTTATTGTAGTGAGTTGTTTAGTGAATTTCTGTTCCATTTACTGCAAGCTGTCATTGCTGATGTTGGTGGTAATTGATACATTCCACATAAGGAAGCAAGAGACTTAATTTGCAGGATGCATGCTTTCTTCAAGTGGAAGGCACACACATGAGTGTATCACAACTGTCGCTTGGAACCATCAACAACCCAATCCTCACCTGTGCCTTGACATGCACCAACCACAATCGTTCGTGGACTGCACTATACCACTATGTTTAGAATTATAATACTATTTATTCAACTTATGTGAAATGCTACAAGCTGATGTCATTTTTCTTGAATATTTCACTTTACGTTTTTCAGTATCAGGTATGCTTCTGTAGTGAAGCAAGGCTTGTCTGTCCTCAGCATCAATTATCGGTTGCATATTTAACAGACAATTCTGTCACATCTTCAAGCATTATAACATATTTCAATAATTCAAAATGGCTGCATTTAAATTGAAAAAGGCTTCTCTCTTTGACCAATATAGTGTCTATGTCTATAGACACATTTCCACATCAGAACAACAAAATACAAGTGTGTCTAAACATGGATTTCAATAGCAGCCTGGTAATTTGATCAATAACAACCATTTTCCAAAAATGTGTTAAGAGTAAACAGTAGTAGCAAAGAGTTTGTAACTTCTAGGAGCATAGGAGCTTACAATACATAGTTAAAGAAGGGACGGAAATCAGGATTCAATGTCCCTTAGCTGTCAAGGTAATTAACATAAATAAAAATAACCTCAGAATGGGGAAGGAAATATGCCTTGTTTTGTTTAAGGAACCATCCCATCATTTGCCTAAATGATATAGGAAGACCACGGAAAGTCTAAATCAGGATGGCTGTGAGGGGATTTGAGCCCCACTTTCTGAGATACTATGTAAACTTAGTTTCTTCTTCTTCTTTTGTGTCACTTTTTTGTGGGCTTTGGCTCATTTCTGCAGATTACCGACAATCTCCTCCCACGTGCAATTTCTTGATTTCTGAACTTCGAATTCTTTTTGCCCAAAACTTCATGAGTAAAGTCATATCTTGCAATATCCCTGCAAAAAATGAAAAATATTTATTTAACTGTACCATGATGCACTAGGTAACACATCACAGCAATTTATTAGTTTCAGTGCACTCATTAACACTTCAAAATATCTTGTTACCAATTATTACCACTTCACGGAATTGTTCAAAAAATGAATAAAGAGAAAAAGAAAAGATGAAAGTAACAATTCAGCAGTGTATAAAACCAATGACTGCTGATACACACAGATTGAACATATTAATTAGTACTTTTTGTAGGTAACGATTTATAGCTGTCACGAAAAGCCTTTTGAGTCACCAACCTGTACATAAACACTTTATTCTCAACCAGTGTCAGTTTTAGCAACAATCATCACAGAGAATAAAATGAAGAATCAGAAAAACATAATTTAAAGGAACAGAAAAACACATGTCAAACAATGGAACCTCTAGGTTGGAATATCAACAATGTTAGAAAAAGGACAGATTTCTGCTCACCATGAAGCGGACCTGTTGAGTTGTAGACAGGCACAATGAAAAGACTGTTACACACTACAGCTATCGGCTGAAGCCGCCTTCAGCAAAGAAAACTCACATGTACATTCACACAAGCAAGCACACCTCACATGCATGACCACTACAGCCAGCAGTTATGATGAAATTGGGGCTGTCACATGAATAGTAATCTGGAGTGGGTTGGAGAAGGGAGATGTGCAAGGCTACAGACTGCCAGGCAGTTTTGGGAGGTTGCGTATGGGGGGAAAAAACAGGGAGTAGAAAAGGAAAGCAGCAGAAAAGGAGAGGAGCAGTGAAGGGGAAAGGACGGGCAGGTACACTGGCAGAGAGTGGCACACAGAGAGTTAAGGAATGTGAAAACGGAGAAGGTGATAGGACACGGGGGCAGAAACTGTTGGTGAAGGCTGTGGGTACAGTAGGTTACCGTAGGTTGAGGCTGGGATAATTTCAGGCATCGAGAATGTGTTGTAAGGATGATTCCCACCTGCACAGTTCAGAAAATCTGACACTCAGCATCTAGGCTGTAGTCATGAGGGTGTGTGAGTTGCCTGTATGTGTGTGTGTTTTATGTCCATTTCCAACAAAGGCCTAATTGACTGATAGGTCACTTTCTGGCAGTCTTTCTGTAGTGACTCTGCGATTCAGCGTGTATGCTATATGGTGAGTAGCAACTATCCTTTTCATAATATTGTTACATTCCAACCTGTTTTTTCCATTGTTTGATTTTTATGTATTGTGTGAGTTTGTGTTTATTTTCACATATCTGTGCATATTTGAAAATGTTTTTGTGTGCCTGTACCTACTTTCATGTTTCTTTTACTATTATCCACCTCACCTCACACCCACTCAACTCCTTCATTTGCCCATTTTCTGTATCATTTACTGTTTCCCTAATGCCATATCTGCAACAATTTTCCCCTACTCCATCTTTCTGCGTCAGTTCAGAAAAGTATACCTTTCACTGGCTAAAACCCACTTCTAAATCCTGTTCCTTAAATGCTGACTAAACCAAGGAAACTCCCCAACAGCCTAACATAAAACTCCTTTCTCTGGATCCCACCATTTCAACCACCTCTTCAGATTCTGCCAGTACCTATCCCTCACAAACCTGGTATTGCAAAAACACATTTCCATGGTACAGGCCTCCCAGAATCACGTCTGCTCCCCCAGCAAGATACTGCTACTGTGCAATCCCTATTAATACATCACATCTCTGAAATTGAATCCCTTGCTCTCTAGCACCTACAAGAGCAATCCAGACACCACCTCCACAGGTTATACAACCTGCTGAAATCCTACAGTCACTTTGGGACACCATCATCCAACCCCTTTCTTACCCATAGTGTTCCTCCTTGTCAAGTCCTCATAGCACCCAGAACTTTCCTAGCAGACCTTTTCAACCTGCCACATTTCCAAAACTCCTTATTGGCACTCTAGAGCCTAAACAATCCCAAAACATCGTTGTTAATCTTTCCAACGAAATCCTCAACCTCACAGAAGTTCCAACCTATCCAAAGGCCTCACCTTTAGATCTACAACAGAGTTTAACCAACTTGGACCTACACTCCTCCCGATCCCTGCAATGGAAACACTTCTTTGCCACTAACCCTTCCAACCAAACCCAACCATATCCCCCCCCCCCCCCAAATCCCACTGACCACCCCCTGGTCACCTTCTGGGAATTCCTTACCTCTATCTTGGCTGCACCATCCTTCCGCAAGACCCTTCATAAGAACACCAACCATTTAACAATGGAAACAACAGCCCTACAAAATCTCAAAACAGATCCTGTCCTAATCATCCTCCTTGCGGACAATGGCTCTACCGCTGTCATGATGAATTGCAGTGACTACCTGGCGGAAGGCCCCTGCCAATCGTCTGACTCATCCACCTACAATCTGCCAGACTGATCCCAGTTATATGGCCAGTGCACTATTGTTTAACTTTCGATATGCCTCATTAATGGTTTGCAGGCAAACATCCATATACTGCTACAACAGTTTACTGTTGCATATCTATGTGCAGTAAAAACATAACCACAAAGGTCACAGTTCTTGAAGTATAGAAAGGTACGTATGGAGCAGACACTGTCTTAACACACGGCCCAATTGTGTAACCCTTATTTCACAGGTGCATTGTTGTTGTTCTAACCAATACAGGTTCCTCGTCTGATGTCAGCTAAAGTTCCCGCCAAACAGTTGCCCATTGTGAGACCCTCGTGTTGTTTATAAATGGCACCCTGGAATGTGAAGTAATTCTGAGAAGTGACTAATTCCAATAAGTCAACAAGTTCGCAAATCTTGCCCATAGTCAATTTTTTATACTTGGTTAAATTATTAATTAACTTTAGCTGACAACTTCATAAACACATTAGACACACGTTTTTTGCTAATTATGAACATACAATCAAGAAAATTCACTACTATAATCATTAGGTTGATGACACTTTATTACTTCTTGAGGGATCTGTTACCGACATAGATATAATGCACGACCAACTTAATAGCTTGCATCCAAATATAAAATTTATGAAAGAAATAGAAGTTAACAAAAGTATACATTTCCTGGACCTCCAAATTTCAAATATTAACAGCCAGCATAAATTTAGAATTTTCCGTAAGCCAACCACCACAGATTGCATAATAAGTAGTGATTCTTGCCACCAAGCCTGCCATAAGCGAGCCTATTTTAACTCTACGATACATAGGTTAAGTAATCTTCCGCTAGACGATGATGAAATAAACAAGGAGCTAGATATCTTGCAGGAAGTAGCAATTAACAATGGTTTCAGAGCAGAAATGGTCACTGAACTATTTGAATGGAAAGCTAGAAAAGGCAGGGCAGGTATAACCAATAAAATCACACTTCAAAGAGATGATGTTAACTATAAAAACAAAGTTTGCCAAATTACCATATTTAGTAGTAGTATCAGATAAAATTGCACAGGTGTTTAAGAAAACCAACATAGGGATCAGCTTTCACACAGACAATACATTAATTTAAAAAAAAAACAAGCATGGAACAGGTAGAACAAACCAATTTGCAAGATCAGGGGTTTACAGAATAGAATGTGGCTCAGGCACAAAATGTTATACTGGACAAACTGGGCAGGCTTTTAACGACAGGTTTAAAGAACACATCAGGCAGACAGAGAGCAATACCTCTACCTTCAGCAAATACTTAATTGAGAGTAAACATGTGGTCAACAACATAGATTCATCCCTTAAAAAACTGAATCATGAATAGTCTAGAAGAAATAGACATTTACAACTGAATTAAAAATCATCGTAGTGACCTACTTAATGATCAAACTGATTTAAAAAATAAAAGATTTTTAGATAATTTTATGTACAAATGGCAGATTGTAAAATGGCTTACAGGAGCAATACCTTTGACATTTGATGGGAGTTTACCACCCTGACATTTTGTATAGACAAGCGTGTAAACGATGCTTTAAAAATAAATAAATAAATACGTGGATACTCAAAATTATATTAGTAACTGAAGTGTCGTATCCGCTACCACTTGCAATATATCTATTCTCTTATTTTCTGTATTTTAGGATCGCCAATTTTTATGTGATGTATCTGACCAGTTTTGTCTTAAATAATAAGTAACAAATTTTATCAGTAATCCTGGTGTATATTACTGTAAAGAAAAGTTTACAGACTATAACGAGGGACAAAAAGAATGTATTTTATTTTCATATTTTGTATTGTATTTTATTTTTGTATATTTTATAAATGAAATTTCATTCATACATTTGAGCTTCTGAAATATGAGATCGGAAACGTAGTAGTATGAAATTTTCATATAAATTTGAAATCATCATATTCTTCCATAATTTGTGTGATGTCACCATTTCTTCTCCTTCCTCTTCTACCAAACAATTTTGTCATCACTAATTCTGTAACTATTCCTGCCAATGTTGAAATTTATTCTGCTGTTAACTTCACTCCCTTCTCCCACAATCACCAGTTTAGTTATCCCGAGTTTATTCTCCGGTTGGGTGTTATTACGTGTTCGTACAACGTGTTTTCTGCGCTACTCCCAGAACAGAACTTAGGTGGCTGCTACTAGGGACTGAACAACTGGCCCTTACTAGTGTTACTGTCTGGCCAAGAATTTTGTGTCAAAATTTCATTTTCTTGGATACACCGAGAAGATATCCAAACTTTCTTAACCGTTATTCCTGTTAGTCGTTCATTCCCAGTCTAGTAGTCTGAATCTATGGATTTCACTGGTAATTATAACAACACTGATCATTCGCAAACCCAATAAACCACATAAACAGACAGCAATTGGCATTCACCAGTTTGGCTTTATTCCGCTCAGCTCATATAGCCCCTTCTGCTTCTGTCTGCAGTGTTTCAAAATCATATGAATAATTGATAGACCAATTTCCAATGGAGATTAGGCATTTTGTTATACAATGTTTTTTACCTCAAGAATATGAATTTGGACACCCCCCCCACTTCCTGAAATTGCCACACAGGGCAGATTCCCCGGTTTGCCCCCAGTGAATCTGGTACCTTCTGCATGTCAGTAAAATTTTTCCGGGTAGCATCTTGCTGCTACTGCTTATACAGCTAACAGCCACAGTTCTGTAGACAGAAGCGGGAGAAGGCACTACACATGGACAACTGAACTGTGCATCCAAATGAGCTTGCTAACAGCTACTCAAATCAATCTAATGTAAACAATTGTGACGTCACGCTCATTGGAGGCAATTTGTTGTTATGAAGCATTGCATAGTCTTCCCAAAGGCTTTGACACATCAGATGCTTGTATGAGCACTGTGTTTTGCTGTTTTATATGGCGCATTTCCTTTGCAATTTAAGTTTTATTCTCATTTTTTCCCCTCGTTCATGTTTTATTGCAGTAATATTATTCTGCAGTAGCGAGATACAGTAATATCCTTTGTTAGAGCATTGCTTCTTACCAGTCAAAATTACAAAAATTTATCTGAAAACTAAATTTTAAAAAATACCCAGAATTCTAAAAAATTCCCAGGATTTCCCCGGTTTTCTCCCGGATGAAAAAATTCCCAGGTTTTTACTGGAGCTCCCAGGTTGTCCCAGGTTGTATCTGTGGGTCGGAGGTATAGGGTACTATGTCACACTTACTCAATTTTACAAGAGAGCAGTTTGAAGGTGTTTTATTGTGTTCTCCCTTAAATATCTTGCCTATTAATAGCATAATCATAACAAACTTTGGTCAGTTTACATTTTGAACATTAAGTATCATGTTGCTTCACATGTAATAGCCTTTTTTTTTCATTTTGTACCAGTTTTGCAGATATATAATGGACATGGTGTTGCATTTTGTGGCATAGTGCTCTTGGCGTTTAATGAATAACATTACTCAATCACATTAATTTCACTGTAAGAATATATTACATGAACAGAACATTACTCAAATTGTGGGACAACTTGCTGTATGAACATAAATGTCACATTTGGTCCTAAATCACATCTATGTCTTCTTCTGGAAAGTCTGTTATGTTTGTATTATGTGTATGTTCTAGGTTCTTATAAAATGCATGACAAACTGAAGGCATATGTGGCAACAGTTCCCTTAAACCATTATATTTCTGCAGCAAAATAGGTCTTGAGACATCTGAGAGTTGGTTCACATTTGCTGAAATGTAAGTGCATATTTGCGTAACCTAATAAAGTCGGCCTGTCTGTTGTCACCAGCAAAAGATGTTTTGAAGTACAGAATTCCCCTATTTTCCTGTTTCACTTGTAATTGCGCACGCTTTGATTACAAAAATGGTCATTTCTCTATATCCACTTTCCTCTGCACAAGGGGAGCCCTTTCAGAGTCTTTTGTGGCATAGAGTGAATTAAACTTTTGAAATCTTGAAGTTCCATATTATGAACAATGTACTTGCTGGAAGTGTGTTTTACCAATTGTTGATTCAATTTCTTCCATTTCCTCTCTATCAATACATGAACATTGTCGGCCTCCATATGGGTATGGCCTTTTAGTAGATATTTCTGAGTTATGGTCTTAATTTGTGGATAATTATGCAGTAACCAGAAAAAAACACATTATAATATTCACATTCTTATTTTGTCCACAGCAGTTGTCTGCCCAAAGTACGATTTCTTCCACATCACTGTCGGGGCATGACACTATCTGCCCACTTCAAAATTGCTGATGCAATGTCATTTCTGCCTCGCCCTCCTTTTGACTCACCCACACCACACAGTGAACTGAGGAATCTGTGGCATCATACAAGGTAAAATTTATGACTCAAAGCTTTCTTTTATAGAGACTAATACTATTTGACATGAGTGGAGATGGCAAACATTTCTGAAGGTCTCGAGTTAACACTGAGTGTTGGTGTTCCTCTTGCCTTGTTAGTGTCATTACTTTTTAGAAGGTACCTGTTTTTTGATTAACTCAGATGAGAAGTATGCTCAGCTTCAACGGATTCTTTTTCTTCTGGAGTCACATTACTTTTCAGCTTTGCCTGAAACATGTCACAGGTGTCATTTTCAGGTGGTTTGAATAACAAATTGAACTGTTTATTAAAGATGTCTGTGTAAAGCCATTTTTTTAACGCTTATCTCTGGGTAGTGACTTTCACAATGTGGGAAAGAAGCAATATGTCTTTTGATCAGGCGTTTTTCTGCTTGGAGTATGCCTACCCCTTTGATCTTTTCTTACTACTCCACCTGGCTCCATGTTTTTTTTTTTTTTTTTTAATGTGTACAACAACTGTATTTGAGAAAGTGTGTTCAAAAACATAATCTTGCACACCTTAACTCATCCACCATTTTTTCGTGCCCTAGAGTATATCCACTCCTGCTCAGGTGAGTCCTTCATTATGTGTAGTGACTCTCTGAGCGGTTTACGAGCTATCGACCAGTGTTTCCCTTGTTCTTGTCTGGTGATGGCTATCCAGGAGTCTCTGCATACTCTTGAACGTTGCGGCTGCTCTGTGGTATTTGTGTGGACCCCAGGCCATGTTGGGATACCCGGCAATGAAAATGTTGACCGCCTGGTGAAAGAGGCCACCAGTAAGCCATCTCTGGACATTGGCCTTCCAGAGACTGATTTGCGAGCGATCTTACGCCGCAAAGTTTTTGAACTTTGGGATGCTGAATGGCGCTATCTGCCCACACTCAATAAACTCCGTGCTATCAAGGAGATGACGACTGTGTGGCGGTCATCCATGCGGGTCTCTCACAAGGAGTCTGTTGTCCTCTGCCGGCTGCGCATTGGGCACACTCAGCTGACGCACGGCCACTTATTGCGCCGTGAGGACCCCCCCTCTATGTCGCTGCAGATCTGTTTTGTCTGTGGTCTACATTTTGTTGGAGTGTCCCCATTTAGCTGTGCTCAGGCAGACGTTCGCGCTGCCTGACATGCTCCCTGCTCTTTTAACTGATGACTCTGCTATGGCAGGCTTGGTTTTACATTTTATTCGGACAGGGGGCTTTTATCATTTGCTCTAAGTGTTTATCTTTATTTAGTGTTGAGTCTGGCTTTTGGCCTATGGTTTGAGACTGAGTTTCTAATATGTTTCTCGGTGGTTGGCTTTTCCTTCTTTAGTCTCTATGGTCGGCCAACCACTGTCACACTCTGTGTGATTTTAATTCGTTTTGTCTGATCTCTGTCTGCGTCTTTCTTGTCCTGTGTCGTCTGTTGTCATCTCCGTTCTTCGTTTTTATTCTGTGTGAGTGTTTCCCGTTCTGGAACAAGGGACCAATGACCGTAGCAGTCTGGTCCCTTTAATCCCACAACCAACCAACCAATCATCCACCATTTACAGTAAAATAATAGCTTAGAGTGTTTTCTTCACACTTATTCGAGGTTAAGTTTCTTATTTTTGAACGAGTTGTACTACGTTGCTCAACGCATGTGCCAACAATTTGCCTTTTTATATCTGCCTTTTCATGCCAGTATGATTGAAAAATCTTTTGTTTTTCAGTTTCAGGCAATTTTTCTGAGCATTTCATCCTACACAGCACGGAGGTTGCAGTACTTTAGCGGAAACAGTCTTATCTTTATTACTGACATATTCCTTCCCACCAACAACTTTGCATTTACGGACATACATTTCCATTCGTCAGGATGAACTACACCCTTTCCACCATGCTGTGGAATATTAGTTGATTAATATCCTTCCCACACGTTCATGTGTTTCAAAAACTGCACAACTTTTTACCGCACTTTCACTGTCACTGCTTAAGTATAAATCTTCCTCTAATATATTCGGTATTTGTTGTTCATTTTCAAAAGTTTGAACATTACTGTTGTTTTTTAACCTATTCTTTGATTGATTCCGTGTACTGTTATTGTCATCTGAATCAGAACTTGTCCCACTTGAAGGTTCACAGGTTTTGTCACAATCAGAGTCTCATCCTGTTCGCCATTACTCGAATGCTCCCCTACATCTTCTTCACTGCCAATAGTATGATAGTTAGTTGGTTAGTATTTGATTCTGAAACAAGACAGACCACTTAATGGTTCCTCATCTGGTGAAATATAAATGCCTCATAGGTTAGATTGTGTTTGCAACCATATCATTCATTAATATAATGACTGTAGGAAACATTATAGCTTACCTATTGAGGCAGCACTATTACTGCCTTTAAGTAATGTCATAATTTTGTACCCACGTGGGTTTGGATTCATAATTATTAACTTGTATGAAACACACACTAGAGATAACGCTTTCAAATCCCATTTCAAACACTGGAGTGACCTTAGTTCGCGCTAGTGCCACCAGTATGTGCAGAAGTATACAGCACTACGTCCAGTTGGTGGTGTATATCTCTAAGGTAAAGTGGACTTGGTGTTATTTCATTGCATCGTAACTCTGCCAATATTCCATGTAGGACATAGTGGTATACCTCTGAGTAGGAGACAAGAAAGTCATATGATTGTGCCAATAATTCCATTTTGCCCAAAAATGGGCATAGTGTCCTATACCTCCGACCCACAAACATACACCCTGTTTCAGCCAAAAGGTCTTCTTCTAAAATAGAAAACACACACGACCACCGTCTCTGGCTACTGGGCCAGACTCAATACTGCTTCAGTGGCCAGACAGTGCTCATGTGTATGGGAGTTCCACATCTCGCCCTTATGGACTGTGTCAGTCTATACTGTTTCATAATATTGTTGTTACCCTATTCTGAATTTTCCATAGTTTGATTTTACAAATATTATGTGTATTTCAAGGTGAAAGGATCTAATAAACATTTCTCTGTGAAATATAACAGATAATACTGACATTAAACAATTTAGGAGTAAAGGGGAGTAAAGGG
Organism: Schistocerca gregaria; assembly: GCF_023897955.1. NCBI lineage: Eukaryota > Metazoa > Arthropoda > Insecta > Orthoptera > Acrididae > Schistocerca > Schistocerca gregaria. The sequence goes on along the minus strand of NC_064921.1, from coordinate 61,002,038 downwards.
GACAACTCACTGAATAACAGGAGTGTTGAGTCGTTGATACGCACACAAAAAATAATGAAAACTTGACTAGCTTTTAGAAGAAATCCTTTAAGGAGACAGACAGACAGACACACACAGACAGACAGACAGACAGACAGACAGACAGACAGACAGACAGACAGACAGACACACACACACACACACACACACACACACACACACACACACACACACACACACACACACTTTTACATTTTCCAAGTATTTACATTACTCGCAATAAAATCAATCATCTGCAGTTTTCGGGTAATAGTAGACATTAAGGTTAGTGCATAAGTTCGTAGTGTTTTTGTTTTTAGTGTTGGTATTCTTGTTGTTTTGGGTTTATTTATTGATTGTCATTTTTTATTTGTAGTTCACTGTTGCTATTTTAGTCTGCATATTGTCAATCGGAGTTAGTGAGTGGTGCTGTGGACACTGGAAACTGGTCTGCCAAGGGGAGAAATCGGAACATTTCCACCATACTCTTCTATATGAGTTTAGTAGAGGGGTGAGAATATCAGATGCAGCCAGAAACATTTGCACCCTGAATGGTGTTAATGTCATTGGACACAGCACAGCAAGAAAATGGTTTCCTCATTTCAAGAAGGATCATTCTGACATTAGTGACTCCACATTCAGGAAGATCTTTGGGGGTTTGTGAAGATCATTTAAAAGCATTAACCTCCACAATCATCCCTCATCCCTGTCAGTGTACAAGAGAACTGGTAATTGTGACAAAACGTGATCATTCCAACACTGAGACCTTTTGCATGCAATGAGGAAGTTCAAAAACCGGGTTTATGGATACCGCATGCTCTAAGCCAAAATCACAAAAATCAGCAGGTGGCCATAAGTGCATCTCTGTTTGCCTGTCATCAATTGGCTTGTGAACAACACTTTGACGACAAGAAATGACCTCTTCAAGGCAACATAAGGAAAAGAAAGGAATGATTGAGCCCAAACAAAGCAGTAATTCCCCGTGCAAATACCTCCACATATCCACAAGAGATAGTGTACATCTCGTATAATAGTGACGGTGTGGTGTATATTATGATTTGCTTCCCCGATGTGTAACCATCACTGCTGATATTTATGTCAACAACTGAGATGTCTTGCAGATGCAATCCAAACAAAGAGTAGGAATTATTGAATAATAAAGTATCAGTTATGTGTATTAGCTGTGTTTATCAAACTTATGAAAAAACGCTACAAACTTATAGACCAAACCAATATAACAGCACAACTGCGGTTCAACTAGAGGACTGGGATGGGGGTTGTGTTGTATGGGGTGGGTAGAGGGTGAAAGAGGTTGGACACAGAAGGAAGGGCTTGGGATAGATACGTAGCAATTAGGAGGAAGGCAGCAGGTGTACAGGATAGGAAGGCTGGAGAAGTGGTGGGGAGGGGGGGACCGTGAACAGGCTAGATGTGTGGCATACACGCACTGGAGCCAGTGGGGTGATGTTAAGACATGGTTTGGGAAGTGGAGACAGATCAGAGGAAGGGAAGCTTTTGGGTAGAGAGAGTAGGAACAATGAGTAAAACTACAGTGAGGCCAAGGGGATTGCAGGAGCACAGGATGTGTTGAAAGGATAGCTGCAGGTAGTAGACCTTGCTGCTAAAGGCACAATTTCAGAAACTTTATTATAACAAAGCTGTTCACCACATTCTGACTGTCTTGCTTAAAAATACTTACAGTCTCGTACCAGACAAACAAGAAAATACAAATGTGAAATGAATAAGGAAATAGTAGAGTCAGCAACCACTTCTAGAAAAAGCAAGATAATAGTAAACACTCACTTCATAATATAAAGTGATCTCCTCCTCAATAAGACATCAACAATAGCCGACTTATCTTCTGTGTGAACTAGCCTCATAACACAGTCTGACAGCAAGCTCAACCCTGCAATTGTGTTCCCACAGAACTGAAAAATCAAAGAACATAGTATAGACAATGCAGGACATAAAATTGTTCATAAATAACATCACAAGAATGTTTGCAAAAATTGATAATATGAACAGAAATTCAAAACAACTGTTAGTTCTTCAGACAATAACAAATCAGTCAACAGATCAGCAGTCTGCCATTAACTACCACCTCTGATGTCAGTTGAAAACATGAGCTAAGCCCGAGCATCTTAAATGTTTCAAAATTACAAACTGAATACTGAAATAAGTCTGTGTAAACATCAATTGCAACACACACATCTAAATATGTAATATTATAACTTTTATATACTGACGGGGTTTACTTGTCACGTGTAGAATTGTCCTCATGATGTGCATTTTCAGCTCCTCACAGCATAATGAACAGTCCATTAATTTTCGAACATGCAGCCATGCAAATTCCAACCTTTCCACTGATATTTCAACAGCACATCATCTGCTTATCATAGGAGTGGATGGACTAAAGTTACACAGCTGAAATATAAATGGAAAAGTTTGTGTTTGCACAGATGCATGCTCAAATTTTAAAGGATTATTCTTATGATAGTAAATACTTTTAAAATAATTTTGCAGTTCTGGATAATGACACCTTGTAAAAATAGGGATCACAAATAAAAAAAATAAAAGATTTATGAATGTCCCCTGGCACAATATGGATAGCTTTCAGCATACAACCAGACTGCTACTGTGACAGCTTGGCTACACTGCCATAAACAAAAATACACTCCAGTTCTTTTAATTTTTTTTAATATACATGTTTTGACACTTGAATAGCTTCACGACCAAGTTGTACGACTGCTACTTCATCAGAACTTAGGCCGATGGGCTGCGAGAGGGCAAGTAAGCACATGAGCTTCATTTGAGTTACGTGTTTGCTTGGATTTGGCACAGTAGCGCAAACGTTTCTGAAAGCTCTTCTCTGGATTGTGCGACAACAGGAGTTTTCAGGACTGTTCTTTTGTTACTATTCGACCGAGTCCCACGAACATCATGACACTGCATTTCGCTTCAGTGTCTTCTTACAATGCCAAACAAAAAAACTAAAAACAATATATATCCATTTAAGAAGCTAATTCAGTGGTGTAATATAAAGATAAAAAATTACTTGCATACAGTAAAAATTCTGCCATGTTGCCCAAAAAATAAGTTACTGAGAACTACACCTCAATACAATTCATTCATCTGATGATAAGGTAATAAAAATTGTGTGTGGGCTTACAGAGCATATGTGATGCATCTCCTTCAAAACAGTCCCCTTCTGACCGAACACACCGATTCCAACGGTACTTCCACTTTTGGAAGCATTCCTGGATTTTTTTTCCTGAAGTGTGTTAAGGACGCTCTCCATATTTGCCTGTATGTCTTCAATTGAGTCAAATCACTTCCCTTTAGGAAACAGGTAGAAGCCTCCAGAGGCCAAATCAGGGGAATATGGCAGTTGTGGAAACACAGGAATTTTGAATTTGGTCAAAAATTCAACGAAGGAGAAGCCATGATGAGCTGAAGCATTGTCATGGTATAGCACCCAACTCCTGTCTTTCCACATTGCAGGCCTTTTCTTCACACCTTTTCACACAAACAATCAAGGACACATTTGTAGTATTATTGGTTAATTGTCTGTCCTCCAAAGGTAAATTCATGATGCACATTACTGGTAGAATTGAAGAAAAAAAAAATCACCAACATTGTCTTCACCTTCGACCAACTTTGCCCTGCTTTTTTCGGTTGTGGTGAACCTAGAGTCTTCCACTGCAAAGACTGCACTTTGGTTTCAGGATCATATCCACACACTCAATTCGTCACCTGTAATTACACTATTTAACAAATCTGGGTCATTTTTATTCTGATTAATCAGTCCTTGGCACACTTCAAGTTGGTATTGTTTCTGGTCACTTGACAACACTTTTGGAATGAACTTTGCGGACACTCGACACTTGTTCAGATCTCCAGTTAAAATAGACTGAACTGCATAGAAACTTAAATTAAGTCCATCAGCCATCTCCCTAATTGTAAGTCTATGATCAATGCGCACTAAGTCATGAACTTTCGGAAAATTTTCATTCTTTTTGGGGTGGAAGGACAGCTGGACAGTGGTTCATCTTCAAATGATTCGCGGCCATTTTTAAATCTGTTGAACCAGACAAAAACATATAACTGGCTGACACAATTATCTCCAAAAACTGTTTTTAATAGTTCATAAGATTTCGCGCTTTTAAAACAAAATTTCACACAAACTCGTTGCTCTGCTTTTATGTCCATTTTCACGCAGACAGAATCTGGCAACAAGCCCTAACAGACCCACATTCAAATAGCTGCCACAACAAACTGAATAAAGGAAACGCAATTTCCTGTCAGAGGGCGTTCGAGGAGAAGGCAATGACACACTCCCCACCCTCAATGTACCTGCCCGACAAACCAGTAAACAGTAGTGGATCCATTCTTAAAATTTTCCAATCAAACCTCGTATGATGGATTTCATAACACACATTAAGCAATTTGCAGATATGGCACTCCTACTTGCTACATAGTTCACAGTGAGTACAAAGGCTTTCATGGAAACAGAGACTCAAAAATGTGTGCAGATTATTATATCTAAGAAAGTCCACGATGACTTACTGTAAGGTGTCTACAAAGGCTGTAGGCATAGATTAAAGGATATCATACTGTGAATACTTTATTCTGCAATTATAATCTTGACATTACACCATTCCGAAGAATCTACCTACAATAAATATAATTGGGAGACAAAAACAGCACAACCTACACAACTAGGGAATGTGCTAACACACATGCACTTAAAAATATTTGATGCCACATCATGGCACAAGTGAAAGTTTTAAATAATGGTACTCTTTTACAGTTATGTTATACTTCATAGCCTGTTAACAAACCATAGGTACATATTTTATACACAATGTCACAGTTTCAAACTGCGTGTTGGCAAGAAGGATGTCGCAGCAGAATAACTCCAATGGAGGTAACAGCTATGACTGTTAGTAAAAATAACATTCAAATTTCCTCAACTTTTAGTGATCAATGTTGTTTCCTACTGCATGTGACATTTTTATTTTATAGCTGTGAAGAATAATTGATCAGGTCAGACAAAAATGGACAAGAGAAATCTGATCAGAAATTGAGACGCAAGTACAAAAAGATGCATCAAGCAACCAAGGAGATAGTGTTTCAGGGAAAGAAGAACAAACCTGATGTGGAGACAAAAAGGAAAGATGAAACTACATTCAAACAACCCACATGAAGTTCAGGATAGGTGAAAACAGTATATTGAAAGTCTTCATGAAGCTGGTCAAAGACCTGATCTGCAAATTGAGAAGGAAGAAGCAGAAAATGTAAATGAAATGGGAGACTTTATGCTATGGTCAGAAGTGAGGTGTTGGAGGAAATGAAAGACGACAAAGCCTGTAGTGTAGAAAATATTCCAGCAGAGATCATAAAGAGTTTAACGGAAACATGCAAAAATGAGTTAGCATCTCTTTGTAACTAATCCCATAACAAGTGCAACAGGCTGAAGAACTTTCTTGTATCCACAACAGTACCAATCCCAGAGAGGAGTAACTCTAAAAAGTGATCAGTTTCAGCGAGTCTTTCAGCGGAACCCTGTTGAACAGGGATACCGCATCAAAATTGACTATATCAGATTCCATGCTAAGTAATTTCTTGAGACATTGCAAGAAGTCCTCAAAGCTGCGGATTTGGTGAATACACTTCCCCACATATGAGAACAGCAGTTTCTTCACGTACTTGGCTATTTGATACATTGATGTGCCAATATTAGTAACAACTGGGTGTAGTTGCACATTCTCTGAGTAATTTTGGCACCCATTAAGTCTATGTGGAACTTTCTCTCTTGACTGCAGTTGTTTCACAACCTTGTCAGGCATACACATTTCCTTCACATGAATTCTAGAGTGACAAACAAGATAGAATCTCAGGCTAGTGTGGCACTTGTGAGAGGAAGATTTTGAGATATGCAACACAGGTTGTGTGTGGCGGTCAGGGAGCTTTTAAACCTTCAGCTTTACATTGCAGCCTCCCTAGCAGGTGAAGATTGGGACTGCGTAGACAGTGCCCCTCATTCTTTAGAAGTGTGTGCCAAGAATATTGCCTCTGCTTGCCTGCCTGTGAAATTTGACAGATTCAAAGTGCAGCAGATGGAAGACACTTGCAGATTAAACTAAGTGGCAAGCTGTTTTATGACACCACTCTGAAGGTACTCAAGCAGTGGTCTCCACAAAATGTGCACATTCCATGATTCATCACTGCAGTGGAGCAATTAGCCAACAAACTTTCACCAAATGTAGCAGAAGAAATTTGCTGGGAGTCCTGCAGCCTGCTGATCAAGAAAAAGCCTCCAAAATCAAACTTCTCAAGTGATAGGAGGCTTGCACTCAAGAGGCTCTCGAAAGACAACAGCATCGTAAAGTTGCTAGCAGAAAAAGGGAACCCCACACTCATTTTGCAGCAAGTGAAAGTGTGTCAACTTCTGTACAATCCTGCAACAGACAAAGTGGACAAGCAGATCAGCACTCACCTAAAAGAAACATGTATGTCTCATCAACAACTATGATCAAGAGAGAAGTTCCACCTGTACTACATGGACTGCTGAAATTACACAAAGAGAGCAAGCCATTGTGCCCAACTGTCAGCAGCACTGGCACATCAATGTACCTAACAGTAAAGTGCTTGAAGAAAATGCTGTTCCCATAAATGGGGGAAGTGTAATCACCACTTCCACAACTCAGGAGGGCTTCCTGCAATATCTCGAGCAATTACAAAGCACAAAATCTGATATAGTGGTCAGTTTTGATGTGGTATTCCTCTTCACCAGAGTTCCACTGAACGACTCACTGAAACTTTACGGGGACCAATATTAAGGAGTAAGGTGTAGGCATGGGCAGCACTCCATCCCCAGCAGTTGCCAGTTTGTTCACAGAGTCAGTTGAAGAGGAGGCATAAGAACAGATAAATACAAATCCATATGTTTCTTCAGGTATGCTGATGATAAGTCTTTGATCTGGCCTCATGCTAGGGAGAGACCTGATGAGTTTTTGGAACATCTTAACTCACTCCACCTAAATATTAAGTTCACCATGGAACTGGAAAAGGATGGTCAGAGGCTGTTTCTAGATGTCAAAAGGACAGCAGATCGTCTTTTGGCCTATTTGTATCACAAACCTACATACACTGATTAATATCTGGAAATCAGCAGCTGTCACAGCACGGAAGAATGGAGGGTATACTCCTTGTCAGACCTACTTGGTTTGCCAGCAGAAATAGAGCATCTACAATCAGTGTTCTGTGTAAATGGGTACACGGAAGAAGAGATTCAGAAGGCCCTTCAACCAGCCATTCTACCACATGATGGAGACGAAGAGCAAGATGAAGCAAAGACTGATGTACCTGCCATTTGCAGGACCATCTTCTGCCAAAACCAGCAAGATTCTCATGAAGAATAACATCAAGTGTGTGTTCTGTCCACATAAAAAAAAAAAAAAAAACAAGAGGGCTTGCATGAAATGTGGATGACAACCTGGGATAATGAAAACCAGAAGTTATAATATACTTGCCAAAGTAGTATGTCGTGCATTGGCCAAACAAGCAGGACAGTGGACATCAGATGTAAAAAAACATTTGAGACACACCCAACAAAAGGTAATGAAATCAGCTACTGCTGAGCACTGTCTGGCACCCAATCATTTCACAAAACATGATGAAACAATAGTTCTGGCACAGACTCCCCGGATACTAGGACAGTGCCATAAAAGAGTCAATAGAGATAAAGTTGACAAAAAAACCTCATAAATCCTGACACTGGGTATCAACTCAGCAGAGCAAGAGATGCTGCACTGAAGTTGCGGAAAAAGCAATGGGGGCAGCAGCCAAACTCCACAATCAAAAGAACTGAAAGAATAACTGAGAGTGGGGAACGAACCCCAGACAGGCCATCAGACACACTGGAGCAAAGACAGAACTTCGCAGGACACTTCTTGCAGGAGCGGACTGCAGACAGAACATCTATAATTGCACTGGACTGAAAACAGAGTGCCAGTACATGGACAAGTGCACCAGACCACTGACAGTGCACCAGCATTTGGCTTGGTGCATCAGACTGAGGAGTGAATGCCTAACAACACTTCTAGTTAGAGCGAACCGCAGAGGGAATGCCTGGAACCACACCAGACCAAAATCAGAATGCCAGCCCACGGATGGTCACTCCGGAACAAACACACGCGGGCCAACAGACGAAAGAGGGAATGCCTAAGGACACTTCTAGTGGGAGTTGATTGCAAATGGAATGCTTGGGACTGACCATGGAGGTGGAAGACCATGGGTCCAAATATTGGACCCATCTACCCAACGAGCAGGCCCAGGCAGCACCTGATAAAAGATCATGAGTCACTCTGTTGAAATACTCTGATGTATGATGCTCATATGTGGCAGAATAAACAACACCTCAAGATATCAGCAGATCACTGGTAAAGACTGAAGAATCACATGAGGAGGAATGTGGCTTCAGAAGGGAAAAGTGACGTAAGATGCCATTGGACTTTTAAGGACTGTCAGTGCAAAGGGCAAAGAAGTATTTCTAGCCTTCATAGGCCTCAAACAGGCATTTCACAGAGTGCAGTGGGCTAAATTGATAGATAACTTGAAAAGGAAGTGAGTAATGTGGAAAAGGGAAGACAGACTGCAAATCTATACTCTAATCAGAAAGCAAGGGTATACAAATAGTAAATGAGACATCTAAAGACAACAATATAGAGAGAAGGGTCACATAGGGCTGATGTCTCTTACCGATCCTACTAAATATTTATTCGGAGGATATAGGGAAAAGTTGTTTGGATGGGACAAGCAACATCAAGATACCTGGACAGAAAATAGAAAGGATAAGATTTGCACGTGACATGGCAATTCTTGCAGGAAATGATGGGACACTGATTCAAATCTAAATGACCTGAATGACTCCTACATAACAAACAATATGAAAATAAATACGAAGAAAATGAAAGGCATTTTTATGGGTTTAAAGAAAAGAAAAGTACAAGTATAATGATTGAGAATTTGAGAGCGTTCTAGTATTTCGGAGGCTGGGTTGGGGGAGATATGCATTGTGAACAGTATATCAAAGTCACAAAGGTGCTGGTGAAAGAAGCATTTCAAAAGTAAAAAAGGCTCTTAACAACTAGTGGTCTGAATACAGAATTAAGAAAGGAGCTAATGAAATGCCTGATACGGAGTGTTGTGCTGTACAGAGTAGAAATGTGGACACTGTGAAAGCAGGAAAAGAGGATAATTGAAGCTTCTGATATGTGGATATGGCGCAAAATGGAGAAGATTAGCTGGACTGATAAAGTCAGGAATGAGGTGATACTGTAAGAAGAGGCAATGGAAGGTTTTATTCCAGTGAAGAGAGGGAAGGGCAGAAGATGATACCAGATATTAGATGATATCACTAGACGGCAATAAGGGCATTGGAGAATGAAGAAGAAAGCAGAAGACAGAGAAGCACAGAGCGCTTTGAAGTCTAAATCTGCCACAAGGCAGTTAACTAAGTGAAATGTGGCCAGAGAAAATTTCCAGTTGTGTTATTTTATGTCTACCTGTGACTGGTACAGCAGTAATATCGTGAAGACGTTCCTATCACTATATTTTAAACTGTGTATAAATGAGTCACGTAATTTGTAATAGACCCATGCACGTCAATTTAATATTGTAATAGCAGTTGCAGTCAACATACAAGCTGATTCTAGAGTATGTAACTGTAGATCACATTACTCATAGCAGATCATTATGTGTGCAGAAAGAGCAGATTGGAGTCATTACAAAAATCAGTTACAGAGGCTACCCAAAGCTGACAGACCATTTTCAATACTATTATTAGATGGCTTAGCGCCTTATAATAGAAGATGTGGATAATAATTATGTCTTTACTATGTCATATAATTTTTTCACAATATCTAGTTATGGTAGTTATCACAGAGCAGAAGGAGAGTATGTTAACAGAGGCAATGGTAAAAGTGGTTACTGAAACCATTATTAGGGTCAAATGAACTAACTTTGTATCCAAACTAATGAAACAATTATGTTGCTTGACAAAACTGAGCCCGTTCCATCCTGAAACAAATGGAAGGATGGCCAGAACAAGTGCACTACACGGTATCCAAAATGTTAAGCCATTACGTGAATGCACAGCATTCAGATTGGGATATATACTTAAGTTTTGTCATCAGTGCGTATAATTCAAAAGTTGATACCAGAACTGGACTCTTGTTGCACGAAGTAACATATTGGAGGAAAAGCCCATCACTTTTTGACAAAGTTCAACCTAAACTGAGTCCACAGGGTGAACCAGTGAAGAATTTTGCAAAGAAATTTGGCAAAGGCAAAGTACACTAACACATAAGCTTTAGAGAAGCAAGAATGTATTGGACAATGGAAGAGTTAACAGTCACAATACAGAACAAAACAGTGGGTGTTACTAACTAATCCATATACCCCAAAGGGCAAAACGAATATTCCAATTAAGTTTTGTGAAGTGCACAATTTCACATTTCTGAATATTTACAGTGAGTTGGCAATAATTGCATAACTTTGAAATCTTACCAGGATCTGACTGAATATTAGGCAATTTGTTTCAGACAGCACAGTATCTACACAACAAAATGCCCTATTTCTTGAGGCAGTTTAAAAACATTAAGTCAGTCTGTTTCAGCTCCAACTATTCCGTTATCTGCAGCAGGACTTAAAAGTTGCACCCAATTTTTTGCCAATATTTGGTGCATTTTTATTGTTTCAGTTTTGTCTTTCCAAGCTAAAATAGTGACAGTTCAGGAGAAGGCACAACAGTGCTTGGGTGCAGAGAGTTTAAATCCACTGTTACGATGCAAACACAATTCATTCTGTTTACAAGAAAGTAGTACCTGCCAAGAGTATAATAGCAAAGAATGGGCAGCTTTAGTCACTGGCAGCATTCTGAAGCAGTTTGCAGGAGCTCAATCTGTCTCCACTGAACAAGCTGAGACTGTCTGACAAGTTTCCAACTAAGTCCACACAAATCAGTTTGTCTGGATTAGTGGGAACTTTTGATGCTACATGCAACTATTCAAAAGGTCTTCAAAAAGTGGTTGTCTATATTCACCTGCAATCAAACCTTTGGTTTCAGCAAGATGGCGCTCCACCTCACTGGTCGCGATGGACCCACGAATTCGCCTCCATATTCTCCTGACATTGCACTATTGGATTTGTTTCTCTGGGGCTAAATATAGGAAAAGGTGTTCACCACTGGAGTGCAGGACCTCCAAGACCTGCATACCTGGACTGTGGAAGTCCATCAGCACCATCCCTCTAGACATGCTGTGATGTACCTGAATAAAAATTTAATACAGACTAGAAACTGTTTGCATCATCACTGGGGATGATGTGGAAGTGTTTTGGTTTGATGACGTGATTTTTTAAAAACTTAACATGACATATTTTATTTTTGAGAATGACAAAGATTTGTTTTATTTAATTTTGTGTTGGGAGCAAATTGAAAATAGGGCACTTTGTTTGAGACACCACATACTTCATTACAGACAACACATCTTCAAAAAGTCTGAGGTACTGTCTGCCAGGCCATTAGTATAAAATCAGCACATTTGAGCTCAGAATATGGATGTTAAGGATACTGAATGGTAGTTTTGTGTTTCAGTTCTGCAATCTTTCTTGTGGATGGGTGTGATCTGTACTTTTAATTATTATGAACAGTTTTTTATTCAAGGGATGCACTATATACACTGTTCAAAAGAATTAGATGAACATGACTTTGGGCATCAGTCATATGCCACTGAGCTATAACTGAGGACTGAGTATGTAACCAAATTACACCTTTGTCATCAAAAATTAAATGCACAACAAAACATCATTACATCTTCAATCATTTACATGAAAAGAACTGAAATGTCCGACAGATATAGAAAGCAAAGTGGAAACAATCATTCATTCCAACATCCTGGGTGCTTTTCACTGGACTTTGAAAGCTCCAATAATGTGTATCCCCTGCAAGAGTGTTCATCACTGCCTGACACATACATGGCATACTTTGTATAAGTCAATGGCGGGCACCCTGCAGTATCTGTTCCCATTCCTCAATGAGAGCTAATAAGAGTTCTTGGAGGGTCTGTGGTGGAACGGGATAACCACAAACACATCTGTCAAGTATATTCCACCTATGCACATTGGGATTTAGTTCTGGACTCTTTGCTGGCCATTCCATTACTTCAGTGTCCAGGCTTGGCAACACATCCCTGCTGATGCTTGCCACATAGACCTTGATATTAGAAGGAATTCAGGGCCACCATCATAAGCAGCAGCCACCACACAGTCAAAGACTATCTGTTCGATGTTCTTCCTCGCAGTGAGGTGACCATGGACAATGAGAAGCCCAATATGGTTATCAGCAGTGAAGCCTTCCTGCAGTTTTACAGAACATTGGGAATTGTCGATTCTCTGGACAACATTTGGCAGGTACTGCTCACAAGGGTCTCTTCACTCAAACACCCCCACACCTTATGACAGACAATTTCTGCATCCATCTGTGAATAACACTGTTCACCAGTAACGAAGTTGCTGCTTGACATGGGCACGATAGTACTGAAGGTGAGCTGCAAGGTGCTGTCATGAGCGTCACTAGAGCAAGACACTTGGGCCGTAAGGTCCTTTCTCGTAATCAGATTATGGCAGTCTGATCGGACACAGTGGCTCCAGTAGCCCTTCTGTGATAGTCTTGCAGTGCTCTGACAGTAACCATATGATGTCACAATGCACAGGTGGCCCAATATTGGTCTTCATGTAGAATTGTAATGCAGTATCTGTTCCCATTCTTCAATTAGAGCTAATGAGAGTTCTTGGAGGGTCTGTGGTGGAATGGGATGACCACAAACACTGGGATGTTATCTTTTTATCCATTTTCCAGCTTTCACTGGCGTACAGGACAGCCTTCACATTTGTATTAAAAATATGGATTTTTGTTTTGTACGTGATATTTCTATTTTTCATATTGGATACAATTGTATGAACGCAGCATTTGCCTTTTTAACGTGGTTTTTCACGTCATCTCCAGCTCCACCATCTACCGCCACTATACTACCCAGATACAGGAATGAGTTGACAGTCTCCAACTGCTGCTCACCTATTAACAATGGCACCTCCATGTTCCCTGAATTTACTCTCATTTCATTTGTTTTGCCTATATTTATCTTGAGGCCAGCACTCTCTGCTTTTTCTTTCAGCAAGTTTAATTTAGCTTGCATACCAGTCAGCCTCGGAGCTAGTAAAACTATGTCGTCTGCAAAATCCAAATCCTCCAGACGTTCGTGGATCCCCCACTGGATTCCTCATCTCCTGCCTGCTGTGACTCTTCTCATAACAGAGTATAGAACCAGTAGAAAAAGTGTTGGTGACAAAATGTAACCCTGATGGACTCCAGTTGTTACTTTTATGGGCGCTGTCATATTTCCCTTGTGGAGTATGCAGCATTTGTAGCCATCATATAGATCTTTTATGATGTTTAAGATCTTCTGTGGTATGCCATACTTCCGCAATACCTGCCAGAGCACTTTATGTTTCACGGAATCGAAGGCCTTTTGAAAATCAATGAAAGCCAGGTACATGGTTGCTTGGAATTCTTTGCTTTGCTCTAAAATGATCCTAAGAGTGTTAATAAGATCAACACAACTGTGTTGTGACCTAAAACTTGCCTGTTCTTTACGCAGTCGCTTTTCATAGGATTCTTTAATTCTGTTTAAAATAATTCTTGTGAGGACCTTACTGGGCACTGACAACAATGTAATACCACACCAGTTGTTACAGTCTGACAAATTTCCCTTTTTTGGGAGCTTTACCACCAACCCCTTTCTCCACTCCTTTGGAGATTTCTCTTCAAGCCAAATATGCTTCAGCAAAGGATGGAGCATTTTAACAGTACTTTCAATATCAGCTTTTAAGAGCTCCGGTGCTATGTTGTCTAGGCCTGGAGCCTTTGTATTTTTTTGTTTTTTCAAGGCAATCCTAATTTCGTCCATTGAGGGGCACTGCAAATTTATATCTTGATCTTCTTCGACTTCCTCTGGAACATCTCTCACTTGTTCCTCTTGGTTGTCTTCACAATTTGACAGTTCCTTGAAGTGCTCCTCCCATCTCTGTAGCTGTGCCTGTTGAGTTGTAAGCATCACCCCGTCCTTGTCCTTAATTGGTCCTTCATGTCTGAAGTTCTTCATTGACAACCGTTTGGTAATATTGTAGAGCCCTTTCATATTTCCTTGTCTTGCTGCCTCTTCTGCTAATTTTGCTTGCTCTTCTATCCATTTCCTTTTATCTCGACGTAGCAATGTTTTCACTTTTTTTGTTCGCCTCCATGTATTCTTTATGTACTTCGCTCTTCTGCGCTCTTGTCTTACAAAAATTTAACTTAAGTTTTAGTTCTTTCCTGTGGCTGATTTCATTCCACGTAGCATCGAAGATCCATTCCTTCCTTTGATGTGCCTTAAATCCTAAGATTTTTTCTCCCACATCTAAATAACTGTCTTTGTTTTTTTGCCAGCATGTTTCAATTCCCTCTTCCATAAAGTTTTCTTCAGAGAGGACCTGGAATCTGTTTTGTAGTTCAAGGGCAAATGTTTCTTTGATCTGTTGGTCTTTTAATCTTGCCACATCTATTTTCTTGCACCTGTGATTGAGCTTGGTTCTATTTGCCACTATCTTCAGTCTGAATTCCACCAAAACTATGTGGTGGTCACTTCCAACGTCTGCCCCTCTTCTATTTCTGATACCTAACAGAGTGTGTTGGAACTTGCGGCTTATGACTATGTGGTCTATTTGATTTTCGGTAACATGATCTGGAGAAACCCATGTTATCTTATGGCAATTACGATGTGGAAACAATGTGCCTCCAGTGACTAGGTCATGTTCAGCGCTTGTATCTATCAACATTTCACCATTTACATTCCTGATCCCCATTCCATGTACGCCCATGATATGTTCAAGCCCTTCATTTTCTGAACCAACTTTTGCGTTTAAGTCACCCATTAAAATTTTTATGTCCCTAGAATTTGTTTGTCTAAGGACTCAGTTGAACTATGCATGAAATGCATCCTTTAATTCTCCTTTAGCTATTTCAGTAGGTGCATAGCATTTAATTACAGTGACATATCGCACATTTGTTTTAAAGTGTGCGGTTATTATTCGTTCTGAGACTGGTTTCCACTCCAGTAAGTTCTTCTTGCTGATTTTAGATAGTAAGAGCCCTACACCATTCCTATGCATTGCGTCCTCACCTGTCTGACCCGAATACAGCAACACTCCACCATTTTGTGTTTGGAATTCCCCAGATTCTGGCCACCTTACTTCACTTAGTCCCAATATACCTAGTCGATAGTTCTGCATCTCTTTTTCAAGCTGTCTTAGTCTCCCTGCCCCTCTCAATGTCCTTACATTCCAAAAACTGATACGGGTTTTCCTTTTCAGGCCAAAGCTCATATCCTTAAGATCCATCCGGCTGCTTCTCCTTTTAGTTTCTGTGATGTGTGTTTTTTGGTGGTGCGGGTTAACAGCCCACAGCCCCTGAGTGTCCTGGTGGGGCTGCCACCTCATGGCCTGGACACCTGCCAAGGTTTTATGTCAGGGCCTTACCCCTTAGATAGCTTGTCTTCACCACGACTACAGAACACTATCGATCCCTTCGCAGTAAGGCCTATGTGCATCAACGTTGTCCTGGTTTCCAAGGATCTTCCACTGTCCACATTAGGGGACTGTGTCTGCTGCCACACAATCACAAGGAGGAAAAGGAAAGGGAGTGTATAAGATGGGACAGAACAGAATAGCATAGGACGGGACAGGACACTAGACGGGACGTTGTGAGACACACTTTGTCTGGATCCTCTATAGAGACCTGTCCGGGTTGGGAGGCCCTGCTGGTAGTCACACCACTGCCAGAATAGCCCTCCACTTCATTGGATCACACAAACTCCCTCGCCCACACGGACAGTGTTTCGTTAAGGCGGTGTCTCCTGAGGGGGTGTTATCTATGTTCTCACTACAAAATAATGGGGCACTGCTGCTCACTTCCTTCTGGGGGCTCACCAGACTCATCGTTTGGTCAATAGATGGTGAATCATTTTAATTGTTCCTTTCATTGGCAGTGAAGATCTCAAGCCATGCAATAAGACCACAAGTACTGCTTGTATCAAAATAGATTTAACATACCGGACACTGATTCACATGTTCCCCTAATTCTTTGGAACAGGGTATTATGGTTAAAAGTGGGGCTAAGTCAACCACAAATTAGATATAGAATTTTATAGCGATTCATTCATGTTCTGGATCCTTTAATTTTAGTGGTCATAACTGTTTCTCAATGCCACTGACATTTATGCCTGTTCACTTTTCTTTGCAGTGTTGGAAGAGTTAACTCCCCCAGATCTGCCTTTGTAAAGGAACATCTGAAAACAGAGTTCATAATTTCTTTTTTGCTTTGCTATCCTGAATTTCAGTTTGTCCCATCCATAAGTAGGGTTGCCACCTGTACCTTATGGTAACATATTATATGTTATTTCAAGCAGTTGTTCTACATAATTTTAGAATAATAAAGTATATGAGAATACTTTAATTCAACAATGTAAGAAAAGACAGATTGCTACTTATCTTAAAGATGACACACTAAGTTGCAGACAAGCAAAACTAAAAGACACTTACACACAAGCTTCTGGGCAAAGCCTTTGTTGGAACAAAACACAAACACACCATTCAAGCACGAGACTGCCAACTCCAGCAGCTCGTGCCAGAATGCATTCTAAATTGAATAATTTGTATGAAATGTCTGGTCTAAAACATAATGAAATATCCTGCATTGCCTACAATTATGACAAGTCGTGGTTATGGTAAGAGCTCTTGGGAGGAAAGGGAAGGCCACTGGATAGGGTTTCCACAGGATTGGGTAGAGAATCTGATAATTTACAAAAATGTTATAAAAATCACCAGATACCCACTCAAAGTGCCATTTAGATATTTGACAGGCACCCTAACCATGTCAGTCTACAATTAGTAAAATGATTGTACAAAATAAAATTCACTGAGTATGCCTGCCGAGATTTTTATCTGACACCCTACAATGTATTGACAAGCCCTATTAAAAACAAATTGGAAATAAGCTTGCCACAAACTTTTGTATTTGTGTTCTATTTATGTTTACTGACAATGAGTATGTTACTTACTACCTCAGTTTTAATATTATTTGATGAATTCCTTTCAAAAATGGGTTATTTTAAAGAAATTCCTTTCAAAGAATGACTTCAATTTTTTTATTACATTTGGTTGGGTAACTATTAACACTGCTCTAATCACTCAGGAAAATGTATATATGTCATAGAACAGTGTTGATGCACAGTTACCCCTGCTGGAAAATCCACACCCAGTCTACACTCTGGGGTAGCAGTTTCCCATTTACTCCTAACTTAACTGGATAAATGTCCAATTTGGGTTAATGTCAACTTATGACATCACTCAGAAAACAGATTAATAAATCCAAAAGCAGTGTTTGAATTTCAAGCCTATTATTTCTTAAAATTGCAAAATAACTCATTTAAATTTAGGAAGCAAGTAATTATTTCAAATGATAGTCAAAACTTTTCAAGATAGTTTCCAATTACTCTTCGTGATCCTAATACCTTCGTGGAATATAAATCGTATAAAAAGTAAAGGCGGCTACTCACCAGTTAGTTGATGCACTGAGCTGTCGATGGACACATAAACAAGACTGATAACAATTCAAGCTAGCTTTAGAGAAACTTTTCTTAAGAGCTACCGAGCACACATACAGGGTTACATTATGTCTTTGCTCCAGCTCACCTAGAGCGAGGGGTTATGATGTGTGGTGTATGTCATGGGAAAAAGGAGCTAGGAAGAGGAGAGAGAGCTGTGGAAGAGTGACAGTAGGCACATAGGATAGCAATATAGCACTCAACGTGTATTATACAAAATTTTTGACGTCCTGTTGAGTTTGGGAGAGAGGGTAAGTTTTGATTTAGGGTTGGGAGGCAGAGCTAGGCTGTGGTAACTGAATAAGAACACAGCCGTTCTGTCTCCCTCTCTTTATATGTGTTTTTTCAAGATAGTGTAGCTAAAGCTAGAGGTGGCAAAAGTGGTATAACTGGTCAGTAGAAATCACAACAATAAGCTTACTCACCCGTACACTGTCTACATGTGCTTTTATGAACCCATCCTCAGCCAGGTCCAGTACATGCACCAAACTGAGCTGAGGTGTGCCGGGTGGAAAAGCAGCTTCTCTCACTCTCTGTATTATCACAGAGTTCGCAGCATTCCAGTTTGAACGTTCGGTCTCACGATACCCATGTATGGCCTGGAAGAGACTATTTACAGGGCCTACACTTAACAGCCAGGAGAAGATCAAACATTTAACACAAAAATACGACATAGAATATTATTGTTAAAATTGGAGCCATTTTGGCTCAGTTACTACCACAATTGTGATTTATCATAGATAAAGCAAATCAGATTATTATTTCGTATTAGATGGCATTAAAGTCTCAGCTACTAATAGAAATGAGTCTATTGTTCGGCAAATAATATAATGAAGAGAACTACATACAATGGCTCTACGCTTCAGAAGTATGTAAAGTTTAGAGTAGTAACAAACTGCTGACATATAAAAGGTACGAAGTCAGAATCGTACAGATGTTTGAAAGATAGCAAACACAGCGCTGATGGAATATCTTGCATATCAGATAATTCATACTGATGTCAAAGGATATGCGACAACTTACATCGTCCCAGTGATCAAACTCGTATCGTAATCTTTTCATATATGGTTCCACTTCTTCAAACAGCGATTTCTCTTCCTCTTCTGTTACAAAATCTTCAATTACGATCATATGTTGGGCGACACGCAGTTTTAAATCATCACTAAAGCCATTTTTGAAATGTAGGTAATACAAACTACTATCGCTATCCACAGTAGTACCAGTATGATCTTTTCTGGATGTCACAGCATAATTCTTTCCCGTGTTATGATTATAACAACAGTGTTCTAAGAAACAATGAAATCTTCTTCCAATCAAAAAAGAATAACAGTTTCTAACTGAAGGCACAGCCACTCCAGTTAACATCTTTCCTGTGACACAAACATATACTTCTACAAACCTCAACTCTTATCTAGCTACAGTAGCATAAACATAGACATTCCAGTCGTAACACAAACAAATCCACAGCGCTTAATAGTCCAAACTCCAAACAACACTAGTTTGTTCGAGGAGCGATTCCGAACCTGTGTATCGACTGCGTGTGGCGTGCGATATGGTCCCACTCATGGAAGAGATCCTAGTGCAGCGCTCGAAATTGAGCGCACTGATCTGATTAACGAGATAGAATATCGTAGAATGTCATACATTCTCTTCAATTCTCTGTCTCCACACCCATGACATTGGTACATACGTTTTCTTTTATTTTTATTTTATTTGGGCTTCAGTAGTATAACACTGTTTAGCCATGCACAGGTGCAGTAACTATTATCCAAGCACAGTCTGAATATGTTAGACTGTGGATACAATTGTTTTTATACATCGTTGGTACAATTTCCATATCACTCCTAAAAAAAATTTCGAGCCTTTATTTGTATACATATCATGAGAGATACCGTGGCTTATTTCAAAGATACAGTTTGGCACATCGATAGAAACGTCTGAGTTCGGCTACGTATGCTATTAGGGTTATTGCAAATTTTGGTGATAAGAATCTCAGTAAATTAGCTAACTATGCCTACTTTCATTCACTGCTTACGTATGGTATCATATTCTGGGGTAATTCATCGTTGAGTAGAAAAGTATTCATTGCTCAAAAACGTGTAATCAAAATAATTGCTGGAGTCCACCCACGGTCATCCTGCAGACATCTATTTAAAGATCTAGGGATCCTCACAGTAACCTCACAGTATATATATTCACCTATGAAATTTGTTGTTAATAATCCAGCCCAATTCAAGAGTAATAGCAGTATGCATAGCTATAACACCAGGAGAAAGGATGATCTTCACTATGCAGGGTTAAATCTGACTTTGGCACAGAAGGGGGTAAATTATGCTGCCTTCGAAACAGCATCAAAAGCTTTACAGATGGTCAACCAACATTTAAAAATGAATGAAAAGAATTTCCAGATGACAACTCCTTCTACTCATTGGCTGAATTTTTAGATATAAAAAAAGGGAGGGAAAAAACTAACTTAAGCATGCGTATCATGCAATATTTTGTGTAATATAATATCTTGTACAGACATCTTTCATTAACCTGACACATTCCACATCATTACGAAGTGTCGTATTCATTATCTATGGAACAATTATTGATCTAATCTAATCTAATCTAGTCATCTCATAACTACGCTATCCATTGTAGCAGACGATTTAAAGTAGAAACTATCATTGTATCTTCAGCTGGCTCAGTTATAATAATTTTGGAAACTATTGCTGTCTCTTATTTCTTTGAAAGTGAGAAGGTGCTTACTTCATACTCGTTATTTAAATATGTATAACGAAAAGAACTGAACACGAAGCTCCCTAGTGGCAAACAAAGGTATTTGTTGTGTAACATGTGTTCTAATTTGGGGATATCATCAACTTTTTTAATGTAAGCTATATGAAAACCAGCAAATCGAATTTCTTCAATAGTTCATCAGATGCTGTCAACCATTACAAACTTCCATAAAACTCTACAGCACCAAAATAATTGATTGATTGATTTTTATTTGCTACCATTTGATTACATTTTGGACAAAGTGTGTACTTGTAATATAGGACAGTTCAATTTAAACCTATTTTCTCGCAATATTTAACCCACTTATTACAATTTAATATATCAAAGTGGCAATACTTATAATAATGTTGATTACATTTTTCAGCCATTTTTAAGGTCTGGGGAAATATTTAGATGCTACATTATACTTATATTAATATTTTTCTCTCAGTATTCATGTTCTCAAGTTATTTACATATCATAATATATTCAGTTAGTTACAGTACCTCCATAACAGTTATAGCACCATTTTCCATTCATTCATACATATATAACATAAGTCTCCTAAAACAGTTAACTTGAAATTTTCTTTTATCATTTACAGATGACTGAGACTAAGCCACTTGTAATTCTTTTAAAGTGTGTCAGTCTTTTTTATATTTTTTATTCGAAGTGTTAGGTCGTTTTATAAGCTAATCAACATGTATGAATATTTACTTGAATTTACATAATTCATGGCATATTTGGAAATTATCAACAATGATAATTTACTCCTGAGAGAGCGCAGTCGTATGTACATAACGTGGACTATTGAAGGACATATTTCTATTAAATTAATAAGAAAACCTTAAAAACTGTCAGAAACGAAACCACACTGGTACAATTTGTGGTAAACGAACACTGCACGACTTTGTTTCTTAGCAGGCTAATAACAAACGCTACAAAAAAAACCTTGTTCCCGAGGATACCTAAACATATATTTGGTATATTTGGCATGCTGAATCTGAATGTGATAAGGGATTTCCCCGATTGGTTCTGGTTTCTTAGATACAAGCTATCTCTGACGTGTAGCGATTAATAGCTAAATTTTCAGTAAATCAGTTGTGAATTACATAATTCTGTATGCCTATTCATTTTATATTTTGTGACTGCGTATGTACAAATATCTCGTATGTTACTCATTATAGGGCGGAAGGTGAACGACAGTCAGAGATAACAGTCGCGACACTCAATGCTGTAAAAGCTATTACCGTTTGACAGCTTGAGCGATACTAGCGCTCCAAGCGGAGAGATAGGAGAACCTCAGATGTGTCGTAAGTATAATGTTTGTGTTTACCGTTTTCCTACCTGATTTATCATCAATATCTGAATTTTTTTTGCCACCAAGAGTTTGTGCAATATCAGAAGACATAGATGTTCCTAAAATTATTCTAAAATACGCGCAAGTGGGGATAAAAATCATGAATCCGGTAGCAAGCTACAACAAGTTCGTGAAGAAATACTTGTGACATTAGATAGAACTACAGCTTACCAGGTCGATATCAACAGAATATCATTGTTATTCTTAACATCATTGTTATTCCATACTGGACTTTCCATTGTTTGATTTCAATTTTGAAAGTATTTGCACACTGCAGTGCTTGTTTGGCTAACCAGAAAGAATAATCTTAGCTGTTCAGTGTAAAACTACACATTACGAACTATGTACAGTACAGACATAATGAGATGGCACTGAATGTTGTCAACACTAGTTCATAACTCAGGCAACCGCAGGAACTGAGAAGCCTATAGGGAGTACATAATAAAGCAGTCGGATTTTTGTGATAGGTGGGAGCTTCTACTGAGAAGCAATGCAACACCACAAAGGTGTACATCACTACATAATATTGCTAGAATGAGAGTTTGATTTATAAATACTTATCAGCCTTCACAAGTGAAGAGCTTTCAATGGTTCCACCTCCTATTACCAATTGGTAATTATTTATTGTGTACAATCAGTAAGATACAAGGTACAAATTATTTAAGAATATACCTACTCATAACTCCAATTATTTAAAAGTAAAAATCATTATTTGCTTAGCAAATGACACACAAAACAACAAAGTATCAGGAAATCCAAAAAATAAAAAAAGAAGTAGCGTGTACATTAAATTACACTCTTCGTTAGGTGTCAAAATGTAATAAATTAGGATAGGAACATGCCATCACATGGACGTTACATAAATCAAATAAAAAAATTGTGCACCAAAAATAAAATAAATTAGGAATAGGATCTGCAAATACCACTGATCAAAAAATAAGAAATGAGTTATCACACTAACATTCATTCAGCTACATTGAAACAAATAGGCTACAAGCTATTAGCTCTTAATAGGGACAGGAGTAGATACATAGTTCCGTACATATACACTTACAGTGAGGATAACCCCATTGATCTAGATAACTGCAGAGAACAAATACATAATACATAATAGATGACTTCTTTTGGATTGTCACAACAGCCTCAATAGGTCTGAAGGAGAAAATTATTCCACCAGGTTATATATCAAATTACATTGAGGAATAGTGCAACTCCTGCAAATGTATTTCAGTTTAACAGTATCAGCTTATCAGTCCAAAAAAAAAGCATATGATAGCAATGTTAAGAATTTAATAGCGCTAAGCTACTTACAGTGTGGCTATTCAAACTTGGAAAAATATTCCCTGAGAATTCCAGGTATGGGACTAATGATTGTGTCAATATGCTGTCGATAAAGTAATGGTAAGAGGGGAAAGGGAAAGTACTACAATAATAACTTTTCTTTTGTCTCAATTGCACCATAAGCAGTAATTTAAACACAGCTTTTAAATATCGATAGTTTATATGGAATAGTATACATATAATTAAAACACTTAGAAATAATAAGTATTTTAAAATATGCAACTTATGAAATTCAATATCATTGAAATATGTACAAGACAAATACACTCAACAATATTACACTTACAGCCAGATATTGAAACACTACTACTCAACGCTACTGTCATTATAACTGAACTGTTGCTAATTTTTTAAAAGCACACACACATCGAATGTCAATTATGTGCATGTGCTTGCTTCCTAACACAAACATGAACATCCATTCCTACCTTTTTGTTAGCCATCAATGGACAGCACAGCTTACGTTTTCTTAGATGTTCCTCAGAACACTTGAGATGAAGTACACAGAAGTACCGTAACTTCTCCCATGTCGGACTGTCAATGATACATGAAAAGAAAATAACATAAATATTACTATTTTGTTATGTTATACTACACCTGTAAAGAATTACAATATTATAAAAATGTTGTATGTTATGGGTATAACATCCACGATATATACATATTTTTATTACGAGTGGAATATGAATGTGTGGATAATATTCATTCAATTTCATTGTTAGGCTAAAATGCAGAATTCACCAGGATTTTATAAAATTCGTGAACCTCCCTGAGATTTCCCAGGTTTTCCAGAAGAAACACCACTGTGTACTTCTTAGCAGTTTTGTGTAGCTAAAAGTATTTAAAATGATTACTTCTAAGCCTGAAATGTGTGGAAACTACTACAAATATCGCAAGACTCTGGAGCAGCATATTTCCAAAGTACACCCTCAGCAGCTGAACGAAATCAAAGCTCATGTTACAAATAATAATCTTCAGATTTCTACCAGTGCTTCATATTCAACAAGAATTTTACATGTAAAAGCAATTAAAACGCCACCAACGAAACACTCATGGTATAATGCAACATAAAACATTGAACTGTATGATGTATTCATTTTAAGCTGATTCTAAAATTTTTTCGATTGATCATAAGTTGAAAGAGGAAATGAAATGCACTACAAAACCTAAATTCGTCAGACACTGTGCCACTAAACTTGTTGACGATTGCTCGACTTTTAAGTATGTTTGCCTTTGTTCAGATTGAGGTGAAGGGATAAGACAAAAAATGGCAGGAATAAACAAAATCAATGGAAAGTGTCCTGCAGACTTGCATGTCTTCAATAAGGAAGGAAAGTGCCTTGTTAATTTTTGGTTTACTCATTGTAATATCCACAACTATATTTTATTCGGAACAACATTCATGACAGCATTATGTATGTAATTTGAACAAACATTTGTGTGACATTAATAAAAAAAGTACTTCATCAATACTAAAATAATAATAAATAATTATTGTCAGACACATAACTTAACTTCCTATGAAAAATATATTTCAGACAATATTCATGGAAAAATATAATGTAAATCTTCATCTTTTGTTATCTATGGTTCTTCTAGCATAATCCTTCTTCTTGTTCGAACTTTTGTAGTGATCAGACATGGCTGATGTCTTCCAGCACTGAGGTCATTAAAAACTGTATAGTGTTGTTAACTGATATTTGAAAAATAGAGTTTTTGTGTCACTGAAATCAATATGCATGTTTGAATTTGTATTTTAATATGATTCTCGCCCTACCTAAATGTTAAATTTTTTGTTCAGCTACAATGGAGTGCAGCCATTCGCGCTATTAATCTACAGTGCGAATTATTGGTAAAATGCTAAATAATGAGTGCTTAACATGGAGAAATACTTTTAAATGTTAATGCACATAGTTAAGATACAGAAAAGATTTAATATATATTATTTGTTGAGAGCAAAACAAAGCCTGAACCAGATTCGATAGGTGATTGTCTTATGTTAACCGCCAACTTAGTGAAATATTGCAGTGGCAGTTTTAAACTGATTTTCTATACAGATATAAATGTTGTTTGTCATAATTGCGATAATAATTGTGTATTGGTGGCCCAGAACCCACTATGAGGAAATAAATTCGACTTGGATTGTGAATAATCTTTAGAGTGCAAATAGCATCTTATGTGATATAAATTCTTATCTCTGATATATGGAGCCTGGTTATTTTGTAACAACTTTTATGAAATATTTTCACAGGAAAAACACATTAGTGTTGTGTGCGTGTGGTATTGTGTGACAAAACTTTTCATTTTGCATAAAGAAAAGTGCTGCCGTGTCGAATAACAGTAGCATTAAATTCGATAAACGCTCTGCAACTTTGTGTCATTTACACTGCTAGACAGACAACATTGCTACATATTCCCAGGTGGAGATATCTTTAATAAAATAACGATCATCAGACGGGAAAAGCAGTGTTTTAAAAAAAACGCATGTTACATGGATATAAGGAACTAGTTTTATTGTAATCTTGTTGAAATTGTACAGCACGCAATCAAATCACAACACTCGCACGCCTCATTGGCGCCCAATGTGGGGCCCAAGTGGCGGTTTTTGTGTATCATCAACATCGACAAGTGCAATCAATATGGATGATACAATACTCTATGGTATTCTGCGGTTTGAATTCACTCTGTTGTTTTTAGCAGTTGCATTGATTTGTTTATGTAAATGATACTGACAATATTATACACATGTATAATGCATTATGTAATAATGTTGACTGTAAGCTGTGTTCATATCACTAAAATTACAGATCGTACATCTGAGCTTTTATAATTTGCGTCTTGCGATGTACATCAGAAGAAGACAAAAGGGTACAAAACAAAAGAAAAGAATGACATAGATTAACAAAGAATGTGAAACAAGTATTGTCTCTTTTTATGTAATTATCATCTTTTTAAGAAATAATTACATAATTGAATGAATATTATCCACACATTCATATTACACTCGTAATATATATATATATATATATATATATATATATATATATATATATATATATATATATATATATCGTGGGTGTTATACCCACAATATACAACATTTTTTATGATATTGTAATTCATTACAGGTGTAGTGTACCATAACAAAATATTAATATTTATGTTATTTTCTTTTCATGTATCACTGACAGTCCGACATGGGAGAAATTACTGTACTTCTTTGTACTTCGTCTCAAGTGTTCTGAGGAACATCCAAGAAAACTTAAGCTGTGCTGTCCATTGATGGCTGACAAAAAGGTAGGAATGGATGTTCATGTTTGTGTTCAGGAAGCAAGCACATGCACATAATTGACATTCGTTGTGTGTGTGCTTTTAAAAAATTAGCAACAGTTCAGTTGTAATGACAGCAGCGTTAAGTAGTAGTGCTTCAATATCTGGCTGTAAGTGTAATATTGTTAAGTGTATTTGTCTTGTAGATATTTCAATGAAATTGAATTTTATAAGTTGCATATTTTAAAATACTTATTATTTCTAAGTGTTTTAATTATATGTATACTATTCCATATAAACTATCGATATTTAAAAGCTGTGTTTAAATTACTGCTTATGGTGCAATTGAGACAAAAGAAAAGTTATTATTGTAGTACTTTCCCTTTCCCCTCTTACCATTACTTTATCAACAGCATATTGACACAATCATTAGTCCCACACCTGGAATTCTCAGGGAATTTGTTTTCCAAGTTTGAATAGCCACACTGTAAGTAGCGTAGCGCTATGAAATTCTTAACATTGCTGTCATGCGTTATTTTCTTTGGACTGATGAGCTGATACTGATAAACTGAAGTACATTTGCGAGAGTTGCACTATCTCCCAATGTAATTTCATAATAACGTGGTGGAATAATGTTGTACGTCAGATCTATTGAGGCAGTTGTGACAATCAAAATGAAATCATCTATGTATTATGTAGTTATGTAAACAATGTATGCAGAACTGTAAACAGATCCTAGCCAAGGCTCGACATACGTTACGTACCAAGAATAAAGGAGATGTAACCCCTGTGCACAATTTCTGGTTAAGCCACCTCACAAGGACAATTATAAATTTAAAAATTACAGTGTTGGTACCAGCCCAAACCCTTCCTAACAATTAAGAAAAAACCGATCTGGAAATTATCATTTCAACTAAATTAAGAATTTAATAATAAGAATGCAATTTTTTTAATGATAGTAACAAGATCAACAGCATTGTATGTCATATATCAATCAGCTTGTCTAATTCATTTGATTTTTCCTGCCATTTTTGTTCATCACAAGCAAGCAGATTAACTTAAGAAAATCAGGGAATAGACAATTAATTTGAAAACTGGCATCAATGAGAAAGATAAAGGACGCAGAGTTTAACTTTCACATAGCACCTTTATTTCATTTTTGAATTTGATGCACATTCTACAAATACACATGACTGGTACCTGAATAAAAAAAAACAAAAGGGAAGTGGAATAAAATAATTCACTCATTCCATCTACATATTCACGGCTGCCCTATAGGAACAAAGCAACTTCCACACTTTTAATTTAACCACCTTCATCGCCGATTTTTAACAAAATAATTATGTCACATTCCAAAAGAACGTAACTACACACGCTTCAGTTAAGCTGAAGTACCTAAATATTCCATGAATTTAACATAGAGTAGTTCTAATTCGATCTACTTCCTATCAGTAGAAACCCTTTCTAGGAGCTACTCATTGTACTCACCGACTGATAGCTGCAAAGTGTCCTTTCTCCATCGAGCTTCGCCTAAATACGGTGCAACGGAAGCTACCACAAGGTTAGGCTTCCGCCACCAACCTGACAGACAAATCAACCTCAGACTAAAAGTGGTAATACTCTCTGTCCAGGTACTGGGATCCTAAGTTGGTCATTCTGTGCTACCCTCCAAATGAAAAGCAAACATCACCTGATCCTAGCAGGCGACAACCAACTCAGTGTCTCCCACAAAAGAAAACCGAAACCACTCATAAAAACACTCATTCAATCACATTCACGCACACATAGGGTAAGGTGAAGGGGAAACAATAAATACAGGACATGATTTCCTATGGAACATAAAAAAATCAAGCATAACATCATTTAATAAGCCTTACTTTGATTTCCCAGTCTTCAGGCAACCAGTAACTGCAAAACTCAAGTATATTATCATATGAGTCTACATGTGGTACTAATTTAGAGAATTTAATGTTGATCTCATTCAGTCTGCAATGGAACAACAGCTATATAGAAAGTACCACAAGAGAAATGTGTTTGTATGATCCAAACAGTATACATAATAAAACATCTGATCCGCAATCATATCTAATTATGAAATTTAAAACTTACAATGAAAGTTAATTGTGGTACTAATTTACTGAATTAAAAATTGACTTCATTTGGTCAGTGAAAGGGACACTGATTTGTTTGAAAAGTACCACAATAAAATGATAATGCATAACCTCGTAAGACTATATGACACACAGATACAATGTTACACAGTATACAGAAAATCATAGTAATAAACATTGACAATACGTAGATATAACGTTACACAGCATACAAAAATCATAGTAACAAACATAGCAGTGTCATGAAAACAAGGTTCTGACATGTCACAAAAAAACTAGTATCGATCAAATCATCAGACATGAAACGCCACTAAGAAAAGTGTGACAACAAAATGATTCCTCTCAATGCTACAAGAACATTAACATACCATGTTACAAAAAAAAAGGAAACAAGGTATCTGGACTAAATAAGTTACATATATATATATATATATATATATATATATATATATATATATATATATATATATATAGATCTTTGCAGCTACACAAATATGTTGACGAGTTAATTAATCCAATCATTAAGATATTAAAATTCAAAGACGTGTAACATTACAAAATTCATCATTTGAAATGTAGATCCTTTAAAAAATATCTCATAAAAATGTACATCCAATCATTTATAAAGGCACTGTCTTTATTTTATTTGACCTTTCGAGAATGATGAACATGACAAAAAATTCTAAAACATTTGCATATTCGTTTACGAAAAATCACTTGGCACACTGAAAATTGCATTGCACAATCACTTCCAAATATTCACATTTACGTAGAGATTCGCACTGATGTATCTAACTGTCCATTTTGCCGACGATTGTATTGTTCTCCAAACTCAGAAACATCAGTGAGAACTCACCCAGCTTTTGTCATCTCTGATAATCTTCATGGGGCAATTTGCTGACGCAACTTGCACTTGCGACGATTATATCGTCTTCTGCACTCAGAATGTCAAAAAAAATCTCTTGTCGCTACTGTCGCCTCAGTGATGTGGAACAGCCCATTCCAGAAAAAGTTGCCTTAATCTTTTCTTTCATCCTCATGACTTGATGCTGTTTTGGTCATGTGGATATTCTGGCGCGAGAGCGACACTGACTGGCTCTTCTTTGTGCCACCCTCTGCAGCACAGAGCATCAACCAATATGTAGTGCCACCAGAATTGTCTATCAGCAACTGCTCACAATCGGTATCAGGCGGGATGGCACCTCAGCAGCGTCCCACAATGCCACGCGAAACTACAGATCCAACCCTCATTGTCACGCTCGTTTTTGTGATTGAGCGAGTATTCGTGGTTGTTAGGATGTCCTCGTGCAAGCATTGCGCTAATTGGCTCTTCTGCGCACCGTCCTAGGCAGAAGGGGACATCGACCATTCTACATTTTCTCCGTTCTTCAATAACACAGCTTGCCCATGCAACTCTTAGTTTCTCAGAGACACCCTCTCCACACCGGGTTAGAAATGTAGACAGCCCAAATGCCCACATGGCTATGGTTTGACATCTGGCCAGACCTCCTCTATCCCCAGTTTCATCGGCTTCATCAGCACCTGTCCTCTGTTGTTCGTGTACAGCCTCCAGACCCGGCTGGTTGGTCCTATTAGCGGCTGCCTCAGACACAGCCGTCTGGCAGGCCCATCGGCCTGTGTGGCGTGAGGGAGGGGAAGGTAGTGGTAGCTGCCCACACTTCCTTCTGCTGCAGCCGTGTCCCGCCAGCTTGCCCAAGCGATAGTGTTTTCCGAGCACCGCTATCTCCCATTCCGAGACTTCCACTGTTAACTGGCCATGTCGTTCATCAGTGTGCTCCACCCAAACGATTCTGAACTGACAAACTAAACATACAGTAAACAATTTCCTTTTCAGAATCCACCATCTTGCATTCTTTCTTAAATGCATGGTTAAAAGGATAAATCTGAGTTGGTCCAGTAAGACTTCACAAAATAAAGGCATTTTGGACTAAAAATTTCAACCATAATTGCCAATTTATCGAAAAAAATAGAATGACATAGAACTTTGACTAAATCCTTAATGCTTACTTGCACCAAAGGCAAGAAATTAAAAGAAAATTAGAACAGTATAACATTTTTATCTTCAAATAATTTTCTTAAACAGATATTCAGAAATCATTAAGCAAAACTGTGTCTAGTGTTTGATGCACTGATCTTCTTTTTTAAGCATTACTATGTCACAAGAACAAATTGAATAACTCAATGTAAATTATATAGGAGCATTGTGCTCACACACCAAAGAAAACTTATTTGGCTTATTCAACAAATACAAACTATTCAAAAGAAACCAATAATCTGTGAATAATAATGCAAATTACAACTGTTATCTCAGAAACTTATGGATTTACTCCTTCAATTACACTTTTAAAGGTAACGATTACTTAATTCAGTTTTAAATTATGATACCAGAAAGATTATTTGAGCTCCTTGAAAAGAGATTGTGATCACATTTTGGAGTAGGAATAAAGGCAGCACAAGGAAAATCGGTTAGTGACATTCCAATACCTGTTAACTACTTTTAACTGCATTCCACATAGAATCAAATGCAAAAACTACATGTTATCACAACGGAAGTCGTCTGCTAATTTAAGGTGTGTGCACTACATGCACGATAGAGAATACCACCACTATCCAGGTTTGGGGTGTGGTGTCCCTCTCTCTGGAGTCGGTAACACTAGTTCACGATATCGACTGAAATCATTGACTGGCATCCTCTTCAACATACATAAATGTCATACATTATTTCGCTGATACGATTACATACACAAAAGTACATGTCTGAAAAAGTCATTGTTATTGCAACATAAAATTACATTAAGCTCATTAATATTTTTTCTGAGCTACTTCATTCATTTACTAATTTACGATTAAGTGCTGATTAGCATACAAACAAAAAAATAAATTTAAATTCGATACTTCATGTCACCATGATCCTCTTTTCTTAGTACATGCAGAATTATTTGCTGCCACATAACCTGCTTCCAGGTGACTACCTTGAACATATACTTCAGATCAAAACAAGAAAATATAGATCCAGTTACATTTTGTACACAATACATCTTTATACGTAATTGCTTGGCACAACACAACTGAAATAATATACAAATATCCTGCTGCTAAAGATTGCTTAAAGCAAGTCCATTACTACGTCTCCTCAAAGAAAATACCTCTTCATTAAGCGACAATAACTCATTCTCGAATTCCACTATTCCAAAAACGGTTTCACATTCGATATGTGGCGCAACCCTTTCGATTTTCGGGTGTGTAGTCATTCTATTTTCACAACAGTCGTATGTTGAATATGCATCACAGGGATCAATCGATGATAATATTTTAACACCATGGAAGGATTGGAGAAGTTCGACCAGGCTTTCTGGTCTGTCCATTTCCGTCATTATTACAATATTTATTTGACGGGAGTCTAACACTAAATCCCACTTTGGCACCACCAGTAAGGGCGAATTGTATGAGCTTCTTGTCCTCACAATAATACCTTGCTCTAGCATCTTCTTTAATTCCTCTCCTACACTCTCTGGTATGATTTTTTTTAGTAATTTAATTGAAAGCTTTGTTGCTTTGGTAAAAGTAAAATTGGTTCTTTTTGTCATGACAGAATAAATTACTATTAATCACACCAGATTTGTCGGAGAACAGCAGCAACATGTGAAATTGATCCAGCTTTAAGAAATTCTATTACCTTTTAGCGGAAAATTCGTGCGGTACTCTCTGACGTTTTCTCATTCGCGATATCGAAAATTACTAAAAAATGAACAGAATTTTTTTCGGAGGAAGATCACGCGGAGAAAACAGACAGAAGTTACATGAAAGAAACCTAAGGGACCAACTAATTGGATTTGTACGAACATATAAACGGAACTGAAAGAACTTGGAATAAATACTATAACGATGTCGTCACGACAGCCTCCTGTTCCCACAGAACACACACTGGATCATACGCTGCATAAATCTTTTAAACAGAAAAGATTATCACAAGTATAATTAATGAAAATAAGGTTGAGAGATTTTCTTTGAAATTAAATAAGCTTCAAGGCTTCAAATATTATATTATGAAACGGAAACTTACATTAACATGGCCACCCATTGTGGCGGTGGAGCGAATTTTCATGATACACATTCTCGCTTGTTTGTGGCTACATATATTTTTAATCACTTAAACTCTTAAAGTTACAATAAAATGATTATATCAGTATGGAGCGCAATACTTTTGCGTTCGACTCGCAACACATTCACAGAAGAAAGCTAGAGAGCGGCGCGGCTCCCTGCAGAAGTAAAAATTGGCAATTGTTATTTTGAAACATAGGTGCGTCGTTTTTTTACTGATCGATAGCAGCGTATAACAGTTTATAGCTATCGTGATATTCTGCGCTTTTCAGGAGCGCGGCAAAGATATCTGGTTACAACATTCATTGGTATATGTTAAAAGTTCGCATATACTGACGCGAATACAGAAAAAAAACTTTTACATGTTAAAAATCGCAGTGATAAAGGCTGTAATGTCACAATGTCTCCCATGTGAGGCATGATGATTCCGGAAGGATCATCAGGACTCACATGTAGTTTCAAGACATTACTGCGTTTTATCATCTATTTACTTTCGTTCTAACATAAAATTGGAATGAGTTTGTCATCTAGTTATATTATGCTTCAAGTACAGTTATGAAAACAAATAAAGTCTTTCAGTGTCTTTTGTGCACTTTGGCACTTCTCTCAGTTCATTGTAAGGTGTCCTTGCACTGTTATATTAATTACTGTTACTGTGAAACAAAATATGACAAAAAATAATCTTAAGTCTAACACACACAAAGATAAATGAATAATACTGTATATAGAAAACAAAACATGTCAGTAGACAAACATACACAGATACATTGAAATAATTACTTAAACAGTCCTCTAAAATTGTCTTTGACCTGTTTGGTCTCGTGATGTTTTTTTATCCGTTTCATTAGATTCTTTTAGAATGTCGTTGTTAATCAGGACGTTACACTTGACACTACACTGTACACTTTTATTTGTCACGCGCTCACTTAACTGGAGTCTGGAACGTCTATTCTCGTTCGGTGAGCGGCGTCGTCCGAGAGGTCACGACCCTGGGTAGCGTCTTTTTTGTGTTCGCTCGTGTTGCTTCTCTATACCCGGGCCGCTGAAACATTGCACTTGACGTTTGCGTATGTAGTTGGCAGCGTAACAGAGTAACAAGTGAAGAACGATAGGCCCTAGCCGTTCAGCGTGGGGCGTCAGCCAATCACAGCGCAGTGAGCACTGCTGTTACTCACGTGCTGTGACGTCAAAGTTCCCGCGTTGCCGGCTTTGTTTAGTGAATGTGTATACAACGTGAGTTGTGTGTTGTTCACCGTGTGTTTTCGTTGTACTGTGTGCTATATGGTTGTGACTTTTGTTACGTTGTGAGTTTATGTACTTGGAAAATGCCACCGAAAAGACTTCGTTCACCTAGCGACAATCCTTTGCGTCGACGGGTGTCGCTAAACAGCCAGGCACTGGAATTGCTACGCAGAACTCGTGAGTTTTACGAGCAGGAGAAAAACTATGTAAGCATTCATGGACAGCCATCAATTCCTGCCGTCAAAGTGGTGGAACGTACGTCGAAAACTCTTGGTATTAGTGCAAGAACGGTAGTAAGTAAGGGAGTATTACTACAAAACTTGGAAGATACTGAAGTGAGCCGTAATGATTCCGAGCTGTCTGGATCAAATAATACATTTTTATCAACCCCGGGAAAGAAGAAAAAGCGGCGTAGTCCTATCACAGATTTAGATTCTTTCCAGACTGATGCAGTTCGTAGGCATGTTTATGCTTACTACAGCAGAAAAGAGTATCCGACTGTAGCTAAGTTATTAATCTCTTAAAAAGAAAGTGAACTCTTCAGGGGTGGTAAAACATCACTAAAATTTGTGCTAAAAAATATGGGTTTCCGTTACAAAACGCTAGACGGACGCAAAGTACTGTTAGAGAGGGCACATATTGTTACCGCTCGTAGCATTTTCTTGCACAAAATTGTGGGCAGAGACATTCATTCCATAATTTGGCTAGACGAAACGTGGGTTAATGCTGGGGAAGCTGTCAGTAAATGTTGGACGGATAACACACCCATCAGTAGCGGCCATCAGCCGACGGGAAGAGGAGCTAGATTAATTGTGGTCCATGCAGGCTCCTGCAGTGGTTTTGTCCCTGACGCACTTTCAGTTTTTAGATCAAAAAGACTGATGATTACCATGAAGATATGGATCACGCACGATTTGTTGAGTGTTTCAGGAACCTTTTAAAACAATTTCCTGTCCCTACAACAATTGTAATGGACAATGCTCCATATCATTCGGTGATGCAGAACAAAGCCCCAACTACAAATGATCGGAAAGAAATTATGGTGCAGTGGTTACAGGCTCGAAATATTGCAGCGGATATGGGTATGACAAAAGTTCTGTTATATTCTCTTGTTAAAGAAAATAAGCCTACGACACCTACATACGTAGTAGACGAAATTGCCAAGGAGCAGGGTCATACTGTAATAAGGCTGCCACCATATCACTGCCCTTTCAAACCTATTGAGTTAGTATGGAGTGACGTAAAAATGTATGTAAGGAACAACAACAAGTCCTTTACAATAACAGAGGTGGAAAAGCTGTTGCGTGAAGCTCTTGTGACTGTGGATGCAGCCTCATGGAGAAAAAAAGTAGAGCACGTCGAGAAGCTTATACGAGGAGCACAGACAATAGAAGGCATTATCAGTTGCCATGAACAAAATTAATGATTTGTCTTGCCGATGACGACGATGAAGACGGTTTTAGCGATGAATCGGACAACAGTGACGATGGCGAGCTGGATGGAATTGCGCCATTATCGCTGTAAATTGGTGAGTGAAAAAATTCTAATATTGGTTATTTATTGCAATCTCGGTTATTATTTATTTTGTAAACTACGTACATTATTGGTTTTAAAGTACCAGTCGTCAGATGCTTGTTTTTTGTATTTCTTTGCTCCGTTAACGAAAGGGTGCGCATTGTTATGCTTTTACATGCATTATTATACGGTTGTTTACTTCCTGTCATTGTAGTACAACTAAAAACGAGTTTTTATATACATTGTAATTGCTCAATCGCTTGCATTTACGAGACGGGACGAAAACTGTATCGTCTGCTATGTGTATAGGGGCTGCTGTTGCAACATCGCTATTACAGTATAGCCAACCTAAGTAGACAAAAAGCGAACTGTCAAGTGCAATGTTTCGCCGGCGGGGGTATAGTGTCTCGCATCAAGCGTCATGTTGTTTACATGCAAATAAACAGAAAGAAACCTGTGTTAGGTTCGTGCTATAATCTAGACTTACAGGTAAAGGTTTTATAGGTTTCTGGGCAGGATTGATAACCTTCCCTTCCAGTTAACATTTCAGTGCTCAGTAATGCCTTGTCTTTATTTAATTATCTATCGCAAAATATCCGTCATGACTGATGAAATGGAAATTAATTTGAAGCTAAGACTTCTCTTTTTACAGAATAAATAAAGTTAATAATTAAGCTTCACTGTGATAGCTTTAGCAATGTCTCTTGCGGAGTTGTGAGACGGGAAACATTCTAAGGTCAATGACACGCCTCCACAGCGCGCGCGTCGGTTGTGTTTCAAAAGTTAATTGTTGAGTCTAACTACAAGCAGCTCCGCGCTGTTGCCGGTTACTAGTCCAGTGCAACACGCGCTCGTGTATACTCGTATGAAGTTTAACGTGCGTCACTCGCGCTCTGCTAAGATGAGAACACGCGGGAAACACACGTCTAGTGTACTTTCTCAATCTTCGATCGGCGTATCGAAAACTTGGGTAGAAAATACCACCGTCTGTTTCGAGGATTTCACACGACAGTCCCTGCGACCTGCCATGCTGCTTACACACAGGTAAGTGAAGCCAACGTTTTACATATAGTTTGCAAAATGTTTTGCTGTGATCGCTGTCACTACCTGCACTTGCGTGTACACACGTCACTGCACACATATTTTGTACACCTTATCACTCGCATTTTGTTTAGAACGTCTTAGAGTGTCTGCAAATTCACATCTCCCATCTCACATTGCGATTTCAAAGTACACAGTTCAAGTTACTCACAGGTAAATACATTACAAGATTAAACAATGTCCATAAATTACATACATACATACATACGTTTCTTAAGTTTGCTTACAGTCACAAAATTCTGTTAACCTTTCCAGTCACGCCACGCCGGATTAGCGTATTGAATACCACTACTTGTGCATCAGGGCACGATTATTTCGGTTATTCTCTCTCCCTTTTACAAAGGTAAAATTTTTCTTAAAACAAATCTTTTAAGCAGCTTGTTATTTCGTTTCTCTTAAAAATTTAGTGTCACTGTTTATGTAGAGCACAGATTGAACAAATTCTGTCTCTACTGGTCGAGCATACTCATGCAGTTCTCTCCGGAAGATTCATGCTTCATAAAGTTACTGGCTGCAAGTACTACTCGCGGAATGTACACTCCTGGAAATGGAAAAAAGAACACATTGACACCGGTGTGTCAGACCTACCATACTTGCTCCAGACACTGAGAGAGGGCTGTACAAGCAATGATCACACGCACGGCACAGCGGACACACCAGGAACCGCGGTGTTGGCCGTCGAATGGCGCTAGCTGCGCAGCATTTGTGCACCGCCGCCGTCAGTGTCAGCCAGTTTGCCGTGGCATACGGAGCTCCATCGCAGTCTTTAACACTGGTAGCATACCGCGACAGCGTGGACGTGAACCGTATGTGCAGTTGACGGACTTTGAGCGAGGGCGTATAGTGGGCATGCGGGAGGCCGGGTGGACGTACCGTCGAATTGCTCAACACGTGGGGCGTGAGGTCTCCACAGTACATCGACGTTGTCGCCAGTAGTCGGCGGAAGGTGCACGTGCCCGTCGATCTGGGACCAGACTGCAGCGACGCACGGATGCACGCCAAGACCGTAGGAACCTACGCAGTGCCGTAGGGGACCGCACCGCCACTTCCCAGCAAATTAGGGACACTGTTGCTCCTGGGGTATCGGAGAGGACCATTCGCAACCGTCTCCATGAAGCTGGGCTACGGTCCCGCACACCGTTAGGCCGTCTTCCGCTCACGCCCCAACAAGGTGCAGCCCGCCTCCAGTGGTGTCTTGATAGGCGTGAATGGAGGGACGAATGGAGACGTGTCGTCTTCAGCGATGAGAGTCGCTTCTGCCTTGGTGCCAATGATGGTCGTATGCGTCTTTGGCGCTGTGCAGGTGAGCGCCACAATCAGGACTGCATACGACCGAGGCACACAGGGCCAATACCCAGCATCATGGTGTGGGGAGCGATCTCCTACACTGACCGTACACCTCTGGTGATCGTCGAGGGGACACTGAATAGTGCACGGTACATCCAAACCGTCATCGAACCCATCGTTCTACCATTCCTAGACCGGCAAGGGAACTTGCTGTTCCAACAGGACAATGCACGTCCGCATGTATCCCGTGTCGCCCAACGTGCTCAAGAAGGTGTAAGTCAACTACCCTGGCCAGCAAGATCTCCGGATCTGTCCCCCATTGAGCATGTTTGGGACTGGATGAAGCGTCGTCTCACGCGGTCTGCACGTCCAGCACGAACACTGGTCCAACTGAGGCGCCAGGTGGAAATGGCATGGCAAGCCGTTCCACAGCACTACATCCAGCATCTCTACGATCGTCTCCATGGGAGAATAGCAGCCTGCATTGCTGCGAAAGGTGGATATACACTGTACTAGTGCCGACATTGTGCATGCTCTGTTGCCTGTGTCTATGTGCTTGTGGTTCTGTCAGTGTGATCATGTGATGTATCTGACCTCAGTAATGTGTCAATAAAGTTTCCCCTTCCTGGGACAATGAATTCACGGTGTTCTTATTTCAATTTCCAGGAGTGTATTATAATCTCTCAACATTGCTACTCGCGATACGCGATTAGAACATAACTTTCGCTAACGGATGTCTCCCACAAATTTCGTTTCCACTTCAACTGTCTAAAGAGCACTCAGATGAGCCTGTCAAATTCTAATCCTCACTTTTTTTAATGGGATAGGATGGGGAAGTGGAAGAGGAGAGGATCAAATATGAACATAAATACACTATATACATATACAAATTCTAGCACAATTACACTAGGATATTTTTGTGACCTTAGATGCATGACATGCGTCACGTGTGCCTTCAAGTGGCTATTCTTTAATCTAATAGCAGATATTAGTTTTATTATTATAATGTGAGTCATATCTGGTGACAGCTTTCTAGTTTCTCACGCTTCCTTCTGGGCGATTGTGGGGCTTGGCTGTGAAATAGCTAATTACTTTAGTGCGTCTTACATGTTTAAAGAAGAAACGTTTACCATCAGGAATACTTCAGACTTGTCAGTACGACATATATGTTTCCATGTAGTGGCACTCTCGACTACATGACCTAACAGCTGTTGTAAAACAGAATAAAGGAAATGCTTTGTTGCTTAGCTATTAAATCTTTATGAGGCTTACTGTTCGTAGATGATACTTTGAATCTGAGATTGAATCTCCTGAAAACTATCAAATACTACGTGATTCTCTCTCTCTCTGTTATTTTCTGCTTTTGACAGTTCAAACACTTGGCTACACAAATCTGTTTAATTCTGAAGATCGCGCTAACAAAAGGTATAGTTCATGGCGGTGTTACAATAACGCACAGTTTACACGCAATAGGCTGTACTCTGTCCATTTAAAGACTAACATTCCATGTTGAGGGCTGAGAAAGAAATTGCTTTACCTAATATTTCACATACATATATATTCATTGGAGTTGGAAGGTGACAATCTGCTACTTCCTTCCGTATCTCCTTTCACCAATAACGGCATTCCTCAATGCCAACAGCCAATTTGGACTGCTTACACCTATGACTAACTTAAAACTAACTGAGAATCTGTCCTCTCAAATGGAATGTGCTTTCTTTTTCATACGCCATAATAAATCAAATCTTCAATTACCTCCATAGTTTTTCGCCAAAGTGTGAGTACTCGTATTGGTGTGTTTGAATACCGAAGTGTTTCACAGGTTAAACCTTAGGCTAATGTTCCTTTGCTTGTTACTTTGCCTCGTTATACTTCTTGAGATGCTGGTGGTGATACAATCCTTTAATTCTGCCAGATGCTGGATCCACTATTAGATAACATCCTGTATGTGGTTTTCTAATTACTACAAATGGTCCGTCGTACAATAGCTTCCATTTCCGATTTCTTTTCAACCACTTCGATGGCTTAAAATCTGTCCGTGAAAGTACCTCTTCATTAATATCATATGTAAGAGCCTTAGATACCTTCTTGGCATAAGACTTCTTGCGTAGATTCGCCTGTACAGCTAAGGATACCAATGCTTGCCTAAGTTTTGCATCTAAATCTAATTCTGGTTCTACAGTTTTAGGTATGGGATCTAACCATTCATTTCTTTCCCGATGACTCGTCATTAATTCCGCAGGTGTAAATCCAGTTGAGAAGTGTGGAAGATTGTTGACAATCTGCTCGAATGAAGATACAAAGTCAATCCAACGGGTTTGTCGATTAGGTATGTAGGTTCGAATGAATCTATTGAACTCTTTGAAGATACGTTCGGTGGGATTAGATTGCGGTCTGAAACGAGATATAAGTATTTGTTTGATGCCATGTCTGGCAAGAAAGATGCGCCATTGTTTGCCAGTGAAATTCGATGCATTATCTGATAGAATGGCCTCCGGCTTGCCAAATCGAGGAAAATAGTCTTGTTAGATTCGACGGATGATCGGAAGTGCTCTGGATGATTTCACTGCATAAAGTCTCACATGTTTTGTGAAAAGATCCAACAATGCGAATAGGTATTTCACCCCTCCCCTCCCTTGCGGCAGGGGGCCGGCAAGATCAAGGGCCAGAACTTGATTTGGTCTGTCAGTAATAATTGGATTCAGAGGAATTAGGTTCAAATGGTTGAAGGGTTTTGCCTTCTGGCAGATAAGACATGTACTTAACAACTTGTGGATTCGATGGTGCAAGTTTGGTACATAGCAATACGCAGAAATCTTTCGTTTGCATTTTTCAGGTCCATAATGACCCCAGGAAAGATGTGTGTACCAGATAAGGTGTTCAACGTCTGCATGTGGTATACACACACACCATCTACCAGAGAGGAGAGAAGTTCGATGGAATAAAACATCGTTGTGTAGTTTATAAAATTTGGACAAGTGGTGATCGGGTTTTGTTAAAAGAAGTTGTTTGACCTTACGCCATTTGGGATTTGTTTCTTGGAGTATACGCATCTGCTTGCAGAGTTGAAGGAAATACTTTCTATGTAGTGGGTCTTTCATTAGAAGAATTCGGTAGTTAGACATCTGCTCGATAAGTTCACTGGACTCGGGAAGTCCTTGCGGCATGCGTGACAAAGCATCCATGTTAATGTTGTTTTTACCCTTGATGTATACTATTTCGAAATCATACTCTTGCAAGAAGAGACTCCATCGTGTAAGACGAGGATGAAGACGTTTACACGAGAGCAAGGAAATAAGAGCTTGGTGACAGAAAAGACCTTAATTTTCCGACCATGGATGTAGTAATTGAACCTTTTAAAGGACCATACAACGGCCAGAGCCTCCAACTCTGTCACCGAGTATGACCTCTCACATTCTGTGAGAACCATACTTGCAAAGCTGATAACTATTATCTCTTCTTTTCCATCAATT
The DNA here is from genome assembly GCF_023897955.1 of Schistocerca gregaria. NCBI lineage: Eukaryota > Metazoa > Arthropoda > Insecta > Orthoptera > Acrididae > Schistocerca > Schistocerca gregaria. The sequence continues at coordinate 60,960,673 of NC_064921.1, read as the reverse complement.
ATTTCTGTTTGAAACAAACAAAAACCAAGCCCCTGAAATGAAGCATCTGACGAAATACAGAATTCTTTATCCATGTCTGGATGGAACAAAATATTGCTGTTAAGAAGTGCTTGTTTAATGCGATCAAAATCTCCCTGACACTCTGGCGTCCAATGGCAGTGAGTATTTTTCTTTAGAAGATCATGCAATGTTTGACTGTTCATCGACTGGTCCGAAATAAACTTTCTGAAAAAGGAAGTCATTCCGAGGAAGCCTTTCAACTGGTGTTTAGAAGAGGCCACAGGAAAGTTTTTAATAGCTGCTAGTTTGTCTGGATCTGGGGTAATTCCCTGTGATGATACAAGATGTCCTAAAAATTTAATCTCGGTTTTACCAAATTTAGACTTATGTAGATTAGCTGTGACTCAATAGTCAACAAACCTCTGGAAAACTTTGCTTATTATGTCTAAATGTTCTTCCCAAGATTTCGTAGCAATCAGTAAGTCATCAACATACACTGTTACTCGATCCAACAGTTCAGGTCCTAATACATGATCAAGTGCAGCTATGAATACGCCTGAACTCACATTCAAACCAAATGGAACTACTTTGAATTGGTATGATCTACCTCCAAATATAAACGCTGTATATTTTCGAGACTGTGATGTCATCTTGACCTGCCAGTAGCTCGATCTCAAGTCTACCGATGTGAGGAATTTTACTCTATGAAACCGTTATAATTGTTCATCCATAGCCTTAGGTCGAGTTCTTACTGGAATAATTATTTTATTTATGTTTGTTGCATCCAAAACTATACGTACACTACCATCCTGCTTCAAAAATGACAATAACAGACTACTGTAAGGTGAGTCTGCCGGTTCAATGATCTCCCACTAAAGCATTTTACATATTTCATTTTTCACAGCCTCGCGCCTTGCATACGGGACAAAGTACGTTGTCTTGCAAAAAGTAGAATGGGGAGCGACCTTCATGTCATATTCGTAGTCACGTATTACTCCAGGTTTCGAAGAAAAGACATGAAGATACCTCATAAGTAAGTGCAGTAAATCTTGCCTTTGTCTGTAACCAAGTTCACTTGATTCGCTTACCTTATTCAAAATCTCTTCTCTAGTCGGAAGTCCGTCATCAGTATCAAAATCCGTCCAACTGTTACCTTGTCTTGTCATGTGTGCTTGGTTCAAAAACATTCCCTGTACCAGTCTGCGTACCTTATCTTTGTGCTCAGTGTTGACTCTTTTGACCTTGCCGCGCAACAATTGCAGCGTTACCTCCTGTTCACCTACTCGGATTGTACAGTTACCCTTTTCTATATCAATCACTGCCTTATTCGTCCTCAGGAACTCCATTCCTAATAAGCATGACACTGACAAATTCTTAACTACTAGAAATACACACATGAAAGAAGTAGAATTAATCCTTATCGGTACCTGAGCTTGCAAATTGACTCGCTGTGATAAAGATCCTACCGCTCCTGTTACTGAACAACCTTGTACTGGTAACGTTAAAATTTTCACCCCTGCAGAAACTTTCTTAATCATACATAGTGATAAAGCATTTACGTTTGCACCAGTATCAATAATAGCATCTATTGGTGTATTTGCTATGTAAATTTTAGTCATTACTTGTACTTCGTCTTCCCATACGTCATTCAAGTCTGTCTCAATATTTTCCTGCAACAAATAGCCTCTCAAGTCAGTGTCGCGGTCATAACCTATTACGTTAAGTCGTTCAAGGTCAAGTTTGCCCCCATTATGTCCTGCAGCATCCCCAAGGAGCCGAGAAGGTGCTGTCTTTAGTTTTGCGCTTTCTTGTGATGCGACTGATTTGATTCTCCTGTCACATCACTTGACCATTCTCGCTGGTTTTTTACCCGTTGTGTGTGTTGATTTGTATCAAACCCTTGTTGGTACTGCGCTTGGTTACCAGGCTGAAAAATCGGTACATTACTTGCCTGCGTAAAATATACCGGTGGATTGTATTGTTTTCTTGGTTTATTGTTATTGTATCTAAAGTCCTGTTGTGGTGGCGTGTACTGTTGTTGTTGCATGAATGGTTGTTGCTGAGGCGTGTATTGCTGTTGCTGGTGGTGTTGTGGCTGCCCATAGGGTTGTGGTGGAGGTAGCTGACCTCCGCGATTTTGATCGTTGCCACGTTTACCCTTGTATTTGTTCCCATTCTGGTAGAAGTTACTACCGTTATTGTTTGATTGGTATGGGGCATTCCCATAATACTGTTGTTGCGTGTTGTATATTGGATTGTACTGTTGGTTGCCATAATGCTTGTTTTTGTGTTTGTCATTACGGTAACCATTGTTTCGGCCTCTATTGCGGTTATTGTACTGTTTGTTTCCGTACTGTGTTTCGAGTGAACCATTTCCATTACTACCGTTTCCATTCGAATACGTGCCTGCGTTGTTGTTCTTACGGTTAGCATTCGCACGCGCGTCTTCGTGTATAAGATCGAGCGAATCAAGGACGGATAAAAATGCGTCCTGATCTTCCTCTGACACGTTCACTAATTTTTAAACTGTAACATTTCTTCTCGTTGTACGAAGCCTTTATAGACGATCGTTATGACAATTTGTTTTGAAGGGATCTCGTTTCGATTTAAATTTTGGGGACCTGGTCAAGAAGGGACAGTTCGTAGATCCTAACTACTAAAGCTATTCTGGAATCAGGTGCTACCATGACCGTGTTGTCAATGGCTTAAGGACATCATATATCATGCTCTAAAATCGACGCGCCTTTCCTCTTGGTATAACGGTGCCTCACGGTAACAACGACAACGCCGACGACGAATGAAGAAACGGTAGAAGTGGCGCCACAACATGCGGCTCGATCGAGGAGGATTGCTGCATCGAGCCCAGTGTCATCCAGATTCAGAAACCCTAGAGTTGGAAAATATTGTAGCTGCCAGTGAGTCTGTCCAGTGAAAGAGGTATTCTTCAATAATCGCTTAAAGTGAGCGATACTACCAGGTATGATTAAAATAACTGTATAATTATAAAAAAAGGAAGTTGAGACTTTGTAGATAAATATATATAAATACAAAGTAAAAATAAGTGTATGTCTTGGTAGTGAATAATCATCTCAAAACGAACGAAAAGAATACATGATAATGTGCAGGTGAGTAGAGTAATGAGTAGAGAGAGACAGGAAAGTGAAGAGGATATGGATGATGCATCCCATGAGCTCAATGTGGGGCAGGAGACATGTACAGATAATAATACAGTTATTGATTTAGAACCATTAGGAGATTCAAATACAATGACAATTAAGGTAAGCAGCATGGGAGAACATAAGGATCTTGAGGTTTCAGAAGTAGATCAGCAAGTTCATCCTCAAAATGGAAATATTAATCAAAAAATGTTTGATATGCTGGTATTAATAAATACTCAAATGGGTGTAATGAATGTAAGGCTTGGTTCACTAGAAAAAGGTAATAAGCAATTAAAAGAGGACAATCAAAAGTTACATGAAAAATTTGAGGCCAAATTTGGTTCATTAGAAGTTAAAATGGATTCTTTGGGAAGCAAACTGAACACCTTTGATTATAAACTGGAAAATACTAAGAAAGAATTAAAGGCGGACTGGGAGACTCAATTAAATGCAAAATTTGGAGAGCTAGATGTAGAGTTTTCTAACGCCTTAGAAAGGCAATATAATAATTTAATGGGAAAACTTCATGACGTAGAAAAGAAATATGAGGTAGTTTCGAAGAGTTATGATGGCCTGTCCAATAGGATGGTTAAGTGTGAAAGCAGCTGTGTCAATGTTAGCGCACAGATAGAAGAGCTTTCGAAACAAATAGTCGAGTTTGAGTCCGATGCTCATAAGGGGATTGACTAGTATTTAGTAGATCAAACTAAAAGACTTGACGAAGATCTATCTGAATGGATAGAAATAAAAGGAAATGAAATTACAGACAAGGTTAAGACTACTATTGGATCCCAGCCAAATGAAAATATCAATGAGCACCTAAGTAGAAATGATGAATCAATTAAGCTCTTCACTAGCGAAATTCAGAAAATAAAAGACAAAATACACTCCTGGAAATGGAAAAAAGAACACATTGACACCAGTGTGTCAGACCCACCATACTTGCTCAGGACACTGCGAGAGGGCTGTACAAGCAATTATCACACGCACGGCACAGCGGACACACCAGGAACCGCGGTGTTGGCCGTCGAATGGCGCTAGCTGCGCAGCATTTGTGCACCGCCGCCGTCATTGTCAGCCAGTTTGCCGTGGCATACGGAGCTCCATCGCAGTCTTTAACACTGGTAGCATGCCGCGACAGCGTGGACGTGAACCGTATGTGCAGTTGACGGACTTTGAGCGAGGGCGTATAGTGGGCATGCGGGAGGCCGGGTGGACGTACGGCCGAATTGCTCAACACGTGGGGCGTGAGGTCTCCACAGTACATCGATGTTGTCGCCAGTGGTCGGCGGAAGGTGCACGTGCCCGTCGACCTGGGCCCGGACCGCAGCGACGCACGGATGCACGCCAGGACCGTAGGATCCTACGCAGTGCCGTAGGGGACCGCACCGCCACTTCCCAGCAAATTAGGGACACTGTTGCTCCTGGGGTATCGGCGAGGACCATTCGCAACCGTCTCCATGAAGCTGCGCTACGGTCCCGCACACCGTTAGGCCGTCTTCCGCTCACGCCCCAACATCGTGCAGCCCGCCTCCAGTGGTGTCGCGACAGGCGTGAATGGAGGGACGAATGGAGACGTGTCGTCTTCAGCGATGAGAGTCGCTTCTGCCTTGGTGCCAATGATGGTCGTATGCGTGTTTGGCGCCGTGCAGGTGAGCACCACAATCAGGACTGCATACGACCGAGGCACACAGGGCCAACACCCGGCATCATGGTGTGGGGAGCGATCTCCTACACTGGCCGTACACCTCTGGTGATCGTCGAGGGGACACTGAATAGTGCATGGTACATCCAAACCGTCATCGAACCCATCGTTCTACCATTCCTAGACCGGCAAGGGAACTTGCTGTTCCAACAGGACAATGCACGTCCGCATGTATCCCGTGTCGCCCAACGTGCTCAAGAAGGTGTAAGTCAACTACCCTGGCCAGCAAGATCTCCGGATCTGTCCCCCATTGAGCATGTTTGGGACTGGATGAAGCGTCGTCTCACGCGGTCTGCACGTCCAGCACGAACGCTGGTCCAACTGAGGCGCCAGGTAGAAATGGCATGGCAAGCCGTTTCACAGGACTACATCCAGCATCTCTACTATCGTCTCCATGGGAGAATAGCAGCCTGCATTGCTGCGAAAGGTGGATATACACTGTACTAGTGCCGACATTGTGGATGCTCTGTTGCCTGTGTCTGTGTGCCTGTGGTTCTGTCAGTGTGATCATGTGATGTATCTGACCCCAGGAATGTGTCAATAAAGTTTCCCCTTCCTGGGACAATTAATTCACGGTGTTCTTATTTCAATTTCCAGGAGTGTAGTTGATGAGTTACCTAAATGGCAAAAGGAAACCAATCATAAATTGGCGGAGTTAGAACGAGAGTCATTACAAAATTTGTTGGCAGAGGACGAACGTTTGGAGAAAAGGTCAAAAAACAGCCGAATATGTGATAATACAAAGTACAAATGGGGTGAAGATCTGCATTGGGAAGTCGATGATTCAGTTGGTAAAGATGACGATTCTTTTGGTCAACGAGGATATTTGTCTTCTTTAAAGGTGGAGAAGAGCATTTTTAAAAGTAGACAATTCCCAACATTCTCCACTGAAAAGAACAACCTGCATCCGAAAATCTTTATCAATAATTTCAAACGAATATTTCCATGTAGCTTCAATTTATAGTATCCAAATTTACTGGAGAAGCCGCATTATGGGCCGCCAAAGTAAGTGAAAGTTGCCATACTTGCGCTGAGTTTGAACAACTTTTTTTGGCGAAATACTGGTCGTCGAGTAAACAAGAGAAATTAAGAAAAGAGGTTTACCAACCTGAGTATCTTAACAGTAAAAGGAGTACTTTAAGGCAATATTTTGAAAAGTACATAAATAAGACACGTTACTGGAGTGATCCAATTTCTCACAGGGAAGTGATCAGAATTTTGAAGGGAAAGTTGCCCATAAATATACGTGAAAAGTTAATAAATATTCCTGACCACGAAGTAGAACAATTCTTGTTCGTGATTCACTCTATAGATATGATTATGGAAGACGCAAGGCAAATGAGTAGTAATCAAATGTCGACTCACACTCATAGTAATATGAATAATTATAATAATAATTTAACGTATGATAATAATAATGCCAAAAACCATCACAGGAGCATGGACAATCTCCGTCCTATGGTTGCAATAAAAATAAAGATTATAATAAATATAGAACAGATTCTTACTGTGCTAGAGGTAAACCTCGATATGGTGACGCGAATGTGCATAGTAGTGATATTAATACGAGTAACAGGTACCCAAGTGATGAACCCAATTGTATTCGACCTTGGGAAGATAATTCGAAGCATAATATTCATCGGCAGGATGGAACAAATGCCTTGAGTCCTCATCCAGCACAAGGAGTTATACCAATGGGCGAAGGAGCCTCCAATGTGCGATGGGGTGAATACCATAACTCGGATCATACTGTACAGATTGTGGAAGTTCATGAACCCCCACTGATGACTCAACGAGAGAGATTAAACGAATACCAGCCACCGAATGCCTTCCTAGGATGACTGGAAAGGAGAAGGAAGACAGGCATCAATTTGAACTGAGAGTATTAAGGTACAATAATGATCAGGGTATAAGGAATGAATTAATTGAAGAAAAACCTGAAGTTTTTAATAAATGCGGACAAATTTTACAGGCAATAATTCCAACAAGAATAAATAATGTTGATGTTGAAATATTAATTGATACTGGAGCGGCTATTAGTGTCATGACGCTGGACTGTTTAAAACAGATAAGCCGCGGGGTAAAAATGCACGCTTTTCCTATCACAGGATGTACTGTGTCTGGCGCGTTCAGCAGAAAAATGCAAAAAGTTGTGAAACAATACAGGGGGTTCAAATAGAAAGTACATTCCTGGTTGTTCCTAAAATGACAGTTCCATGTATCTGGGGTTTGGATTTTTTATGTGAGACCGGTGCAATCATTAATTTAGAGAAAGGTGAATGTATATTTAATTCCAATGGTAATGTTTTGATAGCCACCCTGAGAAAGGGCCAAGTAATTCCAAATCAATTGTGTATGAATCTTATGGTAAAATATGTCAGTATTAATGATGAAAATGTGTATGATATCTGCCTTATTGAATGTTCTGAAGAAATGGTGGATAAAATGTCATTGCAGGAAAAGGTGTTAGAATCAGAATATTTATCTGTTATCCAAAGGGACGAATTGTACTACTTGTTGGAAGCATATCAGTCGATTTTTAGTAAACGTCAATGTATAATAAAATACTTTGAATACCATATAAAGACATATGCACATAACCCCCTTTTGTCGTACTTCCTATTCTATCCCATGGACAAAGAAAGAAGTAGTCACAAAGGAAATCAATAAAATGTTAGAATGGGGTATTATTGAGCCCTCAGATTCCGAATATTGTAACCCTCTTGTGGCGGTAATTAAACCCAATGGTGACATCAGATTGGTGTTAGATGCCAGAGAGATCAATAAGATCATTATACCTGTACAAACCCGACTGGAGAACCTAGAAGAGTTAGTACAAAAGTTTTATGGTTCCCTCTTCTTAACTTCTTTGGATATGCGTAGTTCATATTGGCAAACCAGAATATCTAAAGAATCTCGAAAATATACTGCATTCGTTTTTCTGGGCTGAAGTTACCAGTTTACCGTCATGCCATTTGGGTTGAAAATAAGCGGTGGTGTTTTTATATTGGCATTAGATACTGTACTGGGCAGAGACCTTTTGAATGAAGTTACTTTATATGTGGATGATTTGATAATTGCTTCTGAAACTTGGGAGGAACATTTGGACTTGTTAAGAAGAGTTTTTGCGAAATTTTTTGAATACAGAGTTACTGTAAATTTGAGCACATCCAAGTTTGCTCATAACCAATTGAAATTTCTTGGACATATAGTTACTCCTGAAGGGATAAAACCAAATCCTAAAAAGATGGATGCAATTAACAGATGTGCTTATCCAAAGAACAGAAAGGAATTAAAGTCATTTATCGGCTTAGTTTCTTTTTTTCGACGATTTTTACCCAATCAGTTAGGAAGCCAAGACTGTTTGTTATGGCTGTTAAGAAAAAACCGTCATGTGGGAGTGAAATTCCGAATGCACACAAGCTTTTGATAACATCCACAATGCTTTGACTAATGCTCCACTGTTACATCATCCGAGACTTGATCAAGATTTTTATATAGCTGCGGATGCTTCTGAAACAGGATTGGATGCCACTCTTTTCCAGATGGACAATCCATAAGATATCAGTACCATCAAAATAATTGGGTTTGCCAGCAGAACACTCTCTAGCTGTGAACGTGCGTATTGTACTACTGAATTGGAAGTACTGGCCGTGGTCTGGTCCCTTAGAAAGTTTCGCTATTTTGTATATGGAAAGAAGATCATTGTATTCTTCGACCACAAAGCTTTATCTTTTATTTTAACAGGAAGGATGTTCCATTTACGTTTAACCCGGTGGGCCTCGCTACTGCAAGAATATAATATTACGCTCAAATACATCAGAGGGAAAGATGCTCTTTCAAGACTGCCGAAAAGAAAGAATGACGATGAGTGTGAAGAACGGACTATTGACTTTAAAGTCATGAATGTATCAAGGCAATATTGTGAGAGGCAGATTTCACAGCTATGTCGAAGTCTTCCACAACTGCAAGAAGATGATAAGTTGTGGAAAGCCATTAGACATGCTCTTGAAAGCAAAATGCTAAGTCACTCTCAAGAACGGTATCAATTAAAATCCAGAATATTGCATTGGAGGAAGGATGAAGAAGATGTTTGAAAAGTTTGTGTTCCAAATAAATATTTAGAATCACAAGTATGGTACACTCAGTTGAATTGGGCTCATTTTGGTGCCGCTAAATGTACAGCCTGAATAGCACAATACTGCTATCATCCAAATTTGGGACGTCTAGCTACAAATATTCTTAAGAAGTGCAAAATATGTCAGAAGGCAAAACCCATAAACTATTGTCGGAAGATAGAATTACATCCAATCATCCCACAACAACCTTTAATGTTGGTGCCATGTGATGTCTGTGGGCCATGTCCCATGACACGTGGACGGTTCAAATATGTTTTGGTTTTCTACAATCTCTTTTCAAAATATGTGAAATTATATCCTTTGAAAAATCTCCACATTCGACCCATGTTACTTAAATTTATCAACAACTATATAACTGAGCTCGGCAAACCTATAATAATCTTGACAAACAACGCTGCTTATTATACAAGCAAAGTATTGAGAGACACTATGAAAGAACAAGGAATCCAGCACATTTACATCTCTAGATTTTACCCTTGTGGAAATCTGGTTGAGAGAATCTTCCGAGAGTTGAACCGATTTTTATTTACGTACATACCCAATCAACATTATAAATGGATCGATTGGATTTATGAATTTGAGAAAGTGTATAATGACTTACTGCACTTTTCGACAGGTTATTCACCTAACCAAATAGTATGTGGTGAAAGTATTGTACCAGAATGGATGAAGAAATTACCTGCAATAGAACAAAAGATTACCAAGAAAGAAGATGTGGTGAAGAAGGTCTACGAAAACCTGAAGCATCAAGCACAATTGAGAAAAACCCATTTTGATAAAAATGTGAAGAAAGTAGTCACATATGATGTAGGGGAAGAAATTTTATTGAGAAATCACCCAAAAGCATCAACCAGGAAAAGACTGAATAAGAAATGGCAATATTTATATACAGGTCCATACAAAATAATGAAAATACCTCATGAAGGGAGCTACTAATGGCAGATTGTGATGCTGATATAATTAAGGGCTTGTTCCCTCACATAGACCTAAAGAAGTATTATCAATAATGAGCAAAATATAGATTCAAGAAACACTAAATGATACCAAGACTACACTCAGAGTGGACTAAATAAAAGCACCGGTGGATAAATAAGTACTTATACTGACTTACAGTGAAAATTAAAGAATGTACCGAAGATTTCCATGAGATACCTTCTTGGTATCAGCAACAATGACGACGCTGAAATACGATTTATCCTCTCACAGAACAGCGAGGATGGATGATTTAAAAGTGGAACTAAGAGGAAAAGAAAAGGACCAAATCCTCTCTGGTTAAACAAGTGGCCTGATAAGGGTTTTGGCCTAGGATGCCAATCGTCAAACCCGGCTGTAATCCCTGCCTTGCACAGTCGGTTGCAGAACTGAGGGCTTCATCCAAGAAAAAGATGTGGTGTGAATATAGAGTGATTAGTGCAAAGTGTTTCTAAGACAACCTATAAACAAATGTGGAATTTAGTTAAGGGCATTTTGTCTAGGCCCATTAACTCAACTAAAATATTGTAGAATGTATGTACTGACTTGTTAAGTGAATCTGAGAGTGAGTGTATTCGCCGAAACAAATACCCTCTCCTGTCACAGTACACAAAGAAAATAAGCCTGTTCTGTCTGGAACCCTCTTCAAGACATCACAGTCTGGGGGGCCGTGTAACATTATGAGTCAAGATAGCTGTAACAGAACTTGAATAGCATAAAGTTATCATTAAAAACGCACGCCGCGCGATTTGTTACGATGTGGTCGGTCATAATAATCGTAACATGCTTTTGAATACCATTAAAATATAACAGCGATACCTGTTTGGAAATAATATGTAGTAAATTAATGAGTAAGGTAGCCGATCCTATAAGAAGAGGTAAAATTGGGCATATTAAGGTGTTTTGCTTTATATCGACTAAGCCGATAATACGGCGTCTTTTTTTCCGTTTACTCTTAGAAAAAAAAGTAAAGAAGTGCTAATTGTGCGTTGTGAAAAATATAGGGGCGAATTTTAAATAGCTACAGTGTATAATCAGACTAACAAATGGACATTCAATTACGAGAAATAGCGGATAATGAAGTGTGGTCATTAAACTGAGTACAACTACAGGGCGGTCAATTCCGGGATAAGTCTATTCGCATCTCACGAGGGACGCGGTATTCAGACCGTTTTTTTTTTTATTATATCGCGGAGAGCGGGCTTCAGTTTATAAAAAGGAGAAAAGCTGTATCATTATCATTGACTGTTGGTGTCAAGCAACCAAAACTGTTAATCAAAGGGTTTCGGTGAATGAGTGGTGAACGCGAAGTGAAACTGTTAACGAAGTTATGTTAAATAAAACAGAAGAGCAAGACAGTTTGGTCGTATCTATTATTATTCCATAAACTGTAACATTTCTTCTCGCTGTACGAAGCCTTTATAGACGATCGTTTTGACAATTTGTTTTGAAGGGATCTCGTTTCGATTTAAGTTTTGGGGACATGGTCAAGAAGGACAGTTCGTAGATCCTAACTACTGAAGCTGTTCTGGAATCAGTTGTTACCGTGACCGTTGTGTGTTGTCAATGGCTTAAGGACATCATATCTCATGCTCTAAAATCGACGCACCTTTCCTCTTGGTATAACGGTGCCTCACGGTAACAACGACAACGCCGACGACGAATGAAGAGATGGTAGAACTCCCTGTGTCCAAAATTGCAACGCTCTAATTGAGATCGCGACAATGGGTGTAATAACTGGCACTTCACTGCCTGGAGCCTCTCGTAGTAAGTCTTCTCATATATCGTCGTTTTCCATGTACATAATACTCATGTTAGTCCTACTTGCAATTTTGTTCCATTCAGCACTCAAAGTTCTTGCCGCTCATTTTCGATACAAAGATTTTGTCAGGGGTTTGCGGACCTAATTTCCACCCCAGGTGGTGGTCGCGCATCCGCATTTCTATCCTCTTATATTCTCTACGTAACTCGTTTCTAACCTCCTGATCTCGATTTACACCGTTTCCAGGGTTTGTGTCATATTTTGCATGTGCCCTCTCATTTACAAAATAACGGTTCCTATTGAATCTACTGCTCCAGTTATTTCCATAGTTATGCCACCTGTTATTACTATTCCCATTTTGTCAATCATGGCCCCGTGATCGATTTCAGTCGAGTCCTCTCGATCTTTCTTGCTCGCGTCTTGCTGCGCCCCCTCTTGGAATCTTGCGCTTCCGCACCACGGGGTTCGCCAGCATAATTAGACACACACGCCTCTGAGTCATCTTTTAGTTCTTGCAGTATTCCTTTAAAAGCTTCCACATCATCTTTGCACCTTGCAGCAAGGACGATCTGTCGCATATGTGCCGGCAGCTTTGTTAGACAAATCTGGATCAGCTCTGCTGGTCTGAATGGGTCATACAAGTATTGATTTGTCTGCACCATGCGATCGAATAGACAAGCCACGCTCGTGAAACCTGAGTTTCTCAGGGAGGGTATCAAAAATATCTTATGCTTTACCCTGTCCTGTGTGGCTTCCGACCAGCAGACCGAAAGAAAAGCTTGTTTAAACTCACACATTGTGCCACAACTGCGCGCTATAGTTCTCACTCGTGGGGCGGGTTCCCCCACTAGGAAACTACACATGAACTCCCTTTTATGAGTGCTGGGCCACTCCTACTGCTCATACTGCAACTCAGACTGATCTATCCAAGCGATAGGATGGATTCCATCACTTCACGGAGATCGTTCACATGAGTTCTTTGTTCGCCCCCATGTATTTCTGGCGGGATCGTTATCGCTAGAGTCCCATCCGTCCTCATGCCCAGAGTCTATCTCAGCACTTCCATGTGTTTTTTTCGTCCGGCCACTCCTCGACCATGCTCTATACGTGTTTCGAAGTTCTCCACTCGTTCATTCAAATCGCGGGTTACTCCCGCTGGCTGTCGGCTGATTAGGTATTGTCCTTGCTGAAACTTCAGGAAAGACCTCAGGTCTTCGGTATTCTCAGTAATACCTGACCCCGAACTGTTGCCTACCATTTCGACGATCTTCGCAAGCTCATTTCTCAGGTCTTGGGTTTCAGAAGCATTTTCTTGTTTGTTACGCTTCAGCTCTTGTTGGAGAGCACTAATCGCGCCGCTGTTCAGGTCCACTTGGATCTTAATAGTCTCCAGACATTGCGCGCTCGCTACCTGCACCTTTTCCAAAGCCTGAAATTTCTGGGTCATTATGCATGGCTGTTGTTCGACCACCTTGTTAATTCTTGACTGTTCATTTTGAACGTGGCCCAGACGTTGCTCCACAACACTAATAGCTTTCCCCATTTCTATAGCTATTTTTTCTCGTGACGTGGTCTGAAATTCTCTCAGATTATTTACTACGTTAATCTCTAGTATATCGAATCGCTTTTCTGTTGCCTCCAATCGCTTTTCAGTTTCCTTTTCGGTTTTATGTACCTCGTCGATTTTCCTTAATTACCCCATCATACTTTGCAATAGTGCACCCATGCGTAACAGCACACTGTTATTATGTTCCCTATCAAGACCCCCCATGTCCTGTAATTTATGACAATCCAGATCCTCACGATTTTCTACTTCTTCAATTTGCTCGCCTGATTTCAGCGTCACGTTTTCTATGTGTTTTAAAGGTTCATTATTTACGTTTGGCCCGATACTATCGTCATCCTGATAATCACGACTGTTGCTGTATGCACAGCTCCGTGTATCCATAATTTTAAAATTCAAAATTCACACAATAAAAAAATTATTTACACCTCTACTGACCGCAACAACACATGATTATTTTACTGTGCAAAAACACAATGTGAAATGCAGCCTGTACTCAGTATTGTCAGACGCAAAAATCTAATAACATTTCAAAACCAAACGCAAATTTAAAAAAAGAGAACATTTTCATAAATACAATAGACAACAAAGAACGCTGTTGACTTCACTGAGCCACACTCTTTCTCTTTACATATAGTTAAGACACTGCTAGATCTAACGCGTATATCAGAATTTCACAGATCTAGCGTATCCTAGGCCATGGTCAGCCATATGTAAAGCATGTATGTAGAACTGTAAACAGATCCTAGCCATGGCTCGACATATGTTACATGCAAAGAATAATGGAAATGTAACCCTTATTGCGCAGTTTATTGTTAAGCCACCTCACAAGGACAATTATAAATTTAAAAATTACAGGGTCGCCACCAGCCCAAGCCCTTCCGAATATTTAAGAAAAGACCGAACTGGATATTATCAGTTCAATTAAATTAAGAATTTAATTATAAGAATGCAATTTTTTAAAGACAGTAACAAGATGAACAGCACTGTATGTCGTATATCAACCACTCGTAAAAACACTAAATCAGTCCCATCCACGCACACATAGGGTAGGGTGAAGGGAAAAACGTTATAAATACAGGACATGATTTCCTATGGAACACAAAAAAATCAAACCTAATATCGTTTAATAAGCTTTACTTTGATTGCTCAGTCTTTCTGGGACAGAATAGGATGCACAGAATCCAGTAAGACAATCGTCTGTGAAATGACTCCACAGAGACATTTCAGTGGCAAGAGGGGAAATGGAAAGTACTAGAATAATGGCTTTTTTTATCTCAATTGCACTATATACCAATCATAAGCAGTAATTTAAACACAGTTTTTAAATATCATTAATTTACATGGAATAATATTCATATAATTAAAACACTTAGAAACATTAAGTATTTTAAAATATGCAATTTATAAAATTCAATTTCATTGCTAAACTAAAATGCAGAATGTGCCAGAATTTTATAAAATTTGTAAATTTCCCTGAGATTTTCCAGGTTTTCCAAAATAAACACCACTATGTGCTTCTTATCCGTTTTGCTTAGCTTAAAGTATTTAAATTGAGTACTTCTAAGCGTGAAATTTGTGGAAACTACTACAATTATCGCAAGACTCTGGAGCAGCATATTTCCAAAGTACACCCTCAGCAGCTGAACTAAATCAAAACTCATGTTACAAGTAATGAATCTTCAGGTTTCTACCAGTGCTTCATATTCAACAAGAATTTTACATGTAAAAGCAATTAAAACGCCACCAACGAAACTCTCATGGTATAATGCAACATAAAACATTGAACTGTATGATGCATTCATTTTAAGCTGATTCTAAAAATTTTTCGATTGATCATAAGTTGAAAGAGGAAATGAAATGCACTACAAAACCTAAATTCGTCAGACACTGTGCCACTAAATTTGTTGACGATTGCTCGACTTTTAAGTATGTTTGCCTTTGTTCAGATTGAGGTGAAGGGATAAGACAAAAAATGGCAGGAATAAACAAAACCAATGGAAAGTGTCCTGCAGACTTGCATGTCTTCAATAAGGAAGGAAAGTGCCTTGTTAATTTTTGGTTTACTCATTGTAATATCCACAACTATATTTTATTCAGAACAACATTCATGACAGCATTATGTATATAATTTGAACAAACATTCGTGTGACATTAATAAAAAAAGTACTTCATCAATACTAAAATAATAATAAATAATTATTGTCAAACACATAATTTTATTTCCTGTGAAAATTATATTTCAGACAATGCTCATGGAAAAAGATAATGTAAATCTTCATCTTTTGTTACTTATGATTCATCCAGAATAATCCTTCTTCTTGTTTGAACTTTTGTAATGGTAGGACATGGTGGATGTCTTGCAGCACTGAGGTCATTAAAAAACTGTATTATGTTGTTAAGTAATATTTGAAAAATAAAGTTTTTGTGTCACTGAAATGAATATGCATGTTTGAATTTTTATTTTAACATGATTCTCGCCCTATATAATGTTATTTTTCTGTTCAGCTACAATGGAGCACAGCCATTAGTTCTATTGATCAACAGTGCGAATTATTGGTAAAGTGCTGAATAATGAGTGCTTAACATGGAGAAATACTTTTAAATGTTAATGCACATAGTTAAGGTACAGAAAAGATTTAACGTATATTATTTGTTGAGAACAAAACAACGTCTGAACCAGATTCGATAAGTGATTGTCTCATGTTAGCTGCCAACTTAGTAAAATATTGCAGTGGCAGTTTTAAATTGATTTCCTATACAGACATAAATGTTGTTGGTCATAATTGCGATAATAATTGTGTATTGGTGGCCCAGAACCCACTTCGAGGAAATAAATTCGACTTGGATTGTGAATAATCTTTAAATAGAGTGCAATTAGCATCTTATGAGATATAAATTCTTATAAATGTATGAAGCTTGGTTATTTTGTAACAACATTTATGAAACATTTTGACAGGAAAAATACATTATTGTTGTGTGTGTGTGTGGTATTGTGTGACAAAACTGTTCATTTTGCCTAAAGAAAAGTGCTGCCACGTCGAATAACAGTAGTGTTAAATTCGATAAATTATCTGCAACTTTGTGTCATTAACACTGTTAGACAGACAACATTGCTACACATTCCCAGGTGGAGATTTAACGGTCATTACCCAGGAAAAGCAGTGTTTAAATAAAACCTCATGTTACATTGATAATAAGTAACTAGTTTTATAGTAATCTTCCTGAATTTGTACAACACGCAATCAAACCACAATACTTGCATACCTCATTATTATAATTATTATTATAATTACATTTATTATAATATTGTAAATCTTTCAGGTGTAGTGTACCACAACAAAATATTAATATTTATCTTATTTTCTTTTCATGTATCATTGACAGTCCAATACGGGAGAAATTACTGTACATCTTTGTATCTCATCTCAAATGTTTTGTGGAACATCTAAGAAAAATTAAGCTGTGCTATTCATTGACAGCTGACAAAAAGGTAGGAACTGATGGTCATGTTTGTATCTTGGAAGCATGCACATGAACGTAATTGACATGTCTATATATACATATATATATATATATATATATATATATATATATATATATATGTATATATATATATTGCAATATTAGTGATAAACATGGTAAGACCAAAGAAGCAAGTAAAGTCGAATGAGCATGCTGATGCAGAAATAGCATCAGACCATCAAATACATCAATCTTCGCACATTTCAGTGCAAGTGCTTGAGAATGTAAATACTGATGATGACAATTTATTATCTGATATTCCAAGTGAAAATGAAACTGAGGAGTTGTCAACTCAAATAGAGATTCCTGCAGTTAAACCATTACAAGTGAATGACAATATTTCTACTGGGCAAGGGGCAGAAATTAGCAATTCTCAAGCTATGTCTCTACCAAATACGCTGTCATTACTACTGGTATTTAAAAAGCACAGTATCATCGAGAAGGAAAAGGTAAAGCATAGACAGAAAAGGCTATAAAAGAACAGCAATGCAAGCTCTGGGAGTAAGAGTGTGACTGGAAAGTTATGGAACGAATAAAAAATATTTTTATAGAACAAGATGAGGAGATTGTCCAGAGAATTAATCAGGTGTTAGTCGATTGCAATAAAGCAATTACGACTCATTTGAACAAATAAATCGGTGCAATAAAAACTGGTATTGAGTTTCGGCGAACATACCAACTTAAGTGAATAATCTTCAAACTGAAGAAGATAAGTTAGAAACCCAGTTCAAAGCTTTGGCTACTACTGTGGAGTCAATACAGAAATACAGAAACACGTCAGAATGGAAGTAGCCAAGGTATTGAACATGGAAAACCACAATTTTGAAACAATGTCAGCACACAGCATTGAGGACGCTGGTAGTGACAGGCAAAGGAACAATAAAAATTTGCCAAATTCTCTATTCAGTTAGCATGTACACAACTTTCTCACTAGAGCGCGCCCCGCTAAGCACAACAGTGAAGGCGCAACACTCGTCCGTCTCCACACTACGAGATGGCGCTGCATTAGAGACAGACCATATTCTGCTTCCGCTGATCTACGTATTAATATGTAACACAGCCAATGAGATTGCTGCTAACGTAGAACCTTTTCTCCTAGCAGATCACACTCGCGCAGTGATACATGAACGCGCGAGGTATTATAACGAGTGTACAGACCTCCGATTAGCCATTCTGCATTTGTCTGCACCAGTCTGTACCAGTCTGCATTTGCCTGCACCAGTCTGTACCAGTAACCAGCATCCAGAATCAAGTTATGTAATCTCTCTGCTTTTTATTATTTTAATAAATGTCTGTGAAAATTAATCAAGTTCTGTTTAAAGTTGGTCAGCGTCAATCAGCTACTCTAAGTGTGCAAGTAGCATTGCTATCGTGTGACCTAACGGCAGAAGATAAACATGCCACGATAAGACCATGAGACATATTGCTGACACTCACCTACTTCGTTAGAGCGACAAGTCAAATAATCGGATGGTGTGCGTACTGAAGGTCTTCCAGTACGCACACCACAGCAGTGCATGAAAGACCAATTTTCAGTAATCAACTTATATTAGCCCAGCATCTTGTTTCACCAAGAAACTCGAATTAAAATCAGAGTGTACTTGTAATAAAGTCAGTAAGCAGCCTGCTAATGACAACAACTCCATGCACTTAAGTACCTTAATGGATGAAGAGAGCTTAATTAAACACCATCAATTCCATGTATTCAATGAGGAGAGTAAAAAAGAATATCCATCCCGTAGTTTTTATTAGGAACTTTAGAAGTGTTCTTCCTAAGTCTTGGATGGAGGAGCAGAAAATCCAGTTTGTGATTTCACACATTTCCTCTGATGCATTGCTCTGGGCGTTGAAAACAGCAGCAACCTGCAAAACATTTAACAAATTTGAGAAGGCGTTTCTCGACCAGTTCTGGTCAGCATCGACTCAAAAACGACTAAGAAAGATTGTATATAACACAGAAATATATAACCCGAAGACAGCCTCTTTGAGAAAGTACTTTGAAAAATACATTAATATGACACAATACTGGGAATGAACCAGTAACAACAAGGGACTTTTTACAAGTATTGAAGGCCAGATTGTCAATAGATATTAGGGAGAAACTGTTTAACGTCACAGATACTGATCTTAAGGAATTTTTATCTATGATAGATTCGTTAGAGTGTCCAAGAAGACCCCAGAAATAATTTTGATGCAACAAATATTGCCAACTGTTCAAACAGAAAAGGTTCCTGGAATGGAAATAATGGAAATAGGAGCGAAGGCAGTCCCAAGAAAAACAAAACAAATGCCATGGCAATAGAAAGGACAGTAACGGTAAAAATCTCTACAGATAAAAATCTGATTATTTCTGTAATAATAATAATTACCAGGAAACAAATGACTACCCCTAGCATCCGAATGGTAATCCAAGGCATTGTAGAAATGAAAATGCCAACAATAATAATAATTGTAATCATAGAAGACGAAATGAGGATACATTGGACAGTTCATACAAGGATAAACCAAAAAATATGTGTGGTGACAGTGAATATTGGTGATAACCAGGGCCAATTCATTGGCACCCACAGCAAAATTTTATGAATCCAGGTTAGCCAGTAAATTATGTACGGCCTATACTTATGTCGAATAACCAGTATCCAAAATTATGGGGCCAAGTCGACCACCTCCAACTGTAGAATCAAAAATGTGAAAATAGTGGAGGTATCCCAGGAGCCGAAACAAAATATACCAAAGTCAACGAACTAATCTCGGTCCCTGTAGGACTTTGCCAGGAGACTGAGATTAAGAATGAAAGCAATAGGTCTATGCGAGAGAATTTTAATAGGATTCAATATCTGAATGGTAAGAAAATTGGAAATGAACTCTATCAAGAATCTGCCATCAGTGATAGGGAAGAAAAAGAAAGTATTCAGGCAAGTGTCAATGAAACCATCAATGGTGTAGCAACCATTATCCTCCTTGACACAGGTGGGTGTGTATCAGTGATGAACACACAATTTTTTAAGAAGGTAACGCAAATAAAAAGATATGCCGATTTTGCCTGATACAAATTGCAAAGTTATAGGAGCGCTGCGAAACAAGGCACAAATTATAAAGCACCAGACACAGGTTGAAGTTGGACGTAATAGCTTTATATGCATGTTCCTGTTAATGGAAAACTTATCAATACCAGTGTTACTGGACCTTGAGTTTTTACAGGACAGGGTGGCTGTAATAGATCTAGTCTGGGGAACGTGTACTTAAATACCAGCTGCGACCAATAAGATTGAAGCTACATCAGGAGTTTGGTGTGAGCCTTCCGCTGAGAAGAGAATTAGATGTATCTGTCAGCAAACAAAAATTGTTGGTGTTAGAATATGATCACCCACAAAAGTATCATATTAACTGAAACAATGATGCATCCAATCATGAGTGACATCGGTGCAGCAATAGAGGAGAAAATGAAAGAGGCAACTTGCATTGACGCTTCACAGGCTGGATAATTAATAAAATTGTTATCCAGGTATCATGAAGTATTTATTGATCGACGAGGCATCATAAAAGATTATATTTATGATATGAAAGTCTAATCTCATAAGACCTATTGTAGAGCTTCACACTCGGTCCCCTAGACAAAGAAAAATGAAGTAATGAAGAAAATCCGGAAAATGCTGGACTGGGCAAATATTGAAACACCAAATTCACCGTAACTGGCCCCTTGTTGGCCATAGGCAAAGCAGATTTAGTTCTCGATGTACGAGACATCAACAAGATTATAGTGCCAGTGCAAATGATACCTGAAAACCTCGATGAACAAATTCAGAAATATTTTGGTAAAAAAAATCTGACTTCACTTGATTTGTGTTCTTCATTCTAGCAGATCCTATTATCTAATGAATCTAGACAATATACTGCTTTTGTGTTTGGGGGCCAAAGCTACCAATTCTGTGTTCTTCCCTTTCGGTTGAATATTAGTGCTGGTGTGTTCATAGCAGCGTTAGATAACATACTAGGACCCCAGCCAGCTATTAGATCACGTCACAGCATATGTGGATGACCTTTTGATAGCGACAGATACCTGAGACAAACACCTTGAACTAATACAGAATGTGCTAGACAAGTTTCTAGCTTCTTCATCTCCCAGTACCTACTGCAGCCTACATCATTCTGAATCTGTTTAGTGTATTCATCTGTTGGTCTCCCTCTATGGTTTTTACCCTCCACACTGCCCTCCAATACTAAATTGTTGATCCTTTGATGCCTCAGAATATGCCCTACCAACTGATCCCTTCTTCTGGACAAGTTGTGCCACAAACTTCTCTTCTCTCCAATAGTATTCAATACTTCCTCATTAGTTATGTGATCTATCCATCTAATCTTCAGCATTCTTCTGTAGCACCACATTTCGAAAGCTTCTATTCTCTTCTTGTCTAAACTATTTATTGTGAACGTTTCACTTCCATACATGGCTACTCTCCATACAAATATTTTCAGAAACGACTTCTTGAGACTTAAATCTATACTCGATGTTAACAAATTTCTCTTCTTCAGAATCGATTTCCTTGCAATTGCCAGTCTACATTTTATATCACCTCTACTTCGACCATCATCAGTTATTTTGCTCTCCAAATAGCAAAACTCATTTACTAATTTAAGCGTCCCATTTCCTAATCTAATTCCCGCAGCATCACCTGATTTAATTCGACTACATTCCATTATCCTCGTTTTGCTTTTGTTGATATTCATCTTAAATCCTGCTTTCACGACACGGTCCATTCCATTCAGCTGCTCTTCCAGGTTCTTTGCTGTCTCTGACAGAATTACAATGTCACTGGCGAACCTCAAAATTTTTATTTCTTCTCCATGGATCTTAATTCTACTCCGAATTTTCCTTTTGTTTGCTTGATCAATATACAAATTGAATAACATCGGGGTAGGCTACAAACCTGTCTCACTCCCTTCCCAACCACTGCTTCCCTTTCATGCCCCTCGACTCTTATAACTGCCATCTGGTTTCTGTACAAACTGTAAACAGCCTTTCGCTCCCTGTATTTTAACCCTGCCACTTTCAGAATTTGAAAGAGAGTTTTCCAATCAAAACTGTCAAACGTTTTCTCTAAGTCTACAAATGCTAGAAACGTAGGTTTGCCTTTCCTTAACCTATTTTATAAGATACGTTGTAGGGTCATTATTGCCTCAAGTGTTCCAACATTTCCTCGAAATCCAAACTGATCTTCGCCGAGCTCGGCTTCTACCAGTTTTTCCATTCGTCCATAAGGAATTCGTTTTAGTATTTTGCAGCCGTAGTCTGGTAATTTTCACATGTGTCAACGCCTGCTTTCTTTGTGATTGGACTTATTATATATTTCTTGAAGTCCGAGGGAATCTTCTCCTGTCTCATACATCTTGCTTAATAGATGGTAGAATTTTGTTAGGCCTGGCTCTCCCAAGGCTGTCAGTAGTTCTAATGGATTGTTGTCTACTCCCGGGGCCTTGTTTCGACTCAGATCTTTCAGCGCTCTGTCAAACTCTTCACACAGTATCGTATCTCCCATTTCATCTTCATCTACATTCTCTTTCATTTTTATAGTATTGTCCTCAAGAACATCGCCCTTGTATAGAGCCTCTATGTACACCTTACAACTTTCTGCTTTCCCTTCTTTGCTTAGAACTGGGTTTCCATTTCAGCTCTTGATATTCATGCAAGTGGTTCTCTTTTCCCCAAAGTTCTCTTTAATTTTCCTGTAAGCAGTATCTATCTTACCCGTAGTCATATGCGCCTTTACATCTTTACATTTCTCCTCTAGCCATCCCTGCTTAGGCATTTTGCACTTCCTGTCGATATCTTTTAGATACGT
This sequence comes from Schistocerca gregaria, assembly GCF_023897955.1. Taxonomy (NCBI): domain Eukaryota; kingdom Metazoa; phylum Arthropoda; class Insecta; order Orthoptera; family Acrididae; genus Schistocerca; species Schistocerca gregaria. The sequence goes on along the minus strand of NC_064921.1, from coordinate 60,938,008 downwards.
TTGTATCCCTCTTTGCCTGCTTCATTTACTGCATTTTTTATTTTCTCCTTTCATCAATTAAATTTAATATCTCCTCTGTTATCCAAGGATTTCTATTATCCATCGTTTCTTTACCTACTTGATCCTCAACTACTTTCACTATTTCATCTCTCAAAATTACCCACTCTTCTTCTAGTGTGTTTCTTTTCCCAATTCTTGTCAATCGTTCCCTAATGCTCTCCCTGAAACTCTCTACAACCTCAGGTGCTTTCAGTTTATCCAGGTCCCATCTCCTTAAATTCCCACCTTTTTGCAGTTTCTTAAGTTTTAATCTACAGTTCATAACCAATAGATTGTGGTCAGAGTCCACATCTGCCCCTGGAAATGTCTTACAATTTAAAACCTGGTTCCTGAATGTCTGTGTTACCATTATATAAACTATCTGAGACCTTCCAGTATCTCCAGGCTTCTTCCATGTACACAACCTTCTTTTATGATTCTTGAAGCAAATGTTAGCTATGATTAAGTTATGCTCTGTGCAAAATTCTACCAGGAGGCTTCCTCTGTCATTCCTTACTCCCATTCCATATTCATCTACTACGTTTCCTTCTCTTCTTTTTCCTACTATCGAGCTCCAGTCACGCATGACTTTTAAATTTTTGTCCCCATTCACTATCTGAATAATTTCTTTTATCTCATCATACATTTCATCAATCTCTTCGTCATCTGCGGGGCTAGTGGGCATATAAACTTGTACTACTGTGGTAGGTGTGGGCTTCATGTCTATCTTGGCCACAATAATGCATTCACTATGCTGTTTGTAGTAGCTTACCCCCATTCCTATTTTCCTATTCATTATTAAATCTACTCCTGTATTGATGATGATGATGACGTCCCATACTCGAAGGAGCATAGGGAACAATGCAGGAGACCCAAACCGCCGACTAGGCAAGGTCCTAGCGGAGGTGGTTTGCCATTGCATTCCTCTGACCATAATGGGGATTAGTGATGATGATGATGAAGACAACACAGCAACACCCAGTCATCTGTAAGCAGGGAAAATCCCTGACCCCGCCGAGAATCGAACCCGGGACCCCCTGCTCGGGAGGCAAGAATGCTACCGCAAGACCACAAGCTGAACTACCCCTGTTTTATTTTGTATTTATAACCCTGTATTCACCTGACCAGAAGTCTTGTTCCTCCTGCCACCGAACTTCACTAATTCCAACTATATCTAATTTTAACCTGTCCATTTCCCTTTTTAAATTATCTAACCTACCTGCCCAATTAAGGGATATGACATTGCTCGCTCTGATCCGTAGAACGCCAGTTTTCTTTCTCCTTATAACAACGTCCTCCTGAATAATCCCCACCCGGAGATCCAAATGGTGGACTATTTTACCTCCGGAATATTTTATACAAGAGGACGCCATCATCATTTAACCATACAGTAAAGCTGCATGCCCCCGGGAAAAATTACGGCTGTAGTTTCCCCTTGCTTTCAGCTATTCGCAGTACCAGCACAGCAAGGTCGTTTTGGTTATTGCTACAAGGCCAGATCAGTCAATCATCCAGACTGTTGCCCCTGCAACTACTGAAAAGGCTGCTGCCCCTCTTCAGGAACACACATTTGTCTAGCCTCTCAACAGATACCCCTTCATTGTGGTTGCACCTACGGTATGGCTATCTGTATTGCTGAGACAACATCATGGTCCATGGTTCATGGGGGGGAGGGGGGGGGGAGGGGGTGCAGAGGCGTTAACCCATTATAAAATCATGAACTGTCAGAAGCACTTGTTAATGATGCTGGAGATGTATCTGTGATTAATGAGAGGGTTGAACTTTAGACTGAGTAACTGTAAATGCTAACTCCAGTACCCAAGAAGCACTATCAGATGAGAAGAAAAAGATTAATTGGATGCTGCTGGAATGTCACCTAGTCAAAAAATGGTGACATCATCGATGGCAAAAGTAGATATTGCTTGACCCCCAAAACAGCAGTTCTTTCACTAGCCCAGAAAGCAGTCACAAGAGAAAACTTGGGCCACAGAGGAAACCATTTTCTAAAAACGAAACCAATCATTATGCCACATCCTATAGCAATATCTGCAGCTATGCTCTCAAGTTCTTGTGATATAAAATTTTAATGACTTAAGTCTAAATCGTCTTCAACATGAGTCAACACATAGTTATCAAGGCACCTTAGACTCAGCTTCAAATGTACAGATCACACACTTCAACCTCTTCTCCTGCTGCATTACGCCATGAACATTTTGTTGGTGGCATTTTAAACTTCTTTTGCTAGTAACTCTTCTCGCTTTTGTGGCACTGGTAGGAACATGAAGGTTCAATATTTATAACATGAGGTACTATTTCGTTCAGCTGCTGTGGGTGCACTTTGTAAATATGCCACCTCAAAGTGGTCAGGTAATTATATTCATTTCCACAAAATTCACACTTAAATGCACTTATTTTAAAGACTTTTAATCACACTGCTAGTACAAGCAACTGCGGTCAAAAATGTGGACTACAAAAAGGGGAGGAAAAAGCAAATTCTCTCACTGCAACACACTGAAAAAGGTGACGAACAAACGCTCACACTGTATAACATGGCATACAAGCAAACGGTCAGTTTGCAAATCACTAAAAAAAGCGAACAATAAATAACTGTTCTTGCAATAAAGTTAACTTAATAAAAACCGATGCCCCACACAGTGACGACGACCAAACATCGTGCGCAACTGCGCAGTGACGACAGCCAAAGACTATGCCATATGTGCACATGGCTTGGGCCACAGACTTTATCCTCTATTGTTCCAGTCATGGAGTTTTATCTCCATGGTTCCGGTTAGCATAAGGGATAGGTGTGTAGGGGGGTTGAATGGATCAGACTTTTTCTATGTTGGGGGCTGTCGCTGGCGATTCCTGGGCTCTCGCTAACATTATGTCTTGTTTGTGCTCAGAGTGGCAATCGATCAAGCGTGTAAGAGGACGCAATTTGTGTAATAGCTGTTAAAAGTTTTTGATAATGACGAATTTCTCGTTCATTGTATCAAGAAAAAGGTATGTCACGATTAGTTATTACATTACTGTTAGTTAAATTTAAGTTAGAGGTAATATTGTAATATATATTGCCTCACTAGTTCCACTGTATCATATTTAAAGGATTTAAACTCACTTAGTCTTGTACAAAAAGGTGTGCATTATTCAGGAACACACATTTTCAATAACTTGCCAGCAGACATAAAAAGCTTAATAACCAATGAAATTCAGTTTAAGAGAGGCCTAAAAGATTTGTTGGTGGCCATCTCCTTGTACTCCATTGATGAATTTCTCAGCAGAACCAATTGATTTGTGTGTATATTTATAAGCACAATATAACTTCTGCATAATTTCAGTGCAGTAATGAGTTCATTGTAAATAAGTGTGCACGTATGTGTGTGTGTGTGTGTGTGTGTGTGTGTGAAAGAGAGAGACAGAGTAAAATTTAACTTCTGCACCATTTCAGTGCAGTAATGTGTTCATTGTAAATAAGTATTATAGTAGTTGTATTACACATTTATTAAATCATAAATAAATAAAAAACTTTTTTTATTTTACGTTCAGTGCATTAGTATTTGTAAAATGATTCTTTCATACAGTGGTCATTAAAAATGATGATCATTCCACTTGGGACCTGTGGAATGGAAGATTAGCTTATTTGTTTGAGTTGTAAATATTTGTCATGTATTGTTGTTTTTATGGCATATACTACATCCTGGAGGACCTCCTCACTATGGATCAATTGGAATGAAAGTAAATCTAATCTAATCTATAATAATATATTTCTGCAAATATAACTTTTATTTTGTTTTATTCTTTTCATAGATAAACACAAGTTCTTTGCATAAAGGTTGTTTGAACTCTCCTGATGTACTCTGCTATATTTGTGGAGAATATACTAAGCAAGAACAGTGGAAGAACATCACTGACTTTGTGAAACAGGAGTATCTTGCTTATTTTATGATTAAACTGAGAGATCAAGATAAACATTGGGCTCCTCATAAAGTTTGCAAAAGCTGTGTGGACTCTTTTCGACTGTGAACTAATGGTAAACGAGGGGGTTTAAACTTTGGAGTGCCAAGGGTGTGGCGAGAGCCAAAAACCCACCATAATGATTGATATTTTTGCATTTTCAATGTAAAAGGCTTCAATAGCTACATGAATCTTAAGTGGGAATACCCCCATTTAGAATCAGCAAAGCGACCTGTGCTAAATAGCGATGACATTCCTGTACCAGTGTTCACCACTCTGCAAAACTACTTCCTTCAGATGATGATTTACAAGACTTGAACACAAGTAGTAGTGAATCTGAATACGAAGAAAGTTCCATAAGACATCAGCTCTTCAGTCAGGAAGAGCTTAACGATTTGATAAGAGACCACAATCTTTAACAGTCTTCTAAACTCTTGGCATCTAGACTAAATGAGAAGAATTGTCTACAACCAGGAATTAAAATCACAGCTTTATGGACAAGAGAAGAAGATCTACTTCCATACTCTGGTGAAGATGATGCACTTGTATACTACAGTGTAATCCCTGGTTTACTACTAAAAGTGGAACTACCAAAATATCAACATCAAGACAAGGCTTTTTATCGACTACTTAACCTGAAGCCTGTAATGTGTGCTGTTGCATAATGATAGCTGCTATGCATCCATTCCAATGGATCACTCGATGAAACTTCATGAGGAATACAGATGATCCTCCAGAAACTTCCTTATAGTCAACACCAATGGCCTATCTTGGTTGATTTAAAAATGGTAAAGCTTTTGCTTGAACAGCAAAATGGATACACAAAATTCTCTTGCTTCATCTGCATGTGGGGCAGCAGAGCAAAGCATGATCACTGTGAAACAGGTTCATGTCATCAAGAGGCAGCTTTTCTGCAGGAGCAGCTAATATTCTAATACAACCATTAGTTGGAAAGGACTAAATCGTTCTTCCACCACTTCATACCGAGCTTGGTCTAATGAAGCACTTTGTGAAACCATTAGACACACACACACACACACACACACACACACACACACACAGATAGAGGGTGGTCCATTGATGGTGACCGGGCCAAATATCTCACGAAATTAGCGCCAAACGAAAAAACTACAAAGAACGAAACTTAACTAACTTGAAGGGGGAAACCAAATGGCGCTATGGTTGGCCCGCTAGATGGCACTGCCATAAGTCAAACGGATATCAACGGCGTTTTTTTTAAAATAAGAATCCCCATTTTTATAACATATTAGTGTAGTACGTAAAGAAATATCAATGTTTTAGTTGGACCACTTTTTTTGCTTTGTGATAGATGGCGCTGTAATAGCCATAAACATATGGCTCACAATTTTAGACGAACAGTTGGTAACAGGTAGGTTTTTTAAATTAAAATACAGAACATAGCTACGTTTGAACATTTTATTTCGGTTGTACCAATTTGATACATGTACCTTTGTGAACTTATCATTTCTGAGAACACATGCTGTTACAGCCTGATTACCTGTAAATACCACATTAATACAATAAATGCTCAAAATGATTTCCGTCAGCCTCAATGCATTTAACAATACGTGTAACAACATTCCTCTCAACAGCGATTAGTTCGCCTTCTGTAATGTTCGCACATGCATTGACAATTCGCTGCCACATGTTGTCAGGCGTTGTTAGTGGATCATGATAGCAAATATCCTTCAACTTTCCCCACAGGAAGAAATCCGGGGACGTCAGATCCGGTGAACGTGTGGGCTATGGTATGGTGCTACAACGATCAATCCACCTTCCATGAAATATGCTATTCGATACCGCTTCAACAGAACGAAAGCAGTCTACTGGGCATCCATCATGTTGAAAGTACATCGCCATTCTGTCATGCAGTGAAACATTTTGTAGTAATGTCGGTAGAACATTACATAGGAAATCAGCCTACATTGCACCATTTAGATTGCGATCGAAAAAGTGGAAGCCAATTATCCTTCCTCCCATAATGCTGCACCAGGATACCAAGCAGCATATATATAGCACACGATCATTGGGCATTTTGATCACAATACTCATACATCAACACGATGTCGACCTTTTCCGCAATTGGTAAACTGTCCATTTTAACACGGGTAATGTATCACGAAGCAAATACTGTCTATATTGGCGGAATGTCACGTGATACCATGTACTTATACATTTGTGACTATTACAGCGCCATCTGTCTCAAAACGAAAACAGTGGTCCAACTGTAACATTCATATTTCCATATGTACTACTTGAATGTGTAATAAAAAATGGGGGTTCCTATTTAAAAAAAAAACGCAGTTGATATCCGTTTGACCTATGGCAGCACCATCTAGTGGGCCAACCATAGCGCCATCTGATTTCCCCCTTCAAGCTAGATGAGTTTTGTTCTTTGTATTTTTTTCTGTTTGATGCTTATTTCGTGAAATATTTGGCCGGGCACTATCAATGGAGCACCCCCTGTGTGTGTGTGTGTGTATTCTTTTGATGGCCCCCAATTCGGAAACTTATACATGATTTGGAATTTGTTAAAGTTATGAATTGCATTGAAGCATCTGCCTGGAGCAGCTTTGTCTCTGTTGTCAACAATTTCTTGGGTAGCCACAAAGCACATCATTATGAGGAACTGGTGCAAAACATGCTCAGAAACTTGAAAAGCTAGGGGTTACATGAGCATTAAGATTCACTACCTCCACAGCCATCTTGTAGATTTCCAGACAATCTTGGTGACTACATTGAGGAACAAGGTGAAAGATTCCTTCAAGATTTTCGGGTGATGGAATAACGATATCAAGGTACATGGGACAAGCACATGATGGCACACTACTGCTGATATCTTCAGCGTGACTGTACTGACGATGAACATAAGAGAAAATTATACAGGTGGAGTTTTTTTGTTATGATTTTAAAAGACTGGTTGTTTTTTCCTTTCTTCTTCTATCACATGCTGAATCAACAATGAAACTGCATTTTGGTAATGCAGTTCAAATGTTTTTCTCATTTTCATCTGACTGTGTATACAACGTATCTTATATTATGAATTTCTATTCGTTTGTATATCTACATATTGTCCGTTACCACAATAAATAAATCGAATCTAGCAAAATGAGTGACTTATTCGAATTCAAGGCAATAAAGTTACCCAATTTCACTGACAATTAATTGGTAACAAAATCACTGTTGACCAGTGTAATCATAGACTACAGATAACAATACACTGCCCATGACATCATTACACTGAAACCAACTTCTAAGTCACATGACTCCGAGCAGAATGCACAGTTTCTGTTATCACGCACTGTGTGGAGTGAAGTCGGCACTTACAGTTTTTCTCCTTTATATCTAAAATCAAGTATTGACTTTAAGAAGAAAACAATTTTTTATTGCTAGTACACATATACTAGTGTCCAGAATATCTGATTTCTTCTAAATTCCTAGTATCAGTGTGGTGATAACCGTTTTTACATGTCGCCAGGTGAAACATACTGAGCAGTTCGGGCCAACTGAAGAATAGGTTACAAGCTGTCGGCTTTTACCAATATCGTCATGATTTACTCATTGATATCAATGTCTTTATTTTCGAGCCATAGGTAATAAACTGATTACTTTCTATGTTGAGGCATCATCATTGTAAACTGAAATAAATGAATGTATTTTTAAAAGACAGTGCTAGGTATTTTGTATGATTTTTGTTGCTTATATTAATTTGAACCATTTGTTTGTTCCAATTCATTCAGTACTTATTTTCATTCTTAGTCAGTTTGAGAAATTTCGGAAGAAATGTTTTTCATTCTGTACAATTTTGATCTTTTGATTTTCTTTTATTTATTTATTTATTATTTATTTATTTTCGAGTTCCTTGGATCCTTGACACGAATGTATCGCTAGGATGTAGAATGTGTCAGGTTATTACAGTAATAGCCACATGTAAATGATCATGAGGCAACGAATTTAACATATGTAAGCAGATACATGAAAAGAATATACACGTGTCAAACAATTACACACAAAACTTCAGATAACAACACAGATAATAATACAGTAATGACAGGTTATTGCATAAATAATAGTGCACTGATGACATAGACGATTATATAAACAAATTTAAAGTAATTCATCTAAAAAATATTCTGCCAACAACTGATATGCTAAACTACATAATAAGTTCTGTGAGAAATGCATGAAATTAAACACAAATCCAAGAAGTATCACACATTATCAAAGAATTCCTGTAAAGAATAGAAAGAATTATCCAAAAGATAAAGTTTTAGCTCTGTTTTGGATTTAGTAAGATCCCCAGTGACTGATTTGATATGGACAGGAAGTTTATTGAACGCTTTTATACTTGAATAATGAACTCCTTTCTGTACCATGCTGAGATTTTTTTAAAATCTTTGTGAAGATCATGTTTTCTTCTTGTAACGTGATCATGGTATGCATTATTCATTTTGTAAATTACATAATTTTTGTTCATGAAGCTCATTAATGACAAGATGTATTGACAAGGCATGGTGAGGATACCCAGCTGTTTGAATAAATTACTGCAAGATGATCTAGGATAGACTCCACTCATAGTCCTGATAACTCTCTTCTGTGCACCAAAGACTTTATTTGCTTGTGGTTGATTTCCGCAGAATATGATGCCATATGTCATAAGTAAATGGAAATAACCAATATATGCAGTTTTGATTGTTTCCATGTCACAAACAGATGCAACTGAGCGAATGGCAAATGCTGCTAAATTCAGTCTTTTACATAGGTCAGTGATGTGGACAGACCAGTTTAGTTCATTATCAATATGTAAACCCAGGAATCTGGAGGATACAACTTTCACTATTTCTTTGTCTCCACATTTTATTTCAACGTTTTCCAATTTTTTGTTTACTGTTTGAAACTGAATGAAATGAGTCTTATTAACAAAGAGGGACAGACAATATGCAGTGAACCAATCTAGAACTTCTTGGAATATAGTGGTCGCAGTGTTCTCTAGACTGCAGTTGGGTACCTTATCAGACATTGGCACAGAAAGGGGTAAATTATGCTGCCACAAAAGTCTTTGGGCACCTACCAAACAGCATCAAAAGCCTGACAGATAGCCAACTAACATTTAAAAATAAATTAAAAGAATTTCTAGATGACAACTCCTTCTACTCATTGGCTGAATTTTTAGATATAAAGTAAGTAAAAAAAAAAAAAAAAAAAAAAAAAACTTAATCATTAGTGTCATGCAATATTTTGTGTAATGTAATTTCTTGTACAGACATCTTTTATTAACCTGACACGTTCCACATCATTACGAAGTGTCGTATTCATGATCTATGGAACAAGTATTAATCTAATCTAATCTAATCTAATCTAAACATAATGGTAGTGTCATCTGCAAATAGGGTGAAGTGTTCTTCTTGGGTCACACAGCATGGGAGGTCATTTACAAAGATTAAGAAAAGTAAGGGACTAAGCACCAAGCCCTGCGGCACTCCACATTTTAATGTACCCCAATCAGAGCTGGCAGGCGCATTTCCTCAATTGTTTAATACTACCTTCTGATTTCTGTCATCTAGATACACTCAAGCCACTTCCCTACTTTATCTTTTAAGCCACAATGCTCAGCCTTTCTTAGTAGAATCTTGTGATCTACACAGTCAAATGCTTTTAACAGATCACTAAAGATTACAACTGGTTACATTTTCTTGTCTACTGATTCAAGGAGGTGGCTGACAACTGAGAAAATGGCTTGTTCAATTGAAACACCCTATGGGAATCCAAACTGATTTTTATTAGGGATGTCATATTTATTAAGGAGAGCATTGATTCTATTGTACATAAGTTTCTCAAGGATTTTTGAAAGCCTTGTTAACAATGAAATTGGGCGGTAGTTAGAAACTTCTGCTTTATCGCCCTTTTTGAAGAGTGGCTTAGCAACTGCAAATTTTAGTCTATTAGGGACAGTACCGTGATTTAGAGATTCTGTGACACAGAACTTTAAGAATATATTTGTGGCAATGTTTCATTACTTTGATAGAAATATTGTCCACGCCAGTGGAATTTTTGTTTTTCATTTGGCATATCACCTTCTCAATCTCATCTGCTGTGATGTAGGATACATACATCAGGCTAATGTTTCTCTGCACTACTCTTTGAAGAAGGTTCATGGCTTCATGCATAGACCCTTTACATCCAATTTGATCTGCCGCTGTTGGAAAATGATTGTTGAAGATATTGAAAACTGTTTTCCTCTTCATCTACCATGCTTCCATTGTGACACACTTGGATACTGTCTGTATCGTCTGAAACTTTTCCTGTCCCCCTTTTTACCACCTTCCAGACAGTTTTTATTCTATTTTTTGATCTGTCAATTTCAGATTTGATAAACATACTCTTGGATTTTTTAATAACATTCCTTACGATGTTACAGTACACTCTGTAGTGTTCCCTATACTGAGGTTCATCAGAATTTCTGAGTGAAACATAATGCATTGTCTTTTTCCTATATTAAGTTTTTATTTCCTTAGTGAGCCAGTGTCTCCTACCATCATTTCGATTTGTGCTTTTTGAAATTATCTTAGGAAATACAGCTTTCATTTGTTGGTATGGAACTATTTAGGTCAACTGAAGTACAGGATACGCATCTTATGTACATTGCTATTTTTCGTCTGCACTAGCACTAGTATCCTATGCTCCAGTTGTCCTATGTAAGTCAGCTGAAGTATGAGATATAAATTTTACATATGTCTGCGTTTTCACTTTCGCTGATACTAGTATCAGCTGAAGAAGAGGATGCTAGTAGTAGGTCCCGTTCTTTAGTTGATTTACATTGGTCGACTGAAGAATAGGATACTAGTGCTAGCAAACACGAAAAAGTTGTCATACATTAAATCTGTATCACGTACAGCAGTTAACCTAGACTAATATGTCAAGTGACGTATTCCATGTTAATATTCCTTCTATCCCTTTTCTTTCTTCTTTTTTGCGCTAGCACACCATTGTTCTGTTGAGATATCTAGGTCAATTGGGGAATAGGATACTAGGACTCAAAGAAGCGATATACTTAACATTATTTTCGAAATATTTCATCTGTTTTCTTTGTCCTGCTTTCCTTTGTTGCTTAACATTGGTCTTTGCTGTTAAATCTGTGCAATACATCATCTCTGGTAACTTATGACGTCATAGGTCAAAGCCAATAGGGTGCATCCAATTCTTCAGTAATGCCAGCAGTTCTGTTTACAATGACCAAAGCTACAGTTCTTTGGTGAATGCTTGTTTTTGTGGGCTGTTAAGTACAACATTTCCACAGGAAACATTACTTTTCTCACCCTTCCTCAACAAAATGTGTAAAATACTCAGTTATGCTTTTGTAACAAATGGAATCCTTTTATAACGATAAGTTCCGGCTTTTACGCAAAATAAGCGTTCATACTTTATGACTTTGCCACTAAGTGACTCTGTGGATTATAAAAGCCTCCGACTCCACCCATCTGCTTCGATCCATGACGTCATCAGTATGGCGGAAATGACCATTCTCAGCGCCTCCATTATTGCGTCAATACATAAAAAGAAAAATTCGGAGTAGGTATTAAAATCCATGGAGAAGAAATAAAAACTTTGAGGTTCGCCGATGACATCGTAATTCTGTCAGAGACAGCAAAGGACTTGGAAGAGCAGTTGAACGGAAGGGATAGTGTCTTGAAAGGAGGATATAAGATGAACATCAACAAAAGCAAAACGAGGATAATGGAATGTAGTCGAATTAAGTCGGGTGATGCTGAGGGAATTAGATTAGGAAATGAGACACTTAAAGTAGTAAAGGAGTTATGCTATTCAGGGAGCAAAATAACTAATGATGGTCGAAGTAGAGAGGATATAAAATGTAGACTGGCAATGGCAAGGAAAGCGTTTCTGAAGGAGAGAAATTTGTGGAGTATAGATTTAAGTGTCAGGAAGTCATTTCTGAAAGTATTTGTATGGAGTACAGCCATGTATGGAAGTGAAACATGGACGATGAATAGTTAGGACAAGAAGAGAATAGAAGCTTTCCAAATGTGGTGCTACAGAAGAATCTTGAAGATTAGATGGGTAGATCACATAACTAATGAGGAAGTATTGAATAGAATTGGGGAGAAGAGAAGTTTGGGGCACAACTTGACCAGAAGAAGGGATCGGTTGGTAGGACATGTTCTGAGGCAACAAGGGATCACCAATTTAGTATTGGAGGGCAGCTTGGAGGGTAAAAATCGTAGAGGGAGACCAAGAGATGAATACACTAAGCAGATTCAAAAGGATGTATGTTGCAGTAGGTACTGGGAGATGAAGAAGCTTGCACAGGATAGAGTAGCATGGAGAGCTGCATCAAACCAGTCTCAGGACTGAAGACCACAAAACAACAACAACTACATAAAAACGACAACAAACACGAAAATACATATAAATAAGACAGTAACATCTTCCTCCAAAAATATAATCTATTGGGACAAGTGTGGGAAATTGATGGTTTTTAGAGTGGGGACAAGCTAAATATGAACGTATAAAAAAGCACATCACAATCCCAAACCACACAAAACGACGACAAAAAACGTAGAAAAATAACACAAAATTCTCATATTCCGCTACACCCACAAATTACACGGGAATCGGTCACTTCCCTTCACGTATAGCTCAACCACAATTGTCGATACCGCAAAATAAAAACCTACAACTACAGAAATTACAATTGGACCGCAACTATCGATAACACAATACTAACACCTAAAATAACAAAAATTGGAAAATGACACTTCCATTGACCTACATAGGTCAACCACAACGGTACCAAAACACAGCAATTACACGAATTGGAACTGAACATGTCCCTTGCCCTATATAGGTCAATTACAGAAGACGAAACAGAAACACATACAGCTACGACACACATTGGAATCAAACAGTTCCCTTGACCTACATAGGTCAACAACAGTTACTAATACCAAATATACAGCCATGACGACAAAAATTGGAATCAGACACTTCACTTCACCTGTATAGGACAACCACAGCTGACGATACCAAAAAACAAACACCTACAACTCTGACAAATAAAACCAAACCCACAGCACATCAAAACCCCACAAAACATCACAACTCGCAAACAAAAAACGACTACTTACTACAAACAATTTCCGCCGTTACACGCTAGGTTAGCTATCCCAATCAAACACAAACACACACACACACACACACACACACACACACACACACACACACACAAACAAACAAATGCACAACCAAAGAAACTCCCAAACTAGCCATAACCCACCAACACCCCCCCCCCCCCCCCCACAACAAAAACAAAAGACCACCAGCAAATAAAAAAACACAAAATAAATGCAACTCAGTCACACATTACAACTCAAAAACAACAGCAACAAAACAGATCCTCTGCAACAAAATCTTAAAACATCCCCCCCAACCCACTAAAATGCACAACTATTACCCACAACCCCCCCCCCCCCAACACATACAAACCCCCCCAACTTATCACTCTTCGCCTGTACATCTTAATAACTGCCCTCAAAAAAACGCAAAAAATTCAATACTCCCCAGGGACACTCTTCCACCAGCAATACTGATCTAAATGAGATTGCAGGTTATAAGAGCGCCTATTCTCCCTCCCTATGACTGATTTAACCGCTCCGCAAAACCCCACTATTGTATTAGTACATGCCCCAGTTTCGTAATTTTTGAACTCTAAAACAAGGTTTACAACCAGATGATCATAACCCCTCTTCCTCAGCCCCTATATGATGAAAAAACATCTGACAACACTACAGTACTCCCCTCCTCTACATACTCTTCAATTAACCCCACCAATTCCCTCTTAGTATGCCGCCCTTTCATGCCCCTCGACGCTTATAACTGCCATCTGATTTCTGTAAAAATTGTAAATAGTCTTTCGCTCCCTGTACTTTACCCCTGAAACCTTTATAATTTGAAAGAGAGTATTCCAGTCAACATTTTCAAAAGCTTTCTCTAAGTCTACAAATGCTAGAAACGTAGGTTTGCCTTTTCTTAATCTTTCTTCTAAAATAAGTCGTAAGGTCAGTATTGCCTCACGTGTTCCAATATTTCTACGGAATCCAAACTGATCCTCCCCGAGGTCCGCATCTACCAGTTTTTCCATTTGTCTGTAAAGAATTCGCATTAATATTTTTCAGCTGTGACTTATTAAACTGATAGTTCAGTAATTTTCACATCTGTCAGCACATGCTTTCTTTGGGATCGGAATTATTATATTCTTCTTGAAGTCTGAGGGTTATTTCACCTGTCTCATACATCTTGCTCACCAGATGGTAGAGTATTGTCAGGACTGGCTCTCCCAAGGCTGTCAGTAGTTCCAATGGAATGTTGTCTACTCCCGGGGCCTTGTTTTGACTCAGGTCTTGCAGATCTCTGTCAAACTCTTCACACAGTATCGTATCTCCCATTTCATCTTCATCCTCTTCCATTTCCATAATATTGCCCTCAAGTACATTGCACCTTGTATAGGCCCTCTATATACTCCCTCCACCTTTCTGCTTTCCCTTCTTTGCTTAGAACTGGGTTTCCATCTGAGTTCTTGATATTCATACAAGTGCTTTCCTTTCTCCAAAGGTCTCTTTAATGTTCCTGTAGGCAGTATCTATCTTACCTCTAGTGAGATAACCCTCTACATCCTTTCATTTGTCCTCTAGCCATCCCTGCTTAGCCATTTTGCACTTCCTGTCTATCTTGTTTTTGGGCCGTTTGTATCCCTTTTTGCCTGCTTCATTTACTGCATTTTTATATTTTCTCCTTATAACAATTAAATTCAATATTTCTTCTGTTACCCAAGGATTTCTACTAGCCTTCGTCATTTTACCTACTAGATCCTCTGCTGCCTTCACTACTTCATTCCTCAGAGCTACCCATTCTTCTTCTACTGTATTTCTTTCCCCCATTCCTGTCAATTGTTTCCTTATGCTCTCCCTGAAACTCTGTACAACCTCTGGTTCTTTCAGTTTATCCATGTCCCATCTCCTTAAATTCCCACCATTTTGCAGTGTCTTCAGTTTTAATCTACAGTTCATAACCAATAGATTGTGATCAGAGTCCACGTCTGCCCCTGGAAATGTCTTACAATTTAAAACCTGGTTCCTAAATCTCTGTCTTACCATTATGTAATATATCTGAAACCTGTTAGTATCTCCAGGATTCTTCCATGTATACAACCTTCTTTTATGATTCTTGAAGCAAATGTTAGCTATGATTAAGTTGTGCTCTGTGCAAAATTCTACCAGGTGGCTTCCTCTTTCATTTCTTTGCCCCAATCCATATTCACCTACTATGTTTCCTTCTCTCCATCTTCCTATTACCGAATTCCAGTCACCCATGAGTATTAAATTTTTGTCCCCATTCACTATCTTAATAATTTCTTTTATTTCATCACACATTTTTTCAATTTCTTCGTCATCTGCAGAGCTAGTAGGCATGGGCTTTGTGTCTATCTTGGCTACAATAATGCGTTCACTATGCTGTTTGTAGTAGCTCACCCACACTCCTATTTTTTATTCGTTATTAAACCGATTCCTGCATTACCCCTATTTGATTTTGTATTTATAACCCCGTATTCACCTGACCAGAAGTCTTGATCCTCCTGCTACCAAACTTCACTAATTTCCACTATATCTAACTTTCACGTATCCACTTTCCTTTTTAAATTTTCTAACCTACCTGCCCAATTAAGGGATCTGAGATTCCACACTCCGATCCATATAACACCAGTTTTTTTTCTCCTGATAACGACGTCCTCTTGAGTAGTCCCCGCCCGGAGATCCGAATGGGGGACAATTTTACCTTTGGAATATTTTACCCAAGAGGATGCCATCATCATTTAATTATACAGTAAAGCTGCATGCCCTTGGGAAAAATTATGGCCAATGTTTCCCCTTGCTTTCAGATGTTCGCAATGAAATTTCTTCATTTCATTTCAGTCAATTACCTTGGGCGAACACACACCAAAACCAGATGAGTGACGGGTGGGGTGTTGCATGGTTCGCTCAACTAGAACAGATTTTTGTAAATATAATTAACAATCTATGTCAGAAGTAGATCTGCACCACGAAGGACTCACTCAAGACCTACTGGGTGTGTTTTTTTAATGCTGTGATAAGTCGTGGAGGGGCAGCGTATCAGTCCAGCAGTCTGAAGCAGCTTCCGAGATGTTTTTGGTACACATTCAGATTGGTGCATCTACTAGTACTGACTGCCCTGCCAATTTAATAAGTAACAACTATGTTTACATATCTCATCCAGTTTGGTTTGCAAGACTGAACAAAAACCGGAGTGCCCCCTTTCACAAATTTCACCATGTTCTAAAATTTCTAGTACTGGTGTCTTGAACAGAAAAGCAGAGGGGGCTTATCTGTTATACCCAATGATCATGTTTATCGGTGCAAAATGGACCAGAAAGTATTAGACAAATGTCCATTTTTAATGTGGCAAACCCTTTTTAAAAAATTGGCTACCTTAGCTTTGCAGGACATAAGGGGTGACGTTTTCCTTCAGCTGAATAAACATGCTTCAAACAGTCATCTCCTTGATAACCACATACATCAACTGAAAAAAAAAGCTGTACTGATTGAGCATTGTGAAATAAGGCAACATGATGAAGTGAGGCTCCACAGCAAGGAGTATCACCATTCTCTGCTTAGAGGTGTCCACACAAAAATACTTTTGTTTAATAATGAGGGATTTTGTGATTGTTTTGAAAATAGAATTGCATACACATATGGTGGCACCTACAGCTGCAAAAGTCAGGTCATGTGCAGCTGAACTGTAGTTTGTTTGTGTTAAATAAATTAATGAATTTGAGTTCCTGCATTTTTCTTAAACTCTGTTTAATTAATGCCTTATATTTTTTTCAGCGTGTAATTCATAATATCAGTTTCCAAATTTCTATGCTATAAAACCGTTTCATCATTCTAATGTTTAAGATAATTGAACAATTTTTTTCTTCCCCCCTAATATGGAGTTTCCACTGCAGGAAAAATTGGATTAAATAAAGCTGATTGTAAAATATTTGTGTTTAGTGACACAGTACTAAATTTCCACAGTACAAGGATTTAAGTTATGCATACGTTTTTCTGTAATAAGTCAAGATCTTGTATTATTACCATCAGTACTTTCATTTTTCTTTTGTGTTAACTGTTTATTTTAGAATTTTCTTCAACTTTTTCGCAACAGGTCACAAACTTAAAATGTTGCCATCAGAAATGTACTCCCCCCTGACACTTTATTAGCCTATTGCATATTAGTTATGACACTGATAATAATCCTGTTAAAAAAGGCTGTTTACCTTATTCTTTCAAAAGAGCAGTTTACCTATAAGATATATACAATAATATGAAGACAAACACAGTGGTATCAAGCTTAATTAATATTTATATAATGTGTTTAGGGTGTACATTGCTGTCCATGCAAATCAAGTTTTCTTGGTATGTGTGCGTGTTTTTTCGACATTAGTGTTGGCATATTTTCACTCAGATGTAAATGAATCCTCTGGGGCAAGACATTTTACATAAATAGTTTTGCCTGTGTAGTAAATAGTGCCTATTCACCAGAAGTGTGCAGCAAGATTATTGTGTAAAACAGATAACTACACATTGTGCAGAATGCTTTTAAGGCTCTTGGAATTCTTACTCCTCAATACCTATACTCCTTAACGGTTTTTCTTACTGACAAAAAAAAGGTTTCAGTTGAACTATGATGTTCTTAACACAATACAAGGCAATTGTAATCATTTTTATGTGCACTTAGCAGTTTTGTCCAGTTCTGAGAGGAGTAATGGATTCTGCTGCAAAGGTATGGTATTCAGCAAGCTCCCATCTAACATCAAGCAAGAAATTGAGAATTTCTACTAATTCAAAACAAGACTATCAGCTAATCTTTTTGTTATTTGAAGTGTATGGTCAATAATTAAAAAGTTTTATTCAAGAATATCAAGAATTTTATTCACTGTAGATCATTATACAATGATATTGACTTCGTCATACAAGATGTACTAGTACATACAGAACAATAAAATAAACTTCTGTCAATACATTATAGAATACATTTGAAGCATGGTAGTGTACCAAATTACAAAGGATAGCTTTTAAAAGTTAATGCAATAAGCTATCTTATAATCTAATATAATATGGTATTTTATTGCTTATAGTATAAACTTTCTAATTACACATGATTAACCACAGCACAAAATAATATATTTAACTGCAGACAACTTTTAAATGCTTATATTCTCCTCAGGCATCTCAAAGAATTCTTTAATGTCATCAATGGATGATCTGACAGCCAGCTGTACCACTTAATTTTAAAAGAATTTGTATCCATAGACTGAACATTAACTGGCAGTTTATTGAACATTTTGAGTGGGTTAACATTGTGGAAATTTCCTGTTCTCGCTAATCTGTTGCGCAGTATGTCTAAATTACCATTAGCCCTGGTGTTGTGTTCACATATTTACCTTCTGGCAATAAATTCTGAAATATTATTTTTAATATAGAGTACAGACACATAGATGTATAAATTTATAATTGAAAGTATTCTGAGTCTGGAAAAAAAGAGGACGACAGTGCTCCCTATGACCTCTTTTACATATTATACGTATGACTTTTTCTTGTAATTTCAATATGTTTTTGATGTGAGGGGAGTGCCCCCATATAATCAGACCATATGAAATATGTGACTGGAATAGTCCAAAGTATGTCACTCTGAGGTACTCCAAGCTCACTACCTCCCTTAGTTACAAGAGAAGGTATGCCACCTGACATATTTTTTCACATACATGATTGACATGTTCCTCCCAATATAGTTTTGAATACCTAAGAGTTTTACTGACTTATTGCCTACTTCATTTGATGTTCCCATTAAAAGTTGTTGTGTTTTGTCAGGGTTGCATAGGAGCTTATTGGCTGCAAACCAGTCCAGGGCCTTATCTAGTGTTTCTTTTGTTAGGTTATTCAGATCTGAAATGTTCTGATGTGTGGTAAGTAGTGTTGTATCGTCAGCATAACACACAACAGGGTGAGCTATATTTTTAGGTAAATCATTAATAGCGACAATGAAGAAGAAGGGTCCAAGAATACACCCTTGTGGTACACCTGTGCTGATTTCCATGATGGAAGAATTTAAATTTCTGACTGAAACAAATTGTTTTTGGTTACTTAAATAAGAATTTATCACAGATAAAGTGCTCCCTCTCACCCCATAAAACTCTAGTTTCCCCAGTGGTATGTCAACAGGAATGCAATTGAAAGCTTTGCTTAGGTCACATAATACCAGTGATACCATGTTATTATTTTCAAAAGCTGTTAAGGTTTGGTCAATGATTTCCAAGATGGCTCCTGTTGTGTTCTTCCCCTTTTGAAAGCCAAACTGATTGTTACATAGGATATAGTGTTTTTCAAAGAAGTTGCTTATTTGTGTGTGTATCAGTGCCTCAAATACCTTTGAGAATATTGGAACAATGGAGACTGGTCTGTAGCTTTGGGGGAGATGTTTGTCTCCTTTTTTTAAAAACTGGGACAACTTTTGATACCTTGAGTGCATCCGGAAAAACTCCAAATTCCACACATTTATTAAAAATATAAGCTAATTGTTTGGCGATTGAGTGTATTGTCTTTTTAATTATATTATTTGATAATCAATAACAGTCCATACTTTTAGAACCTGAAAATTTGGATACAGCTTTTATAACATCAGCAGGTGTGACAGCCCTCCGTTGAAATGCCAGGTTAACAGGCAGTGGTGTTCCAACAAGGTTCATTGCAGATGAATTTGTTGCTTTGATACTGTTACTTGTTTCTTTAACTGAGTTTAAAAAGTACTCATTTAATTCTTCAGGATCAAGCAGAGCTGTTTCTGTGCATTTCGGTGTATTCTCTTGTTTTATTATTTGCCAGGCTGCCTTTCATTTATTGGAAGCTCTTTCTATATAGTTCTCCACTGCTTGCTTTTTTGCCAGAAGAAGTTTAGCTTTATAGTATTTTTTGCATTTCAGATATGACCTTTGAATGTTCACACTCTGTTCTGTCCCTTGGTCAGAGGCTTGTTTATGCATCTGGTACAGCATATGCAAGTTTCCTCTAATTTCTACTACCTCTTGTGTGAACCAGTTCAGACTTTTCTTTTTCATTTCATTTGGATATCAAATTTTTTTTTTCCTGGTGAGCAAGAATACCATAAATCTGTGTACTTTTTAAGAAAGTTACTAAAGCTAATTTCAGCTTCCCTTTTTCCAGATTGACAATCATACATAAAGTCCCAATCTGCACTT
This sequence comes from Schistocerca gregaria, assembly GCF_023897955.1. Classification (NCBI taxonomy): domain Eukaryota; kingdom Metazoa; phylum Arthropoda; class Insecta; order Orthoptera; family Acrididae; genus Schistocerca; species Schistocerca gregaria. The sequence goes on along the minus strand of NC_064921.1, from coordinate 60,917,667 downwards.
CCTAATCTATCAACAAACATATTTATGTACTCTTCCTTCTGTCTTCGTACCATTACTACTTTAGATTCTTCAGTTTTAACTGGCTGCTCTTACAGAGTGTAAGGAGTAGTGGCTCATGATCTGCAAGTCCACTTCCTGCAAGTCTAACTGTAAAATCCTCCCTATGGAAATTCACAATAATATTGTCTATACAGGCATTCTTACGTGTAGCAGAGTTATTTGTACAATAGAGGTCTAATGATCTTAGCAAATTCAAAAATGTCCTAGCAACTGGTCTCTGTGTGTTTACCATTTCTATGTTGAAATCACCACATATAGCAATTCTCGTTTTACTCTTCAATATTTTTTAAATTATTAATTCACATTTTTCAATAAACAAATTTACATCACCATCTGGCGACCTATATAGACTAACTACCACTATATTTTCATTCATTAGTTTTACACAACTAAACTTCCCAACTAGTTCTGAGGAGTATGTAGATACATCAATTCTGGAAAACATTACTCCTTCATTGACAAAAATTCCCGCCCCACCATTCTTTCTCTGTTTTCTACATATCATGTCTCCCACAACATACCCTTGGGGAATGAACATATTTACTTGTTCCTGTGTTAACCAGTGCTGAGATACACATATAACATCTACATGCTCAGTGTTACATAAACGTTCTAATTCTAAAATTTTATTTCTAATACATTGTATGTTAACTTGTAGAAAAGTTAGTAGTTTGTCTCTGTCTGTATTTCTCTGAGAGCAATTTGACTTTATATTTGAAGTTGTAGGTTCCATGAATGTCTTTAATCTTGATGCACTGTGATCATACGTGTTATGATAGTCACATACCTGTTCATCCACTTGATGACTCACTTTGTTAACTGCTTTCGTCTGTGAAACCACTGCTGATCCCACCAAAAATCCTGGTCCCTCGGTTGTGGTTTCTTTTTTTGGGTTGACTGCCGTACTCCACGTGTTGGTATTCTCATCCCTTGAGCTTGATTTGCTGTTCTTCTTTTTGCAAGTAGATCTCTCTTCTTGTATGGTGCCTTCTTTCCTGCCACCTCATTTGCTGCTTCTTCAAACTTTTGCACTGTCCTCTTGGGTAAGTTTATTGCTTGAGTGATTGTCCTCTCCACACAAACAGAGTTCACTTTTAAGGATTCTGTTGTCATTTGTGCTGGAGTTGTGTCAGTAACAATTCTCACTGATTCTTTATCTGACACTTCAATATCTTTCCATTTAAGTTCTATTGCTGTTTTGTACACTTTCCTGTTTCTTTCCACTGATTCATAAATCCTTGTGGCAATTAGTTCTTTACCAGTTGCAGTAAGGTGTTGTCCATGTGCTGCATAAAGCTCCTTGTTACTAGGAGTATCAATATAAGAAGTGTTATGGAAGCCTTTCACTATTTTTTTTAGTTTTCTGTTTGCAGATTTGGTTACATAGTAGATATGAACGTGTGTTGTAAAGCTATATAGCAAATAGTAATGCACTGCAAGCAAGACTCAGTATTTGCAGATATAAATAGCTATTTTGTTTGCAAAGTCCAATTGTAATCAAGTTAGTATTAAGCTACCAGTGGGACGCAAACAGCAAGTATTTAGTGTAACTGTGGATGCAGCAGCTTTTTTCAAAGTAGCAACTTTCTTTTTCTTTAATTAATTAGTTGCTCTAGGTATGAATGTAACTATTCAGTATAGAGATTAGCACATTGATTGTTGTTACTGTAGATCTTGTCTCATTGCACATCTCTAATTGTTCTCCGTCTATAGTGTAATTTTGTTGGAGATCAACTCTTGTGCTTTGTATTAGCAGCATAATTAATGACTTTCATATACACTCCTGGAAATTGAAATAAGAACACCGTGAATTCATTGTCCCAGGAAGGGGAAACTTTATTGACACATTCCTGGGGTCAGATACATCACATGATCACACTGACAGAACCACAGGCACATAGACACAGGCAACAGAGCATGCACAATGTCGGCACTAGTACAGTGTATATCCACCTTTCGCAGCAATGCAGGCTGCTATTCTCCCATGGAGACGATCGTAGAGATGCTGGATGTAGTCCTGTGGAACGGCTTGCCATACCATTTCCACCTGGCGCCTCAGTTGGACCAGCGTTCGTGCTGGACGTGCAGACCGCGTGAGACGACGCTTCATCCAGTCCCAAACATGCTCAATGGGGGACAGATCCAGAGATCTTGCTGGCCAGGGTAGTTGACTTACACCTTCTAGACCACGTTAGGTGGCACGGGATACATGCAGACGTGCATTGTCCTGTTGGAACAGCAAGTTCCCTTGCCGGTCTAGGAATGGTAGAACGATGGGTTCGATGACGGTTTGGATGTACCGTGCACTATTCAGTGTCCCCTCGACGATCACCAGAGATGTACGGCCAGTGTAGGAGATCGCTCCCCACACCATGATGCCGGGTGTTGGCCCTGTGTGCCTCGGTCGTATGCAGTTCTGATTGTGGCGCTCACCTGCACGGCGCCAAACACGCATACAACCATCATTGGCACCAAGGCAGAAGCGACTCTCATCACTGAAGACGACACATCTCCATTCGTCCCTCCATTCATGCCTGTTACAACACCACTGGAGGCGGGCTGCTCGATGTTGGGGCGTGAGCGGAAGACGGCCTAACGGTGTGCGGGACCGTAGCCCAGCTTCATGGAGACGGTTGCGAATGGTCCTCGCCGATAACCCAGGAGCAACAGTGTCCCTAATTTGCTGGGAGGTGGCGGTGCGGTCCCCTACGGCACTGCGTAGGATCCTACGGTCTTGGCGTGCATCCGTGCGGCGCTGCGGTCCGGTCCCAGGTCGACGGGCACTTGCACCTTCCGCCGACCACTGGCGACATCGATGTACTGTGGAGACCTCACGCCCCACGTGTTGAGCAATTCGGTGGTACGTGCACCCGGCCTCCCGCATGCCCACTATACGCCCTCGCTCAGAGTCCGTCAACTGCACATACGGTTCACGTCCACGCTGTCGCGGCATGCTACCAGTGTTAAAGACTGCGATGGAGCTCCGTATGCCACGGGAAACTGGCTGACACTGACGGCGGCGGTGCACAAATGCTGCGCAGCTAGCGCCATTCGACGGCCAGCACCGCGGTTCCTGGTGTGTCCGCTGTGCCGTGCGTGTGATCATTGCTTGTACAGCTCTCTCGCAGTGTCCGGAGCAAGTATGGTGGATCTGACACACCGGTGTCAATGTGTTCTTTTTTTTCCATTTCCAGGAGTGTATTTAATGGTTTGTTACCTGGAAGAAGAGGACATAAATCGGTCATATTAAATACTGATATTTGTAATTTTTCATATGTGTAAAACAGCTGTACACTTAAAATTTAATTATCATCACTCACCTTACCAAGCAATTGTAATAGCTGTCTTGTTTTCAGCAAAAAGTCAGTAATAGTAAATGAAAACATAACAAGGTTTTTTTCCTTCTGAAAGGTGAAGAGGTTGGGTTCGAGATTGTGGAGTTTATAGGCAAGAGGTGGAAGAAGTACACAAATCACAAAGAGTTGGGTGTAACTTTGAGACCAGTATGCAATCCCAAATCATTTGGAGTAGAATATTATCTGGGTATCTGCACAGTAGCACTGAAGTTGCTCCACAAGTGGTTCAGTATACGTGTGCTTTTTTCATGTGCTCTGTCTGACAGCAGCCTCCTTGTAATCATCGAATACTCGAACAATGTTTCTCACTTGTGTACAGTGAACTTAACTTTCGTTTTTTGTTTTATTTCTAATTTTCTTATGTTCTTTGGGAGTATACACAGGAGTTCATCTAATGTTCTACATCAATTTGTGAGTGCTTTGGCCATGATTTTTTTCCCTTGCTACTGGTCTTTTCCATAATACTACTTTCTTATTGCATTTAAATAAAAACATAAAATTGTTGTCATTGTTGTTGTTGTTGTTGATTATTATTATTATTATTATTATTATTATTATTAACAACATAGAGATGTATACATCTCAAGATAATACAGTCTGTATGCATCTGAGGATAATCATAATCATGATTTATTGGTTCTTTCCGAACTGCTACACACTTAAGTCATGTACTGAATATAGGGAAAATCAAATTTCAGTTCATGAATTAAAGTAACAGACACCACAACCTAAATGGTAGAAATTATCCATGATAACAGATTAAATTCATGAAAGATGTTTTGTTGATAATTTAGCTGATATCTATGAAACACTTTTCTGGTATAATGCTGTTCTTAACTGAGACATGGGTATTATTGATGTTTCTTGTGTTGTGGCTACAGACATGTTTATTTTGTTGTTGGTCCCAAAATCTGTTTAAAACATATTCAGTAGCAAAGAGGATACAATCATATACGAGGGCTATTTGGAAAGTATCCAAATCTACTCTTTATGTTCTTTTCATTATGAGTTGTTATTGGTCTGACAGGCACTGGTGAAGGCTGTGGGATGTTAAGAAATTTGGCCAAGTTCAGTTTGTGGAAGAGGGTGGTGGCTGATGGTGTGGCTGCTTGGGGAGCAGCGGAGGGACAGGAAGGGAAACACCACTGTTCAGGCAGTTTAGGAGCAGGTGGGATAAATTTTTGAGGTGAAATCTGGCATGTTGTTGCAGTCTGAAGTTGGTTTGGTGAATGATACCATCAAAGAAAACATGAAGGGCAGATAATGGCAGAATTTTGTAGGAGGAGAGAGGTCTGGTGGAGTGGAAAGTGACAGATGAGGCATATAGGTCACAGATTAGTTGGGTAAGTGCAAGAGTTTGCAGTATTTGAAACTGTAACGGACCCTGGTGTAGAGTAGTATTACATCCAGAAACAGGGACTTTCAGTGTTAGGCCTTTGGAAGTAACTCCAAGGGACTAGCAGTTTCAAGAAACAGAATGTGGGACCTTAGCTATGATAGTGCAAAAGCGTTTTCGAAAAGAACATATGTGTAATGTGCTGGAAATCATCATGGAGTGTTAGAAATTGTGGGAGATGCAAAAACAAGAGGCAGAGGGTGAAAAAAGGTAGAAAAATGGAAGAAAAGCAAGGAAAAATTCGGAAAAATCAGAAAATTTTGTACGAAAATCATGAAAACATACAATGGTTAACAAGAGTGGTCTTACAATATGAAAGAATGATTGAAAAAGATAAAATCTATAGTGAAGGTCATGAAAAGAGACAAAATTTTAAACACTGAAAGAGAAAATCATAGGAGAAAATGTAAACTGCCTTGCTAGGCAAATAAATTGAGGAGGAGGTGGCAGTAAAAGTCAATCACAGTGGTTGGACAAAAAACAAACACACAAAAAAGTGAAAGTATTGCATATAAACAAGATAAGGGAAGTGTCGGAAAGAAAATAGCTGTCAAATTTGCAAATAAGTAGGCAAGAAACAATTGGGAGAAGGCCCTGCAGTGTAGTGAACTGTACACAAATTGTTACAGGCAAATTTGTAAATGGAAGTATCTGGCAGATTAAAACTGTGTGCTGGACCTTTGCCTTTAGCAGGCAAGTGCTCTACTATCTGAGCCACCCAGGTAAAGGTCCTGAGTCCAAGTCTCGATCCGGCACACAGTTTTAATCTGCCAGGAACTTTCATATCAGAGCACACTCAGCTGCAGAGTGAAATTCTCATTCTGGAAATTCCTAAATAACTGTGGAATTGTTGTATGCAAATAACAATGGGCCAATATATGTGCATGGAAATCAGTACTACAAAAGATGTAGGGGCAAAGTGTTCATTAATCTGGGTGGTACAGAAAACTAAATGATCAAACTACTAGCACATAAGGCAGAAAACAGACAACAGTTTGAATAAGACGAACAACAACAAATAATGACAAGAGGGTTACATGAGGAGGAATGATGGCCACATCGGCTTATGTAACAATGAAAATAATCAGTTTTGGACAATATAATGTGATTGGATTCTCACGTATTTGGTTCTCGCCACCCACCTGACCTTAATTTACATTAATTCTTTCCATCTCAGCATTTCTTCATAGTAACTATTCCATTTTTCACTCTATTTTAGTTTTCCACATATTTCATTTTCTAACCTGTCTATTTCTCCTATCCCCCTCCCACCTCTGTTACATACAATGCACTTAGCTTTTTGTTCTTATTAACTTGTGCACGATGCTTTAGCAGTAACCTATGTCTTGCATTTTACCTCATCCTCCACTTTTAAGCTCTCAGGTTTTCAAATCTCGTTTGGTGCAATCCCCAACAATCAATCTTCCCTCTCATCCCATCTGGTTAGTCTCCAGGGAGACACATAGTTAAGGTATATCTTTCCATCAACCTCACCAGTCCTTTTCCTTCACCCTCTTCATTCCCCTTCAACTCTTCTGCTGGAAGAAGGAACCACTGGCTCCGAAAGCTTGCATAAGTTAAATCTTTTTGTGTGTGTGTTCTCCTGCTGCTGCTTGGTAAGTAGATCGTTTTTAAAAAAAAATATTTGGGTGTGTAATTCCTGATGAGATTGTGTCTAACAAAGATCTAGTAAAGGGACTCCTATAATTCTTCAAGGATACTGACTGACATTACAAGAATGGCAGGAAAAGATAATGCACAACACAGTAACCTTGTGTTGGTGTGAGCAACAGGGAGCTAAATTTGATATTGTATTGTCTCCCTGATCAAATAAAATCAATTCCCCACATGGACCTCTGGTACTTGCAAGCTTGCTCAATTAATGACCAGGTTTCAGTGGTTCTGATACAATGGCACAGACTGGAGTGGTGTCATTGAATCACTTGAAAAATCAGATCAGTATAATGTGCAAGGCGGATCATTATGAACTCAAAGTGCATGGTTACCTTATAGTCTTTGAACTGAAAGTTAAATAAGAATTTCTGTTGGTGACAATATGATGGTCAGTTGCACCAACAATGTCTATCTGCTATCTTCATTCAAGTTTGAATAATAGGCCAATCTTCAATTTTATGTAGCTAGACAATATCTTAACACCTCAGATCAAATTCACCCAGTGGGTTAATGAGGAGGGACAGTATGTCGAAGAGCCTGGATGTGGTTTTTAGGTGGTTTCCCAACCCGATTAGGTGAATACCAGGCTAGTACATGTATTACCTCAGTTACAAGACTCACAAACAGTTCAAAAATGTTTACACACTTTCACATGGAATAACACTAAACACTGATAGATGGGGTACAAAAATTCCATCATGGGAGCGGAGGAGGACCATGTGGAAACAGGACGGGTATCTGACTACTCTCATCTCCAAAAATGTCAAATCATGATTAACATGTCAACCCTGTCAAGAAATGGGATGATACCAGCAAAATAAGGAAGAAGAGATAATATTTGAAAAAAGCCATCCATTTTCATTGTTTAAACTATCTTTATGATCGAAATTATATTACATTTTATGGCACATATATACAACAAAGAACATCACAATATAGTTTTCTTATGTTGGTTCAAAATTCCAATGACATCATTTGAAAGAAGAAAAGAACACTTGCATTATAATGGACAATAATTACTTATAAAATTGCTACACAGAAATTTGTGTATGCATGATGATTTCTGTTCATGGCTGCTTCCCATTTACAGTAAATTTTTTTGTGCTTTTACACCATATCACATTCTTCTTTGCTAAAATACTTTATGTTTCAATCCCTCTTCAGGGATCTTTTACGAGATGGTTCTGGTGTATCCTGAATGCTCAACACTTGAAAAACAATTGTATTTTCACTTACAAAAAGGCTCTTTTCCCACACTTTTTCGGAGAAGTGGAGTAATTGGCGAAAAATCTTCTGCTGCCATTCGTGCCCTGGTGAGTACTAATAGGAGCTGGGGATTTTTATAAAAATGTTACTGAGTATTTGTCCTGACTGCTGTTTATATTCCTCACACAGCATAGCCTACATACTTACTTCCTTTGTAGCAGATAGCCACAATGCCCACAAGCCTGTAGCCATCGTCTCTATCAATAATTCACTCATTCTTCTAGGTTTCAACTGCCACTCAGAGTTTCCTTTTACATGTATTACTTTCTTTAGCTATAACTCTTATGTTATTAAAATCTATAACTCTGTCACACCCGTCTTGGTGCTCCTGTACTGCAGACTTTAACCTTTGTTGTAAATGTGTGTGGCATTCATGCTCTTTAACATGTTACTTAAATATCTTCCCAGTTTTGCCTATATATTCAGTAACGCAATCACATATCATTTCCTCTACTCCTGTGATGTTGGAGCAATTACTGTTATACATTCTAAATGTGAGAAAATCTTTTATTTTGTACTGACTGAAAAACTAACCCTTGTGCCATTCTTATAGAGGATTGTCCCTAACTGTTTGATTACTTTATTAACAACTTGTAACTTTACAGAATGTGAGGAAGCTTCTTCATTCATCTTGTTTATGGTTAATCCTCAAAATGTTGTATGGAAATGCCAGCTGCTAATGACAACAAAAGTGAGCAACATCGTGACAGTGTTCACAAAACTCTCTTTTATGATTAAAATAAGCTGAGTCACTTGCAGATTTTCACCAGCTCACATATATCCATAGCAATTTTGCCTCCAATAAACTCCACAGTATCTGCTACTGGAATGACAGAAGAAAGGGCTTTCACATCAAAGCTCAGCAGGATGACAGTTGTGGATACCTTAACTATGCGTACTGTTTATAACAAATGGTTGGAAGCCTTCGCAATATTAATAACAAATGTTCATAATCCCTCACTTTTTTTTTTTTTTTTTTTTTTTTTTTTTTTTTTTTTTTTTTTTTACAAGATGATTTATTTCCCTGATAACTGACCTGCTAGAAAGCACATTGGAGAGTTAATCCTGTTCACAATAGGTCTCAGTGGACACCCTTCTTTGTCTACCTTTGGTAGCCCAAATATTTTGGGAGTGACAGATATTCAGGGCATTAGGAACTTGATAAGAGTGCTTACTAATAAGTCTAGTCATAACACATTTTTCGATTTTCTTATGACCTTACTTGTTCACAAACTGTTTCCAGAGCCTGTGTATCGTGAGCTCAAATGTCCATCAGGCATTTTTATAGAGCGTTTACAACAACAGGTGTAAAGGAATTCTGGCTTCATGGCTACCTGTCATCAAGGAAGTAAATATTACCAGCAAGCTAATTTGGTTGGATGAAAACAATTTAATTTTTTTTAACATCTCTGCCACCTCCTACTTTCTTTATCTGTATCAGTATTTGCCCAATAACGACTGCTCATCATTAGCAACCTCACGATTTTTGTATCCAATAACACAAATTCTTTGAAGAAGTGCAAGAAAACAGCCTTTTATAAGTGAACATGACGTTGCCTTTTGACATGTTCTGCCATCTGGGGACATCAACAAGAGGGATCAAAAAGTTGAGTATTTACGAATTTTGAAGAGGATTATAGTGCATCCAACTACTCACAAGATTTTAACAGTGACAATGGCCACAAAATCCTGTAGACTTATATGCTTTTTCTTTGTCTTTTCCACATAATCAAACATATCAAAGTATCATCCATCACTGGAATGCAGTTTTAGTATATGCCTTTTTACACTACTTTGTTGTGTAAATAACATTCCACAATGAGTACAACTGAACTGTTTTCCACTGTGTTCTAAAATGTGTCTAGTCAGAGAGGATTTTGTTGCAAAATTCCTCTTACACATGTCACATGTGTATATTACATTTTCATTCTGAAGTTTATGCTTATACATGTGTCTATTGAAAGCAAATCTATGTTTAAATTCTCTGTTACATACAGAACAAAAGAAGCTTTCTCCGCCTGAATTATCATCATGTTTCATTTCTTTGTGCAGCTTCATAAAATATTTAGACGTAAAAGCTGAGCTGCAGTGTTCACACTTAAAATTCTTTTTCCTGGCAGAGTGCACCTTCCTCTTATGTTCTTTAACTTGATAATGTCCTCTAAACTTTGCGAAACACAAGTCACATTCATATCTCTTTTCCGAGTGAAATATTTTGTGACCATTTAATCTTGCTTGATTTGGAAACATAGCTCCACAGACATCACACATCCAAGGCTTTTCATTTGTGTGAATCGTTTTATGGAGTCCCAAGTGATATTCTGATACAGACCCTTGACCACAGATATCACAGCGATATGGCCACTGATTTGTATGTGTTAGTGCATGTGTTTTGAAAGAAAATTCATTGGTAAGGCGCAGTCCACAAATGCTACACTTCACGTATGTCTTTCGAACATATGTTTTAATATGTCTTTTCAAAGCAGACACAGTACTATACTCCTTCTTACAAAAGCAGCATTTAAGTTTTGTTTTACTTGCCTCACTCCAAATGTGTTCATCAATACAAGAATGACTGATAAGTTGATAATACTCTGTCAGTACCACAAAGCATTTAGGACACTTGATGCTTGACAATTCTACAAAAGGACCCAAGCATTGTGGCTCTTGTTCAGAGTTGGATTCACTATTTATCTGACTTGGCTTTAAGTGAGGATCTATCTGCATAGATTCATAATATTCTGGTCCTCGAGCAAGGTTGGCTTCATTGTTTGTTTCTGCTGGTCTCAAGGATGGGTGTACACTTGCATTATACATAACTGAGTTTGGAGCATCCGGTTGCTTCAAGGTGGAATGTTGTGGTACTGCATTACCTGTAAGACAAAGATTATTATTACAGCTCAAGTCCACTGTCCTATTAAGACCATGGTTTATACATAAATGGAGACAAGAATTGTGCAGTCTTACGTAACACTTTCATATGATTATGCAAAAACATGTAAAAGAAATGAAAGAGGCACTGAACAAATCAAGGTGGGATTACATGATCTGTTCTTATACCAGTATTATTTTTCTTTTATTATCATGTGATAGAATACAGCCATACTAGAATTTTAGCGCAGACTTCCAAATACTGGGCCAGTGTTGTTAGAGAAGCCATTGAAATTTGTACCAGGGATAATCTTATCAATGAGGACTGTTGTTATAATCTCAACAAGGCTTGGAAACCAGAGGTGGGCTGAATTAAGAAGATGCTCGGCAAACACCATGATCTGGTGATCATGATGGACAGAGCACAAAGAAAATAATAATTTGGATTAACTCTAAGGAGCTGGTTTCAAGTTTGGGCATGTGCAGAGATTTGACTATCTGAGATCCAATAATAATAGGACAAATCCCATGTCAACTGAATTAAAACAGCACATCCTAAGATGCTTCCACACTTTTAAGAAATTGTTGGTCTCTAGATTATTAAATATAAATAGACAGCTGAAACTGAATTTACAAGGTCATTATTAGGTCAGTTCTAACCTGTGGATGTGAAACACAGACACTAACAAGTAGTGATGAGCAGCAGCTAGGGATATTTGAATTCAGGCTTCTGCACAAGAACTATGGGGCAGTTCAGTGTAACAATTGTTTCTGGATATACAGTACAAACACTGAGCTGGATTGACTCATAAATGAAGCTGACATTGTAAGAACAATTAAAAGTATGAGAATAGCCTGAAGTGGACATTGCTTTAGGATGGATACTGGATGAACAAGTAAAACGGTTTTTGAATGAAAGCGAACAGAAAGGAATACAGAAAGGAAGGCTACAAAAGTGGTGAACAGACAATTTGGGAGAAGACATAAAGTCTCTCAGAGTTAGAGGATGGCGAAGAACTGCCCTGGAGTGAGAAGAATGGAGGCAACTTGGTGAACAAGCTAAGACACATGCAAGGTTGTAATCGCCATGAGGAGAAGAAGAAGATGAAGAGGAAGATGAAGAAAACATTTATTTCTTTTTAATTATTTGTTCAAAAAGGGATCATCTTGCAATCAAACGAGATTTGTCATCTTAATACGATGGTCATTCAATAATTAAACACAAATTGGTCTGGAGAAAAAAGCGTTTATTTTTACAAAACAATACTTTTTTTACTGTTAAACATAATCCTCTTGAACATTTATGCACTTCTTCCAACGGGCTATAAGTTTTTTTATTCTGGCTGCAAAGAACTCTTTATCTTGATGTTTGAACAAATTTCTCACAAACTTTTTCATGTCCTCATTGTCCAGGAACCTCTTCCCACATAAGGCCTCCTTCAGTGCACCAAACATTTGTAAACATTTGCAAAATTCATACAACCTTCAGCACAAACTTTAGACATTCTACAGTATATATTCACTGGTTTCTCACCTTCACCAAGTAAAAAATTAATAACAAACTGTTGTTCGACTAATGTGGATATTTCAAGTGGAGCCACCATCTTGAAATGTATTTTCGAGGTTATAAACAAAACAATGTAGATACATCAGCTGATCGGGTTGGGTTGATGTTCGTGAGGAGACCAGACAGCGAGGTCATCGGCCTCATCAGATTAGGGAAGGAAGTAGGATGTGCCTTTTCAAAGGAACCATCCCAGTATTTGCCTGGAGCGATTTAGGGAAATAACAGAAAACCTAAATCAGGATGGCCACAAGTGGGATTGAACCGTCATCCTCTCAAGTGCAAGTAGCTGATCAGGGCTCACCCCAGTGACACCAACTTAAAGCCATAAAAGTACCAAACTTGCCCTACTAAAAGATTTTTTGCCTGACCAATTTGTCTCTTTTAATTATAGAATGACACTCGTACAATGAAAATACATAGCTCACAAATGTGAACACACACATCAAAAACAGTTTTGCATCTCCCCAGTTCCCAGAATTCCTGAAGATAGACATTGAATATGGATATTGTATCACAGACACAGTCCCTTTGACTGTTCACATATGTCACTAAACTTGCCCAAAAGTGTAAACAACCATGCATGAGTAGTGCCTATTAGGCGGAAGGGTTCCGACAGCCAATCATTTGCAGTCATTCCACCAGGAACGCGGTACCCGACTTGTGTTGTCTGTAGTTCAACCTTGCCTAGATGGTCAATACCGCAGTCTGCATTGTTACTATGCATTGTTACTATGTGCCAGGAAGGGCTCACAACAAGGGAAGTGTCCAGGTGTCTCAGAGTGAACCGAAGCAATTTTGTTCAGACAAGGTGGTGGTACAGAGAGACAGAAACTGTCAATGACATGCCTTGCTCAGGCCACCCAAGGGCTACTACTGCAGTGAATGACCACTACCTACGGATTATGGCCTGGAGGAACCCTGACAGAAATGGCACCATGTTGAATAATGCTTTTCGTGCAGCCACAGGACATTGTGTTACGACTCAAACTATGTGCAATGGGCTGTATGATGCACAACTTTACTCCTGACGTCCATGACGAGGTCCATCTTTGCCACCATGACACCATGCAGCACATTACAGATGGTCTCAACAACATGCCGAATGGACTTCTTAGGATCGGCATCACGTTCTCTTCACCGATGAGTGTCACATATGCCTTCAACCAGAGAATCACTGGAGACATGTTTGGAGGCAACCCGGTCAGGCTGAACATCTTAGGCCCACTGTCCAGCAAGTGCAGCAAGGTGGAGGTTCCCTGTTGTTTTGGGGTGGCATTATGTGGGGCTGACGCACGCCACTGGTAGTCATGGAAGGTGCCGTAACGGCTGTGCGATACGTGAATGCCATCTTTCAACCGATAGTGCAGCCATATCAGCAGCATATTGGCGAGGCATTCATCTTCATGGATGACAATTCACACCCCCATCATGCACATCTTGTGAATGACTTCCTTCAGGATAAACACATCGCTCAACTAGAGTGGCCAGCATGTCTCCAGACATAAACCCTATCGATCATGGCTGGGATAGATAGAAAAGGGCTGTTTATACCCGAAGTGACCCACCAACCACTCTGAGGGACCTACGCCGAATAGTCATTGAGGAGTGGGACCATCTGGACCAACAGTGCCTTGATGAACTTGTGAATAGTATGCCATGACAAATATAGGCATGCATCAATGCAAGAGGACACAGTACTGGGTATTAGAGGTACCACTGGGTACAGCAATCTGGATCACCAACTCTAAAGGTCTTGCTGTATGGTGGTACAACATGCAATGTGTGGTTTTCATGTGTAATAAAAAGGGCAGAAATTATGTTTATGTTGATCTCTATTCCAATTTTCTGTACAGGTTCCGGAACTCTTGGAACTGAGGTGATGCTAAACTTTTTTTTGATGTGTGTATTAGCACACTTCTATGAGGGTAGAATTTGCCTGGAAAGATTTAGAAAAACCACAGGAAACCTAAATTTGGATGTCCAGATAGAACACACTCTGTCCTTTTAAAAATGACAGGAGTGTCTTAACAGCTCCACTGCCTCACTTGGTTGGTCCCTACAGTACTACGTTCTTTGATTTATAAACAATTTGCTCCAGATATTAAGTATTAAGATTCAGATACTCATTTATTCTAAAAATCAGATCATCAAAAATGAACTTAATACAAATAAATGTGAAGAGAAATGAAAAGCTAATTATACAGTGCCAAACAACAGGAACTCCAGGTTGGGATATTAACAAAATTAGGAAATGGATAGATTGCTATTCACTATAAAGGCGACAAGTTGAGTTGCAGACAGGCAGAATGCAAAGGCTGTTACATATTTAGCTTTCAGCCAAATCCTTCTCCAGGAAATAAAAAAAACACACAGTCACACAAGCAAGCACACCACAAGCACACGGTTGCCCGCTCCAGCAGCTCAGACCATAATGCAACTGTCACACTGATCTGGGAGAGGGATAATAGGGTATAGGTGTGGGGAGCGAAATGCATTATCTAGAGGAACATGCAGGGACTAACTAGATGGAGGCTTCTGAAACCCATCAGATGCAGTGTTGGGAGGTTGTGGGGCAGAATGGTGGTGGTCGAGGGGGAGTGGAAAAGGAGAGAAACAGGTAAGGGGAAGGACAGTTGGCTGCATTGGTAGAGAGCAGCACACACTGAGGATGATGGGACACAAATGGGGAGGTGGTGATAGCATAGAGGGGACAGAAATTGTTGGGTGGAGGGTGTGGGGACAGTAGGTTACTGGAATAATTTCGGGAGCAGAGAATGTTTTGGAAGGATACCTCCCATCTCCAGAGCTCAGAAACAGCGATCTATCCTTTTCCTAATATTATTAGTTATACGCTGTTGTACACACAATTTAATAACAGTTCTCCAGTATCAATAATTACAGGAAGAATGAAAATTCACATGAAAATCAGGTTCAGGAACACGAAAGCAGTTTTGCACCAAGGTAGCTTGACCAGTTTCATCAGTGAAGTTAAGAAGATCGAAGGGTTGTGCCACACTAAATTGGTGCAGTTCTTTCACAGGCTGTCCTCCCCTGAGATAGGAGAAACATAATCACTTTACATCACATCACAAACTGCTTGCTCCTTATTGTTCATCACTCATTGCAATACATTAAAAATATCAATTTTTGAGCTAATGGTTGTCCCCGGATACTAAACTACAAATGTCCATTGCAGGCAGTTCCCTTTGCAACATTCACTTGGAAACTGGTTTAGATGGACATTCATTCACTGATAGTGGTAATTGTTGATGAGTTAGAAAACTGATTGTCACTGACACATCCATGTGGGACATTCCTTCCTGCCTTTTGTAACATCATTATGTTGACCCATCTTAATGTGCTGATTACATAGAATTGACTGGCAGAAGCACACCACTTCACTTCCATGACTTAGGTCAGCAGCGAAGGGACACATGACTGACTGCTACCAGTTCTACATCTTACACACACGTCCAAAGTTAACAGTGCGCTCTTTTAAGTGAATTACTTTTTTTTCTCAGGAGCCTCATTACAAATGAAAAGTGACCTTTCAGGCAATAAGATTTCAGTGATGATTACATTGAACAGCTTTTGAGAGTATATCCAATAATAATGGCTACGTAAATACTTAAGCTGCTAGCACAGTCAATGTACAGGTACATGTCCTCAGAGAGAAACACATTCAGTTTCAATAATTTGTCAGAAACAGTCAGCAACACATCACACGAAACCAATTAGAAACTTTTTGTTAGTGGAGACCTGAATGCTTACTTTCTGTCTCACAGTACTACATGGAATCAGCTGGGCTTGTTGACAGACTATGGATTATTTCACATAGAAAATTTCCCAACAAGTGGAGACATACAGGGTGCCACGGCTATTGGAAACACTACTATACTAGAGTACTTTCACTGACTGCACTGAACAAGCAATAACAAATGGTTGGGCTGGCAACAACTATCAAATGTTAACAATAAAACATTCTACTCAGTTAATAAACAAAAGAATACAGTATAACAACTTACCTCAAAATAAACCAGCAGTTTCAGGAATATAGGCTACATTTTATCTAAAAGAAACTTTACACAACTTAAAGACATTGGTTTTAAGCCTAAAACTATTGACAAAATTATAAACATCATAGACAACCAATAATTCCTCTTCCTATAACAGAATTTCTGGCACAGAATTAGAATCTAATCTGAGTTAATAGGAATTCCATTGTGCTATCTCTGTACTCAGTCAATGACTCATTGTATAGTCCCCAACAAGTTTAAGTATGCAGCAGTATCTTTCACTGTACTTAATGACAGATTATTTTCCACAGGTTATGGATCTGTTGCGTTACAGACAAATTTTTAAGGTAATGTCAATAATATATTTATTCAACAGAGGTGAGAAATGTTAACATTGTATATTGCAGACAACCAAGTACCTAAAGATATCTGCTTAACAGTTTATTTACTGCGCAATGGTGTTTTTTAGGCAGTGTTAAAAATAAGTTCTGCACGCACAGTAATTTACACACCCGCAGATAAAGAGCAAAGATAATTTTTGCACAAACTGTATCCTTGTCTGCATTTCAGAATGCAGTATTGTATTTTGATACTAAGATCTTTAACAGGTCTGCATACAACACACAACTTAGGGAACATCTGAAAATTCAACAAAAATTTACAAACCTGTCTCATTGGTCACTCCTCCCATTACCAAGATTCAAGTACTTAAAATTCATTTTTGTTTCAGATGTTCTAATACACATTTTAACAATGTAACAAAAAGATGCATTGCTACTGACTGTAAAGATGACAAATTAAGTTGCAGACAGTCTCAATTGAAAGACACATACACACTAACTTTCAGCCATAGCCTTTGTCATAAAAAGAAACACACACACACACATGCATTCATACAAGCAAGCAGAGCTCATGCACATGACTGCCATCTCCAGCAGCTTGGCTTAGAATGTAATTGTCTCATAGAATGGAAGATGCAGTTTGGAGGGTGCAGAGAAGGGAGAAGGGGCAGGGATAGCAGTGTATGGGTGGGGGGAGAGAGAAGATTGCTGTCTGGTGGAATGAGCAGGGACTGGACTGCCAACAGGCACACGCCAGGAGGCTGCTGAGATGGCGAAGGGGTTTGGTGTGGGGGCTGGGCACAAGGGGGAAGGGCATAAAGCGGTTTCTTTCTTTTTCTGATGAAGGCTGTGGCTGAAAGCTGATGTGTAAGTGTGCTCTAATTGTGCCTGTCTGCAACATAACGGGTCATCTTTATGGTATATAGCAATTTATCTTTTCCTTATGTAGTTGATATGCCAACATGAAGTTGCAATTGTTTGATAATGCTCAGTTTAAGTAGGCTTATATTCTTCCAATACAAAGGTAACTATTATTATTTGTTATTTTCACTGTACTAAATAATTCTGAGGGAATGTGAGCTAATCCATAGGAGTAATCTGTTGAATTACAGGCCCATATCACTAATCTCGATTTGCAATAGGGTTTTGGAACATATACTGTATTCAAATATTATGAAGTACCTCGAAGGAAACAATTTATTGACATGTTTCAGCACAGATTTAGAAAATATCTTTCTTGCAAAACACAACTAGCTCTTTATACTTGTGAATTAATGAGTGCTATCGACACGGGATGTCCATATTTTTAGATTTCCAGAAGGCTTTTGACACCATTCCTCACAAGCATCTTCTAACCATCTGCGTGCCTATGGAATATCGCCTCAGTTGTGTGACCAGATTCGTGATTTCCTGTCAGAAAGGTCACAGTTCGTAGTAATAGATGGGAAGTCATCAAATAAAACAGAAATAATATCCATTGTTTCCCAAGGAAGTGTTATAGGCCCTCTATTGTTCCTGATTTATATTAACAACACAGGAGAAAATCTCAGTAGCCGTCTTAGATTGTTTGCAGAGGATGCTGTAATTTACCGTCCTGTAAAGCCATCAGATGACCAAAAAAAATTGCAAAATCATTTAGATAAGATATATGTATAGTTCGAAAGGTGTCAATTGGCCCTGAATAAAGAAAAGTGTGAAGTTATTCACATGAGTACTAAAAGAAATCCAATAAATTTCTATTACATGATAAGTCACACAAATATGAAGGCTGTACATTTAACTAAATACTTAGGGATTACAATCACAAATACCCTAAATTGGAATGATCACATAGATAATGTTGTGGATAGAGCCAACCAAAGACAGTGATTCACTGGCAGACCACATAGAAGGTGCAACAGGTCTACTAAACAGACAGCTTACACCACACTCGTCCGGCCTATTCTGAAGTATTGCTGTGTGGTGTAGGATCTGCATCAGATGGGACTGTCGGATGACATCGAAAAAGTAAAATGAAGGGCAGCTCATTTTGTTTTATCGCGAAGTGAGGGAGATAGTGCTACAGACATGATACGTGAATTGGAGTGGCAATCATTAAAACAAAGGCATTTTTCATTGCAACGGGAACTTCTCATGAAATTTCAATCACCAGTTTTCTTCTCTGATTGTGAAAACATTCTGTTGTCTCCCACCTACATAGGGAGAAATGATCATCACAATAAAATAAGAGAAATCAGGGCTTGTGCAGAAAAATTTAAGTGCTCGTTTTTCCTCTGTGTTGTTTGAGAGTGGGACGGTAGAGAAACAGCTTGAAGGTGCCAGAATGAAATTTTCACTCTACAGCGGAGTGTGCGCAGATATGAAACTTCCTGGCAGATTAAAACTGTGTGCCCGACCGAGACTTGAACTCGGGACCTTTGCCTTTCGTGGGCAAGTGCTCTACCAACTGAGCTACCGAAGCATGACTCGTGCCCGGTCCTCACAGCTTCACTTCTGCCAAGTTCGAGTCTTGGTCGGGCACACAGTTTTAATCTGCCTGGAAGTTTCAGCTTGAAGGTGGTTGATTGAACCCTCTGCCAGGCACTTTATTGCAAATAGCAGAGTTATCATGTAGATGTAGAAGTACTTCAGTGGTTATCTATCAATTTAGATCTTTCAGTGACTTGTAAAATTATTCTTTAAGTATCCTATATCCTATCTCATCTTCATCTACCTCCTCTCTTTCTACAGTATCTGGACTCTTAATATTCGTATAGTAGTTTCTCTTTTCTCCAGAGGTCTGTTCAGTTTTCCTATAGGCGCTGTCTATTTTTCCCATAGTTGTATGTTTATACAACTTCTCCTCTAAACATTTCTGCTTTGCCCTTCTGGACTTCCTGTCTATTGCAGTTTTAAATGTCTGTATTCCCTTTTGCTTGCTTCATTTGCTGTATTTTTATAGTTTCTCATTCCTTCAGTTAAATTCAACATTTTTTGTCATGCAAGGATTTCTACTGGGATTTGAGTTTTAGCACACCTTTTCCTCTGCTACCTATGCTACTTCATCTCTTGTAACTACCCTTTCATCGTCTATTACAAGCTTTTCAATAGCTTCTCCAGGTCTCTTCGAAGTACACAATCTTCGTTCACCATTCTTGAATCAAATGTTTGCAAATATTATGTTGAGTTCAGTGTAAAATTGTACCAGCCAGGTTTATGAGGGACCAGTATAGTCCAATCACAATTATTTTATTTTAATTTATTTGATATTTACTGCTGACATCTTTAGTTGGAAAGGATTTTAAGTGTGGCAGGAAGCTTGGGGGTCTAAGTGTACTCAGTAGCTGACAGTTACCAGTATCAAACTTGCAGTGTACAGCAGGAATATAAATAGTAAGAGGTGAAAAGCACACCAGACAACACAAAGAATAATATAGTAGTGAACTTGAATCTTTGAAGAAAAGGAAAAGACATTTTATAAAATAATGGATACAGAGTATATGGGGTATTTTGTTGATGTAGGATGTAAAAGGAAATATTTCCTTTCTGTGTCTCTCTCTCATGTGAATTATAAAAGGAGATATGTTAATGTTCACTTTTATTGCATCTTGAAGAAAAATACAAAAGCATTTATTTGGCAGTATTGTCGTATATGGAATATACTTCTGTTTCATAATGTCTGTTATCCACATTTGTGGTACAGAAAACTGAGTAGAAATTATGCTTCTAGAATTCATTTTTTCTTTAATCATTTGAGTACTAGAGGTTTCTGCCTGAAACCACAAATTTATTAATTTTTCTTTTCAAGTACCAGCGCTTTTATCATGAAATTACCAATGCTGTTGCAAGATGCAGACATCTAGTGGCACACTTAGGTAATTCTATGAAAGTAGTGCATTTGACAGTGACTTACAGTGTTCAAAGTAACAGCCGGAGTAGATATTGTGCTATGTGATTGTAAAAGATTGTGACATGCAATTGTTTTTATAGTGTACATGCTGAGGAGATCACTGATGGCAAAAGTAAGAGCACTGACAAGTCAAAACATTATGACCATTGTGCATGACAAGATTGGATGCTGGCTGGAGGCGTTACAGGCTCGTGATGTCTTACCACAAGTAAGCTAAGCAGACATGGATTGGGGTCACACTCATGAAGATATGGTCTGCAAATGGGAAAATCCATTGAGATAAGCAACTTTGACAATGGGCAGATTATTATTACGCGAAGCCTGTGAATGACTCTCAAAACTGGCAAAGCTGTTCAAATGTTCATATGCTACTGTTGTGAGCATCTATGGAAAGAGGTAGGACAGTGAGGTTGGACGTCCACAATTCGTCACCGACCATAGGGGTTAGAGGCTTCTCTGCTCCCTAAAGTAGGACAGATGGGGATCTGTGGCATCTCACCTGAAAGAGCAAAATTTTTGGTGCATGCAAAAATGTTGCAGAGCACATCATTCATTGTACATTGTTGAACATGGAGCTCCACAGCAGATCTCCCCTACATGTTCACATGTTGACCCAATGACATCATTAATTATGATTGCAGTGGGCACGAGATCATTGGGAGTCTACCATCGATCAATGGAAATGTGTTGGCCTTGACTGCCAGGTGAGACTCAACCTGTGCTGCCCGGTCAGCCGGTGGGGCTGCACCAAGGCCCATCAGGCTGAGTGATGCCCCACTAGGGCTCGAGTCCACCAGTGCACCAAAACCGCTCGGCTGCTCTTCAAGTCATATGCCTGCCAGGTATCACATTGTTACGAGTGCTGAAAGGAATCTGTGTGGGCCATATGCGAGCAGTTTTTTACTTCACCTCCAGTCTTACATTAAAGTAACTGGTGGCTCTGACGTCAGCAATGATATGGTTATTTAAACATCCACTATTACTTGCAATTGTTACATCAACTTCTTGTTATGTGCATGTGAAAAACCTTACAATGCAGCAAATATGGACAATTTTATTAATGTATATCCTATTTGTTGGTGAATTTTTGTAATACTAACCTAGGTATTTAAAAGTCGCTATTGACTCACATGGAAGCAAAATGGTTATATTATGGCACAACTGTTCTCATATTGTATGACGTTTATCTTTCTCTCACCAAATACACTTTCCCTATGCAAAGTCTAGCTTCTGACTATGGCTTATTTTACATAAATTTTGTTAAAAATCATAATTTTAAATTTATTACTTCATGGAACAAACACAAACTTGTGTAATGTGCAAGATGGTATCAAATCATTCATTAGAAGCCTTGCAGTTTGGAAAATCTGTCTAAATTCCAATCAAACTGAGTGCTTCAATACTCTTCACGATTTCCTTGTAGACATTCATCTTATATTGGATGAAAATGTCAAGAATAAAATTATGGAACATTTGGAAAATTTTCAGAGACTATTTCTCCCACTCTGTCCAGTAATAACAACTGGAATCACAATCGCTTCAAAAAGACAATAATTTTGGAGTACGCATGACGTTTGAATTGAAACGAGCAGCTACTCGAAACTTCCTGTGGCTAAGACACAGAAAATAAATCCTTGTCACTGATAAGTTTCTGGTTAAACTTAAAGGCAGAGTTTCCAGTGCTATCAAATAAAGTGGTAACATGTTTATTACACATCTTATCCACATATCTGTGCGAAAAGGCTTTTCCTTCTTACATGTATATAAAAGATACATCCAGGAACAAACTTCACAGTGAAATTAATCTGAGACTGTCTTTACCTTCTGTGATTGCAAAGCAGGCCAATCCTTCTCAATGAATTTTGAGTAAGAGTTAAGCCAGATAATTCCATAATTAAATCTTGTAGAGTAACAGAAAAGTATAAAAGCCTTTAATATTGTGCACTAGGCCTATCCCTTGCGCAAAAGCTTCATAAACTCATTTTATGTGGTACAGGTGAAATGTAAAGCCTTATAAAAGCATTAGGGCTACTAAACCATTTGCATTGAATTCAATCACTTCCACGTTACAGTAGATACTTTTTGTGTTATAATCATTATTTTACATTATGCACTATTATTCTCTGTAAAGGATCAAGCACACCCTGTTCCCACCATAACAAACCTTTATGATTCTCAAAGGAGTGCAAACAATTCAGAAAGCAATACCGGTGGCCAGATATTCCTGCCTTTGCAGTGCTGCCTGTTTCCTTGTTGTATCGATCCCTGTTGACACTCGAGCTCAGTCGGGAACCTGAATGAGCCGCTGCCTTTGAAGATGCATGACAGATCGTGCAATCCATTGCTGGTACACCTGAGCTTGAGTAACCACAATGTGGCTGTGGGACAAATTGGTCAGCAGCAGTCGTACTGGGGTGGGTACATGTGCCGCAATGCATCGTTCTGGCTGGGGCTCCAAGAGTTAATGCACTTGCAGACGTTTCAAAAAAAGGAAGATAAATAAAAATTAAATACAAAATGAGAGAAAAATTAGATCGTGGCAGTGACCAGAATTTCTATCTTGTAAAAGCAGCATACAATGACTTCATTAGCAAATACATAACAGAATTAACGCCTTCTTCACATTGCACATTGGTGGTAAAAGGAATATGAAATTGAAGTAGAACAATTTCACTGGTAAAGTGGTTTCCTTTCATGCTGCTTGTTAAAGCTGCACATAAAAAAGGTAAATAAAGCTGAAATTCAAATTCATTATTTTTTACAGTGCTATTACACATTATGACACTCTGATCTGGAGCCAAAGGACAGACAGAAAACTGCAGACCATGGTCATACAAAATTTTTAAAGAGTTTACGACCGTTTGGGGGCATTCTAAAAGGGACTCGCAGGTTTCCCTTTTATTGCTGCCTCCACTCCTCTTGTTAGATGATTCTTGGTTTGTCATCCATGGAGAGTGAAATGAGACATCAGGATGACAGTAGGACCGTTCAATTAATTTCTTTATTTTGGCTCTCAGCTGTAGTACAACAGGAACAGCTTGGTGGAGGTGTCCAGTTGCCTCTCAAGTGAATCAATAGACGCCTAGCATTGCTGACAGTGCAAAGACAGAGGCTGTGTAAAAACTTGAATGCCATTGTCAGCGACATCTCCAGCCATGACCATGATGACAGTGAGGTGGTGCAGCTGATGATGGCTGTGAAATCCCTCCAGTGAGTGGGTGGCTTCCTGCTCCTGCGATGGCTCTCTCGTGATCCAGGACAGCCTGTCCTGTCTCGTGGTTGAACAATGGATCCCGTACTTCATTCCAGGATGTCGCGCTAAGTGTCACAGGCTTGTGGTGTACCCTGTGATACTGAGATGAGAATAATTTAGTACATGAATGGCTGAGTGCTTAAACATTCCAGACTAAGTTCGTTTAGAGCTTAAGGCACGTACTCTAAATGCTTCTGAGGTGGCAAGTGAGGAAAGGCTTCCATCCTTCCATCGGCTGTTGCTATACCGTGCCAGCTGGTTCTGCTTCACAACCCCTGTTGGCTATGTTTTGCTTTGCAACGCACAGAAGTCTCACCTGCATTCAGCTGTCTCTGTTGAAACTCATTTCCATTCTGGCATATTTTGTAACTGACTACAGATGACACCCTACATTGATTGCCCTTCCTTTTATCAAGACCCGGTCCCTCGGATTGACCAAACTAGATTATCCTTTACACTATAGTTCCTGGTGACCGGCCGTTCTAGCCCAGTTTTGCTTCTTAAGAATTAATTTAACGACTGGTTTCATTAACCCGATCACTTAATCTTACACATTTCTATAGGGACCCTTGCCATCCAACGACTGTCTGTGACTGACATTCCTCATGTCCCAGTCTTCTTCCTGCATCATATCCATATTAGCAATTAACATTTCCTTTGTTGATCCTACATCCTCTGTGCTAAAATTATCTATAGAAACATGTTGTAGCCCTCACTCACTTGTGGCACAATTTCTACACATTGTTTAAATTGAACCGTATCCAGGCAACAGTCTATGTCTATCGATCCTAATGGTGTGACATCTTTATCCCCCCACTGCACACAACCTGTACTGTTGTGGGCCTCATTGCTTATTTTTCATCAGATCACTACTGGTGACTGACACCTGCATTCCTGCGTCCAATAATATCCTGTGACCCTTTTCCCTAATATTTCTCTTAGTGCACAGTCTATCTCTGCATACAATTTTGTAGCACACCCAATCTTATTGAGAAATACCATAGGTGGACCTGAGGTTCCCATTTGTGTTTAACACCTTATGCTTCCCCAGTCCTCTATTTCTAAAAATATTCCTTACTCTTACTTGGTTCACATCACTGTGAGGCTGGCAACACTGTCTCCTTGCATACCCCTTTTGTTCACACCTGAAGCATTTTATACTACTGCAAAAAGTGTCTGTTTACCCTGCATTCAACAAATCAATCTTCTCACATTCTATAGCTAACCACACTCGCAAATCCATCGGACCCCCTGTCTGCATACATCTTGATATTTCCACAATTAAAAAAGGATTGTACTCCCTCTGCTCAGCTTCTTGCAAAATAATTTCATTGACTGCAGCATCATGTCCTAATTAGTATGTACATTCATTAATTTTCCTTATCTTATCCACAAATTTTTCCACAGTTTCCATATTTTGCTTAGTCATTAGCCCTAATTGTTCCTACAGTGTCTGGCACTATTTTGTTGTGTCAGTCTCTGAATTAACTCTTCTTTAAATTCTTCAAATGTTTTGGCTCCCTCATAGCTTCTGTATACCCTACATAAGTTTTTACTCCCCCTGTTAGTGTCTTATCAGACCAATCTTCCATCTGAGCCAGATTTCAAAGGTCTCTCACAAAGACCTGCACATCCTTGGTTGCCTTACCTGCAAAATGAGCTATTAAACTTTTGATTGACAAAACTATACCCCGTTGTGATGATCGAAATTCTACCTACCAATGCAGTTGTGTATTATCTGCTGTTAATTGTACTGTCTTTTTGAACAATATCCATACTGCTCCCAGTTCTGACACACCTTTCACCTCTGGTTCTGTCAAAGCTTTGTCCTTGACAACACTCATTTTTAGTACTAACACTTGCAAGACAAGAAAACAAAATGCATTAACTTAATTCATACATCTAATCATGAGCCATTTTGACCCCTGGCATTGCCTAGCCATATGCCTCCAATGATTACATGTATAACAGTTTACTGGAACTAATTTCATACATGGCACTGAGTGACCATCAAGGTTATACTGTGGACATCTAACAGACACTAACCAATCATAGCCTTCATTACCTCTAAAACTAGACAAATCCACTGGTTCTCTACTCACAATAAAATCTACTTTACAAAATGCATGCCATCAAACCTCTTTTGGACTCACCGTACCGTAGGCTGTAGGTTCAGACATTACTCTAAGGCAGTGATGTCAATGATCTGACACACATTAGATGACTCTCAGATTGTCACCCACGGTGAGTGAAATGACATGTTCGGACGACAGTAGATTTGTTCAATTAATTTCTTTATTCTGACCCTCCGGCATAGTACATCAGGAACTGTTTGGTAGAGGCATCCAGTTGCCTCTCAAGTGAAACAATAGACACTGACAAGGGGTCAATTATGGTGTAACTCGAATGCCTTTGTCAGTGAAGACTCTATTCGTGACCATGATGATAGGACAGCGGCGCAGCTGACTACGCCCATGAACTCTGTCCAGCAAGGAGAGCCACCTTCTCTGGTGGTGGCTATCTTGTGACTCAGGACAGGCTGTCCTGTCCCATAGTTGAACAGCAGACGCTGTACTGCAATACAAGAATAATTTAGTACATGAGTGGCTGAGTACTTATACACTCCAGACTGTGTTTGTTTAGGGCTTAAGGCATGCACTCTAATCACTTCCATAGTGGAAAATGAGAAAAGGCTACCATCCTTCCACTAGCATATTGCAGCATCGGCTGTAGTTATACCGTACCCATCTAGCTCTCTTTGCAATGACTGTCAGCTGTGTTTTGCTTTGCAATGCATAACTCTCTCCCGCACCTGTGGCTGGCTCTGTTGCAATTTATTTCCACTCTGGCATATTTTCTGAGCAAATACAGTCAATGCGCTACACTCCTACAGATCTATGTTTCCCTTCCCTTTCTTTACCTACTACTAAATTCCACTTCCCCATCACAAATTTTTGTCTCCTTTAACAATATGATTTAGGACATTTATCTTATCATTTATTCTCTCATCTCCAGAATTGGCAATATTTGCAGTACTATGGAGAGTGAGAGTATTGTGTTCATCTTGGCTATGATAATGTGTTCAGTATTTTGTTCACAGTAGCTCATTACAGTGGCAGATTTAAATCAAACAGAGCCTCCAGAATGGCAAATATTATGCACACACCCCCATGTTTCTCAATATGGCAAAAAGGGTTGTGTGGTACTAAGGTTTTATCTACAATAAAATTACAATGTCATGTACAGTATGATTATAATTAAACTTTCAAACCACTGGTCAGAATGACATCAAACTGCAACAGAATATTATCAGAGAGCTGTGAAAACGTAAGGCGGAAGAAAAATAAATAGTTACAAAACTTAGCAATAGATGGCGCTGTAAGCATCATTATTTAATTTTGGTCAACTACAAATGATAAATGAATCACCCAACAACGCCTAATGTGTACATTTGATGTTAAACAAACTGTACTACTCAGTGTGCATGGGTGTACAGATGTGATACTGTTAGTAAGCCCACCCAACACGGCAATGTCATATCACATTGGATAGGAAAAATCGGCTTTTAATTGTCCTGAGGCCAAAAACCACATGAAATGCATCACTCACATCGGTTTTTAATTGTCTATGGGCCAAAAATCACATAAAAAGCATCAATCACATCAGTTTTTAAATGTCCTGATGCCAAAAACTGCATAAAAAGCATCAATCACATTCGTTTTCAATTGTCCTGAGGCCAAAAACCACACAAAAAGGATCAGTCAGAATCAAATGGGATTATTAATTTCCATGCAACTTGTGCAAAACAGCATAAATTTGCTGTCCACCGTTTTCTGCAAAAAGTTGAAATCGAGAAACAGCATGTTCCACAACTGATTGAAGTGTCTCCGGGGTCAGTTCAGAATGTGTTGTGCAGTGCGTGCCTTCAATGCAGCTAAGTTTGCAATCGGAACACTGAACACATCTTTCAGACAGCCCCACTGATTAAGATCAGGTGATTGAGACAACCAGCCTGTAGGGAAATGGCAAGTGATAATTCTAGCATTTCCAAAACGACACTTCAGCAGCTGCTTAATTGGATTTGCCGTGTGCGCAGGTGTGCCATCTTGCATAAAGTGATCACATCCACACTGTTAGAGATCTGAAATGACGTAGTTGGGCGAAAGACACTCATAGCACTTACCAATGATGGTACAGGTAAGAGGACTGGAAGCAACCATCTCTTCGAAAAAATATGGCCCTATGATAAGTGATGCTGTAAACCTGCACCACACAGTGACCTATTCAGGATGAAGTGTTACTAGTTGATTTGCATTTGTATTTTTGTTGCCCATATTCAACAATTCTGTGTATTGACATATCCTGTCAGATGGAAGTGAGCTTAGTCTGTCCACAAAATCTTCCATGGCCAATCATTGTCCATTTCCATGCGGGCAAGAAATTCTAAAGCAAAGGTCTCTCTTGCTGACAAGTCAACAGGAAGCAACTCATGCACATGGGTACTTTGGAATGGATAGAAAAGAAGGATGTTTCATAGGATTTTACAATCCTTCTCACGTGTATGTCCAATGTTTGGGCAATTCTCCATGCACTACATGTTTGCACACCACCACTCATGTCCTCGTGCATTGCTGTGGCCATTGCTACCAATGACATCAAATCAATTCGTCTCCTCCCTCTCCCAGGTTGCACACCAAAATAACCCGTATTTTCAAATTTCTGAATGATTTTTCTCCAGACCCATGGCAGTCATTGGACCAATGCCTTTTTTCAAACCCTTCAGTGTCCAGGACTTCTGCAGAGCAACATGTGCACAGTCATCATTCTTATAATTCAGCTTTAGAAGCAGAGTTGGGTTGAGTTGTTTGGGGGAGGAAACCAGACAGCGAGGTCATTGGTCTCATCGGATTAGGGAAGGACGGGGAAGGAAGTCGGCCGTGCCCTTTCAAAGGAACCATCCCGGCATTTGTCTGAAGCAATTTAGGAAATCACGGAAAACCTAAATCAGGATGGCTGGACGCAGGACTGAACCGTTGTCCACGCGAATGCAAGTCCAGTGTCTAACCACTGCGCCATCTCGCTCAGTTTTACAAGCAGAGCATATTAAGACAGTATTGGCGAGTGTCACAGACATGAAAGGAGGAAAAGCCATGTACCCAGCATGTTTACGCAAACTTCAGTGGGTTGTGTGCATGACAGATGTTTTCATTTACATATTCTGACATATCCAGTACCATCTACAGATCAATTTTCATACTATTTCTTTTCTTCTGCCATATGTTTTCCCCTTCTCCAATAATATTCCGTTGCAATTTGATGTCATTCTGACCACTGGAGTTATTTCTCCAGCACTTTGAAAGCTTAACTTTAATTATAAACACCCTGTACATAAAATCTTTTTCTACTTTGTGTAGAGAGTTAGATATTTTGGGGTTGTAGTTTGAGTGACCCTCAAGAATAGTTTTTTCATTGTTAAAATTTCTGTAGTCTCAGTGTTAATTATGAATGAGTAAATATGCTATATTTCTGTATTGAAATGACACTAGATAACATTAAATAAGATTTCAATTTGGAACATATACTAGACTAATTTTCCGTCTGTATTTTGTAATTTCTGTTTGAGGTGATTGTTGTGCTTCAGGCAGTGTTGTGGGTGGAGTGACCAATGCTCTGATGTCAGTACAGATGTAGCACACACACTTCAGCACTGTACATCACTCCACAGGATACTTCAAGCAGTAGCCTGCCTTGGACAAATGAGGTATAAAAAGGAATGTCAGCTGATATTATTCTGAGGTAAGTCATGTAAGATCCTTGACATTGGACAGGACTACTGTAGGAGTATTTTAATATGGCAATGAATCAAACTCTTACTCTTAAGCACATGACTACGCACTGAAGTAAGATTGTGCAATACACATATAGATAGGTTCTGCAGAATAAGAAGGATGAGAGTTCTCCAGGGCCAGAAGTTATCACACTTTATTCTGCGGATCCCTCACAGTGTCCGTTCGACTTACAGCAGGATCAGCTTGGTTGCACAATAGCTTCCATTCTCCGTGAACTTTGGTACCTTAGGCAGTAGCTCCCACTGTTGTTAGGTCATTCTGTAGCATGTCAGATCAGCATCTCCCTCATGAACATAATCAATGATAGCATAATAATGACTGCAAATGAAGCTTCGAAGGTATAGTTAAATGCAATTTCAAGTCTTTCCCTTCTCATACCAACTAGTAAGTCTCGTTGTTTGGGGCAACTTTCACGAACTCATCTCAATTCCTAAACCACACTAGTCATTTCGCTTCATCCCTCTAACTGCCCGTTGACTGTTCTGCTTGAATAAGAAGCCACTGACTCTGAAAGCTTGCACTTTTTCTTAAGCTTCATACAAGTTCTCTCATGCCGCCACCTGGTGAGTAGACTTTTTATCCATCTATTTAAATTACAGCATTTAGTTTGGCTGTCTGCAGGTAAATGAACATTATCTATCTATTCATCTGTTTTGAGAAGTGTTTATTATACAGTGATGGACCAAAACTATTGTGGCCACTGGCCAACTCAAAATTGAATGTTGCATGGTGGTATTTCAGGCTTCTGATGCAGTACAAAAAGTGTTTCAGTGGTACAGAGATGAATACGGTATCATTCTGGTGATGTTATTGGCTGCAATGGGGAAATCCACTGACATCAGCATCATTGACAAATAGTAGATTGTTATGGCCCAGCAACCTCAAAATGGGCACATTGCAAATGGAGAAGCTGGTTGGTTGTCCAGATGTTACTGCCATTGGGCATCTGAGGAAAGTGGTTGAAGGATAGTAAAACTACATCTACATCTACATCTACATGACTACTCTGCAAATCACATTTAAGTGCTTGGCAGAGGGTTCATCGAACCACAATCATACTATCTCTCTACTATTCCACTCCCGAACAGCGAGCGGGAAAAACGAACACCTAAACCTTTCTGTTCGAGCTCTGATTTCTCTTATTTTATTTTGATGATCATTCCTACCTATGTAGGTTGGGCTCAACAAAATATTTTCGCATTCGGAAGAGAAAGTTGGTGACTGAAATTTCGTAAAAAGGTCTCGCCGTGACGAAAAACGTCTATATTGTAATGACTTCCATCCCAACTCGTGTATCATATCTGCCACTCTCTCTCCCCTATAACGTGATAATACAAAACGAGCTGCCCTTTTTTGCACCCTTTCGATGTCCTCCGTCAATCCCACCTGGTAAGGATCCCACACCGCGCAGCAATATCCTAACAGAGGACGAACGAGTGTAGTGTAAGCTGTCTCTTTAGTGGACTTGTTGCATCTTCTAAGTGTCCTGCCAATGAAACGCAACCTTTGGCTCGCCTGCCCGACAATATTATCTATGTGGTCCTTCCAACTGAAGTTGTTCATAATTTTAACACCCAGGTACTTAGTTGAATTGACAGCCTTGAGAATTGTACTATTTATCGAGTAATCGAATTCCAACGGATTTCTTTTGGAACTCATGTGGATCATCTCACATTTTTCGTTATTTAGCGTCAACTGCCACCTGACACACCATACAGCAATCTTTTCTAAATTGCTTTGCAACTGATACTGGTCTTCGGATGACCTTACTAGACGGTAAATTACAGCATCATCTGCGAACAGTCTAAGAGAACTGCTCAGATTGTCACCCAGGTCATTTATATAGATCAGGAACAGTAGAGGTCCCAGGACGCTTCCCTGGGGAACACCTGATATCACTTCAGTTTTACTCGATGATTTGCCGTCTATTACTACGAACTGCGACCTTCCTGACAGGAAATCACGAATTCAGTCGCACAACTGAGACGATACTCCATAGCTCCGCAGCTTGATTAGAAGTCGCTTGTGAGGAACGGTGTCAAAAGCTTTCCGGAAATCTAGAAATACGGAATCAACTTGAGATCCCCTGTCGATAGCGGCCATTACTTCGTGCGAATAAAGAGCTAGCTGCGTTGCACAAGAGCGATGTTTTCTGAAGCCATGCTGATTACGTGTCAATAGATCGTTCCCTTCGAGGTGATTCATAATGTTTGAATACAGTATATGCTCCAAAACCCTACTGCAAACCGACGTCAATGATATAGGTCTGTAGTTAAATGGATTACTCCTACTACCCTTCTTGAACACTGGTGCGACCTGCGCAATTTTCCAATCTGTAGGTACAGATCTATCGGTGAGCGAGCGGTTGTATATGAGTGCTAAGTAGGGAGCTATAATATCAGCGTAATCTGAAAGGAACCTAATCGGTATACAATCTGGACCTGAAGACTTGCTCGTATCAAGCAATTTCAGTTGCTTCGCAACCCCTAAGGTATCTACTTCTAAGAGACTCATGCTAGCAGATGTTCGTGTTTCAAATTCTAGAATATTCCATTCGTCTTCCCTGGTGAAGGAATTTCGGAAAACTGCATTCAATAACTCCGCTTTAGCGGCACAGTCGTCAATAACAGTACCATCGGCACTGTGCAGCGAAGGTATTGACTGCGTCTTGCCGCTTGTGTACTTTACATACGACCAGAATTTCTTCGGATTTTCTACCAAATTTCGAGACAATGTTTCGTTGTGGAACCTATTAAAGGCATCTCGCATCGAAGTACGTGCCAAATTTCGCGCGTCTGTAAATTTTAGCCCATCTTCGGGATTTCGCGTTCTTCTGAACTTCGCATGCTTTTTCCGTTGCCTCTGCAACAGCGTTCGGACCTTTTTTGTGTACCACGGGGGATCCGTTCCATCTCTTACCAATTTATGAGGTATGAATATCTCAATTGCTGTTGCTACTATATCTTTGAATTTGAGGCACATCTCGTCTACATTCGCATAGCAGTTCGGAAGGAATGGAAATTGTCTTTTAGGAAGGCTTCTAGTGGCACTTTATCCGCTTTTTTAAATAAAATTATTTTGCGTTTGTTTCTGATGGATTTGGAAGAAATGGTATTGAACCTAGCTACAATGACCTTGTGATCACTAATCCCTGTATCAGTCATGATGCTCTCTATCAGCTCTGGATCGTTTGTGGCTAAGAGGTCAAGTGTGTTTTCGCAACCATTTACAATTCGCGTGGGTTCGTGGACTAACTGCTCGAAATAATTTTCGGAGAAAGCATTTAGGACAATCTCGGAAGACGTTTTCTGCCTACCACCGGTTTTGAACAAGTATTTTTGCCAACATACCGAGGGTAGGTTGAAGTCCCCACCAACTATAACAGTATGAGTGGGGTATTTATTTGTTACGAGACTCAAATTTTCTCTGAACTGTTCCGCAACTGTATCATCGGAGTCTGGGGGTCGGAAGAAGGAGCCAATTATTAACTTAATTCGGCTGTTAAGTATAACCTCCACCCACACCAATTCGCACGGAGTATCTACTTCGACTTCACTACAAGATAAACCACTACTGACAGACACAAACACTCCACCACCAATTCTGCCTAATCTATCTTTCCTGAACACCGTCTGAGACTTCGTAAAAATTTCTGCAGAACTTATTTCAGGCTTTAGCCAGCTTTCTGTACCTATAACGATATCAGCTTCTGTGCTTTCTATTAGCGCTTGAAGCTCAGGGACTTTTCCAGTGCAACTACAACAATTTACAACTATAATTCCGACTGTTCCTTGATCCAAGCACGTCCTGTAATTGCCAAGCACCCTTTGACATTGCAGCCCATCCCGCACTTTCCAGAGGCCTTCTAACCTAAAAAACCGCTCAGTCCATGCCACACAGCCTCTGCTACCCGTGTAGCCGCCAGCTGAGTGTAGTGAACTCCTGACCTATTCAGCGGAACCCGAAACCCCACCACCCTATGGCGCAAGTCAAGGAATTTGCAGCCAATACGGTCGCAAAACCGTCTGAGCCTCTGATTCAGACCCTCCACCCGGCTCTGCACCAAAGGTCCGCAGTCGGTTCTGTCAACGATGCTGCAGATGGTGAGCTCTGCCTTCATCTCGTAAGCAAGACCGGCAGCCTTCACCAAATCAGATAGCCGCTGGAATCCAGAGAGAATTTCCTCAGATCCAAAGCGACACACGTCATTAGTGCCGACATGTGCCACCACCTGCAGCTGGCTGCACCCTGTGCTCTTCATGGCATCCGGAAGGACCCTTTCCACATCAGGAATGACTCCTCCCGGAATGCACACGGAGTGCACACTGGATTTCTTCCCCTCCTTAGCCGCCGTATCCCTAAGGGGCCCCATTACGTGCCTAACATTGGAGCTCCCAACTACCAGTAAGCCCACCCTCTGCGATTGCCCGGACCTTGAAGGCTGAGAATGATCCTCTGAAACAGGGCAGGCAGCTGCATCTGGCTCAGCCAGAGACAGTGCCTGAAACCGGTTTGTCAGAAGCACCGGGGAGGCTTTCTGATCAGCCTCCGGGGACGCCTTTCGCTGCCTGCCACGCCTTGTAACGACCTCCCAATCAACCACAGGCGAGGGCTCAGCCCCACTGCGGGCAGCAACCGGGGCAACCACAGCGGCAGACCGATCTGGGGACAGACGGGACGAGGTTGACATCCCCGTGATACCCAAGTCCGGCCCCCCACAGTGGTGCCCATTGGCAACAGCCTCAAGCTGCGCGACCGAAGTCAGCGCCGATTGCAGCTGTGAGCGAAGGGATGCCAAGTCAGCCCTCATCCGAACACAGCAATCGCAGTCCCTGTCCATTCTAATCGATGTTGAACAACAGTTACTGAAACACGAGTCCGTTCCTAGATAACGCAAGCGAAACACGCAAAGAATGTATCAACTAACCTGTACAAATGCCTAACGACTGCGCTACAATCTGCTGAATTTACGATTACAGTAACTAAAACTCGAAACTGCACCTCCTATATGAAACTCACATGCAATTTAAATAAGAATCTACGAAGTAAACACTAAAGCGCGATGCTACAACTGTCAAATACTATAATACGCCCGAAATATATGAATTAAACAATGCAAGTACCCAAAAACACTACAAGCACATAAGAAAGTATTAGACATCTTAGCCTCATCACTCAATGTGGACGTCGAAGGTTTGCATGCTTTGTAAAAGTGGTGATCTATGCCAGATATGACTATGGAGTACTATTGTGATGTGGCACAAGCATTTTGGAGCACATCGTTCAGCTCACATTGTCAAACATAGGGCTGTGCAATGTATTCCTTTGTATTCCCATGTTGACCCAATGATATAGTCAATTACAACTGCAATAGGTCACAGTAATCCACACTGGACTGTGGATTAATGGAAACATGTCAACTTCTCGGATGAATCATGTTTTTGTTACTCCACACCAATGGTTTTGAGTGGATAAAGTGTCAACCACACAAGTAGCCATTCAAAACATGCACAGTGCCATTGATGAGGGCCAGTGGGGAGCAGTATTATGCTATGGGGGATTTCATCCCAGTTTCCATGGTACCTGTGGCAGTAATGAAAAGCATCATGAAGGCTGTGCCTATGTGAACATTACTGTGGAAAAAGTGCATTGCTTCAATCTTGATGTCTTCCCCAACAGCAATGGCATCTTTTGCCATAGCAACTATGTGTATCAAAAAACAAGAAATGTGATACAGTCATCTACGAAGCATGAAAGTAGCTCATGTTGATGTTGATCTGAACTCAGTGGAACACATCAGGGACCTTATCAGGTGTCAGCTCCACAACCAAAAATCACTGGCCAAATTATTTATAGGAATTTCAGAAGCTGCGCTTAGACACTTGGTGCTAAATATCTCCAAAAACCTACCAAGAACATGTGACACCCATGACATGCAGAACCGCTGGTGTACTGCATTCTGAAGATAGACCAACACACTAATAAACAAGAGTAGCTAGGTGCAATGTCATCACAGTATTTGTTGCATCTAGTGACTGCCTGGATGGTTAGTGTCATTAGCAGAATGCAGGGATGATGGCAGGAACTGTGTGTCCTGTGTACTGATGCAAGCAGAACTGACCACTGTCCAAAAACCATTGGAAACTGCATTGGCCATGGCTTAGACTTGAGGTTGATACCTTAAGATGTAGTAGTGTTGAGGCAGTTGCAGGACCTCTGTTCCCCTCAGCAGTGCCTGAGATCCCTGATACAGAGACTTTTAACTCACCATTTCACACTCACCTGACAATGAGTAGTAAAGATTGCTGGCATTGAGAATCTTTGGAATGAACATCTTCAACTTTTGTAGTCCTTTCTTCCTCAGTTGTATGTAAAATTACAGTATACTGATAATTCTTATTTTTGGACCATCTAACTACAATTGAATGAAACACAATTTTCGTGCTGTATGTGTTTCACCCCCCCACCTTCATGAACCATGGACCTTGCCATTGGTGGGGAGGCTTGGGTGCCTCAGCAATACAGATAGCCGTACCTCAGGTGCAACCACAACGGAGGGGTGACTGTTGAGAGGCCAGACAAACACATGGTTCCTGAAGAGGGGCAGCAGCCTTTTCAGGAGTTGCCGGGACAACAGTCTGGATGATGACTGATCTCACATTGTAAAACTAACCAAAACAGTCTTACTGTGCTGGTACTGCAAACGGCTGAAAGCAAGGGGAAACTACAGGTGTCATTTTTCCCGAGGGCATGCAGGTTTACTGTATAGTTAAATGATGAAGGCGTCCTCTTGGGTAAAATATCCCAGAGGTAAAATAGTCCCCCATTTGGATCTCCGGGAGAGGACTACTCAGGAAGACATTGTTATCAGGAGAAAGAAAACTGACGTTCTCCAGATCGGAGCGTGGAATGTCAGATCCCTTAATCGGACAGGTAGGTTAGAAAATTTAAAAAGGGAAATGGATAGGTTAAAGTTGGATATAGTGGGAATTGGTGAAGTTCGGTGGCAAGAGGAACAAGACTTCTGGTCAGGTGACTACAGGATTATAAATACAAAATCAAATAGGGGTAATGCAGGAGTAGGTTTAATAATGAACAGGAAAATAGGAATGCGGGTAAGCTACTACAAACAGCATAGTGAACGCATTATTGTGGCCAAGATAGATACGAAGCCCACACCTACTACAGTAGTACAAGTTTATATGCCAACTAGCTCTGCAGATGACGAAGAAATTGAAGAAATGTATGATCAAATAAAAGAAATTATTCAGATATTGAAGGGTGATGAAAATTTAGTAGTCGTGGGTGACTGGAATTCGGTAGTAGGAAAAGGGAGAGAAGGAAACGTAGTAGGTGAATATGGACTGGGGCAAAGAAATGAAAGAGGAAGCCGCCTGGTAGAATTTTGCACAGAGCACAACTTAATCATAGCTAATACTTGGTTCAAGAATCATAAAAGAAGGCTGTATACATGGAAGAAGCCTGGAGATACTAGAAGGTATTGGTTAGGTTATATAGTGGTAAGACAGAGATTTAGGAACCAGGTTTTAAATTGTAAGACACTTCTAGGGGTAGATGTAGATTCTGACCACAATCTATTGGTTATGAACTGCAGATTAAAACTGAAGAAACTGCAAAAAGGTGGGAATTTGAGAAGATGGGACCTGGGTCAATTGAAAGAACCAGAGGTTTTAGAGAGCTTAAGGGAGAGCATTAGGGAACAATTGATAAGAATGGGGGTAGAAAATACAGTAGAAGAAGAATGGGTAGCTTTGAGAGACGAAAAGGTGAAGGTAGCAGAGTATCAAGTAGGTAAAAAGATGAGGGCTAATAGAAATCCTTGGATGACAGAAGAGATACTGAATTTAATTGATGAAAGGAGAAAATACAAAAATGCAGTAAATGAAGCAGGCAAAGAGGAATATAAACGTTTCAAAAATGAGATCGACAGGCAGTGCAAAATGGCTAAGCAGGGATGGCTAGAGGACAAATATAAGGATTTTGATGCATATCTCACTAAGGGTAATACATATACTGCCTACAAGAAAATTAAAGAGACCTTTGAAGAAAAGAAAACCACTTGCATGAATATCAAGAGCTCTGATGGAAACCCAGTTCTAAGCAAAGAAGCTAAAGCAGAAAGGTGGAAGGAGTATACAGAGGATCTACACAAGGGCAATGTTCTTGAGGACAATATTATAGAAATGGAAGAGAATGTAGATGAAGAGTTTGACAGAGCACTGAAATACCCAAGTCAAAACAAGGCCCCGGGAGTAGACAACATTCCGGTAGAACTACTGACAGCCTTGGGAGAGCCAGGCCTAACAAAACTATAGCATCTAGTGAGCAAGATGTATGAGACAGGCGAAGTACCTTCATAATTCAAGAAGAATGTAATAATCCCAAGCTCAAAGAAAGCAGGTGTTGACAGATGTGAAAATTACCGAACTATCAGTTTAATAAGCCACGGCTGCAAAATACTAACACGAATTATTTATAGACAAATGGAAAAACTGGTAGAAGGTGACCTCGGGGAAGATCAGTTTGGATTCCGTAGAAATGTTGGAACACTGAGGCAATACTGACCCTACGACTTATCTTGGAAAACTGATTTTCTAGCATTTGTAGACTTGGGGAAAGCTTTTGACAATGTTGACTGGAATACACTCTTACGAATTCTGAAGGCGGCAGGGATAAAATACAGGGAGCGAAAGGCTATTTACAATTTGTACAGAAACCAGATGGCAGTTGTAAGAGTCTAGGGGCATGAAAGGGAAGCAGTGGTTGGGATGGAATTGAGACAGGGTTATAGCCTCTCCCCAATGTTATTCAATCTGTATATTGAGCAAGCAGTAAAGGAAACAAAAGGAAAATTTGGAGTAGGTATTAAAATCCATGGAGAAGAAATAAAAACTTTGAGGTTCGCCGATGACATTGTAATTCTGTCAGAGACAGAAAATGACTTTGAAGAGCAGTTGAATGAAATGGACAGTGTCTTGAGAGGATATAAGATGAACATCAACAAAAGCAAAATGAGGATAATGGAAAGTTGTCAAATTAAGTCAAGTGATGCTGAGGGAATTAGATTAGGAAATGAGATGCATAAATTAGTAAATGAGTTTTGCTATTTGGGGAGCAAAATAACTGATGGTGGTCGAAGTAGAGAGGATATAAAATGTAGACTAGCAATGGCAAGGAAAGTGTTTCTGAAGAAGAGAAATTTGTTAACATCGAGTATAGATTTAAGTGTCAGAAAGTTGTTTCTGAAAGTATTTGTATGGAGTGTAGCGATGTATGGAAGTGAAACATGGACGATAGATAGTTTGGACAAGAAGAGAATAGAAGCTTTCGAAATGTGGTGCTACAGAAGAATGCTGAAGATTAGATGGGTAGATCACATAACTAATGAGGAGGTACTGAATGGAAGAGAAGAGAAATTTGTTGCACAACTTGACTAGAAAAAGGGATCAGTTGGTAGGGAATATTCTGAGGCATCAAGGGATCACCAATTTAGTATTGGAGGGCAGAGTGGAGGGTAAAAATCGTAGAGGGAGAACAAGAAATGAACACACTAAACAGATTCAGAAGGATGTAGGTTGCAGTGCATACTGGGAGATTAAGAAGGTTGCACAGGATAGAGTAGCATGGAGAGCTGCATCAAACCAGCCTCTGGACTGAAGACCACAACAACATGTGTTTCACATTTATTCTCTGAAAGGCATCTTCATTTGCCTGGAATATGTACACATTATAACTACTTAGTTTACATTTTGGGGCAATGTACCTATTGGTTACAAACAGTTCTGACGGTTGGTTTTTGCTATGATGTAGCAACATTTTGAATTCTAGTTATAGGTCACGCGTACAGTTTTCTACATATTATATTTCTGTTGCATTTTCAGTGCTCTCCCTCTTCTTATAATTGCTACTTGGGGTTTTGTTTTCCATATTTCACAGCACTAGTAACTGAACACTTGTTTTGATGTGATGTTTTGGTCTGTGTTGCCAAGAAATAACAAATACACTCAGACTGACAACTGAATAAAACTACTTTCAGTTCAAGAATTAATATCAGAAACATTAGCAAAAACTTTCATCGGTCATCTCGAAAATCATATATTTAAAAAGATACCCACTAATGAAAGTTCTAAAATCATATATTGGTATAGATATGTGGATGTCATTATTTGTCTGGCAGATGAGCCAAATGAAAAAAATAGATGAACTCCACTTGGAAATCAACAAAGCACATCAGAACATAAAATTCACACTTTAAAAAGAAAAAGACAATCAAATAAATTTTCTTGACATAACATTAACAAAACAAAATGGCAAACATACATTTAAGATCTTTAGAAAATCAACAGCCACAGATACAATAATACATTCCATATCTTATCATCCCCACAATCATAAGCTTGCAGCACTAAGACATACGTTATGTAGATTAAACACGATCCCTCTCAGCAAGAAAAACTATGAAAAAGAAATGAGTACAATCAAACAAATAGCTAGGAACAATGGGTAATACACACATGTAGTACACAGACACGATAAAAAAATATAAACACAAATACAAAACAAACAGAACACTTCTAGGATACAATCTACAAACTCACAAACACACTCAACAAACACAAACAATGACAACATCACACAGAAAAAAGCAGATAGTACACTATTACTTACACACATAAATTAACGCACAGAGTGGCAAACATACTAAAGAGACAGGGCTTCCAAATAGCAATAGAGACAGGGCATCCAATCACACCTACTACCAAGAGGGATAAATTCCAGGGTTTCAGGAATATATAAACTTGAATATCAAAGTTGTGATGCATTATACATAGGCTTGACATGCAGGAATTTTAAAACACGTTACAAAGAACATATGAGGTGTCACAAGTACGAAACAAACCATTCCAAATTTGCAAAAAATTTAGAATGCCATTATCACCAGCCTACAAACATGGAATGAGAAATGAAAATAATGAGAATAAACCACCATTACAAATACCTTACACAAATGCAAGAAAACTTCCACATTCAGAAAGCCATTGCTGAAAACAAACATGTGATAAATGTGCACACACACACATCAGTATAGACTCCCTACTATACTTGATAAAAGAAAAGAAAGCTCACCAAAACAAATACTATTTCACACACAGACACACACACACACACACACACACACACACACACACACACACACACACACACAAATGGATCACACACATCTCAAAAATTACACTCAAAAGCTGGCAATAACAGCCAACAGTCAGCAATACAAACCAAAACATTGTATCAAAACAAGTATTCAGTTCCTAGTGCTGTGAAACGTGAAAAAAACCCATGTGGCAATAATAACAAGAGAAACAGCACCAAAAACCAAACAGAAACATAATATGCAGAAAATTGTCACTGCAACCTGTAAGTAAAATTTAAAATATTACTACATCAAAGCAAAAACCAACCACCAGAACTGCTTATAACCTATAGGTACATTGCTCCAAAATGTAAATCAAATAGTAAAAATCTGTAGATATTCAAGGCCACTTTAATTGCCTTGCAGAGAATAAATGCAAAACGCGTATGGCACAAAAATTGTGTTTCATTCAGTTGTAGTTAGACAGTCCAAAAGTGAAAATTATCAATGTACCCTAATCTTTGGAATGAAGCTGAAAGTGGGTACTCCCAGCACAGACATCCACTTACACCTCAAGAACAGAATTGAGGGCTTGTTCTGCGCTGAGAGTATAACTGAACTAATACAGGACACCTCATTTGTTATGAAAGAC
Source organism: Schistocerca gregaria (assembly GCF_023897955.1). Taxonomy (NCBI): domain Eukaryota; kingdom Metazoa; phylum Arthropoda; class Insecta; order Orthoptera; family Acrididae; genus Schistocerca; species Schistocerca gregaria. Next base: position 60,876,325 of record NC_064921.1, on the reverse strand, counting down.
TGATCAAGCGCAGAGAGTAGTTCTGCTAGTCATCAGCAGTAGCTTGGGACAAAATGCTGCTGTCCACATGAACTGATATTGATGGGTCCAAGAGACTCTGCCTGTTGCTATGGAGCTCACTGGGTGTGCAGCCATTTACAAATTGTGGAACTTGTTGCCACAGATGACATCTGCTTCATGGGTTCACATGCCATCCTAGGATTCTGTAGGTGAGTGGATGAAATGGTGAAGACGGCTAGCCTCTCACATGGGCTGGAAGAGCATTATCTGTCTCCAGTCCCAAAACTGATCATCAGCCACTTGTTTGGCACCAATTGTATGATTTAAACCACAATTTGAGACATGATCTCTCAAGTTATCTCAGTATGGTTGATTAATGGTGTGCTTCCAGATGAACTGCTAACTTCTTGTTTTTGTTTTATGCTCAATATTTCAACAACTGACCCAACAATGTTCATACGCGTCTTCCTGTTATATGTACTTGGTGCCAGGTGTCCAATCAGACTGTGAACTGTTGTTGATGTCAGGCAACTATTTATAACTGAGTTTGGTTCTGAATTCAGCATTTGATGCCTGCACTGACATTCCATGATATGTAAATTGTCTCAGCTGAGCATGTTGCCAGTGGCAGATACAGAAAAATCTCAAGGAGGGGGCACTAAAGATATCTTGAGCTACCTTTACTTTTACCACAATTAAAAAAAAAATCAAGTCACATGCAAAGTTTAAGAAAGTTTTATTTAAACTTATTATAAACATATACAAGACATGCCATCTTATGATGTAAAAAAAGTTACAATTGTGGTTCTCTTCCTTAAATGATGAATTGTATGTGCCTATTCTTCTTGGCAAATTGATTAATTAAATCGTCAATACAGCAATCAATGTTAGGGTGAGTGTTCAACAGAGCTAAGCAAATAACTCCATTGTTGACCTCAGCTATGTCTTCGCATGCTGCAATGTTGAAAAACTTCTTTCTACTATAGCAAAAGCTACAGGTAGACAAGCAAATATTTTGTACAAAGTAGGATAGTCAGATCTAGGACAGACAGACAACACTTGTATAACAGAATCACAATCATTACGAGTGTTTATGCTCGTTTGCTTGTATTGATGAATCTCTCCCATTAGTCTTATTTTAGTCACAAAACAGTAGAATATTCGTGACTTTTCTTGAACAAATGCCAGACAGAATAATGTATTGAGAGCACTAGAATAGCCACGACTTTTCTCGTAGGTATGTGTTAACTATCTATGTGCCAGAAAGAAACTTATAAAATACGATGACACGGATTCGTGTGCTATATAGGAAAGTACAATTACTCAATAATTTGATTCAGTCGAGTCAACTGGTGAAAGAAACAAACGAATAGTATGCAGGCCGACTGGCGGAGGCAGTGCGGGCGACCCCTCAAAGGGGGGAGGTGCGTGCCTTCCATGTGTATTTGCCAGTGCATGGTGCTGCCATCCTGGGGGGGGGGGGGGGGGGGGAAACCAGGGCTATTTTAGTGCTGATTTAAAATTTTTTTCTACTTAAAACTTTTGCTTCTAACACTCCAGTACTAGCTCTTGTGACCTACATGCCAGGGAAATTCATTATCTCAGCATAAATGATGTCTGTTCCAGGAAAATCCTGACAGATGAAGTTTCCTCACACTACATCTGTGCGAAGCTTGAGTTTTCAGCAAAGCTTGAGATCTTTCCCTCTCCTTTCCCTTCTAATGGTTCTCAGATTTTGCTCCACTACTGATAAGACACCTGATGGCCAGTGGTTTGGTCTGTAACTCCAGGGTGGGTCCACTGTAATCTGTACTTGACTTTATATCCAAGTTTTACCTGCTATACCTTTCGACTCACTTTTATCTCCATTGGATGCCCACTCCTTTAGAGACTGCTCCACACCTGTACAAACTGTAATCAGTGGGCTAGCCCACATTTTGGTCCACAAAAAGGTCACATTTCTTGTGTGCCAAGCTTTGATATGAAACAGATGCCAGAACTTGCTGGGGCCACTACTACCTGGACATGCCCTGAGGTGCACCATCAACACAACCTCCCCAGGGCCTAGCTGGCTACCCAGAGCTAAGTTGATGTATTTCACCGCTTGTGTCAGGCAAAGTCCAGCTGGTCACGCTGCAATGGATTGCCAGACAGCTCTGTTATATTCTGGAGTTCATGCCACCAGTGTGGCACAGCTAGCCAAACTGTGCTGCCCGTCGACCACCTGGTGGCTGTCCACGTGGTTCTCCCACCATCTAGCTTCACCTCCCTACAGCCTGCTGTAGCACCATTACTCCCTGCCTGAGGGTCTTGTATTCATCCTTGGGATCATACCCGTCATGTCATCATCTGATTTAAGTGCCACTAAAGCAACATGGTGGAGCTACTAACCTCCCCCCTACCTCTCCTCCTGATGATAACTTCCAGAACACCTAGAGCTTTTAAAAAGAGTACTGTATTTTTCTTTTGTGTGGTGCTTTCCAAGAATGGTGCAGCCACGGATGAACAACACACCCACTATATGCATGCAGTTGGTGAGTAGTGCAGAAGTGAGCAGTAGTGACTCACTCAAAGTTTTGCGAGAGCAAGTAGCAGCCTGTTCTCTTAGAAATTTAGAACTGCAAGAGCAGTTGAAGCCAACACAAGTGCCTCCAACTGCTTGAAAAGTACATTCAGATGTTCAGGCAACATTGGATGATTATGCATAGCATGTTGTCAGTTCCTCTTCTCCAATGTAGGCCAGTCTAGTAAACAGTTTTCTTCCCAATACTTCCATTCCTTTCTTTTGGAAAGGGCCTCTGAAAATGTGGCTGCAATTCTGTAGCATGTGTGTGATTTAGGCCACATGTGTTCAGGACTCGACAAATTTCGGTTGAATGTCGTGTGTGTGAAGTTATTAGTAGACACTCAAACGTACATTGAATCAGTCTAATCCTTGCAAAATGCCAAGAGTTTCAATGTGTTATGGGGCTGACAGAATGGTATACTGATGAAAGAGGTGTAAGCTTCTCCAGCAATAAGTTATTCATCCTTTGACAACAGGCAGGAGAGGATTTTGAAATTTTGCCGACCTTATATGCACAATCTAAAGCTTGTGTCATATTATAGCCTGAGCTCAGGCCAAGTGAGGAATGACTCCCTATATGAGGAAGTGAGTAATACATGTATTCATTATGGGGATTAACCCACAGATTAGTCCCACCTGGTTAGCTGAGTGGCAACATACCATGCAGCGGACCTGGGTTCGATTCTTGGTGGGGTGCTCATGGACTGGGTTTTGTGTCGTCATCATCATCATCATCATCATCATCATCATCATAACATCATCACCAACACGGAAATCACCCAATGTGGTATCACCTAAAATAAGACTTGCAACCTGGTGGCCAAACTTTCTCAGACGGGGCCTCCAGCCATCAATGCCACATGATCATTTCATTTACCCACAGACTGGGGGTGAGATGAAGGTGGTCACATCCTCGTCTCAAATGAGGTGAGACAAACTGTGTGTGATGCAGGTGCTCAGGGCATACTACCGATAATTGTGGTACCCCTTGTTGTACTTATTGTAGAGAGATGTAGCACCTAAGTGCTGACTGCAACTGATCACAAAATAGACAAAACCAAGACAAGAAAAGATTTCAAAGTTTTAAAAGTAATGAAGTTCATGTCAGGGAATGCCATGGGGGCTGATGTTGTCACCAAATCAATGAAACATAGAAGCCACAATGACGGATGATCATTACATGAGGTTTTAATCCCACTGTTGTGGAACCTGGTGGTGAGTGAATATATTAAAGGTACTAAGTTTTGCCAAGGATACACACATGACTTACTCATAATAATATATGCGAAATTTTCAAGTACCATTAGAACAATGGTACAATGCAGTCTGAACACTGTACGAAACTGGTGTAAGAAACGGGATCTAAAGGTCAGTCCCAGGAAAACTGCTGTTGTACTGCACACAAGGAAGCATATCTCGGCCATTGTCTCCAAGATTCATCTGTTTAATGACATTTTACCAGTAGATGGTGTAGTGAAGTATTTAAGGATAATCCTGGATGTGAAACTAACTTGGACCCCTCACATAAACAACATACAGCCTATGTAGCAAGAGTGTGGTCATCATTACACACAGGTGGTAAAAGATATCATCTTAGTTCTTTCACAGTCCAGTAGCAGGAAACTGTGTCCTTCATGCAATGTCTATAATGCATTAATTTACTCTGAACTTTTAAGTGAGATACACAGGAAGTGACATAAGTGCAGCTAACACACTGCATTTTGAGGCTGAGTTTGTAGCCACCCCAAAGGTCCGAAAATGAGTCATGCTGCAGCATCTAGATACATGGGGAAATTAAAGTCATTTATACAAAAGTGGGTAACACACTATAAATTGGTAAAAATGTGGATGATTTTGATAATCCTCTGCACTCATGCATATTCTTGTGTATTTCAGTCAAGGATTCAAAGTAAACTAGTGCTTTATGGACACTGCATGAGGGATGAAAGTTCCCTCTATTGGGCTATGAAATAACTAATGCAATATCTTTTACCATCTGTGTGTAATGTCGACCATGCTCTTACTTAACAGGTTGTAAATTCCAAGGCAAAATGTGCACTCATATATGCTGTATGGACACATGGAAAAACCTGGGATCCAAGTCCTAGGGGCATGTACTAGATATACAACTCTGTGATAAGCCCTATAACAACTTATAGGGCTTCATTGTAGTAGAATGAAGTAGAATGGAAAGTGGCTGCTAATGAGCTCAGGAAGTTGCAAAGATTCGTCTGCCTATCCGTAACAGGTGGAATTAACAGCACACCCACTTCTGCTATGGAGACCATCTGGGCATGTCCCCATTGCATCTTTGGGTAACAATGGAGGCAAAATCAGGGTCAACAGATTAGAAACAAGAAATCTCTAGGACATTCAGTCCCACACAAATATAATGAATGTTGTAAATATAGAAATCGGCTGCAGAGAAAGCACACGTTGTTTCTGTCCTCAAATTGGGGAAATTGTGGTGTCACCGCCAGACACCACACTTGCTAGGTGGTAGCCTTTAAATCAGCCGCGGTCCGGTAGTATACGTCGGACCCGCTTGTCGCCACTATCAGTGATTGCAGACAGAGCGCCGCCACACGGCAGGTCTAGAGAGACTTCCTACCACTCGCCCCAGTTGTACAGCCGACTTTGCTAGTGATGGTTCACTGACTTCTAAGCTCTCATTTGCCGAGACGATAGTTAGCCTAGCCTTCAGCTATGTTAATTGCTACGACCTAGCAAGGTGCCAGTATCCGTATTGTGAATCATGTACCATAAAGAGCGACATTCTCCATGAATGGATTAAAGTTAAGTATTCCACCAGCTACGTCCATTTTTCTCAATTCTAATTCCCTTGTCATGTTCCAGACCTCACGTCATCCTGCGTGAGCTGAGACGCGTGCATTTCGGCCTCCTTTAGGTACGGGTTGGCTCTCCTGTCAATCACAACAGAAACAATCTAAAGAGCCAAAGAATATTTGTAACATCTCACTTTTGTGCCACCTGTATGAAGTCTTGGAGAGAATCATACTGACTACGACTATATCAAGTTTGGATGGAAAGACCACTTCAGAGCAAGCTAGCCTTACACCAGGGATGTCAGACTCTGGCACGGTCTTTAACCTTAGTCAACACATAAATGATGGATGTGAGGATAAAGTTCATGGCAGGTACACCTTTTATAGCACTCTGTGCTGCATATGACACTGTGAATCATTAAAATGCTTATCTAAAAGCTATACGAGATAACAAGACTGACAAATGTAATCAGAGGTTCGCTCCAAAGTGGAAGATTCTATGTAGTTCTGCAAGGCTGGGAGAGTATTATGGTCTCAACTGTTGCAAGCTGAATACAGGAAACACATACACATGTTAAAAAACAGAGGCACTAAAGGGAAACTGAATACCATGTAGTGACGGTTGGAAATTGAGCATTGTGACACCCCAAAATATCTAGGAATTACACTGGACTGCACTCGTTGTTTTAAAAAACACTTTATGGGTTTGAAAGGAAAAATATGAAGAAAGCACATCTTGCAAAAGCTGACAGGGACTACATGTGGAGGATATCCCAAACTTCTCAGATCAACTGGATTGGGAATCTGTTTCCCTGTGTGAGAGCATGGAGTACCAGTTTGGGGAGCACCGGTCCACACCAGGCATGAGAACATGGACTTAAAACAAGTCAATCTGCATAGTTACACCAACTCCAGCCCTGAAGAACTGCCCCTTGGCCAGCACTGCACCCCAAACAATAACAAGCAGAGTGCCACGAGAAGCAGATTGAAAACCCTGAACAACTGATGTACAATTATACACCAACAGCCCATCATTTTAAGTCTGGGAAAAGGTTTTTGCAGCAAAAGTTACCATTATCCATCAAAACAGATATTAGATGTATAATTCTGTAGCAAGAAAGTACTTCTAAGCAAGAGGGCTTCAGCCCAAGGGAAGAAATTAACTGCAGTTATCACCAACCCTACACTACTAGGAGAACTCTTAACAGATTAAGAATATGATTTTCAAGATGCAGAACAAATTTAGTCTCATGGGAGTATGAGAAGACATTACATGCAATTGTGGAAGAGACCAGACATCTAATCACCTATTCTGAAGTGAGAAAGTGGGACGTCTTCCTTCTAGTCATAGAGTGTAAATAAGTTGAGGAGATGCCGGCTGAATACACAATAGATTCCAGCTGCTTCAATACACATTTCAACATAATAACTGTAAGTAGGTTATCAGTGGAAAAATGAACCACAATAGCATTCAGGTAACATAGTCTGGTTTACTGACCAGTTGAAAACAGATTAAGGGTAAGCAGGGTACAGCCTATACTAGTGAGGAAAGTCAAGCGACAGTGTTCGTGGTGTAGTTAATTGTTATCAGAGTGTGCCCAGAGGTGCTAAAAGGATCATAACATTTACATTTATTTAGATTGCTAGCTGAAATCTTTATTAGCCCCTGTAATGAGATCAAAGATTGTCACGGAATGCCAGGAATTTCCCCATGAGTCTAGATGAAAGCAGCAGGGTAAACTAGCTGAGAATCCCTGGTCACTATGTAGTAAGATGGATGAAACCACACCAAATTTAATCTTCCACTGCGAAGTACTGGAGGCCATATGGCACAAATTATTTGGGTCGGCAATTCCAGATGAGATTGTGTCTAACAAATGCCTAGTAAAGGTACTCCTATAATTCTTCAAGAACACTGACTGACATTACAAGAATGACAGGGAGAGATACTGCACAACACAATAAACTTAGTGATAGTCTGATTAACAGGGAGTTAATTCTGATGATGTTTTGTGTCTCTGATCACATCAAATCAGTTCCCCATGTGGATTTCTAGTACTTAAATGCTTAATTAATTAATGGTCAAGTTTCAGTGGTTCTGATACAATAACACAGACTGCAATGGTGTCATCAAATCAGTTGAAAGTCAGATCAGTGTAGTGTATAAGGTTGATTATTATGAATTCAAACTGTATGACGAACCTTTTAGTTTGAGAAGTAAAAGTTAAGTCAGACTTTCTGTTGGCAGCAGTGTGATGGTCAGTTGCACCGACATGTCTGTCTCATGTGTCATTCATGTTCGAGTAAGAGGTCGAGTTTCAATTTTACATAGCTAGATGATATATTAACACCTCAGATCAAATTTACCCAATGGATTAACGATGATGGACAATGTGTCGGGCAGTGTGGATGTGATTTTTAGGTAGTTTCCCAACATGACTTGTTGCATGCCAGGCTGGTACCGACGCCTTACCTCAGTTTCATGACTTGCAAACAGTTCAAAAAAGTTTACAGACTTTCACATGAAATAACACTAAACGCTGACAGATGGGGTACATAAATTCCATCATGGTTGTGGAGGGGAACTAGGTGGCAACAGGAAAGACATCCTACCATCCTCTACCACCAAAAATGCTGAATCCTGATTAACATGCCAATCCTGTCAAGACATGGGATATGGAAGGAGGGTTGTCATTTCAGCAAAAGCCATCCATTTTCATTGTTCAAACTATCTTTATGACTGAAACATTATTACATTTTATGACACCTGTGAGCAAGAAAGAAAATCACAAGGTAGTTGTCTTCTGTTGGTTTAAAATTCCAGTGGAAAAAAAAAATGAGAAAGAACTACAGATAACTTACAATATAATGGTCAATAATTTCTTATAAAATAGCTACACAGAAATTCACATATGCATTTTGTCCATTGTTGCTTTCCATTTACAGATAAAAGTTTTCAAGCTTTTAGGCTGCATTAAATTCCTCCTAACTAAAATACTTGCTGCTTCAATCCCTCGACAACGATCTTTTACAGGACAGTTCATTCACAAATTTTAGGTGTCCTCTGGTGGCTCACCACTGTTGAAAAACAATGGCGTATTTTCTTATAAAAATGCTGTTTTCCCAAGTTTTTTTTCAGAGAAATGGAGTATTTGTGAAAAATCTTACACTGATATTGGTGGACCAATGTCATTGGGTATATCCTACAAGAAGTGTGGGAACTTTATCAAATTACTGAGTGTGTTTCCTGATAGACATTTATGTTCCTCACATGCTATGGCTACATTTTTACTTCCTTTTGTGGCAGGTAGCCATGAAGTCCACAATCCTGTAGCCATCATCATCTCTATCAGTAATTAGCTCATTCTTCTACGTTTCAACTGCCACACACAGTTTCCTTTTACAAGTATTACTTTTTTTACATAGAACTCTCATGTTGTTAAAAGCTATAACTTTGTCATGTTCACCTTGGTGCTCAAGTACTGCAGATTATACCCTTTGTCGTAAATGTGTGTGGCATTCATGCTCTTTAACATATTACTTTATTGTGTTCCCAGTCTTGCCAGTATATTCTTTGTCACAACCAAATATCACTTCAATTTCTGCAGTGTAGAGTCAATCAATCTTAATCACATCCATTCTAGATAGAAAAAAAGAATGATTTTTCCTACATAGTTAATTACTCTAGTAATAAATGGTAACAGAATTTGAGGAAGGTTCCTCATTCAACTTGTTTGCATTATTATTATGACTTCGTCTCAAGGCCCTGTTAATGTAAAAATCATTATATCCATTAACCAACAGTTGTTTCCTGAAGAAATCTTGCTTTGATCAGTTTTCTATAGATCAACACATCTCGGAACAGGAGGTCAACCTCACTATCTCCAAGGGGAATGTTATTTAGGAAACTGTGTAATTTATATAGCTCTTCTTTGCATGATCATACAACAAATATGTCATCACATACTGCACTGGTTCAAAATTTTTGTTGGACCTTTACCCTTGAACGAGATTATACAGAGATCAGTAACATCATGAGTTCAGTACCTCAGGGAAGTTTAGATTTTTTGAACATCCCTATTTTTAAAACTACATGGAAATGCATATTTCATTAAAGTTCAACAAATGAAATATTTTTCTAGGTGTTATATTAAGCCAAGAAATAATGAATGTCAGTAACAGTTTTGCCAATGTTTATTTTTGATAACCTTCTTCAGATTCAGTTTGGTGTCGGCCAATGCACATTGTAAATCATCTTCCAAATTCAATTGGTTCCTCACTTTTGTTTTCATTGCCACCCCATTTGCAAATCTGCTTTCAAGTCTGTAAGTTGTGGCAAATGGAATCAGGCTTTTGCTTATAATAAAGAATACTGGTGACTAATCTTTCACCAAAATGTTGCTAGTTCTGTTTAAGATAAATCTATTTTCAGTGTGTTGTCTTCACTAAATCCAAAAAATTCTGCTTTGGCTTGAACTTTACTTTCTGAAAATATTCCTTTGTTAATGGAAAACAGTCTTAAATCCCAGTCTTGTTGATTCTGGCTGAATGTTGCATTTGGAGCAACTCTTTTCACCAATGTGTGCAATCCAGAGCAAACGCACAACATGGAAGGTGTTCCATGAGTACAAACACCTACCAATGCAATGCTGTAAATTAACAATTTCTCAGCTACTAGTTGCCTCTGGAATAGGAAAACTTCCACTCACCTTCCTTTGTTTCTCATCTAACAATATGAAATATGCTAACAATGTAGTAAAATCGGAGGCAATGATTGTGCATTCACTTCACGTGTCTGATGATTTACTAGCATTAGGCAAGAAAATGACTGACTAACATAAAAAGAACGATGAGCAAGCTGGTACCTACGTGGAGCCAGTAATGGATATGCTGCTCTAAGAAAGTGGTGAGCTGCAGCTAACTGTCATCACTGCAGTGCGTAAATTTCAAATAGTGTCATAAATACATCTGCTGTAACCTCTGCCATGTCTATCATGTGTTAACATTCAAATTTAAAAATTTTAGAATTAGTGCTTATCTAAAACTTACGAGTCTAATGAGGTAGTGAATACTGAACTCTTTCTGTTTTTATCCCTAAAATTCTATTTTATCTCTCAAGGTGTGATTACCCCAAGCTCGGAAACACTGACATTGTGGAACCGGTTTTAGTTTTGCATTAGTTAATGCCTGTTCCTGGGAATGCTCCCAAAAAATGTCAGCTCCTACTGACAACAAAAGTGACCACACAGCATCATCATCAGGATGCTCAAAAATTTATTGTTTAGATTCAAAACAACTTAACCATGTGCAGATTTTGACCAGTTCACATATATTTATAGCAATTTTGCTGCCAAAAAACTACATAGCATCTATTACTGGGATGTCTTTAAAAAAAGTCACATTGAAACTAATCAGGATGTCAGTTCTGGATATCTTCACTGTGTGTACTACTTACAACAAATTTTTGAAATCCTTCACAACATTTATAATGAATGTTCAGAATCCCTCAAGAAAGTGTTCATTTTCCCAACCAGATGTTTCAGTTTCTGTGATAAACGACAAACTAAAAAGTACACTGGAAAGTTAACCCTGTTCACAAGACATGTCACTGAACATCCCTCTTTGTCTACCTATGGGAGACCATATATTCTGGGAAAAACAGATATTTGGGGCATCAGAAATTTACACTTTCTAATCTATGGTATAACACAATTCTTAATCTTTCCCTATGACCTTGTTTGTCAGATCACAACAACTGTTTCCAGAACCTGAATACTGCAAGTTCAGATGCGACCCACCATTTTTGTAAAGGATTTTTAAAATCATGCATTAAGAAATTTTGACTTCATGCCTACCCACCATTGAGCAAGTAAATGTTATCAGGAAGCCACCTCAGTGGCAAGAAAACAATTATATTATAATAATGTATCCTCCTTCCTATTTCCTTATCAGTTATCAGAATTTACCATTAGCAGTTTCAAAACTTTTTTATCCAAAAACTGCACTACTCTGAAAAAGTGGGAAGAAACAGTCTTTTGTGTGTGAACATACACTTTCTTTTGACATGTCCAATTGTCTGTCAACCCTGAAGAAGATCTCACATGAGAGATCAAAACATCAAGTATATAATAATTTGGAGAGCAATATGAAGAGTCCAACAGTTCACAAGATTTTCCTATCAGTCACAGAGGTCACAAAATCCTGTTTTCCTTTTGTCTCTCCCACATAAACATAAGTGTCATCTGTCACTGAAATGCGATTTTAACATATGCCTTTTTACACTACTTCGCTGTGTAAATAACATTCCACAGTGAGTACAACTGAATTGTTTCCCATTGTGTTCTAAAATGTGCCTAGTGAGAGAGGATTTTTGTGCAAAATTCCGCTTACACATATCACATGTGTAAATCACATTTTCATTCTGATATTTATGCTTATACATGTGCCTATTGAAAGCAAATCTATGTTTGAATTCTTTGTTACACACAGAGCAAATGAAGCTTTCTCCACCAAAATTATCATCATGTTTCATTTCTATATGGTACTTCAATTGGTGTTTAGATGTAAAAGCTGAACTGCAGTGTTCACACTGAAACTTAATTTTCACTGCAGAGTGTACCTTCCTCTTATGTTCATTGAGTTGATAACGTTCTCTGAACTTTGCGTAACACAAGTCACATTCATGTTTCCTTTCCGAGTGAACCATTTTGTGACTCCTTAGTCTTGCATGATTGTGAAACATGGCTCCACAGACATCACACATCCAAGACTTCTCCTTTGCGTGAGTGGCTTTATGATTCTCCAACTGATACTCTGATACAGAACCCTGACCACAGATGTCACAGCGATATGGCCACTGATTTGTATGTGTCAGTGCATGTGTTCTGAAAGAAGATTCACTGGTAAGGCGCAGACCACAAATGCTACACTTTACGTATGTCTTTTGAACATATGTTTTAATATGCTTTTTCAAAGATCTCACAGTACTATACTCCTTCACACAAAAGAAGCATTTAATTTTTTTTTTCACTGTCTCACTGCAAAGGTATATGCAAACACAACGATGACTGAGAATTTGAAAATATCCTGTCAATACCATTGAGCACTTAGGACACTTGACACATGATGATTCTTCAAATGGACCCAAGCATTGGGGTTCTTGTGCAGTGTTGGAGTCATTGCTTGTCTGATTTGATTTTGAGGGAGGATCTATCCGAATAGGCTCAGAACATTTTAGTTCATGAGCAAGACTGTCTTCGTTGTTTGTTTCTAAGAGTCTCAAGGGAGAGGGTACACTTGGGTTACACATAACTGAGTGTGGAGCATCTAGTTGCTTCACGGTGGAATGTTGTGGTGCTGCATTACCTGTAAGACAAAGATTATTATTATAACATAGGTTCACTGTCCTAGTAATACAGTGCTTCACATATAATTTGAGACAAGAATCTGTGCAGCCTATACATAATACATTTATATGATTATGCAAACAGCGTGTGTAAGCAACGAAGGAGACATGAACAAAGCAGGCTGGGATTATCTAATTTGTTCTTACAGCACTCCTGATCCTAGTAATATTTTTCTTTTATGATCCTTTCTCATGAATAATTGGAATACTAAGATTACGCAAAATTACAACTAATTTCACTAATTTTTAATGCAAACTTGAATTTGCAGTTTTGCTGATGATGATAATGTAAATAGTTAATTTGGAAAGAATTTCTGTAAAGATATATTCATAATTTACCATACCTGAGTGCTTGTCAACATTCCATTCTGCTATAAAATGTTTGTTTTCAGATTGACTTAGCTTGGTTGAAAGCCCTTGTTCTCTACTTTCAAGTAAACATTTTACTTTTTCTAAAAAATTAATAGTTCAATACTTGCTTGAATTCAAAATTTTTGTGTTCGAGAAACTTCTGAACTAAAGATGCCAGTGTTTCAATTTTGTAGCCCCTACATTTCTACAACCACAAAATTTTTACTGTTACTTAAACAAATCATCAGACTGTTATTTCAACTAGAATATGTCATTTTCTTGAAAATTCATGCCAAACTTTGGGAATCCAAAAACACATCAAAACTTCTCCTAATAAAGTAGTTCCTGTACTTTTGGCACTTTCTAATTATACAGCTTTTAGATGAAATAATTTATTTAACTTCCTATTCTATCACTTATTTCTTTTGTGTTAGTATCTGAAATGCAATAATCTTGTATTATAATTGATGTAGCATGATATATTTACTGGAGCTCAAAAATGTTGCTTAACAATATTTATTTAACACCTTCCAACAAACAGTGCTCATTACACAATATCACTTAATTTTTTCCAAAACAAATAACACAAGGCATTTATAAAAATAAAATAAAAAATCAGGGTATCATGAAACAGCATGTGAATAACAGTGCACCCTCAATTATTTTTCCTGTTGCTACAATGAATCGCTCTTCAAAAATCACTATGATCTCTACACTACTCCTCCACCAGTAATGTGGATACGAATTAATACACAGTTCTGAAAACAATTTCCTACAAAAGGTCAACACAACATTAATATATATATATATATATATTGATCCTCTGGCATTAGGTGGTGATTCCTCTGAGGAATAATGTGATTGGATGCCCTTGGAAAATTTTTGAAGGTCCTTTTCTGATTTCCTTTTTCCAGTGTAAGAGAGAGACTGGTTTAAGTCTGTCCACCGATACATGTATGTTTTCACATTTCCTCTCGATAGTGAAATATTTTTCTTGCCTTGCCATGACAAGGAAAGGACCATCATATGTATGTTGTCATGGTTTCCTAACCCTGTTACATCTCAAGAAGACATGAGAAAATGTCTGCACGTCTCTTGGAACAACTAGATTTCATACATAACATTTGCTTTTGCAAATCAGATGCAAACGAATCAGGGTCAGTCTTCATAGCTGGGTGTTCAAAAAAATCACCATGAAGTCTTATAGTCTTTCCACATAACAACTGTGCAACTTTATGGCTTGATGTGTCTCATACAGCACTGTGGAACCCCAGTACAACAGTAGGTATAGTTTCTGTCCAATTAGAAGTGTCATGGGCCGTGATTGCAGATTTCAAGGTTCTATTTAGTCATTCAACCTTGGTACTGCAATGAGGATGATATGGCATAGTTTGTTGAATTTTCATTTCACATACATTTCCGAAATATTAAACAATTGTGATCTAAACTGTTTTCCTTGGTCAGTGATTACCTGTGATGTTTTGCCAAATCTTGCCATCCATTGCAGATAGAAAGCCTTTGGTATTTTTTCAGCTGTAATGTCTTCATGTGGTGTGACTCCCATCCAAGATGTGAAGTGACTGATACCAGTCAAGCAGTAAGTCATGCCATTTGAAGGATGCATAGGCCCAATGAGGTCAATGTGTGTATGGCTGAAATGTTCATCAGGTTCTACTAATTTCTTAAATTGCATTTTTGTGTGGTGAGTGATCTTGGTTATCCGCCAGTCAATGAAGGATTTAGTCCCTTGTTTCACTTTCTTTATGTCATTCACTGTCTGCCTATGAGCACAGGCAGAATTATCGAAGTCCTGTTAACTATATCATCCATGGAAGGCTGGTCTTGCATTTTTGTTTTGAACAAAGTCTTCAGTTTTTGGCTCAATCTTTCAGGACTTTTGTACCCACAATGCCATTTGCCATATCATGGCACCTCCTTTCCACCTGCAGCCGGACAGAGAGGCACAACAGCTTGTCCGGAATTGTAAGACACAAATACGCAAGTACATAGCATATTTTACTTTTGAAGAGGTTCTTTTGTTTTACTAAGCTCCTACAGAATGACATCAATTAGGGCTAAGAGTCCTGCCAAGCTCCTGCATGATCGTCAACAGTGGATGCTGCTCAACTCTTGCTGCCAGTTTCGTCAAAGTTTGTGCCTGGCACATCCGTTCTGGAGCATGGTTTTTGGGCGGCATCACCACTGGATCACAGCATCATACACAGCCAGCACAGCAACCATTTCTTCATGGCTTGCACTGAGGATCAGCTCCTGGTGCACCACTAGAACCCGTTACATTCCAGGGTGGGCAATGGGCCAACTCTGTGAGCTGGGGCCCTGACACTGGCTTTTCGCCTGGCATCTCCTGTTCAAACGGCACCACCTGTTCATGTGACACCATCAGATCAGCACAACCAATCTTCTGTTCTCTGGAATGGCTTCTCATAGCCAGTACCAGCCCATCCCTCTGCACTAAGCCTGCCTGCCAGCAGCAGGGATTGCAGTCAGGTCCCCACCTCCAGCTCCTCTCTTCACCAGTTCACCATCATTCCTCCCCAAGCTGGCACCCTTCGTTGTGAAGGCCGACATCAAAATCGTTTCATTGACAGTCCTGTCTTCCAGGCACCCAGGATGGTGGGGGTGCCCTCCTCCCCATCACTTTCACAAGCATAGCAATACTGTATTTATCTGCTGATACCAGGCTATCAACTTCCACTTAAACGTCTCCCCAGTAAGGGTGCTACACTAAGTGTGCAAGTGTAGGTTAATAACACAGAAAATGAAGTTTTGGTCTAGCTGTGAAGTGTCAACAGATAGCCAAAACAGTAAGGTGCGAATTTTAGGTTTGAGTCCAAGACCAGAAAAAAATTTTCAATGTTGTCATCTCATTCTACAGTTGGAGGCTGCCCCTATTTGTAACTCCGAATATATTTCCTGTGCTATCAAACAATTTTCTTATATATAACTCATTCGTCCAATCTTTATTCCTGAATATGTCTACATTTTCTTCTCTTCTATAGTCCTGCCTTTTTTCTAAAAAAAAAAAAAAAAAAAAAAAAAAAACTGGTCATCCTGCATTGGACAATTTGAACACCTGCTGTTACAACTGTACTACAACTCCTTGCTCTCACAGTGACAACCTCTTCAAATATTTGATCCCAATGATGTTTTTAACCTCTTCTCCACTGCCAACTCATGTTGCCTAACTTGAGTTTTAGGTGATCATGTGTATTTATTTATGATTGCATTGTACTGTCACACATGTTTATCTACTGTTGCATGTGTAAAATTGATAACAAACATACATATTTATGAGTGTGTCTACTACTTCCATTTTCTAATCTTCCCTCTAACATATCTCTCTAAACAAACCCACTATTTATAACACTACAACCATAAATTTGCACCTTCTTACTATCAATATTTTTTACCTATTTTTTCAGTCACTTCTTTTGTCCTCTGACCACCCAATCATGAGTCCCTGGCATTTGAAAATTCAGAAAACTCATCTTTGCTCTAGCAAAACTCCAAGCACACATCCTCTTTCTGACATCTTGTCTGGGAAATTTATCCAGCCTGATGGACATACCACTAAATTTGACATCTAAGGCTGTCACCCATCCTACTGCAAGAACCTTAACCTTTTCCAGTTCCATCAGTACCTCACCCTCACTAATCTGTACATTCATAATCATACAGTCCAAGCTCAGAGCACACTTGACAACTGCTACACCTTTCACAAAATCCTTTTATCCTTCAATCACAACTTCCTTAATGCTATGACTGCAACAGAAACACTTGCCCTTCAGCACTTGGAACAAGATTCCCAGCACCATCTGAGGAAGCTGTCACAGATAAACTTGTCTTATGACAGCATGGGATTATGTAGACAAAGAAGAGCTTACCATTCTGATATAATCTCTCTCTCAACCGCTCATAGCTCTCTGGGCCTTGCCTTGCTAACTTACTCCACCTTCCATATTCCCAAATACTTTCTGAACAGGCGTCTTGGAACATTGTTGCCAACCTTTCTGACAAAACTCTGACCCCTACAGAAGTCCCAGTATTTTCTAAAGGGTTAACCTTTAGCCTGAAACACAACTTCAGCCCTGCTGGACTTTTAAAGGACCTTCCTTCCTGTTCTCATTCTCTACAGGGGAAACACTTCTTCACTGCACACCCATAAAAACAGGCAATAAAAACCTTACACAGAACTTTGTTTAAAACATTTCCGATCTCCCTTGAACCATGATTCTTCTCCCCTGCCACCCAGTCATCCCCTGGTTGTCTTTCAAAAATTCCTCACTTCTAACCTGGACTCCCCTTACCTTCCTAAATCCTTTCTCACTGGGTTCAACATCACTCCTATGGAACACAATGCTATCCATAGCCTGAAAACCAATCCAGACCTTATCATCCTTCCTGCAGACAGTCTCCTCCCAGTCGTCACAAATTATAGTGTCAATGTGCCTCAAGGTCTCCACCAAGTTTCCAATACCTCTGTATGCAACCCTTACGACCATGATCCCATCCCAGAAGTCCAACAGGACATCCACCTGTTCCTCAAGGCCTTAGCTCTACTTCAAACCAGACATCTGAATCCATCTAACTGCTCATACCAGCAACACGCACACTCCCACTGTTTCCCTATTCCCCAAATTCCACAAACCCAATCCCATAGGTGTTCCCCACTGATCATTCCATTATGGCTGGGTACAATGCTCCCACAGAATAAACCTCTGCCTTTGTTGACCAACAGCTCCAAACTATTTTCTGTAACCCTCCACTCCACGTTAAAGACACCACTCTCTTCCTCTATTGCCTTTTCACATTTCCTGTGCCATTACCACCATACTCCTTATTGGTCACGGGGGGTGTGCTATCCTTATGCATCCAACATCCCCCATGACCACAGCCTTGCAGCTATGGAACACTACCTTTCCAAACTTCTTCCTGATATCATACCCACCACCTCTCTCCTAAGCCTTCTAACCAACCACATCCTGACCCACAGTTACTTCACATTTAAAGGCCATGTCTATAAACAATTCATTGGTACTGTGTGTTGACCACCACCTCTCAGATGGCTCTTTCAATGCGTATTCATACCAAGCACAGGAACAACCAACAGTACCTCCATCTTGACAGCTGTCATGCACTCCAAGTCAAAAAGTCTCCTCCTTATAGCCTCACCATCCATGGACACTGCACCAACAGAGGAAAGCAAGAGTTATCAAAATATACCAATAATCTTGGACGAACCTTTACTCTGACAGACAATCTCCTATGCAGCTCATGCCCCCCCCCCCCCACCTCCTCCCCTTACAGCAGTCTCTCTCTTTCTTCCACTGACACCAGGAGACATGTTACTGTTAACTAGCCACTGACCAGCACTTCTCTGATCATTCTGTATCACCCTGGCCTTGATAAGCTCAACAACGTCCTGCATCAAGGCTTTGACTATCTTTCATACTACTCTGAGAGAACCTGAGATGAGGGATAGTCTAACCAAAATCCTTCCAACATCACCCACAGTGATCCACCGCTCACCCAACCAACGTCATATCCTTATATATTCCTATTCCAATCCTGCTCGATGGATCATTTCCCTGTGGTCTAACCGGGTAAAAGACCTGTCCCACCTGCCCAACCACCCCCTCCTATCACAATCTAGCCACAGGCATCTCCTACTCAATAAAACACTGGGCCATCTCTGAAAGCAACCATGTTGTATATCAGCTTTGCTGCAATTACTGTATAGCAATCCATGTGGGCATGAAAAATAATTAACTGCCTACACACATGAATGGCCACCTTAAAACTATGGCAAATGACAAACCTTACCATCCAGTTACTGAACATGCTGTGCACCACATCACCACAGTCACTCCACTACACAGGTCATTTGGATACTCCCTTCCAGCACAAGTTTCTATGAAATAAGCAAGTGGGAATTCTTTCTCCAGCATATCTGGCACTCTCAGTGTACATTATTCTGATCAATATGTGCTGTCTGATTCTGAGCTAGAGGCTGTAACTGCGACTCTGACTTGATGGCTCACTGCATAACAGACTGGAACACGGAGCATGGCGGCAACTAAATACATGTGGCCGAGGGGGTGTTGGTGGCATGTTTCCTGTGTGTCTCTTACAATTGGCTTTGGCCTTTATCAATCTTCTCACAACCTCTATACCACCTAGTATGCTGGCACCAACTTATGGCAGCACACTCAGGACTCCCCTAGCCTAATCCTTTGCTTCCTCACACCTCAGCTTATTTTTTCTCTTCTGTCCACACCATTCCTTCCCCATCTAGGTGTTGTACTGTCCTCTCCCACAACTCTTCCTCCACCCATGGGGGCTTCCTCCCCACCTCTCTCTCTGCCCCTCCCCCTTTTCCACCACTCTCCCTTTCTCTCTCCTGTCCCAGTCTCCCTCTCCACCATCCTTCCCTCTGCCCTCCTGTCCTCTCCTCTCACACACACCTCCCAATCACTGTCTCTATCTCTGCCCTCTGAACTCCTTTTGTCTTACTGTGCACCTGCTCAGTCATACGGCTACCCCCCCCCCCCCCCCCAACCTTTTGCGTTCTTGCATCTTGCATCCTTTCCTATCAACACCCCCTCCCCCCCCCCCCCCCCCTTCACCACCATCTGCCGAGGTCAATGTTCTCAATGACAGAGAACCACTAATCTGCCTCAGCACAACAGTGGGAGTTTGTGTTTTGGGTGTATGAATGTGTGTACTTTTACCAGAGAAAGAGCAAGAGCTCAAAACCTACTGTGAATACCATTATTTGTGTATTTGTGTGTGATGCATCAGTCCACGATAGGTCAGTGACTGCATTTTCCTTATTTTATGTGTTTTCCCATCCAGGAATTTCCATTGTTGTTTTGTGTCAATTAAACAAGTTAAATGCCAAGCTTGGAGAATCATTCACTTATGAATAGCATGAACTTACAGATGTGACTACTGTATTGTCCTTTACTCAACTTCTTTAAACACTATACAGTTTGTATCTGTATGATTCTGGTAACTAGCTATTTGTGTGATTAGCTGCAAGAAGCACTCAATCTTATCAACAATGAACCATTAAATCCCAGCACTTCTAATGTCTTTGCTACTTTTTTCAGGATAAGTGATTCCAAATGACTGAGGTATAGAATAGTTACAATGTGATAACTAATGAAGCAAAAGTTTCAAACTTAGACAGTGTTAGCATACAAGATCTGTCTGACCATCAGTATAAACTGTCCAGCTGCCACAGATGAGCAGTGAGCAATTACTTGTGAGTTGTGACCCACTGTTGTTAAAATGTTTTTATTATTGAAAGTGCATTCTATGAGCACCTACTATTTTGATTACAGAAGAGTTTTCAGGATTTATAAACGGCCACGGAGCTGCTGTTTTGTGCTTTTGTGAGTTATAGTTCAGGAGTTATCATCAGTCTACTGCTATCTGTTTGAAACTGAGATCCACTGTAGACTGAAACAATGAACACCAGACGTGTTTAAAGATGTAACAGGATGTATGTATGTATGTATGTTCAGCATCTCTCCCCAAACCACTGGATCAATTTCAACCAAATTTGGTATGCGTACTGCTTGCCCCCACAAGAGTCGCCACTTTGAGGGTCATAACCTCATAGATACCATAGGATTGGAGACATGAGGAAAACAGTGTGTTCCAGCCCCTGTCCTGTAGATTGCCCATATCTCCCATCCTATGGGATCTAATCCCCACACCAGTGACTCTTGTGGGCAAGCAGTATGCATGCCAAATTTGGTTGAAATTGCTCCAGTGAACTGTCAGAAGATGCTTGACCAACGTGCTGCACACGTCTCCCCCCCCCTCCCCCTCTTACCCCCCTCTTTCTGGATCCACAGTTGAAGTCCTGCACCTGCATGACTGCACCCCACAGCTGCATATGGTAACATCACAGAGATGTGGACAATGTCACATCAGGTATGTAGGAGAGGCATGACCACAACTCCTATCTAGCATCTCACCATGCCACCACACCTGCGGACCTACTCATAAGGAAATGCCCCATGCTTCCTTCTGAAGCGTTACACCATGTGCAACCAGCAAAACTTTAAAAAGGAAACATACAGCAATCAGTATTGTGTGCCCATGTGCCAAGAATGTAAACATGAGAGCAGACAAGGAATTACCCAGGAAAAGAACACATGACTGGAACACTGAGCAACACAGCTTCCACAAGCATAGCCTCAAAGATGGTCCAATGGTGTGAAACCCAGTTACAAAACATGAAACAATGCTCAGCTGAATCCAGCACATCAGAGGCAGTATAACAGCATGAGATGTGACTGCAAATGATGAAAGACACAGTTATATGAGAATGCTGTGCACATACCAGCTTATCAATTGAACGCTTTCACTATATCTATGTAAAGACTACTTGGAGCATGAATCTTTTATCAATAGAGATCTGGACACACTGTGTGTTTATTGTTGGAACTTATGCCTGCTTTCAAATGGCATCTTTCGGTACTGTGTCAGTTTCTGAGCAGGCCTCATTTCCTACAAAATTTATGGTGCAGGGGCAGAGTTACCACAAATTCAGTTCCTCAATGCCACCGTGTGACCATCCACCCAAAATTCCTTTAACAATACTTCATGGGCAGTGAAGAAATGGAAATGGACACAATGTGTGCTTACATTACAGGAACAAGTCGTAAAATTGTGTTGATGTTACAAAAAGTGCTCTGACAACACAACAGTTACATCAACCTGTTCAGAACATATGCCGACGGATGATTACAAATTCATCATAAGGGCTGATCAATGGTCACCAGGTGAATATGAATGGTGCTTCAGTGTACCACATGAACATGAAGTGGTGGCAGTTATCACAGACAGACAGTTCCGACCATCATGACATCATACTTCACTGGTGGTACAATGAATTGGTGCACATTTCATTTGTACGACAGCCTAGAATACCTCATGCTGTTCCCCTCTGGGTAAGGATGGGTATCATTTAAATGTAAGACAGGTGATACCACCAACTGGTGCATCCACAATAAGACATTATCTACTTGGAGTTTTCCATGTACTGACTTATGGTCTGAGAGAATGAGCACAACCCCTAAGTAAACTGTCGGCAACTGTTTCATCAATACATGGTTGATATGTATGCTAAAATAGAGAACAAGCTATTTCCATACATCCATGTCAATCAAACAATTTGTGTGTCGAGGAATATGTGAGCCTCAGAGATGCTGTTGCAAATAACAGGAACATAGAAAATCTCATTGCAGTAGTGATACTACTGGTGATTTTCTCATGCAGTCCTAGACAAATGTGCAAATACACCCAAGATATGATGACATACACAAGAAAATATGGGAAAAAGGATTTATTCATCACTTTCATATGTAATCTGCAGATGCTAGAGATCAATAGGATACTCAGCAACAGTCAAGTGCCCAGTGAGTGGCGTAACATAGTTGCAAAAGTATTCATGTAGAGCAAGGTGAAACTAGTTGGTGTATTAGAAAAGGGTTGTGTATCTGGACTCGTGTATTGTTGGATGTACACAACTGAGTGGTAGACGCAAGGACTACCACACACACATAATTTCTTGCATTTAGTAAAGAAACTGCAGCATATGGACATCAGTGCCATCATATGCTCAGAGCTGCTGGACACTGTACAAGATCACGAACTTTCTGAATTGATAACAAAGCATATGGTCCATGATCCATGCAGCAATATCAGTCCACAATCCCCATGTATGAGGAATGGCATCTGCATCAAGAATTGTCTGTGGACAATTGTCAACAAAGTGCAAACTGGAAATGACGGATATCCAGCATACAGATGTCAATGACCAGAAAATATACGGTTCACAATAACACTTACTGGTGGCCACTTACAACTGGAACCTGATAACAAATGGACTGTGCCATACACAGCACTATTAATGAAAATTTTGCGTGCACACATCAAAGTGGAGTACTGTACCAACTTAAAGTCAATTAAATACACACGCAAATATGTCAACAAGGGGAGAGACTGGGCAGTGTTTGACACTTGCAAAGAACAAAATGCAGACGAAACAATGCAACACCAGTTGGGGAGGTTCACCAGCAGCAATGACACCATTTGGCATATCACCAGATTTCCAATTCAAAAATGGCACCCTGCCATCACACAACTCAGCATGCATTTGGAAAATGGCCAAACAGTGTACTCCAACAAAGACAATGACTACGCTGTAGCCAACATTCTTTTAATTATGTCAGGAGTATCCATTTGTGAGAACTTTGCTGTATCTAGAGGTGCCTAAGTATACAAGTGGCACACATCAGGGAAAGATTTGACATGAGAAAAGTTGGCCAATGTGAGCCTAGACATTAAGCTGTTGGAAGAGATGCATTGGCTAGGATGTTCACACTGCACCCAAATAACACAAAATGCTACTTCCTCAGACTTTTTCTTTATGTGGCTCGCAGACCACATACCTCCATGGAGTTGCGAACAGTAAATGGCAATTTGTGCACAACACTTATTGAGGAATGTCACAAGTTGGGGTTACTTGAAGGAGCCAAGCACTGGGGTAACCCAATGAAGGATGCCAAATCCAACTGGTCTCCCTGTCCCAGCACATAATGAACCTTTTCAATATTATATTAATGAGAAACAGCCTCTGTAATCCAAACATACTAGGATAAATATAAGAAGGCAATGAGTGAGGTCGTACTTGCCACCCTCCAGTTGTATCTGTGAGGACATACTTGGCAAAATCCAATTGTGGCCATTATGTTTGGGTTGGATGTTTTCAACAGAATGTTGGTTGTCCTTGAGGACATATGCCTGTGGCATGAGCAACAAAATTTGCTTCAACTTGTATTGCAGGCAGAGTATATACCTAAAATGAACTTCAACGTCGACAACTTGCAACTGAATGAGGAATGAGGACCAGAAGCAAGCACATTATATTATCACAGATTGCATACCATAACAATGGGGTGTCAATTTTCCTTGATGCACCTGGAGACGCGAGAAAAACCTTCATAGAAAATTTAATTCTGGCTGAAATCAGGGTATGGCAAGAGGTTTCCTCTCTCCCTGTCACCACTTCAAGCACTGTGATAACATTAATGGAGGAAGGAAGGACTGCCCATTCCGTGCTTAAGTTACCACTTGACATAGCACAACAAGAATATCCACCATGCAACAAAAACAAGGCCAGAGGTCATATGTTAAAACCATGGTGCACAACAATTTTATCAAGGTGCTGGACGTAGCTTTGAGGGGTGTAAGAGGTAACAACAACAACGCAATGGGTGGCATCATGGCACTCTTGTGTGCAGACTTTCATCAAACGCTGCATTTCATCACAAAGTCTACACCTGCTGACACAATTAACCCATGTTTAAGATATTTATTTCTGTTGGGTCAAGTGCATGAAGTGTTGTTGAATCAAAATATAAGAGCATCTCTGCAGGATGACACAGCACAAGTGTTCTCGGAATAGTTACAAGCAATCAGAAAAAGAATAGTACCCACTGATGCAGATCGCAGTGTACATTTTAAATCACATCTTTGGATTATAGTATCTTCCACTGCAAAGTTCATAGATGGTGTCCAGCTGGATATTGGAATAACTTCAACACTATGCAATGGTTGTGAGAGACTGTGATTCTTGCACCTGAAATGACACTGTCAATAATGCAAACAGTACATTACAAGGCAATTTAGAGGGTGACGTTAATGAGTACACATCTTTTGATACTGCATTGGATGCAGATGAAGCTGAGCAGTTCCCAAAAGAGTTTCTGGGCTTATTTGAAGATCCTATTTTACAGTGGAATACGGCAGTATGTTAGTAACATACCAGACAATGTGATCAAGGCTGCCACCTTAACAAGGAAAGGGAAGGGGGAACAACCTTCAAATACAGGTCATTCCAGAGGGCCTCTCATTCATCTTCCGCAGACTGCAATTTCCCGTACTAATTGCAACTATAATAAATAAGTCTCAAGGGCAGACAGTTCAATACAGTGGAGTGAATTTGTTGCTAACAGGCTTCTCCTGCTGGCTGTTGAAGATCGCTTGCTCTAGGATGAGCTCACAATTTATACACCATAGTGCCTGGAGATGTAAAAAAGAATATTGTGTTTAAGCAAGTCTTGCTGTAAATACACTCCTGGAAATTGAAATAAGAACACCGTGAATTCATTGTCCCAGGAAGGGGAAACTTTATTGACACATTCCTGGGGTCAGATACATCACATAATCACACTGACAGAACGACAGGCACATAGACACAGGCAACAGAGCATGCACAATGTCGGCACTAGTACAGTGTATATCCACCTTTCGCAGCAATGCAGGCTGCTATTCTCCCATGGAGACGATTGTAGAGATGCTGGATGTAGTCCTGTGGAACGGCTTGCCTTGCCATGCCATTTCCACCTGGCGCCTCAGTTGGACCAGCGTTCGTGCTCGACGTGCAGACCGCGTGAGACGACGCTTCATCCAGTCCCAAACATGCTCAATGGGGGACAGATCCGGAGATCTTGCTGGCCAGGGTAGTTGACTTACACCTCCTGGAGCACGTTGGGTGGCATGGGATACATGCGGACGTGCATTGTCCTGTTGGAACAGCAAGTTCCCTTGCCGGTCTAGGAATGGTAGAACGATGGGTTCGATGACGGTTTGGATGTACCGTGCACTATTCAGTGTCCCCTCGACGATCACCAGAGGTGTACGGCCAGTGTAGGAGATCGCTCCCCACACCATGATGCCGGGTGTTGGCCCTGTGTGCCTCGGTCGTATGCAGTCCTGATTGTGGCGCTCACCTGCACGGCGCCAAACATGCATACGACCATCATTGGCACCAAGGCAGAAGCGACTCTCATCGCTGAAGACGACACGTCTCCATTCGTCCCTCCATTCACGCCTGTCGCGACACCACTGGAGGCGGGCTGCACGATGTTGGGGCGTGAGCGGAAGACGGCCTAACGGTGTGCGGGACCGTAGCCCAGCCTCACGGAGACAGTTGCGAATGGTCCTCGCCGATACCCCAGGAGCAACAGTGTCCCTAATTTGCTGGGAAGTGGCGGTGCGGTCCCCTACGGCACTGCGTAGGTTCCTACGGTCTTGGCGTGCATCCGTGCGTCGCTGCGGTCCGGTCCCAGGTCGACGGGCACGTGCACCTTCCGCCGACCACTGGCGACAACATCAATGTACTGTGGAGACCTCACGCCCCACGTGTTGAGCAATTTGGCGGTACGTCCACCTGGCCTCCCGCATGCCCACTATACGCCCTCGCTCAAAGTCTGTCAACTGCACATACGGTTCACGTCCACGCTGTCGCGGCATGCTACCAGTGTTAAAGACTGCGATGGAGCTCCGTATGCCACGGCAAACTGGCTGACACTGACGGCGGCGGTGCACAAATGCTGCGCAGCTAGCGCCATTCGACGGCCAACACTGCGGTTCCTGGTGTGTCCGCTGTGCCGTGCGTGTGATCATTGCTTGTACAGCCCTCTCGCAGTGTCCGGAGCAAGTATGGTGGGTCTGACACACCGGTGTCAATGTGTTCTTTTTTCCATTTCCAGGAGTGTAAATATTAGTTTCAAATGTGTGCATTGTATTTCATTACATTTCTTGTTATGCACAATGTTCTTACATATGTCCACTTCCAATTTTTAATATTACTTTCATTAGTTCATAATTTTTGTGCTGCAGTCTACATCCCAATGGACTGACATTGTCTTAATGGGGCATCACAAATCCAGGTCAGATGGTGTTACTGCCCACCACAGATTGGAATAAGTAACCACTGTAAATCACTTACACACAGAGATGGTAGCAAGAAGGGGTGGACAGAGAGGGGGAAGATAGACGTTTGCAAGACATGAGTCAACCAGGTATGTGAGCAAAGCCGAGGGGCTAGTACACTATATTCATAGCATTAGTGCCAGGCTGCAATTGGAATAATAGTTTTAAGTTATTTGTCACATCACTGTACATTATCTACCATAATATGTGATTTCAGTGTGTCTCTGTGTATTCCACTGATGAATTCTTCTTGGGTTATCAGCTGAGTGGTGGCGGATAACCTGAGAAGAATTCATCACTATCTACCATAAGCTTCAATAGGACATCAAAATTATTAATGTGCTTAAGTAAGTCAAAATGAGAACTCTGTGTCCAGTTTAAGGTCATTCAGATTGAAATGACCAGGTGTAAGAATTTCTGAAGGATCTCATAGAGGTTGTAAAAACAAAATTTTAGCAGTCAGTAAAATCATTGTGGGCATAAGTTCATAGGTAGGATGATACTTTATGCACAGACGAGAAAGCAGATAATCTGCTTTACAGGAAAAATTCTGGGAGTGGATAGCTGCACAAATGGGATAGCAGGGAATGGTTCACTGTTTCATACTGTGAATGCTTGACCATTATAGGACCTGTGTCTGCCTCAATAGCTGAGTGGTCAGTGTGACGGAATGTCATGCAAAGGGGACCGTGTTCGATTCCCAGCTGGGTCGGAGATTTTCTCCATTCAGGGACTGGGTGTTATCGTTATCGTTATCATCATCATCATCATCATCATCATAATATCATTCCCATCAACACGCAAGTCACCGAAGTGGTGTCAACTCAAAAGACTTGCACCAGGCGTTAGGTCTACCGATGAGAGGCCCTAGCCACACAACATTTCATAGGACTTGTGCAAGCAGTGCAAAACAAGCATTCTGTGTGGGATCTGCTCCTGTGGAACATGTAAGATGCAGGTCCGGGGTCGGAAAGTTAGTTACTTGGTTGTCACTGGGTGAGCTGAGATGTGGAAGCCACCAGAGCAATGAGATCAAGCAATGTGTCTGACATATCCCCATCTGGCTGAGCCTGCTCCATTGGTACACCCATTTGTTTCACCACGTACACTGACATGGCCTGCGGACATGGACATGCGCATGGAGGTGAAAGATGTGAGTGACACAGATGGTTTTTAATGTGCCACGGTACTATTCATACATATTGGAAGAGTTGAGATATGGCACCAGAGCTGCTCTGCCTCGACAACAATAAGTAAAAATGTGGCACAGTCTGCGAGCGTCAAAAACACACCAAAGAAGCGTCAAAAACACACCAAAGAATAGCGGGAAGTCGCTGCTTGACAACTGGTGGTAAGAAACACACTGTCCCCAAAACTAGCACTGTGTGGCTTGCCTGGACCATCGCCCCATCTCATCACATGGCCCATCCAGAAAGGATGCCCAATGCCCCAGAAATAGGAACTGCCAACAGCTTGCAGGCGCTTTTGGACATTGAGATAGGGGATCAGCCAGTGATTAGACACCAAGAAACCCCACCTACTGCCCAAGAAGAGGCAGCTCCCATGGAGTGCCTGGCACTAAGCTGTCTGTACCTAAGCTGCCACTAGTTGTTGTTTAAGTGAGAGACGACTGGATGGTTCCTGCAGCTCCTCAAGCAGTGGACGATCACAGCATTCACTGTGAAGTCTGCATGAGCTGACATGACAGAGAGTACTTCTTTTTACCTTGGAAGATTTTGGAGGGCAACGAGCAACGAAGCAGCCCAGGAACTACCATTCTACACCCATGCTGCCATGTTTGATGGACCTATAAAGATGATCTCTTGGGGCCTCCCTCGTTACATGAATATGGGGCACAACAATAGGGTACTGGAAGGCACTAGGTTTGGCGTATGCTCAGTTACATGCATCAAATCTCATTGGTCTCAGAAAGATTTACCATCCCCCCCTAGTAGTCTTTACAGACAATTTAGCAATCTAGAGAATAAAAGAGGGGCGGGCAGGGGGAATAGGGGCGGGCAGGGGGAATAGGGGCGGGCAGGGGGAATAGGGGCGGGCAGGGGAAGAGGGGCGGGCAGGGGAAGAGGGGCGGGCAGGGGAAGAGGGGCGGGCAGGGGAAGAGGGGCGGGCAGGGGAAGAGGGGCGGGCAGGGGAAGAGGGGCGGGCAGGGGGAAGAGGGGCGGGCAGGGGGAATAGGGGCGGGCAGGGGAAGAGGGGCGGGCAGGGGGATATGGGCGGGCAGGGGAAGAGGGGCGGGCAGGGGAAGAGGGGCGGGCAGGGGAAGAGGGGCGGGCAGGGGGAATAGGGGCGGGCAGGGGGAATAGGGGCGGGCAGGGGGATAGGGGCGGGCAGGGGGAATAGGGGCGGGCAGGGGGAATAGGGGCGGGCAGGGGAAGAGGGGCGGGCAGGGGAAGAGGGGCGGCAGGGGGAATAGGGGCGGGCAGGGGGATAGGGGCGGGCAGGGGGAATAGGGGCGGGCAGGGGAAGAGGGGCGGGCAGGGGGAATAGGGGCGGGCAGGGGGAATAGGGGCGGGCAGGGGGATAGGGGCGGGCAGGGGGAATAGGGGCGGGCAGGGGGGATAGGGGCGGGCAGGGGGAATAGGGGCGGGCAGGGGGATAGGGGCGGGCAGGGGGATAGGGGCGGGCAGGGGGATAGGGGCGGGCAGGGGAAGAGGGGCGGGCAGGGGGAATAGGGGCGGGCAGGGGAAGAGGGGCGGGCAGGGGAAGAGGGGCGGGCAGGGGGAATAGGGGCGGGCAGGGGGATAGGGGCGGGCAGGGGAAGAGGGGCGGGCAGGGGAATAGGGGCGGGCAGGGGGAATAGGGGAGGGCAGGGGGAATAGGGGCGGGCAGGGGGATAGGGGCGGGCAGGGGGAATAGGGGCGGGCAGGGGGATAGGGGCGGGCAGGGGGAATAGGGGCGGGCAGGGGAAGAGGGGCGGGCAGGGGAAGAGGGGCGGGCAGGGGGAATAGGGGCGGGCAGGGGGAATAGGGGCGGGCAGGGGGAATAGGGGCGGGCAGGGGGAATAGGGGCGGGCAGGGGGATAGGGGCGGGCAGGGGAAGAGGGGCGGGCAGGGGAAGAGGGGCAGGCAGGGGAAGAGGGGCAGGCAGGGGAAGAGGGGCGGGCAGGGGAAGAGGGGCGGGCAGGGGAAGAGCCACCCGATGTAAAAATTTCACCCTTCCTCCTTAGTTGCATTTTCGAACATAGTCAATGTCTTCCACATTATCAGTCATCCATGAGATCTTAGTTTCACATATCAACTTACTCATACATCTTTTTGATGTATTTACATCTTGTAAGACCAGAGCCAAGTACGGGGTACAAGTTGGTGAAACTGAAATGAAATGTTCACTGTGTCATACATTTTGAGTTGTAACTCCAATATTAAAATTTTAAGTTATGTCACTTGCAGAGTATATAACTAAAAACTGTTCAATGTTTCTTCTTTGCTGAGAAGAGGGGAGCGTGTGGTGCAGAGGGGGAAGCACTTTGAGCACCAAATGGACAGTAACAAGTGGGAGTAGAAGCAAATAAGAATTCTCACAGTACTTTCAATGTGAACCATTTGCACTTTGTACTGATTATTTGCTGTGGTGTAAATGTTGAATGTGAGAGACAGGTTTTCATTACATCACAAAGAGTAAGAAACAAATTCACACCTGTTCACTGCAGCACTAAACATTAACAGTTCGCATACATTGACAGAAGTTGCAAAAAAAAGGTACTAAACATTCTGAATTAAGTCAATAAATTCCAAGCAGAACTATGGGTCTATGGGAGTAAGAAAATGTAAATAAACTATTGTATGTGAAACAGCATCTCCAACAACAAGTTTGCCCAGGCGAGTGACATTTTGCAACTTATTTGGCCATTATGCGAAACTATGTAGGCCTACCCTACAATAATTCTTTAGTAAGTAGATGATTGCAAAAGCACTAAATGCATACCATGTAAATAAATCAGAACTAAAATTAATGATAAACATATGTTTACACACTTACCTTATACACAGATATTTTTCTTGTTTTGACATCAGCAAAGTCCAGTATAAATTTGTTGAAATCCATTCAGCTAGCTCATGTTCAGTCAGCACTATTGTCAGCCCACACAATCATTCCTGGCCCGTTGTTGACCTCAGGTTTCAATCAGTTCAAGCTTTGATAAACTACTTTCCCCACTTGCCACTGTCACCAGTTGTGTTAGCAAAATGCATAATGTTATACTTAACATTGGAGGCGTAGCCATACGTTTGCACAAGTTCCAAAACTTCAATAGGTGTGGTACCAGGCTTTACCAACATTGAGACCAATTTTAGTTTATGTTGCAAGTTGAGAACTTTATGTCCTTAGCTTGTACATGATTAAGACTGCCGCACAGTTTGAAACACTTATCACTTATATCATCAGGTGACATGTCTTTAATTTTACTAGTGTCATTTAATAAAGTTAAAAAGCTCTCTGATACTTTTAAGTGATTGAAATCTCTCATTGAGAGCACATATTATACCATGCAATAGTTTAAAGTACAAATCTATTTTATAATGCCCTTATGGGTGTTCGTTTTCTTATCTTCTCCCTGATACTGGAACTGTTTCTTATTTTGTCTCTTTCGTATCTTCGTTGTACCATCTACTGTCAGGTTTTTTATATCGATTTGAGTTGCCAGTTCCTTAGAGTGCAGTATGTAATTTTGGAATATGAGGTCCTCCCTGCAGTTTATCAAATAATCTTGTTGAGTAAGTCAGTAGCTTTTGATTTATCTTTGATATTAACATGGAGCAACATATCATACCATATCCCCACTGAACAAAGGAACATAAAATCACTTATATGCTTTGCCAAACTGCCAGCCTCACATGCAACCATTCTGCCCGTATTTTCATCTTCACTTTAGTTCAATGAGTGGATCATAGAACTCTGCTATGTTGTAATTAAGGGGAGGGCGACTGCGTCAATCCTAGTTTCCCAACTAGTTGTACTCAATGGCTTCAACATCCGGGCAGATATATGACCATTCAAAACTGCGCAGTGTCACACAGACGTAGAAAATAAGTCAAAAACTTTACTCAGCACACAAAAGAATGAAACTGCATATTCTGATGCCTTTGCAGCACCATTCACAGCTAGATTTAAGGAATTACTACTGCATGGAACACAAAATGCCTTTGGATTTATATTTAAAGTCCGCTTTTGCATTCCTGTGTCTTTGCCTTTCATATTAGCACCATTCTCAGAGCTTTGGCCCCTCATGCCCTCCAAGGGTATTTTCATTTCCTCTAACTGTTTTAAGACTCCACTTGCAAGCCTCGAACCAGATGTATCTCTTACAGGCACAAAGCCAAGATAATGTTCACTACTATTTGTATCACAGTGTCAACATCAGTAGAATTTACATTAATGAAACACACTATCATTGTCATTTGCTCAGCACCAGAAATATCTGGTGTACTGTCCAAAATTATACTACATTGATCAGTCAGAACATTATGACCACCAACCTACTATTGACATAAACCCAATCAAACCATAGTGTCACCTGGTGAGGAACAACTGCTAGGCAGATACACACACAGTGCATATAGTATCAGTGAGCACACTGTCCATGTGTTGGATGGGGAAGGTGCGCAATCTATCCAAATTTGACCGAGGGCGGAGTGTGATTGCCCAGCGGCTTGGCAAGTGAATTTTGGAAACAGCACAACTTGTTGGGTGTTCGAGGAGTGCTGCGGTGAAAGTCTACAACATGTGGCGGAACCAAGGTGAAACCACATCCAGATGTTGTAGGGTTGGGCAGCCACACCTCACCACAGAAGTCGGACACTGTAGGCTTGGCAGACTGGTAAAACAGGACAGGTAGCAAACTGTGGTGAAACTAACATCAGACTTTAATTCTGGGCAGAGCACAAATGTGTGTGAAGTGCACCGAACACTCCTAACGAGCCTCCACAGCCGACAACCCATGCTTGTGCCACTGTTAACACCATGACATCGTCAACTATAACTGAAATGGACAGGTGATCACTGGCACTGACCATTGCCACTGTGGTAGAGTGTTGCATAGCCTGCTGAATCCTGATACCTTTTTCATCATGCTGATTGTAATGCCTGAATCCATCACTTTCCATGGGAACAGCTCCTTGACACCTGTGCTGCAGGACAAAGACAGCCTGGTGGCAGTTCCAGTAGGCTCTGGGAAACATTCACATGGGCATCCATGGGTCTGGTGGAGCTCATGCAAGGCACATTGATGGCCAAGCAATATGATACACTGGTCGCAGACCCAAGTACACCCCTTCATGATGACCATGTTTCCAGATGGCAGTGGCATTTTTCAACAAGATAATGTGCAGTGTCACAAGGCGACGAGTGTGATGCAGTGGTTCGAGGAACACAGTGACGAGTTCCAATTGGTGACCTGACCTGGCCCCCCAACTCACCAGATCCAAACCCGTAGAATATATCTGGGATGTGAATGAACATGGCATCAGAAGTCACTCCCCTCACCGGAATTTAAGGAATTAGGTGACTTGTGTGCCAATGTACTGCCACCTCCCTGTAGCATCCTATCAATGTGTCACTGCTTCCATGCCATGATGCAGTGCTGGGGTTATCCAAAGGTGGACACACAAGCAATTTGGTAGGTGATGATAATGTTCTGGCTGATCAGTGTATAATATTTAACAGCTCTAAGTGAAAACAACACTTTGCTTTTAATTTTTTGATGGAGAATGTAAATTAGTTCATTTTGTATGTTTTTCCCAAAAGTTGTTCTCCTTGTACAGTCTCCTACAACTGAACCAAATTTTCCAAATAATTTGACCAACTTTAAGAAGTTCCCATTGTTGTGAGTGAACAGTTGTCTGAATTTCCTCTTAAAGGAAGACACCCCGTAGCAAAATACTTGCAGAGCTTTTTCATTGACAGATTTTCATCTTGTGGAGATCTCTGCCCACTTTTGGTGTAATTGTAAGTGCACTTGGTACCTAACATGGCTAGGTAATGTCTCAGAAATTTTACACCAGTTACCGTAACCACCTGAAATGTGTAATACTTTAATGTTAGAAAAGACTTTGCAGCAGAAACAAAAAAAACAACATTTGCACTTTTTGAATAAGCTAACCATCTTCTCTGAACAATTTCACCATTACACAAACTGAAATTGTAATTTTTGGAAGTAAATAAATGATTAAACTCATCTTTAGGACAGGTATCAAATTCAGTTATTTGTTCTAGAGAACGGTGGCTGTCCTAACAAAACTGTCATTTTTTGGGCCATTTTGTGGGATATGAATCAACTACATAACTTCTAATTTGAGTGTTAGATGTGCAGTTACTAGGGGGGATAGAACAATTTTGCATTTACTAGATAGCTTGCACACTATGTCCACTTCATCCTGTCACATTAGAAGAACATCTTCACCTACCGAATGCTTATGCTGATTTATGTCTGCATCTGCACTTGTGCATGGATAATTTTGATCAATATTGTCATTAAGCTGAAAAATTTATCCTATGAAAATTTTAATTTTTTATCTATATTTTCTCTTCCAGCTCATCTTTTCCTTTAACAACTGCCTGAGATGTGCTGCTTGCCATCGGACATTGTAAGGATTAATGACATTTGTAATAGAGCCTAATGAACACACATCACGTCACAGTGAGAAAGCCTTTTCACATTAAACCACAAATCTATGGACACTGTCAGCTGAATGTACAAATATTAACTCTTAACACATCGTTGCAGTTGCCTTTATTGAACAGCCTATGACAAGAAAGACTGGTGACGGAATCTTCTTCATATATATGATTATTGTTGTAAGTTAATAGATAGAATTAAATTGTGTCTGGCAAATGAAATACGTTTCTAACAAGCACAGCATATACAGACCTACACAAACCACGGTTCAACCACTGTATCACACTTCACTTGCCACTCAACTATTAGTTGTAGTTCATTACAAACAAAACAAGGGAACATGGGGGGATCCAGCCTGAAAGTCAGATACAGGTACTTAAACGTTGTGTACATACCTGTACCTGGGTGTCAGGCCGGATCTCCCACTTACGTTTGATGCTGAGGTGTTATTCCAGAACATGGAGAACCTTGGCAATTCTGTTCACATGTAAGGGGGAATCTAAAGTACACTGGGACAGCTGTGAGAATTTGAATCAAGAAGGAAGCCATGATTGGGTAATCTGTGCAGTTGCATGAACCACTGTGTCAAGGTGTCTTCGTGGCTAACGCACCTGCCTAGTACGCAGGAGACCTGAGTTCGATTCCTGGCCTTGGTACAAATTTTCACTCATCGCTTCAGTCTACATCCATTTATTTCATGAACCAATTAGTTAAGACTTCATAGTCATGGGAAATGGTAAATTAATTGGCATGTTTACTCCCTTTTGAAACATTAACTACTGCATGGGGACACATTGTTTGCACTCCTTTCAATTTTTATGTTACTGTAATTTTTATATTAAGTGTTGCTGCTTGAAACATAAAGATTTCAAGGTATTTATATAATTTTCTCACAGCTGTTAGAAAGTTATACACGGTTAGAAGAATATTGCTGTATACACATGAAGTGCATTACACAGATAAATAGTAGTTTATTGGTGTAAGTTACCCAACATGATGACAGCTATAGTAGATTGTGAGAAATGACAAAATATTGATAGCAAAAGATAAAGATCATTTTCAAGTGAATTTAACTGTCAAACTGTGTTCTTCAGTCCCAAAGTGTACATGTATACAAAAGTATCATAGGATTTAGCTGTGCATTATGTAGCAAAGGAGGTTATTAACTTTTGAAAAAGTTTTAAAAGTGCTAAAGGATGTTTTTACCTCTCATTTTTATGTATTCATTAAAGAGAAAGGGTGAGGGGGGAGGGGGAGGGGGAGGGGGGGGGAGAGAGAGAGAGAGAGAGAGAGAGAGAGAGAGAGAGAGAGAGAGAGAGAGAGAGAGAGAGAGAGAGAGAGGAGGGAGGGAGGGAGGGAGGGAGGGAGGGAGGGAGGGAGGGAGGGAGGGAGGGAGGGAGGGAGGGAGGGAGGGGGTGAGGGGGAGAGAGAGAGAGAGAGGTATTTGAATATTACTTGATCATCTACATGGAAACTCACAGTGTTTTGAGTATTCTAGTTAAATATTCTTCAGTTAGTTGGATGTAACAGTGATCTACTCATGGGGTTTGCATCTTCCGATTAAAACAAAAAGAAAACAAAACAAAATTTTCTGCTGTTTACAGGTCAGTCAGGTAGACGCAGTATTTCTCAATTTCAGAAAAAAACATTTGCCTCTGAGCGAGAAGAGTGTTGGGACCCATACTGTTCATGTTGTATATTAATGACCTTGCAGACAATACTAATAGCAACCGCCCCCTTTTTTTTTTTTTTGCAGTTGTCTATATGGACCAGTCACATGCATGTGACCACCACCTACGTTTGACATCAATGTGCAATAATACTAACACATGAGAGGTGTTAGAACTAGCAGTATACAAAGTGTGTTGACGGAACACGGAAAACAATGCAGCTGTCGTTATAATGTGGAAATGGAACAATTTATCTGACGCCCAAAATTGCATACCCATTGGCATTTAGGCCAAGAATGGAAGCATTTCCAAAACAGCTAAGTTTTTAAACTATTTGGGTGCCGTTATGGTTAAAGCGTACTGTGTGTCGCAAAATGGTGCTATCCAAAACCAGGGCCAAGTCAACTTGCTGGATCATCATGGGCCATAGATGACTGTGGTAAATAACGGCTGCGGAGATGTGTACAGACAAATAGATGTGCAACTGCTGAACAATTGACCACCCAAATTAATGGTGAACATTGCTGCAAGCAGGCGCCTGGTACATACACCCATGCTGATTGCTGTTCATTGACAATGAAGGCTTGAGTTTGCAAACCAATAATGCAAATTGGTCTCCACTGCATGGTGACAGGTGGCGCTTTCAGATGAATCACATCTGGTACTCCATCAGACAGATGACCATAACTGAGTACAGTCTGAAAGCAAACACTGTGGAACCAGGAGGGAGCATTATGGTCTATGGAACGTTTATGTGGCATTCCCTGGGTGATCTCATCATTCTTGAAGGCACAATGGATCGAAGCAAGTATGCACCTATTCCTGGGAACCATGTCCACACCTAAATGCCATTTGTTTTTCCTCGACATGATGGCATCTACCAGCAGGATGGTGTATTATGTCACACAGCTCACAGTGTACATGCATGGTTTGAAGAGTCCCAAGATGAGTTTAACATACTCCCCTGGCCCCCAAACTCCACACGCATCTAAACCCAGTTGAGAAGCTGTGGATCCACCTTGATCACGTCATTCGCACCACAGATCCTCAACTGGGAAACCTAGCACAGCTGGCCATGGAACTGGGGTTGGCATGTCTGAACATTCCTGTCAGTACCTTCCAGAATCTCACTGACTCCCTTCCTGCACATCTTGCACTGTAAAAGGTGGCTATTCTGGCTTTTGACAGGTGGTCACATTAATGCAATTGGACAGTGTGTAATTAAGTACTGTGTGAAAGAAGCTGCATCAATTTTCAATCAGACCTTAATACGATTTTAAAATGGTGCAAAGACTGACAACTTGCTTTAAATGTTCAGAAACAGAAATCTGTGCACATGACAAAATGAAAAAACATAATACCCTTTGACTACAATATCGATGAGTGACAGCTGCAATCAGTCAGCTCACAAATCCCTGGGTGTAACACTTTGTAGGGATATAAAATGGAATGGAATGATCACACAGGCTCAGTCATGGGTAAAGTAGGTGGTAGACTTTGGTTTATTGGTAGAACACTGGGGAATGGTTACAAAACACTTGTGTGACCCATTCTAGAATATTGCTTAAGTGTGTGGGACCCGTGCCAATTAGGACTAACAGGAGATATTGAACATACATAAAGAAAAGGGCAGCAGGAATTGTCACACATTTGATTGACCTGTGAGAGAGTGACACAAAGGTGCTGAAGAAATTGAACTGACAGACCTTTGAAGATAGATGTTAGCTATCCCATGAAAGTCTACTTACAAAGTTTTAAAAACCAGCTTCAATTGGTGACTCTAGGAACATACAACAACCATCTACATATTGCTCCCATACGTATTGTGAGGACAAGATTAGATCATTACAGCACACATAGGGGCACTGAAATAATCATTTGTCTCACACTCCATATGTGAATGGAATGGGAAGAAACCCTAATATCTGGTACAATGGGACGTATCTTTTGCCATGCACTTCAGAGTAGTTTAGAGTATAGATGTGGATGAAGTTTATAGAATCATGACCAGATAATTTTGTAAACTTTCCCATTAGTATCTTAGATCCTGTTACTGTGTAATGCCCCCCCCCCCCCCCAGGGATCTATGCTAACATTACTCTTATTAGTGTTATAGACTAATTCCTGTGCACTGCAACTATTCAATTGTTGTGGCAAGTGCTGCCACCACACTGCAGCCAGCTCCCTAGGAGTCCATGTCAAACTATATCATGGAAGGAGGAAGGAATGTGCAGACTGCTGCCAGCCTAGAGGGTAGTGGGACTATTTTATTGTCAGTTCAATTTCTTCTGATTAAAACTTTTACTTCTGTACTCATGTACTCTTGTGGCCATGTGTTTCGTAAAGTCATCACCTCAGCATAAAGTTAGCTGATAAAGTGCTGACAAAGTTTCACAGCACCATGTCTAAGTGACCAATAATGAGTGTGGGAAGAGTGTCACGTCCCGGTTGCAAGATGCGGCTGGGGCAGCAGTCAATAGACAGGTGCTCCCTCTGGTCTCACCTTCCACCAAACCTTGACTTCTTTTCCTCTCCTCTCTCTCCTAATGGTTCTCTGTCTTTGCTCTACAACTGACCAACACCTGCCATCCCCCTTCTACCTGGTTGGTGGTCTGTTCTCCAACTCCAGAGGGCACCCAATTGTAATCTGTACTTGCCAATACATTCAAAACCTACTAAACCTCATTTCATTTTTATCTCCCTGGGGCACTCATTCGTTTGGAATTTACTCCATTCACTGCTCAACACCTATATAAAGTGTTTCCCAGCCCTTGGGGATGTGATGGCCAGTGAGATCTTAATAAATTGATTGCTGGACCCCAAGCCTTGTTTAAATTGAAACCTCTGTTCCTGTTTATTAGGTTTTCTGCCATTTTTATTTCGATATTTTCCTTAAATGTGCTTTCCCAGAAACTTAATGTTTGCATCCTGTTAGTTGTCTCATGATATTTCATTTCATGTTTATATTCACGATAGTCCTTGATTGGCAGTTGATTTGTTTGGTGTTTTAGTCAGGTGTGCCACTGATGTTCAGCCTATCCACTGTAATACCAAATGGATGACAGAACTGGAAAAAGAGGGCTACGGACCTTTCTCACAGTTACAGTTAACAGAAGAATGGACGGATGTGTGGGTCACAGTCTATATACGAAACCTTTCCACAATGGCCTTCTATCTGCATGCATTGAGCCATCACCATCTTTTACAAGCAAATATTGTGCTAAAGATCTAGTCCACAGTGCTCTAACAGTTTTAAACACAGAGAGCCTCACTGGAGGATTACAATACCTATGAAACTTATTCCAAAGGAATGATTACTCAGATCATCAAATTGAATGGGTGTTTTAGTGAAATTAAGAATGCCTGAGCAAGACGTTGACACTGGGACACAGGAAGAGAAGCCAAGAACTGTTTTTCTATCTCATTCTGGCCTGATATCCATAAAGATTGGTAGATTTCTCTGGACACGAGGCATCCAGGGTGTTTTGCTTCGTTTAACCATGAAAAGTCTTCTGTGTAATGTTAACGACAATCTATGTCTTCAAAAACAGGGTGTTCCATCTGAATGTGGCATGCCCTACATGGGACAGGCTGCTATAACAGTCAAGGTAGATGCAAGGAACGCACATGGCACAAGCAACTAAAACAACAAAGCAAATCAGCTATCACCAAGCACCACCTTAGAGAGACCAGTAGAGTTATGCAAATGTCAAGTTTCTGGAACAGCATAATTGAGGAACACAATGAACTAAACATGTCAGAAAACCTAATAAAATGGATGGAGATTTCAATTTGAACAAAAGTTGGAGTCCAGCAATCAATTTACTAAGATTTCGTTATTCATCACATCCACCTGAACTGGGAAATGCTGAATGAATTTGTGTTTCACGGAATACAATGCAGATTCTGAAAACAAATGAGTCCAGTGGGCATTGGGAATCAAACTCAGGTATAAATAATGGTGCAAGATTAACAATGGCTCACAGTCAGTCTGAGGTCCAGGCAGTAAGTTCACATAGCAGCAGAACTCACTGCACCAGTGGTCAAAAATATTGTGCATAAAATGGAAACAACACCTCAGCAGAACACTCAGAAGCACAGCATTAATCAGAGGGTCAGAAGATTCTGTGGCAGTCTTGGTTATGTATTCTCAATCTCTGCTATAAATTTGAGAATTTTAGGATCCCTTTCAAAACTCATATGTTTATTACACACATGCACTGACTACTAGAGAAATAGAGTATTTGTGGTGTACACATATAATATTGTTTAGGATAAAGAAACTTCTATGTAGGCCCAATTAAAAAAATAATAATAATAAAATCAAAAATTAAAAAAAAATTACGTACTGAGTTCGGAGAGGGGTGAATACCAGCTCCATTAATCAAGAATGTAGTATTCATCATAACAGAGTCAAGAAAGAAAACGATATAGTATCAGTTAAATGCAACAGCATCTACAGGATGACCTCCAAACTAGTCTCACTTATACATTACATTAATGTGCAAAAAATAATAGCACAGAAAGCTGGATGAAATCGTAAGTGAATCATGATGAACTTTTTAACTCCAACTAGAATGTTTATCACAGAGATATAACACCAGTGGTGCACATGTGTTACAATCTTTAAATAATACAATAATATCTAGTGATGGTAGTACAGTGACCAATAATGTGGCTGAATGTAAGCATTAAATGTAGGTCAAACATGGGGGCTGGTTGTTTTTGTAACCCCCTCCCCACCTGAGGAGTATTAGTGATGAAAAACTTGGGAGATGTGCCCATGTAATCATCACAATAGTTTGGCCCAAACTCTTTGCCTTTACAAATGTCTGCTTGTTCTGCGTATGTACGGATGGATGTGTGTGTGTGTGTGTGTGTGTGTGTGTGTGTGTGTGTGTGAGAGAGAGAGAGAGAGTGCGCGAGTGTATACCTGTCCTTCCTCACTGATTAAGGGTGTCAACTGTCAATAGGAATCTTAAAAGAGATTGGAAGGAATTTCTACTTAGTAAGCACAAGTACAGATTACATATTTTACCTCAGCAATAAATACAAACTTTCATGTCCAGATATAGATTAAAATTGAAAAGTATAGGATAATATGTCTCATATAGATATATCCAAAGCAAAATTGTGAGAGATGGCAAAAATCTAGAGATAAAATGTTGTTCCACAGCAAAGAATCTTCATCATGTAAATTTAAGTGAAGTAAAAGTCTTACTGACAAACAAAAACAGAACAAAGGGGAGAAAAAAAGAAAAAAGACATAAACACCATTTCTCCAGCCAGTCACCACATTAGCAATGAAATGAGGGGAGATAGAAAGTAGAAATTAAAGAAAATCCATTTTCCATACTGCTTCATTGAGGAAGACCATGGTATGGTTGTTTCTTTCTATCATCACACACACAATGTAACAACCGATATTGAGATAGATGACCACAGAATAGAAAAATAAACTAAAACTGCTCAACAGAGGAAAGATGTCTGGACCTGATGGGATACCTATATGATTCTACACAGAGTATGGAGAGG
This sequence comes from Schistocerca gregaria, assembly GCF_023897955.1. Lineage (NCBI taxonomy): Eukaryota > Metazoa > Arthropoda > Insecta > Orthoptera > Acrididae > Schistocerca > Schistocerca gregaria. The sequence continues at coordinate 60,834,561 of NC_064921.1, read as the reverse complement.
AACTTGCTTGTCATCTTCTCGCCACAAGTCATAGGTTGCTGGAGGAATGAAGCATTCAAAATGATTGGAAAAATGCACAGGTTATTTCCATTTTTGAGAGAGATTGTTGAAGAGACGCATGCAACTGTGGCCTTATATCACTGGTGTCTTTATGTTGTATGATTATGGAACTCATTTTATTTTTATGTACTTTATCCTTTCTGGAGGCCAAAAATCTCCAACATATGAAACAACATTTTGGCAAACAATGACCTTGTAATCACAACTCCCTCTCTTTGCACAGAAAATCTGGAATGCACCCAGATTAGTACCATGTTCATTTATTTTTGAAAAGTGTTCAATACTTTATTATGTAACTGCCAACATAAGGTACCATTGTAGGACATGATACACAAAGCTTATGTATAACTCAATACATAAGTATATCTCATATTCATAATTTCTCTCTTACTCTTTGCTTTACCTTTTCATTTTCTAATATTTTTCAGAATGTCATATTCCAATCACTGTTAAATAATTGAAGTGGGCAACTGATAAAGCCTGATATTAATGAAATAACTTACAATATTTGAGAAAATGAAAAGTAATGTGATCAGTTTAAAATTTAAAAATATTAATATTGTCTTGTCATGAATAAACAAGATAAATGTCCTATAATATAGTAAACAATGAAAATCGGTGAGAAACGGCAAACGCAATTGCATTGAATTTCAACAACAATATTTCATAAATAGCTGACTGTTAGATTTTATGAACAGATAGGTGACAGAGACCACTGAGTGGTAACTGTTGTCGGTAACCAAGTCTGAGCATATGTATTGCTTAATGCTGTATGTTTTTATTATGTATCTAACAATGTCCACTTCGTCAATTGTATGTAGTGATGTTTTTTGATTATTTGTTCCAATATAACGCCGCCAAAACTAATTTTCATGAAAATATCAAAGGTTTTGTAATGTTTCAATGAAGGGGCTACATATAAGTTCCACATTTTATATAATGAAAAGAAAAACAGCAATATGTAAGGGTCTATGGGTTGCATGCAGCTGTATGGTACGTAACATGCACTCACCAGCCGACCTGTCTGGAATGCTGACGATTTGCTTGGTCAGTACACGTGTCATGTGTGTCCGGTCGCAGTGCAATGCAGGGAGTAAGCCACTGGTCACCATCCACAGTGCACAGTATTAACTAGCGTGGCCTCGGGGACAAATATGTCTCTTCAAGACCGAGGCATCACCACGTTCTGAGCAATCTTGTTCCAGACACCCCTAGAATCTACGTAAATGTGTGTAGTGTGTGAGAGTGCAATGTGTGCAGTTATTTCAGCCATGTGCTTATGTGAATGTGTTGTGAAAATTTAGTATTGAAACTATTGCACTAGTGCACAGTAAAACTAAACCTTTTATTCCACAGGTTACCACAAGAAACTCATTTATTTTATGTTCACTGTTAATTCTAGTATTTAGAACTAATTAACCATGTTCATTTTTATTCTAATGTTTGCTATGATAGCATATTCTACTAATGCTGTAGCAATAGTACAACAGAGTACAGGTGTTTTGTTTGAACCACGATCAGACATGGTAGTTTCAACAAGTAATGCAAAACTTGTCCTCAAGTACAATCTGAGTGAAATCCAGCAACAGTTCAATTCTGTAAAGAAGCAGATTGATCTAATTCGTTCTGTTAAGGGTAATGATACAATTTTGGAAATGGGTACATCTTGGTATAATAACTGGATCACAGCCAAAATGCTGGTAGAGTCTACATTTGCTAATTATGAACAAGAGATTTATTGTTTTTTAATGCTTTTGCCGCACAAAACTTTAATTAGGTGTAAATGTGCATGGTTTGGTTTTGGAGGGAGTACCCATTGCATTGTATTTGGTACTTTAACTAGTCAGGATCTACTGGAAGTTAAAAGCAAAGTATTAGCTCTTGAAAGTAAAGATTCAACTAATCTCTTTAATGAAATTAGAGTATTAAAGAATATGCAAAGAACTATTATTAACCACACAATTTTCACCGAACAGATTGTAAAGCACTTTATCTCACATTTCCATGCAGTTCATAATGAAACGAACACAAATATCCAAGAACTATTCCAAGGATTAAATGATGTGAATGCACACTTAGATTTAAACACTTATGGGAGCCTTTATATTTTATGAAGTAACAGCTTTTTTTATAAGATGAGAAAACATTTTATTTTCCATGCACAGATCAAGAACTAACAAGAATAAACAACTCGTAACCAAGCCGACTACAGCAAAGATAAATATCTATCAGCTGCAGCTTTCACTCACTGTTTTTGGCACAGTGGATAAATGACGTCGCCACATCAGCCCCCCTACTTTTGAAACCGGGTGCACCAGGTATGTGGGGAAACTTGCACTTGATTTTTCTACCAGCTCTCATGAAAACATCTGGTGCAGGCAATGGCTGCTCCTGTTCTGCACTTGCTGCTTCGTTGTCCTCTTCTGAAACCGAGGGCTCGGCGAGACTAACTGCTGTTTCTTTGGCCTCCACGTTTGACGGTGATTTTGCAGACCGAGGAAGGAGTGTACCCTCTTCGGTGTAATCAGGTTTAAGCCGCTCAATTGAGACTGTCTCTTCTTTACCATCCTTATCGATTTTGAAGCTGTGGCTTCCTCTTGTGATTACCCTGTATGGTCCAGAGTAAGGCGAAAGAAGCGGTGGGCGTACCGTATCATCCCTAAGCCACACGTGGGATGTTGCTCACAGGTCTTTATGTACAAACACCCTCTGGTCTCCATGTCTGATAGGGTTAGTGGGTTTGATGTTTCTCATTCTAATGATGAGTTGTCTCGCGAATTGCATACATAGCTCAGGGGCGAAAGGCTGTGTAGATGCTGGAATGATAAATTCTCCAGGAACCCTCAATTGCTCGCCATAAACCAATTCTGCGAAAGAGCATTGTAAGTCCTCCTTCACAGCCGTTCTCAATCTGAGTAGGATCAGCGGTAGTGCTTCAGGCCATGAAGTGGAACTACACATTAATGGAGCTTTGAGCATGCGGTGTAGTCGTTCCACCATTCCATTACTAGATGGATGATAGCTTGTGGTGCGTAGGTGGTTGCACCTGCACAGTAGTAAAAGTTCATTGAAAAGTTGGCTTTCAAACTGCCTTCCGCGATCTGTTGTTATGTTTTGCGGAACGCCAAACCTGGAGAACCATGAATGCAACAGTGCTTTTGCAACAGACTCCGCAGAAATGTCTTGTATTACAACTACTTCTGGCCACCTGGTAAAAAGATCAATGATTGTGAGCAAATAGTGTTGTTCTGAAGAGCATGATAGCAGGCCCACAATGTCCACATGTATATGTGAAAATCTTGCAGATGGCGTTGGGAAGTCAGAAATAGGTGCAAAGACATGTCTGCTGATTTTATTATGCTGGCATGTTAGGCATGCACGCGCCCATGCACGACATTCTTTTTGTATTCCAGGCCACACTACATTGCAGGAAACTAATGTGGCTGTAGCTCGTCTTCCTGCATGTGATAGGTTATGTAGTGCATTATAAATCTCGCGACGATATTGTTCTGGTATGTAAGGTCGCTCCTTTCCTTTTGCTACATCACACCAAATTCCATCTGGAACATTTGGGACAGACACACGTCTGAGCTGCAGCGCAGTTCTCTGTTCCTCTATTAGATGGCGCAAGGAAGGATCTTCTTGTTGTTTAGACGCTAACTCGGTCCAACGAATTGAATTTAAACTGGCACAATTCCTAGACAGGCAATCTGTGACCAGGTTGTCTTTTCCTGAAATGTGACGCACGTCAGTTGTGAACTGTGCAATGTATTTGACTTGCCTGCACTGACATGGTCAATTGAGCTCTGTGTCTTGTTGAAATATAGCTACTAACGGCTTGTGATCAGTAAAAATTGTAAAGTGCCTCCCTTTGACAGACGTGCAAAAATGCTTTATGGCTAAGTAAATAGCAAGCAACTCACGGTTAATAGCACTCCATTTTTGCTGCTGTCGAGCCAGGTTTTTAGAGAAAAATGTGAGCGGCTGCCATCTGCCATCAAATTCTTACTGTAGCGCTGCACCCACTGCTGTTTGGCTTGCATCATACATGAGCGCTAAAGGAGAACTCAATCTTGGATGCCCCAGTAGTGTTGCCCAAGAAAGACATTTCTTTAAGTCGTGGAAAGCTGCTTCAGCATCTGGACTCCATGGAATTTCACGATTTCCTGTTGTATTTTTACCTGCAAGTAACATTGTGAGTGGCTCTTGGGCGGCAGCTAATTTAGGTAAGTGACGTCTGTAATAGTTGAGCATGCCTAAAAATCTGCGAAGACCTTTGTAAGTTGTGGGAAGGGGCATCTGTTGTACTGCTTCAACCAGCTCAGGCAAAGGTGACAGGCCTGCTGCTGAAACCAAATATCCCAGGAACTTATCCTCGCGTTTTCCCAACATGCACTTTGTTTTGTTAATAATTATGCCATATTCTGTCAGACGGCGGAAAAGCTGCCACAGATGTTCGACATACTGATATACAGAACCAGAGAATACTAAAATGTTGTCCATATAACAAAATACGAATGGTAATTCTCGAAGCACCTCATGCATGAATCTTTGCCATGTTTGGGTAGCGTTTCTGAGGCCAAATGTCATAAAATTGTACTCAAACAAATCGAACAGTGTGATAACTGCTGTTTTTTTAATGGCAGATGGAGCCATGGGAATCTGGGAAAATGCTTTGGCGCAATCAATCACACTAAATATTTTGGCATTGCTAACCGTACTGTTAAAAGCAGTCACATTGGGAACTGGGTAGGGGTCGGGAATTGTGCGGGCATTGAGCACCCTGTAGTCTTCACATACTCTCCATGAATTGTCTTTTTTACGGACCATGTGAATAGGAGATGCTCATGAACTATCAGACCTACATACAATACCTGTTTTTAGAAGCCTGTCAAACTCAGCTCGCGCCGCGAGCAGCTTCTCTGGAGGCAGACGCCGTGGGAGGAAGGCAACGGGTTGACCTTGTGTCGTGCTGATGTGGTGTTGAGTATTGTGTCTGCATTTCCTGGTTGCATTGACGGGTTCGGTAAGTGCTCGAAAGTCTTGAAGCAGTTTACAAAAAATTGATTCCTCTGACAGTGCTCTGATATTGCCTACAGTATACAAATCGTTATTACTGTCGGGTGTCTTCTTGCGTGACACACACGTGTTCGCCCCGCTTAGTTGCGGGTACGAAATCGTATCACAATATCCAGACGCGGATGACGTGGTAGAGGATCCGGAAATCTTCATGCGGAAAGACACGGGCACATCGCATTGCATTTGAACCGACGCGAAAGATGCAGTAGGCAATATCCCTTCTGTGGGAACTGTCATCAAACGACGGTTAACCAGGTCGGGCGTAAGTCAGTAGTACCATAAAAAGTCCGCTCCAATTATAGGACTCGGCACATCAGCAACCACAAAAGTCTATTTTGGATGGAAGTTGGAATTCATATGTAATGCCAACTGTTTCTCACCATAGGTAGATATTCTGGAATTTGCCGCAGTCAGCACATGTTGCGTTGTTGTCGTGAGTATATCACCTCTCTTTCTTGGATAAACACTGACTTCTGAACCTGTGTCAATCAGAAACTTCTCACCTGAAGAGAGGTCCAACACAAACAATTGGTGTGATTGGTTGACTGCAGATACCATGGCGTTTTCATCTCTTTGAATCATGCTATGACTCGGGCGCCTATGTTCTTGTTGATGAACATTAGTGCCCTTTAACGCCCGCCTTTTAAGTTTGGGTAGCTGCAGGGTTGAATAAATTGACAGGCAGTGTTAGCGAAGCGTCGCAAATCTGGTGACAACATATAATGCTGTATGAGAGCTTCCTTTAGCACAAAGTAATTTTGTTGCGACAAGGTCTCTTCTACTTGCTCTATCACTTTTAAATTTAGATGTGAAACCACTATATTCAATTTGTCAATGTTGTTAGACATCCCACACTGCTGAAATATGCATTCAGCCTGCGTAAACCAAAGCTGGGGGCGCGTCGGCCAGAATGCGGAAAGCTTAACATTTGCGTGTTGCGCGTATGTACTCCCATCTTTCGTGTTAACATCTGTCATTCCGTTTTGTGGCGAATCATAGGGTGTGGACCGCGATCCTTGGTCGAACAGACTGTAGTCTTCAATCTTGATTTCACTGCCCCATGCTTTTGTCTCTGAATACATTATTCTCGTCGGTATATATATTTTCTTTATGCTTCTGCTACGATTTTTTGGGGTCACCACTATGGGAGCCTTTATATTTTATGAAGTAACAGCTTTTTTATGAGATGAGAAAACATTTTATTTTCCAAGCACAGATCAAAAACTAACAAGAATAAACAACTCGTAACCAAGCCGATTACGGCAAAGATAAATATCTATCAGCTGCAGCTTTCACCCGCTGTTTTTGGTGCAGTGGATAAATGACGTCGACACACTCTCTTTTGTTAAGGATTGCTGATAGTTTATCAAATGCTAGAATTGATGCCCTTAAGAACAGTCTTAGAAAGTAGTTCAAATGATTGAGCAGTGTACTACTACATCCAGAACAATTTCTACAGATCCTACTATCAATTGAGCAAAAGCTAGATGCAATCTATACTATGATTTACCTCTTTAACTCTTACAATTTATACAATTACTATAAGTTAACCACCACACGCTCTTTAGTGATTGAAGATGAAATAACTGTTATTGTTTTTATACCCATTACTAGATCAAAGCATAATTTTGAAATGTATAAAATTTGTACTTACCCTGTGAAATAGAGACAGGCAAGTATTCATGTAAAGTACATACTGAATGATTATGTACTGATCAGCAAAGTTCAAATATATTTTGTGTCCCTAAATGAAAATGATTTGCATGTATGTAAGCATAGTCATAAGTTAAGTTGCCCTGAATCAGCAGCATTCTTAGATAGTAGAGTGTACAGCTGTGAGAAAGAATTGTTTATGAATCATCCCCCAAGAGATGATTGCCCTAGAATTTTAATGCATCTTTATCATCCATTACTTAAACGATGTTCTGAAGGTATAATTTTCTCATTTAACTTCACCCTTGATGTCACATTTACATGTAAAATTATGAACCACTTGAACTACCCTTTACACTAAAATTGAATAATAGTGGATTAATCTTGAATGCCACACATTGTGATTTATCATGTGAACTAATTGATATGCCTAGTGTATTGCCAACAACATTTCCCGCAACTAGACATTTGCCATTAACGAAAATGCTATCTGTTTATTACACTGATTCATACATATTAACACATGGAAAGCATTCCCTGAGGATATACATGAAAATTTAATTTCTTCCAATAATGAGCTAAACTTCATTGAAGCAGCAAATGGATTTAAGTCCTTTGAAACATCCAGTAATGTTAATGCATACTTGATTGTCAGTATTGTGTTTTAATTTGTCAACAGCATTTGTCATGTATGAAATTGTCATCCTGAAGGCACACTTCTCTGTACTGAACATTACTATGTCTGCATATGAAATATATATGCAATGTCTTCTGATGTCACAAATGGCGAAATATATTCATAACACCCAGGACGTCATTTTGACCCATCTATGGTTGCTCTTTTTGTCTGGGGAGAGTGCTGTAAGGGTCTACGGGTTGCACACATCTGTACAGTGCATAATACATGATTGCCAGCCGACCTGTCTGGAGTGCTGACAATGTGTTTGGTCAGTACACGTGTGTCCAGCTGCAGTGCAATGAAGGGGGTAAGCCACTGGCCAATGTCCACAGTGCGCAGTGTTAACTAGAGTGGCCTCAGGCGCATATATTTCTTTTTCCTTAGCTCACCATGGAGCCTTTCGATACAACCCTAATTAGGATGTCAGACACAGTGAGAATGGGTGTGCATAGCATGCATGTTTTATAATCAGCCTTTCTTAATAAAACTATTTAGACTTACTTCACATGTTCGCATATTGCCATACCTCAAGGACCTACCGCTTACAAATCTTGACAAATATTTTGTCTAATTATCATCTGGGGCAACAACACAAACAACCCCTTTAATCCCCTTATCCCCCTTATAAATATGTAGGATATCACACCAGCTTAGAAACTGAAGAATTCCTTGCAAATAGAAAACATGTCTTTCTTAACAGAGAGGAAAATTAACATGTAAAAATGGCTTTGGGGCCCTGCTGAGAGAGTGTTACAGGGCAATTACTGTTTACAATATTCATAAACCACCTAGTGGAAAACATCACAAGCTCCATATGGCTGTTCTCAGATGATACTGTTGTTTATCAATAATGCTTTAAAAAACTGTAGTGAATTGTAATAAGTTATGCAGAGACTCAATGCTCAGTTCAATGACTGGTAGCTGACCCTCAACGTAAACAAATGTAGCTTACTGGGCATTTATGGATGGAAGTACCTGATATTGCTGGATTACGCAATTGCTAAACTACCATCATTAAACATCTTGGAGAAAGAACACAAAGCTTTCAGATGGAATGTCCAGTTGACCTAGCAGTGCAAAGATGGCAGCACCAGTCCTGAAAACTTTTGATTCCACCTTGTATGAGGTCCCCTACATAGCATGTTACATGCATTACAGTGCCCATATAAGGGAAATGGGTAAAGGTGCTTTGTTACAAGTTCAGAAAAAGCCTCTTTATTGGGAGATTGTGTGGCGACAGCAGGCAAAGGGAACAAACAGTAACTTTTCTTGGCAAATACATGATGAGAGTGAATACTTGTAGTTGGTGACAGAGACACACCCACAGAGAGAGAGAGAGAGAGAGAGAGAGCGGGGCGGGGGGGGGGGGGGGGGGGGCAGGGCAGGAGAAGGAGACAAAGAAAAGTGCTATGAATCATATCAAGGATAGCCATCTTTGGATCTTTCCTTACTAATAACATCCTTTCTCAGGAGCATGAATCTCATTGTCAGAGCCTTCAAAACAAATTTGTTCATTTCCTCCAGGAGTGACCTGTTCATGTTTCACTGATGTATGAGAACGTTTAGTGGTTTTTTTTCCCTACTTTCATCCATGGAAGTTTTTTGTTTAGACGAGTGATTATTTGATTATCTCAGGCTGACTTTCATATCCATCATCTCAGCTACAGGGTCTCCTTCTGGTTTGTCAGATGAACACAATATGGCTGGCTTGATTTCAAAGTTTTGAACCAGTTTTGAAAGTTCTGTTGCATTTGGGTAAATGTTTCTCTTTCAGTGATTAAAGAAAAGTGCTCTAATATCTTCTCTGCATAATGAGACTGACTTACATGAACAGATCCATCTTCTTGTTGACCAGTTTCCAGACTTAAGAAAAATGATGTATGTGATGAAGTAATTTTGAACTCTTCTCTCAAATCCCTGATGAATTCTTGAAGTTCCTGTTTGCCGTGAGCTGCAATGAAACCATCATCAACATAAAGCACACAGAATATTTTCTTAGAGCTTTTCTGTCTCATAAAAAGACAAGGATCAGCTTCGCTCCTCTGGAAACCAACATTAGTGAGATGATTACTGAACTTTCCATTCCAGCAAAGAGAAGCCTGCTTCAGTCCGTACAGACTTTCCTTCAAGCAAGTTTCATGCTCTCACTTGCCACAACACTGAGTAGTGCTCGAATGTTGGAAGTTATAGTTACAGGAATAAAGGTTTGGCCATAGTCAACTACTTTCTGCCGTGAGTAACCCTTGATCACTAATCTTGCCTTGAATTTATTGATTGATCTATCAGATTTGTTTTCACTTTGTACACCTGTCTGTTGGGAATGACCCTCTGGTAGGAGTTCCACAAGGTACCACATTTTATTTTCCTGAAGAGCTTTTGTTTCACAATTCATGGCTTCCTTCCAGAAATAATCCTGAACAGACTTCATGTCTTCATTGTATGTCTCTGATTCTTGGAACAATGTTCAGAGATGCATCACATAATCACTAAACTTTTGTGGAGCTCTGAGTTGATCAATCATGCAGACGAGGTAAGGCTTCTTCATTTATTTCTTTTCAATCTTCCTCCTGAAGGCCCTCATCTATATTCACTGATCTGTCATCCTCGTCACTGTCACTATTGATAATGGGCTGGTCATCAGTCCGAGTGTTGGATCCTGATGATTAAAAATAGTCTCTGGAGAAGTTACAAGTTTCTCAGATTTCAGTGGCCTCTCTTCAAAGATTATATCTTGTGATCTAACGAGTTTTCACTCCTCTTCACAATAAATTCTGTAACCTTCACAGTGATCATTTCCAATAAGAATTCTTTTCACTGCTTTTCGAGCTGTCTTCCTTCTCTGATGTTTTGGAATATGAGCATAGCAGGTGTAGCTTATCACCCACAAATGTTTCAGTCTTGGCTTTTTGCTATACTACAGTTCACATGAAGATGTTCCTGGAATATAGGAAGGCTCTGTTCAGTTCAAGCAGAGCTTTTGTGGAATATTTCCATGTGCATACACTATGGATCTGGAAGTTTATATACTGTCCTAAACTTTGCATGATCATCTTTAAAAAGATGCCAAATACTGATATCCCATCACTGAATTTGGAAATGGATAACACAGGTCTGTGTGAATAAGCTCACCCAGTTCCAAAGTCCTTTTCCTGGAGCCAAATGGTAAATGATGAGCCTTGCCGTAAATACAGCCTTCACATACTTCATTGCCCACTTCCAGATTGATATTTAGCTCAGTGCTAAGTCTTCACATGTCATCTATTTTGGTGTCGAAATCTTTCATGATAAAGCTGCAAAAGATTGTCTTTGCTAGTAAGGTTGTACCTGCTTCAATTGTGTCAACATTAACTGTAGTTACTGAGTGTTCTGTTGAAAATGTCTCAAAAGTCTTGAAACAACTTTTATCATATTTAATGTGACTTGTTGCACTGTTGTCAATGTACCAGTCATCATTTGTGCATTCAGAGTTCATCATAGAGGATGTAACAGCAAAATATATCATATTTCTATCGATGTTATATGGTTCTGGAGGTTTGTTATCAGCTGCCCATTTTCTGCACACTCTGTGTAGTTGGGTTTCTTACAGTAGTTACATATTAATTTCTTTTTCTTCTTTGTCTCCTTTTGATTTATTTGCTGAGACAAAATCTGTTGTGACAGCTTCTTTTAAACCATTCTCCTTTGTACTCAATGCTTTCTCATAGGCACACAATTGATTTTAAGATAGTCAGTTGTTCTGTTATCTCTCAACATTAGCATCCAACTAGATCCGAAAGAAGAATAGTCATCTGATAAAGTACTTAATATTTAGCAAATCAAAAACAAATTGGGCATTTATGGATTAATTACTAAATTTTTAGCCATTTCCTGTTTCAATTCACTCCACAAGTTTTTCAGTTCACGTGTTGCAATATTATCTCCAGGAGCATTTTTGTAACTAAAGAACTGCAAACAAAGGTTGTAAACTATGTCTTCAGAAATATCTTCAAATATTTTGTGGAGTTCTGACCATCCTTCATAAGCTATATGCAAATGCATTATTTTCTGCAAAGTTTCTTCCGACACATCTGAGGTTAAAATAAGCAAGCTATTTATGTCTGCTTTATTGAAGGCTTCTAGTGCACTCTTGTACATCACTCTTTGTACAGCAGGTGCACTTTCAGTAATTATGTTAGGTTTCGCTAACCTACCATCAACATCATCAGTTGCCTCATAGACAAATACTTATTTTGCATTTCCAAGTACACCAGTTTGTTTATCCTTCCAGAAGTCCAATGTTGATAATTCTTGTGGAATCCATCATTGGTTGCATGGAATCAATAACCTCACAAATAAAACAAAAACCTGTGGCACAGAGTTATGTCTTCATTCTTAAGCATGTGTACTTTTAAAACGCACCTGGACCCATAACCTGCTGAGATTTATTGTTCCACAAAATGAACATTTACACACTTGAGCAACACTGATGATCTGAATCACATATGTAATGCATCACTAACTCAAGGTATTTTCCCAGACAGGTTAAAATATGCCATTGTCAGGCCTCTACAAAAAAGGGGGATACCCCAGATGTCACTAATTATCGGCCAGTATCCTTGCTTACAGCATTTTCAAAAATCTTTGAGAAAGTAATGTACCCAAGAGTGATTAGCCATCTCAACATCAATGGGATACTTAGTAAACCACAGTTCGGATTTCAAAAATGTTGTTCCACTGAGACAATTTCACTGTCCACATAATAGAGTCTTTAAATAGTAAAATGTCACCAACAGGAATTTTCTGTGACTTGGCCAAGGCACTTGATTGTATGAACCATGACATTATGTTACAGAAATTACTATTCTATGGTATAAATGGAATAGCATATGAGAGGTTTAAGTCATACCTACAGAACAGTTTCCTTATATGAGTCCAAGTGATTTAAATAAGTTTTCCACTTCATCCAATTGGGGTGAAATTACATTAGGTGTTCCACAGGGCTCAATCATGGGTCCCCTTATGTTTTTGACATGTGTGAACGAACTCCCTTCCTATCTGAAATAGGAAGCTGAACTGACACTGTTTTCTGATGATACAAGCATCATTATTAATCCACTAAAAGAAACTCCAATTGAAAATGATGCAAATAAGGTCTTTCGAAAAATCATTAATTGGTTTTCTGCAAATGGGCTTGCTCTAAACTTTGAAAAAATACAGTACATTCAATTTTATGCAGCAAAAAGTGCAGTTCTTTCAACAGAAGTCAGTAGACAGGGTAGAGCATTCTAAGTTTTTGGGTGTACATATAGATGAAAATCTTGATTGGAAAATGCATGTTTTGGATCTTCAAAAGTGGCTGGGATCAAAACTTTTGCAATCAGAATAATTGCAAATTTTGAGGATATAGAAATTAGTAAGTTAACATACTTTGCGTACTTTCACTCTCTGATGTCATACAGAATATTATTTTGGGGTATCTCAACATTTAGACAAAAAGTATTCACTGCTCAAAAGAAAGTGGTTCAAATAATGTGTGGGGTTCATAGTTGCACATCTTGTAGGCATCTTTTTAAAAGTCTTGGGAAGTCTTACAACAGCCTCACAGTACATTTACTCACTAATGAAATTTGCTCTCAGCAACATGGACCAGTTTAAAAACAACAGTGACATTCATGATTATAATACCCGAAAAAAGAAAGGCTTACACTATCCTTTACTCAACCTATCTTTGGCACAGAAAGGGAAATATGCTGCTATAAAAATTTTCAACAAATTATCAGATGAAATAAAATGTCTGACACACAGCAGTAATAGCTTTAGAAATAAATTGAAATCATATCTCTTTGACAACTCCTTCTATACCATAAATAAATTCTTGAATAGGAATAAATAAATCTATAAATATAGTATATGCATTTTGTGCAATTTAAGAGAATGGGGTAAACTTGACATGTTCCACATCATAACTGCAACTGTACCGTGCGATTGATCAATGGAACACGCAACCAACCAACCAACACATGCTTTATTAAAAAACATGCCACAAACAGGCACATGACCAAAAGGGAAGATTACACACTTGTACTGCCAACTGCTGAATACAAAGATACTAAATTTAGTTTTTAAATAATCTGAAGATGAAAAAATACATCAACAATTTGTGAAATTGAACAATGGCCAGCAATCTTTTGTATATGAGATATGCCGAAAAGAAACACCTGTAGTTCTGTACATGCTGCTAAAACCACATTCAAATTATTATCACGAAAAAATAGTGGTCTCCAAGACAATTTTTCTGAAGAAAACAGATTCTAAATTTACTTTCCAGTTCCAGATTGAAATTGGCAAGCAACAAACAAGGAAGCCTAGCTTATAGAATTTCATCTGAAGGCCTGGAAATGGTACAGAATGTGTATTGCAACACTTCCTTAAACAGAAAAATACATGAAGAAAGCTGTTGTCAGCTTTGCAAAGCATGGTAATTCAAACTACAAAAGCAGAATGTCATCTTTCCAAGTTGTATGGATTTTAAAATTTTGGAATTCTGCTCACATGAAAAATAAATCATTTTGGTTCTAGTAGGCACAGTGTAGGGGCACAGGAGAGTGAGTGATTGAGTGTGTACTTTAATGCGACCAGAAATTTCTTCTCGAAACTAGTTAGTTTTCTTTCTCTTTTATGTGAGTTGCTCAAAGGCTCAATGCTTCTTCTGTTTAGTGGGTGATCTCCTTTACTCCTTTAATTTATACTTTCCAAGAGCTTTAGCACACAACTGGTAAGAGAAAAACTAATAGAACATGAGGAGTTCATTCGACCCCCCCCCCCCCCCCCCCAAAAAAAAAAATCCCGTCCCCCCAACCCCTCTGCCCACACCTTCTCCATCTTCAGTTGCTGTGCTGAAACAGCTTTTGTATGTTACTAAGCATTCTGGTTTTCTAAGGAAATTCTATGGTGATGCATCTGAATCTGGAATTTAATTCCTGCAACATGACATGTAAACAAATATCTGGAGTCTAGGTGAATATTTTCAAGAAGCACCAAGGCAGACTATGAGCAATTTTAGCTGCATGAATAATTTTTACATGATCAAACATTGGATATTTTCTGCTTAAATCACTGTCTATTTTCTTATACTGATGAATTATACTCTTAGGAAACATAATTTACATAGTAAGAAAATAAATAATACATCTGATTAAATACACTCCTGGAAATTGAAATAAGAACACCGTGAATTCATTGTCCCAGGAAGGGAAAACTTTATTGACACATTCCTGGGGTCAGATACATCACATGATCACACTGACAGAACCACAGGCACATAGACACAGGCAACAGAGCATGCACAATGTCGGCACTAGTACAGTGTATATCCACCTTTCGCAGCAATGCAGGCTGCTATTCTCCCATGGAGACGATCGTAGAGATGCTGGATGTAGTCCTGTGGAACGGCTTGCCATCCCATTTCCCCCTGGCGCCTCAGTTGGACCAGCGTTCGTGCTGGACGTGCAGACCACGTGAGACGACGCTTCATCCAGTCCCAAACATGCTCAATGGGGGACAGATCCGGAGATCTTGCTGGCCAGGGTAGTTGACTTACACCTTCTAGAGCACGTTGGGTGGCACGGGATACATACGGACGTGCATTGTCCTGTTGGAACAGCAAGTTCCCTTGCCGGTCTAGGAATGGTAAAACGATGGGTTCGATGACGGTTTGGATGTACCGTGCACTATTCAGTGTCCCCTTGACGATCACCAGAGATGTACGGCCAGTGTAGGAGATCGCTCCCCACACCATGATGCCGGGTGTTGGCCCTGTGTGCCTCGGTCGTATGCAGTCCTGATTGTGGCGCTCACCTGCACAGCGCCAAACATGCATACGACCATCATTGGCACCAAGGCAGAAGCGACTCTCATCGCTGAAGACGACACGTCTCCATTCGTCCCTCCATTCACGCCTGTCACGACACCACTGGAGGCGGGCTGCACGATGTTGGGGTATGAGCGGAAGATGGCCTAACGGTGTGCGGGACCGTAGCCCAGCTTCATGGAGACGGTTGCGAATGGTCCTCGCCGATACCCCAGGAGCAACAGTGTCCCTAATTTGCTGGGAAGTGGCGGTGCGGTCCCCTACGGCACTGAGTAGGATCCTACGGTCTTGGCGTGCATCCGTGCGTCGCTGCGTCTGGTCCCAGGTCGACGGGCACGTGCACCTTCCGCCGACCACTGGCGACAACATCGATGTACTGTGGAGACCTCACGCCCCACGTGTTGAACAATTCGGCGGTGCGTCCACCCGGCCTCCCGCATGCCCACTATACGCCCTCGCTCAAAGTCTGTCAACTGCACATACGGTTCACGTCCACGCTGTCGTGGCATGCTACCAGTGTTAAAGACTGCGATGGAGCTCCATATGCCATGGCAAACTGGCTGACACTGACGGCGGCGGTGCACAAATGCTGCGCAGCTAGCGCCATTCGACGGCCAACACCGCAGTTCCTGGTGTATCCACTGTGCCATGCGTGTGATCATTGCTTGTACAGCCCTCTCGCAGTGTCCGGAGCAAGTATGTGGGTCTGACACACCGGTGTCAATGTGTTCTTTTTTCCATTTCCAGGAGTGTATTATTAAACTGAGAACAGTTATCACAGTGGCTTGGTGAGAGAAAACCCATGGATTGTCAGCCTGCCCCAGAGATGCAGAGACTTCTCAAGAAATTAGATATCAACAATACTGAAATGTACAGGAATCTGAACAAACTTTGGAGAATGATGGTTGGTTGGTTGGTTGGTTGCTTGCTTTGGAGGAATAGTGAGGTCATCAGTCCAAACAGTGAGGTCATCAGTCCCATCTGAATAGGGAAGGTTAGGGACGGAAGTCAGCCATGCCTTTTCAAAGGAACCTTACCGGCATTTGGCTGAAGTGATTTAAGGAACTCACAGGAAACCTAAATCAGGATGGCTGGAAGCAGGTTTGAACTGTTGTCCCAACAAATGTGAGTCCAGTGTGCTAACCACTGTGCCCTCTCACTTGGTTTTGAGAATGAGAATCCTCATGTAACCTGAAGTATTAACAGAACAGCTTAGTTATAGCTGTTAATGTATTTGAGGGTAGGTAAATATATCAGATGTTAAACTGGTGTGGAAAGTTGTTCCTTAAACATAACGTAGAAGAAATTAGATTTTTTTTTAAATTTAAAGTAATACGTAATGCTTTGGTGAGAAGTGCAGACAATGGTCGTGGGAAGTATGTGGTCAAACTACTGTTATACACATCTAACAGCAACCCATGTCTGAAGCAAATTGCTACCTGTCTATACGCCCTATAGCAGGACAGATTTCACAAAAATTGAATGGTGTCTGAGTATGTGATGTGTTACAGAATAACTGGCATATAACTCCTAGTATCAATATAGTGAACACAGTCCAGACTTAAGATTGATATAACCACTTATGAGAGCACAAGAATTTTCTCACCAAGGGTTTTTATCAACTTTCTTCATTATACACTTACTTGTGCTGGTTCTTAATTCAGAATATTGTGAGACATGAGATGTTAACATCAACCTAAGAACCATATAAGAAAGTGGGTTAACTGTTGCTGTGACCTAGGCTGTGCCTACTTTTCTAGGAGAGTAAAAGTTTTGCTTACCTTCTATGCTGTCAGAAGCAAGTGGGGATGTGACTGTACCTGATTCTTCCTCCACTGGAAAAAAACAAAACCACAAAGATACTTACAGTTTGATATGGATGCCCAAGAGTTAGGAAACTTGTAAGTAACCAGGTACAGTCACTGTATAATGAGAAGAAATTTCATTTTTAAGCAAGAGAAGATTCAACAGTAGGTGACACTGGGCATACTATTACAAGGCTTCTGGGATGGAGAGCATTTGTTTTATGTAGACAGGAATGGTATGGAGAATGAGAGAGTAAGTTTACCTATGGAAAGTGAACCTACACCTGAGGTCAGGCGAATCTGTGGGGAGAATAAGCCTGCCTTACAATTTGCAAGGGACAGTCTCATCATAGACTTTATTATGTATGTACTCAGTATTTATCTGAAGAATATAATAAAAGTGCAGCTCATATAAAGATAGGAAGCAGTAGGGTGACAATTTGTCACCCAAGTAAGAGTTCACTGAGGAAGTCAAAAGTATGTGTACTTGCCGGGCATGTGTTCGATTTGTTCAATCTTTGTCTCCGGGCATGCTGAAACGTAACAAACCTGAGATACAGAGTAGTTAAAGACACTGTAATGTCAAAGATCAGCATGTAACTCCTTAAACTAATTTAAAATGTGTCATCATGAGCTATGAGGCATTGAATGTGAGAAAAAGTATTATGCAATCATGGAATGAGTCACATTAAATTATGAGGAAATGTATGGTAAAAGACAGAAACTGTATGATCTAAAATGTCGAAACTGTATTTATTTGTATGTGAGGATCAATGACTTAAATTACAAACCTATACAAATGAAAACTATACTTTGAGAAAACAATCTATCCTTTTGTATTAAGGACATTTTGTGCTTAATTTCTGTAGATATGAATTTAAAGTCACTAGTAGTGTTTGGTCTAATTACATATGTTACACATCTTTTCTCTTAGTGGGGGGATGAGAGATGTAACCAGTGCTCACCCAGAGGTACATGTTCCACCTATTCCTCAATGTTAGAAAGAAGAAGATTGTTTAAAAGCATTAGTACCTTAGCACCAGGTGGAAGCATCCCACTATTTGAGGTTGTTATAATTTGAAGGTAAAATCCATGAAATGGCAAACATACAGAATGTCTACAAGGCACAATGATAGCCTAGCAGACCTACTTGCTGTGTGGGCTTTTAATTGTGCCATGCTATCATACTTGGAGGTGTTTTGGATGTCAAAGAGAAGAAGAGCCATCAATAGCTCAAAAACAAAAGAGGACTGACAAATGATTTGTTCATTCATTACTAAGATGCACTTTGGCCACCAGAGGATGTGATGGATATATGTAGATATGTATCGATGCAATGACTTTGAAATTCAATATCTGTTACAAAATATTGTAAGATTGTTCAAGATGTTTTAAAATACAACAGTTTTGAGAGAGAATCTTGAGATATAATTCTGTAGCTGCTGGACATATCCAGAACTTTCTTATAGTCTTCACACCAGCTGCATCTAAGAGCCATAAACAATAACCAGTGGCCTTCATTATCAAATTGACATCACCAAGAAATCATCAGAAGGTGAACATAACTGAGAAGAATTCAAGGTAAAACTTGCACAAGCTACCAAAGGTGGCAGAACATTAACACTATTCTCCACATCAATATTATTACGTCACAAGGAGAAACAATGCGACAGCCAGAAGGAGGGGGCATTCCACCAGGTTGTGAGCTAGTGTCTTTATGACTTTTGCAGCCACAAAATTGGGGTGGCTTGCTGCATAAAATAAAACTAGGGATTAATCTGGCATGGCCCACATGAAGGTGCCATAGGATGGACCACAGTCTGATGAGTAAAACACACAACTAACTTTTTATTGGGAGAGAACTGGAAGTCATGGAAAATGGTCCAAGAGAAGCCCATCTGGATGGCATCTTGGAACTATCATTCAGTCTAGACTACACATGAGCAACTACACCAAATTTACAAGTCACTAGCCCATTGCTGGCAACAAGAAAGAGTGTAACACTCAGCACAGAGTCCAGTGGGATGCCATTTCTCAGGCCTTTGGTGAGCTGAGATATGTAGCAACCCCAGCTCAAAACAACTGGTGAGTTAAAAATTGATAAATAAAAATCAGTAGAAAGCCTCAGAACAGTCAGTCACTGAGAGAAAGAAAAGAGTGATGGTGACACCCAGTGTCACATGCCTTTGTAGATGAAAAGAGACTGCAGTGCAATGAGATTTTGGCAGTTAGAAACAGCCTAATTGATTCCAAGTTCCAACCTAAACAGACTGTCAGTTGTGGATCATCCCTCCCCAAAAGAACAAAGATAGGAGGATAAAAGGCCCTACAATTCAAAAACCCAGCACAATCATTGGGCTACCATTCTGTCAAGCATTTTTCTGAGTGCATTTGTAAGGCTAATCAGTCAATAGGTGTTGATGGATATTTGGTTTTTGCCTGGTTAAGGACTGGGAAAATAATACCATCTTTCCATTGTGAAGGGAAGATACCTTCTAGCTAAATACAGTTGAAGATGTTGATGGATATTTGGTTTCTGCCTGGTTAAGGACTGGGAAAATAATACCATCTTTCCATTGTGAAGGGAAGTTACCTCCTAGCCAAATACAGTCGAAGACCCTGAGTAGATGGAGTATTTGAGTAACATTCAGATGTTGATCAACTAATAAT
This sequence comes from Schistocerca gregaria, assembly GCF_023897955.1. Classification (NCBI taxonomy): domain Eukaryota; kingdom Metazoa; phylum Arthropoda; class Insecta; order Orthoptera; family Acrididae; genus Schistocerca; species Schistocerca gregaria. Next base: position 60,814,766 of record NC_064921.1, on the reverse strand, counting down.
GAATCAAACCAGGACCTGGGCTGTATCATGAAATGAGACAAGAGCCTGAGGTAGTTTCCAGCCACTGACAGGTTCATTGCATAATTGGGTGTAATGGGGGTAAAGAACAGTAGGATGTCTTCAACTTATCTTTTAAGGATTCGAAAGGTAGTTTGGTAAGAAGAGGACACTGATGCTACCTCAAAGTGGATAGCAATAGACATATGAAGAAGAACATCTGTTGATCTTTGATGGCCCAGTATACTACAGAGCTAGACCCATACCTGGGATAGAGAGACACAAGTTCCAAAGCAGGCAATGTAGCACTCCCAGCATTCTTTCTTACTGCATTTAATTAGATAGCAAGTCTTAGCACAGAGCTGCTTAAAAGTGGTTGAGGTGGTCTGTGAAGGATGTCACTTGAGATGTTGCAGAGTGCTTCAAAGACTATGAATAGCTGTCACAATGTCTTTGGTCCACCAACACAACTTCCAATGGCAGCATGGGTCCATGAAAGGGGATATCAGATCCAGCTGTGTGGGTGATCGAGCTGGAGACATCTCCCATAAACTCATCAATGCTATCTGAGTCTCCCATAAACTCATCAATGCTATCTGACAGAGAGCTCCCCCAAGACACCAACATGGTATGCAGCAGCGACAAGGAAGTGACAGGATCACCAGGAAGTGGTCATTGTTACAAAGACTGTGATGCAGTGAGCATTGTAGCAAAGCCACAAGACTGTGGGAAGGGATTGTAAGATCCAAAGCTGAAAAAGTGCCATGGCCACCATTAACGTAGGTAGCATCACTGTCATTACAGACACAGATCAAGATACAGAAGCAGATAGTCAATCAGAAGGGCCCTAAGAGATGAACGAGAGTTGTTGGGTTGTAGGTGCCATCTCAAGATAAGTAAGTGCACTGCCTGGAGGGGGAAAATGTTGCAAATGGTGGTTGCTGGAGTCATCTGTACTCACACTTCTATTGCTTCCAATGTGGTATAGCCCAAATACTCTTTGGGGCCAATACAATATCAACAGATTACACAGTACCTCGGGAAGCTGCAGAATGGTTGTCAGTGAAGTGTGTTTCTTGGAGAGCAACACAAATCGCATGGTAAGAGGAAATTAATTGTAATTCTGGCAGATGAGAGTAATATCTATTGCAGTTCCATTGGATCACCATATGCAGATGCCCTTGCTAGTAATAAGGAGAGCGGATCACACCCCAGGATCATTGTCTTTCAATGGTGAGGGTGGGACAACAATGACCATTGGTTTGGAGCCAGAAAGTGTGGGGGGATCTTCAGTTCCAGAATACTAGATACTGTATTTCTTGGTTTGGTTAGCACACTTTAGACAGGCATGTGATAGTGCACATGGCAAAGTTTTGTGAAATGGCTGGCCACAACTCCACCAATAAAAGTGAATGTACAATGGGAAGACAAGTGCTAGAAGCACTAACATTTAAAGCTCTGAGTCAGCAGTAGGAAATACGGCTTCACACTGCAGGGGTATACCATGATTTTTAACCTTCTCTGGAAGAGAGTCCTACTTAAAATTAAGGATGAATGTGCCACTGTCAACCCTATTGTCTGGTGGGCACAGAGGTACACGATTTTCTCTGCTAGTGTTGGTGGAGTTCTTCAGCCATCGCAGCATTAAGTCATAATGCAAAATTAATCTCTGTATTACACTGAGGGCCTTGTGGGACCACAAGCCAGCTGCCACAGAGACTAAGTCTCAATCATTCACATAAGGTACCAGAAAACTGGCCGCCCCTAAGAATTCTAAGTCTGGCCATCTGTACGATCTGGCAACAATCAAAGAATGAAAGTTTTTGGAGGAACTGTTGTCTTCTGTTCAAGCTGTGACAGAGCTGTATCAGCTTTTGGTCTACTGGTAAACAAAGTGCAATGTAGACACAAAGTCAAGAGTTAGAATCTACTTCATACTTTAAACCAAATTTCACCTATCCTTTAACAGTATCAGTCTGATAGAATCTCAAAGACGTGCATCACGTCCTAATTCACCAGTAACAGTAAAACCTTTCAGACATATTTTCATCAGAGAGCTAGAAGCAACATCAAGATTAGGGCAATTTATGCTACAGAGTTTTCTCACTATACAGCAGCCAATGACTATTGGACACCGACCACCATCTGATCAGGTGATCATGAAGTTGAGTGCCTAGCCCATGTTTCTGGTTTTGTATTGAAAGCATAAAATTGTTTATTATCATAGTCTGATTTTTTCCACTTGAACTAACTTCAATAAACTGAGAAATTAAAATGCAGTTATATAACACACGTAGGTTGCTATGAGAGTATTTAACACTTGTCAATTTTATGCGTAATTCTAATATCTGTCCTGCAGTTATGAACCGGGATTTGGATACTTCAATTTTTGCTAAAATATTGCAAGACAGTGACGCAAGTGGAAAAGGTGCTAACATTCGTGACGTATCGTTCACTTTGGGTCTAATAATCGAGTGAAGGCACTGCAGACAACTCGAAATCTTCTGTGCCCTAACATAAGACATCTGCTCAATGAAAGTGCAGGATTAACAGATATTATTTTGCATTTCGTAGAAAGATATGGCTTTATACTACAAACTGATCTCCAGGAGTGTGTCAATCACAGTTCACATTTGTTACCACCAACTTAAGACACCTTCAGTTGCAGCATAAGAAAAACAATCAATAGCACTGCATACATTTAGTGACAATAGTGCCCACCTGCACTCTGTTGGTTACCCAAAAAAAGCTATCCAGGAATTTATTTGAGATATCTTCCCTAACACAGTTATTCTTCTGATCTTGTGCCCTCAAATGTTTGCATTTTCCACACCTTACCAAACAACCATTAAGAAAATTCCTTTTCGGGCAAAAATGCACTTCAAACCTGGCTGGCATGATGAAATCTTTTAACTCCAAACCAGTAGGTTTCTACAGATATGGAACAGATACACTATCTGACCATCGTCACTCTATTTTAGATGTGAGAGAATATACAATTGATGATTAACTTCTTTGTTACATTTCCTGTTGTATTCAGTAAACTAATGGAAAAATACTATTACAATAGGCAACATACTAATACAAATGAATTAAAACTTACCGCAATAACCTTACAACATAAGTATATTTTAATAAAACAACGTATCTACTACACAAGCAAACCTAATTCATACTGAATTAATAAGATATTGTGCACGTTGGACTTGGAAATGGTCTGGGTTTAAGTGTTGTACTGTGTCATAGTCAAGTAGTATGGGAATGTGCCAGCTGGAGTAGACACATAAGGAAACCAGTTAATTATTTAGTGCTACAGTGTCGTAAATAAAATTGTGTATTCACAAAAATCAAAAACTATGCCAGTACAAGCAAAACAATGAATTATAAAAGGGTGTAGTACTAAAGTTTTCTAACCCTTGATTATGGAGCACCAAAAGTGGCAAGGAGACTTATGATTGAGAAGTTTTCTCAAGATTTCCTTGCTGCTTTTCGGACTGGTCATTTGAAGCTCCATCACTGAGTAGGTAAAAAGAAGTGGCCTCCATCAAGACTGGAAATTGGAGCTATTGCAGCCTTCACTTAACAGTGTAACCCATCACATCAGAGCTAGCAAACAGCTGCGGCAGATATCTCTCACTCACTGAATCAACAGTGCTTATGACTGATGTAGCAAAACATAAAAGATGTGATTAGTTGCAGTGTCTGCAAGGAACAATCTTCCTGGATTCAAAACCATACAAGGACAACCCACTGTTACATCTTACATGCAAATCACTCTGTTTATTCAATGGAAATGACTAGAAAATATCAAGTGAATTTAGCAAGATCATTCTATGCCATTCAGCAAATAACTTAATGATCACAGACTTATCTATATTGTTACCAAGTTACAGTTATACCACCTGCAAGAAGAACACATTTACACAATCGATGTGTTTTTTGAGTGGGCTTGCACATGAACAGTACAGCTTGTGTCTCTAACATGTGGCCACTGAAGTAAGCATTCCATTTCTGTTATGAGGCTTAGTTTCAATTTCCAAAAGCTCCAGATGGTTAGATTAGCCTGTGCATGGAGGCACTGTCTAGTACTGATTAGTACCTGACATGAATTGCTCAGTTTGTAGCCGGCACTAATATATTATGTAAAAATATGTTGGCGTTGGTGGGGAGGCTTGCATGCCTCAGCGATACAGATAGCCGTACCGTAGGTGCAACCACAACGGAGGGGTATCTGTTGAGAGGCCAGACAAACGTGTGGTTCCTGAAGAGGGGCAGCAGCCTTTTCAGTAGTTGCAGGGGCAACAGTCTGGATGATTGACTGATCTGGCCTTGTAACACTAACCAAAAGGGCCTTGCTGAGCTGGTACCGCGAACGGTTGAAAGCAAGGGGAAACTACAGCCGTAATTTTTCCCGAGGGCATGCAGCTCTACTGTATGGTTAATGATGATGGCGTCCTCTTGGGTAAAATATTCCGGAGGTAAAATAGTCCCCCATTCGGATCTCCGGGTGGGGACTACTCTAGAGGAGGTCGTTATCAGGAGAAAGAAAACTGGCGTTCTAGGAATCGGAGCGTGGAATGTCAGATTCCTTAATCGGACAGGTAGGTTAGAAAATTTAAAAAGGGAAATGGATAGGTTAAAGTTAGATACAGTGGGAGTTAGTGAAGTTCGGTGGCAGGAAGGACAAGACTTTGATCAGGCGAATACAGGGTTATAAATACAAACTCAAATAGGGGTAATGCAGGAGAAGGTTTAATAATGAATAAAAAATAGGAATGCGGGTAAGCTACTACAAACAGCATAGTGAACACATTATTGTGGCCAAGATAGACACAAAGCCCATGCCTACTACAGTACTACAAGTTTATATGCCAACTAGCTCTGCAGATGACGAAGAAATTGAAGAAATGTATGATGAAATAAAAGAAATTATTCAGATAGTAAAGGAAGATGAAAATTTAATAGTCGTGGGTGACTGGAATTCGGTAGTAGGAAAAGGGAGAGAAGGAAACGTAGTAGGTGAATATGGATTGGGGGTAAGAAATTAAAGAGGAAGCCGCCTAGTAGAATTTTGCACAGAGCACAACTTAATCATAGCTAACACTTGGTTCAAGAATCATAAAAGAAGTATACATGCAAGAAGCCTGGAGATACTGACAGGTTTCAGATAGATTATATAATAATAAGACAGAGATTTAGGAACCAGGCTTTAAATTGTAAGACATTTCCAGGGGCAGATGTGGACTCTGACCACAACTATTGGTTATGAACTGTAGATTAAAACTGAAGAAACTGCAAAAAGGTGGGAATTTAAGGAGATGGGACCTGGATAAACTGACTAAACCAGAGGTTGTACAGAGATTCAGGGAGAGCATAAGGGAACAATTGACAGGAATGGGGGAAAGAAATTCAGTAGAACAAGAATGGGTAGCTTTGAGGGATGAAGTAGTGAAGGCGGCAGAGGATCAAGTAGGTAAGAAGATGAGGGCTAGTAGAAATCCTTGGAGAACAGAAGAGATATTGGATTTAATTGATGAAAGGAGAAAACATAAAAATACAGTATATGAAGCAGGCAAAAAGGAATACAAACCTCTCAAAAATGAGATCGATAGGAAGCGCAAAATGACTAAGCAGGGATGGCTAGAGGACAAATGTAAGGATGTAGAGGCTTATCTCACCAGGGGTAAGATAGATTGGTTTGTGGGATTAAAGGGACCAGACTGGTAAGAGAGATACTGCATACAGGAAAATTAAAGATACCTTTGGAAAAAAGAGAACCACTTGTATGAATATCAAGAGCTCAGATGGAAACCCAGCTCTAAGCAAAGAAGGGAAAGCAGAAAGGTGGAAGGAGTATATAGAGGGTCTATACAAGGGCGATGTATTTGAGGACAAGATAATGAAATGGAAGAGGATGTAGATGAAGATGAAATGGGAGATACGATACTGCGTGTAGAGTTTGACAGAGAACTGGAAGACCTGAGTCGAAACAAGGCCCTGGGAGTAGATAACATTCCATTAGAACTACTGACAGCCTTGGGAGAGCCAGTCCTGACAAAACTCTACCATCTGGTGAGCAAGATGTATGAGACAAGCGAAATATCCTCAGACTTCAAGAAGAATATAATAATTCCAAGCCCAAAGAAAGCAGGTGTTGACAGATGTGAAAATTACTGAACTATCAGTTTAATAAGTCACGGCTGCAAAATACTAACGCGAATTCTTTACAGATGAATGGAAAAACTAGTAGAAGCCGACCTCGGGAAAGATCAGTTTGGATTCCGTAGAAATATTGGAACACGTGAGGCAATACAGACCCTACGACTTATCTTGGAAGCTACATAATGAAAGGCAAACCTACGTTTCTAGCATTTGTAGACTTAGAGAAAGCCTTTGACAATGTTGACTGGAATACTCTCTTTCAGATTCTGAAGGTGGCAGAGGTAAAATATAGGGAATGAAGGGCTATTTACAATTTGTATAGAAACCAAATGGCAGTTATAAGAGTAGAGGGGCATGAAAGGAAAGCAGTGGTTGGGAAGGGAATGAGACAGGGTTGTAACCTGTCCCCAATGTTATTCAATCTGTATATTGAGCAAGCAGTGAAGGAAACCAAAGAAAAATTCAGAGTAGGTATTAAAACCCATGGAGAGGAAATAAAAACCTTGAGGTTCGCCAATGACATTGTAATTCTGTCAGAGACAGCAAAGGACTTGGAGGAGCATTTGAGCGGAATGGATAGCGTCTTGAAAGGAGGATATAAGGTGAACATCAACAAAAGCAAAATGAGGATAATGGAATGTAGTCGAATTAAGTCGGGAGATGCTGAGGGTATTATATTAGGAAATGAGACACTTAAAGTAGTAAAGGAATTTTGCTATTTGGGGAGCAAAATAACTGATGATGGTCGAAGTAGAGAGGATATAAAATGTAGACTGGCAATGGCAAGGAAAGCATTTCTGAAGAAGAGAAATTTGTTAACATCGAGTATTGATTTAAGTGTCAGGAAGTCATTTCTGAAAGTATTTATATGGAGTGTAGCCATGTATGGAAGTAAAACATGGACGATAAATAGTTTGGACAAGAAGAGAAGAGAAGCTTTCGAAATGTGGTGCTACAGAAGAATGCTGAAGATTAGATGGGTAGATTACATAACTAATGAGGAGATATTGAATAGGATTGGGGAGAAGAGAAGTTTGTGGCACAACTTGACTAGAAGAAGGGATCGATTGGTAGGACATGTTCTGAGGCATCAAAGGATCACCAATTTAGCATTGGAGGGCAGCGTGGAGGGTAAAAATCGTAGAGGGAGACCAAGAGATGAATATACCAAGCAGATTCAGAAGGATGTAGGTTGCAGTAGGTACTGGGAGATGAAGAAGCTTGCACAGGATAGAGTAGCGTGGAGAACTGCATCAAACCAGTCTCAGGACTGAAGACCACAACAACATATTTTCTAAAAAGGGTGCATAAAGAATTCATGTGTGCATAAACAGTTCTACATAAGGTGAGATAAAGTATGAAGCACACTATTGTTGAGTGCTATTGTTTACAATGATTATGTATTTCATGAAAAATTGCTGCTGAGACCCATCATTATACGTTTGACTACACTACAGTTTAAATATGTAATTCAGGGTAGGTGTTCTTATTCACACATCAGTGCTTAGGGGATGATAACTTGCACAGCATGATGAAGTGGGTACAGCTTAATCACAGTTGTTGCTCATAACAAGCAACAACACCCTCATATTATATTTACTAAGGTAGTGAGTGCTATGAATGCACCACCACTAATGTGATTCAAGCAGTTAGACAGTGTAATACTACCCCATTCAATGAACATGCATATCATTCTGAATGTACAGATGTTAGTATCATTTACTCACAATGATTAAAACATAATTGATGCTGTTCCTTTGCCAAGAAAAGCAAAAAGTGCTTGAGGAATGAGAGTTGATATTTACTATATGATTAAGGCATAAATAATCAAAAGTAACACTAAAAAGGTTCCCCAAACCGAGTAAAGGGCAGAGACCTACACAATTCCTCAAATTCTTGCAGCTTGAGCTTTTAGTTCCAGTTAATTTCACTGTAATGGATCATTTGGGCTACAAGAATTTTTGTATGGGAATTTTTAAACTGCAATTGTAAAAACACTAGTACTGCAGACATTTGCAGGTTTCAGTTGCTTTGGTTTTTGAGCCTGTTTTTTGGTCACTGCATGTGATTTCCTTGCACAACATACTTTTTTTGGTTTGGAACTGTGTTATTTGTAGCTTATGAAGTCATCCTTTGGGTACCCACATTTTGGAATCAATATAGGTTGTCATCTTTTTATTTGTGTTCCTCTGTTTTAGGGATAGTTCCAATGGCAGGGTTTGTAAGAAAGCCCTTTTCTTTCTATAATGATCAAAATCTGTGTTGCCTAATCATAATGTTTATGGTATAACCACTGGAGATGTTCCAAAACAGTTCATCACATTTGGAATACAGTATTTACAAACATCATCTTAAATCAAATTCTATCCATCACAACCCGTCAAACAAATTTCAGTAGAAATATGAACTTACGATCAATAGTCAAGAAGTCAGCTACTACTGGTGGCTGTGATGTTATATCCATTCCATCATGACTGCGAGCATCATCACCACCATTATCTTCTTCTTCATCTACAAGATCTATTACTGTTAAGGAAAACAACAAAATCATGAAACATTGTATTTACAAACTTGATCTTAATTTAAATGTAATTATAACAAACTTTTTACTCTTACGTTACAATGAAAAATGTACTTACAATCAATGTTTATTCTTCTCTGCTCCTCACACAGCTTGCAGCAACAATGTATGATTTATGTTATCAGATATTCTGACAGAAACAAGTACAGGAGATGTGTGCTTATACACTGAGCTTACAAAAGTTATGGGATACCCCCTAATAACGTGTCGGACCTCCTTTTACCTGGCATAGTGCAGCAGCTCAACATGTGATCTGAGTGGCGAAACCATTCAAATAAACTGTCTAGAATGTTCTTCAAACCAAGTCGAATTGTCATCCACAAAAATTCCATCATTGTTTGGGAACATTAAATCCATGAATGGCCGCAAATGGTCTCCAAGTAGTTGATAATAATCATTTCCAGCCAATGATCAGTTCAGTTGGACCAGAGGATCCAGACCATTCTATGTAACCACAGCCCACACCATTATGGATCACTTTCAGCTTGAACAGTGCCTTGCTTACAACTTAACTCCATGGCTTCATGAGGTCTGTGCCACACTCGAACCCTAACATCAGCTCTTACCAACTGAAATTGGGACTCATCTGACCAGGCCACAGTTTTCCAGTCAGCTAGGGTTCAAGCAATATGCTCACAAGCCCAGGAGAGGTGCTGCAGGTGTTGCACTGTTAGGAAATGCTGCTATAGCCCATTAATGCCATATTTTGCCTCACTGTCCTCTCATTTGTCGTACAGCCCACATTGATTTTTGCAGTTACTTCATGCAGTTTTGCTTGTCTGTTAACACTGACAACTCTATGTAAATGCTGCTGCTCGCAGTCATTAAGTGAAGGCTGTCAGCCATTTGTTGTCCATCGTGAGAGGAAATGCCTGAAATTTTGCATTCTCGGCACCCTCTTGACACTGTGGATCACCGAATAGTGGTGTGTACTTATGCATACTGCTACCCCATGATTTTTGTCATGTCAGAGCATGTTGCTGTTTATCTCACAGATTTCCATCCACCCATCAACAACAAATCGATCTTGCAGAAACTGAAGCCTACATGTGTGCAATAAAAAGAATAAGAATTGAAGACAAGAATATTTAAAATGCCATCTCATGTAGATGTTTTGTATCATGAGCAGGCTATTTGAAAGAAACATTCTGTTCTGCTGATGCTACATGGGATATAATCAAAACAAATATTCTCAGAAGTTGTCTTTGAAATTTATTGCACGGAAGTATCAGAGATGTAATTCCTACGAATTCTGAGAAACATATTATGCACGCATCTCCTACCTATACTTGCAGATTTGAGTGCTGTTCTTGGACCCATTAATCTGTACTTTTCTATTTCCATGGGGTAATGACTGCTTGCTCACACTGCGCAGAATGCTAATCAATATGCTATTGGTGACACTCGTAACACCAGTCTGCAATGTAAGCATGCCACACCTCTCTGTCTATACACATCTGCTGAGAACAAGTTTACGATCATTATGGGATATGTACAGTGGTGATAGCAGAATTGTTCTGCAGTCTATTTCAAAGGGCAGTGGTCTAAACTTTTCAATAGTTTTGAGAGACAAGCATCTTCTTCCCACCAGGAAATTCCAATTTGAGTTTAAAGGCCTATTTGTTTGTTTGGGCCTGTCTACTATCAATGTCTGTGCACCTAGCATATTATTTTCACAAAGTGTTTTGTACTGTTGTAGAATGATAATTCAGGCAACTAAGGTGTGAAAATAACAATATGGTACTCAATTTGAGAGTGCACAGTCATGTTCTAAGAGTCAGGTGTATCTTAAGCTGTAAGTGACACCACTAGTGTCAATGAAGTAAGCAACACATGTTTTGTACTGTTATAGGACACTAAAACAGACGATTCAGATGCGGCAACTGCATTGTGACACTTAATTTCATGGCCTGTTGTGCCTTTTGCCATGTGTTATGAAGTAAAATACTGGGGCTGTACTGTGATTGAGAGACCAAAATGTGTGTGGATGAGTATGTGTGAAAGCTGTGTGGCTTCTGTGAATGCTGATGAAGCATTCCACCGCCACTCACTTCACCACCAAAACTGCATCTGCATGTGGCAACAGGGATGTGTGATGTCATGTGGGCAGTACGTGGTACATAATGGTGCTAAGGACATTTACCAAAAGCCCCTTAGATATAGTACTGGCTTGAAAGTGTGAATATAATTAAGTAGTGCTGAAACATACCACTAATAAAATCTCATTAGTAAGTATATGTTGGTATCACATGCCATATATTCAATTTTTGACACAGGCAATGAGTTAAGCTGGATATACTGTTGGAAACTTTCACATTTTGTGAAAGGTTTCAGTACAAAGGCATTGGGATATGAGTGCATGAGTTATTAAAAAATAATGTCATAATCCAGTTCACTGGATTTAAGCTTCATTTAGATACTTATAAGGAAATGTAATCTGAATATGTTGTGAACAACAAAACATTGTGACAACCAAAATTGAGGCCAGTGGTTTGTGGCGTGGAGATGGCACACAATAGCATCCAGAATGTTGTACACTGGGTTCAGATCACACAAATTTGGTGACCAAGAGATCAATGTAAGTTCACTATCATGTTCATCAAATCACTACAGCACAATGCCATACCTTGTGAAATGGATAGTTATCCAGCTGGAAGATGCCATCGCTGTTGGCAAAACCACTGAGCATGAAGTAACTAACCCTGGTTGCCTGCAATAACGTGCACACAGTCCACAGTGATCACAGTGCCTGAATACTGCTGGAAGACCCATAAAAGTCCAAAGGTTGCCATAGCATAATACTGCTTTCACTGACCTGCATTCATGGTGCAGCATATTTTATGAGCAGCCATTCGCATGTTTGATGGTGTATCTGGAAACAACCACTGACCTGGTGTAATAACAAAAATGAATCATCCAACTTCTTGACACATTTCCACTGACTCACTGTCCAGTCACGACCATCCTATATCCACTGCAATCACAACTGAAGATGTCACTGGGTGAATGTAAGAACAAAAGTGTTGCCTGCTGCAGACCTCAGTATTCAACAATGTGTGCAGAGTGGTGTGCTTTGAAACACTTGTGTCTGCACCAGTACTGTACTGTGTCATCGGATCTGCCATACATCACAAGCTATCCTGCTTCAGATAACAGCAAGCCTGGGTCCCCCATTTCAGTGGTAAGATCCTGGCATTTTCCGAGATGCTATTCCCAGGCATCAGCACAACACTCTGTCCTTTGTCAAAGACACTTGTATCTGTTGATTTTCTCATCTGTGGTCCATATCATCACTCGATTCATTCATCATTTGCCTCTGATGTCTTTACATATTTTTATTATCGTATCACGTACCTGCAGGTAACATTTAATCTCACAGTGGTCAGTGTATGAAATTCTTGTGCTCACAAAATCTGCTCACCAAAGTGGTGTAATTCCTTCAAACATTATGGGAGAACCTCTGATAGTAGAGTTTGGAAACCATATCAGGAATGCCTGGAAGCCCATTCCAGTAAGAAAATAGCTGATGTGAGTGCTTGCGAAAAGCAGGCTATAAGGATTCCTGCTCCACTATAGCTAAAACACCCTATGTAACAACATATTCATTAGGTTACAGCTGCAGGAAGCCGGACTGATTTTCATAAAAATCATTGCATTTTCACTGATTTCAAATCCACTGTTACATTCACTTCAGTTCAGTGAATCTGTTTCAATAGATGTAAGCAGCTGAGATTCACAGGTAACACTTTGAAAATCAATATTTGACTCATATTTGGATTGTCATTCACAATTAAGGATTACTACTGTCATATGGATTCACTAAATTTAAGTGGCATCTAGCTGGTAGAAAAACCACTATAGTAACCAAGCACAAACCACAATCAACTGTACTGAATATCAAGCTATGGCCTAGTGACTTCTGAGCTGTGTCTTGGCACTGCAAGAATTTGAATTTCAAACTGTGAATAGATCACGCCACATAAATCCACATGGAATAGTGGTATGTGCCAAAAGAAATCTTGATGGGTAAAGAACAATATAGTTTAGCAGAGAAAATCATCAGGTAACTCACGCCTCAGTGGCAGCAAGAAAGGCCATGTATGACAGGATGAAGAAAGAAATTTCACTTTTTTTACAGTGATCCTCTAAGATAAACATGATTCAATGCCCAATTGCAGTTTAAATAGCATACTTGAAAACTTTGAAACAGTGAGATAAAGAACACACAAAGAGTATGCAGAAAGCAATCACTGGGGCACCAGGAACTGACACACCCACCAGGAGAAGCAGGAGGAAAGGAATAAGACGGATAAATGTTGTTAAAGTGGAGGCAGAAGAGGAAGGTCAAAACATAATGTGGGCACAAGAAGTGTTTGAAGATAGCACACCACAGGAGTATGACAAGACAAGTATACGAAGAGTATCCCCAGATTTGCATCATAAGAAGAAAAAAGGAAAAATCACTCAAGAGATAAATTAAATTGAAACAAGGGTATAAATGGATGAATGTACTTATTTGTCACTCGCAAGAAGAAAGAAGAAGCTAAGGCAAGTACTCTGATACTCATAACGAGCTACAAGTAAAGAAAAAGGGAGTAAATGAGCAATGGTCACATACTACTTATGCAACAAAAACATAGTGATGACTTCCTTTTTTGTGGTAATCTCTCTCATACCATGCACAACACACAAATGAAATCTCCCACATCAACAAGTTTTCTGGTATAGTGTTCATGGGATGCATATCTGATTCACATTGCTAAAAACTGATCTGTCACGTACCAATTCAAATGTGTACCAAGTGTGTAAAAGCATATCTTGAAAGACATATGGACAACAGGTTATGGACCAATGCACATATTTTGATAACATTGGGCCTATCTTATAATTCCCTGCTCTGCCGTGATGTCACATCATTTTTGAAGTCGTGCATTGGAATTCTTTACCTGTTGGAGGACATTAACCTCACATGGTTAACAAAGAGCGGTACATTCTGGTGGCATCACTTTCACAGTGCAAGTCGGGTGATCATCATCACCTACGAAAGTCTTATTGAAGAGTGTCATGTATCATGATGAAAATAACTGTCAATGCATTATATGTAATTATTTGATCAGTAATCACAACTCCCAATGTTTTACTTGGAAAAAGTGACAGAAAGATATTCCCATTATCATATACACCGAAAAAATATGGAATTAAAAAAAAGCCACAATCAAGAATCCAACACAGATAGGTAGTTAAGCAGTCTAATGCCTCGGCTGTTCAACCACAAATGACACTCTATTAGACATGTCGAATAACAGTTATCAAGCTACAACATGAAAACACAGAAAATGTTATAACTTGAACAATGTTACCATTGGACCCCATGTTACATTAATAAAAATGTTTGTTTCCATCATCAAATTTGACCTACATTTCTTCAAAAACTGGGGAGTGTCAAGTAAACAGCCGAAACACATGTCTCTCTCTATCTTGAATATAGTGTGTCCTTGCAAAACTTGATCAAAATCTGTGAGCCACATGTCAACCCACCCCTTGTGAGTCAGTGTGCCAATGTAAGGTAGATAAGAACTGAGCCTGTAGACCAATGAATTCCTTTTTTTACTTGTACAGTGCATAATAGGTCACTCTGAGTAGTTTGTTAAGTTCTATGTGTGTGATTGTAACATTACTTGGTGTTTCACATGGGGGCCATGCAATCACTGCATGGAAGCAGCAACTGCACTGCAGCGACCGGACCCCAGTTGATGGCAGCAAGCAACTGACTACCACCACCACTACTAAGGTTGAGTTATGCACGCTGTACATAGCAGTGTACAATAAACATCCCTGCAGGCAGGCAATTCCCTTCCATGTATTCGTCAACAACAACAACAACAACAATAACAGAGGGTAGGTGTGCTGATAAAAACCTCGTACAGACTGCAATGACTGTGTGGTCACGCAAAACAAGGAGTTGTGCTGAGTGCTTTTCCTGTGCATTTGCTAATACTGCACATTGAGAACATTAATGCAGGGGAACTGTGCCTGTACACTTGCAGTTGCAATCTAAACAGATGAGACAATCACTCAAGGGGATGCTCAATGGGTGACATGCCATATCACAGTATTCTTGCAGAAACAGACTGAGTCAGCAACCACAACCTGTCGATGCTGTGTGGCAAACTGATGATCTGTGACCAGTGGGATTCCTGCTGTGGGTCGCTATCTACAGAGTTTCACATGCCAATGTAACCTGTGCTAAAGTTCTTCTAGTGGGAGAGAGTGTTGGGAATACAAACAAAAGCAAAGTTCAGATGAGTCTATACTGTTTTCTTACAACAGATAATAACAGAATTACACTAAGCTTGGTAAATGAATGTTGTATTCATTTAAGATTTTGTCCCTTCATAAGTTTTATTGCATTATTTGCATATGCCAGCAACAAATCATATTTTAAGAGGATCATATACATTTTAAGTATTTTTTCTAGTACAAAAAACAGTATTCTTGACTGACGTGTCAACTTTTGTGATTCATGTGAATGCCTATTATTCACACAGATACTGACATGCAATATTAGTTCTAGCTGACCTTTCTGTATTTGTAATCAGATTCGTACTACACCAATATGGAGAAACATAGCTTCTCTGGAATAGATGCCTTAGATTTTTTCTAGTTATATAAGTGTAAGTGAGAAGAGTATTATTAGAGCTATTCTACTGTTTGAAGATTAACAAATGATTTCAAAGGATATCATTTTTTATTGCAGGGGATCCTCATCATCATAACTGATTAACTGTGTGCAATAGATAAGTACTGAAATGTCACTGGCAGTAAGCACACAGTTTCTTCCTCTGTCTTGTGCAATCTGTTTTTAAGTTTTCTTCCCTCAAAAGGTGCAACTGCCTTCAAATTAAGTGAACCATAATTTTTAGAGAAAAGTAAGAAGAGTTTGCAATTTGGAGGATGACCAACATAGTGCCTTGCTTGTTTTTTTCAATGGCCAACTTATCTACCATATGCAGTATGTAGCCACCCTGCATTACTACACACAAGCAACTAATAGCAAGAATGTATTCAGAGATACAAAATCAGAAATTATGAATTGCTTATTTGAAATTTGGTGTGAAACAAATAAATTGTACACAATGTTTATTTGCTCAGTGTTCTTTACTGATAGGAATGTCATGGGACTAACAGTGGTTATAAGTCTGAACTATGTTTCTTTACTGAAGTAATACATAGTGGTACTTTGCTATGAAAGCACTTGTAACTATCATATACTACTAACATTGATTGAAGGGCACACAAGTGAAAAATGATTTAAAGCTTACTAGTTACACTGTTCACCATAACAACAACAATACTTAATAAAATAAAGAACGTAAATACATATAAAAAAATAAAAATAAAATCATAAGCAATAATGTCATACATATAGTTACAAGGAAAAAAATAAAATAACAGATGTCTAAAGTAACAAAGATCAAACAATTTAAGCAAAGTCTGCATCAACTATATAACCATATAAATAAATGGGTTATATGCTATTCCTATATTTTAGAAGAATATAATCTATATTTACCTTCTGTTTTGGTGATAGGAGGTGGAGGTGTTCTTGTTCCCCGTTCTTCCTTCACTGGAACAAAGAGGAACAGAAAGAAACCATACAGTTTGTTATCAATAAAAAAGAGAGACATACGGGACGTGAATACTGGAATGGAATAAGTAATCTTGTCACTCGTGAATCACTTTCTTCCATGAAGCCCAGTTCAATAAACTTTATATGAATGTAACATTAGCCACAAATCATTACAGTTAGTTCCAAAACAGTTACCACAATTTATGGTCCACATCACCATTAAATCTAGGATTTCCTTTGGCAAAACTTTGTACCATGTTTTGAATGTCACATGAATTACTGCTTTCCAATTAAGGTGCTGCATTACTCCCATATGGTAATACTGGCTGTGTATTAGAGTTATTAGATTTTCTGACAGAGGCAAAGGTTTCAATTTAAACAACACTTGGGGGCTTGTGCTCAGTTTATTAAAATCTCACCAGTTATCACACCCACCACAACTGGGAAACACTAAGAGAATGTGTGTTCACAGTGTGGATGGAGTTCAAGCAGCGAGTACAAAGAACACAAAAAGCTGCAGCACTCAAAGTAGGTGACTGGGTCAGCCCTCAAGATATTGTATGGGAAGAAAAAGAATGGAAGCACCAACTTGACACTATCCCAGAGAAACAACATTAAACACACGGAGGTTAAAAACACGAATTTCAGATTATTTTAAAAATTACTGCAACCAGACACTTTATATGTATTGTTATTTAAGGTAACATATTAAAAACAAGGATTCCAAGACTTACCAAGCGGGAAAGCGCCGGTAGATAGGCACAATTAATAAAACACACAAACACACACACAGAATTTCAGCTTTCGCAACCGGCGGCTGCTTCGTCAGGAAAGAGGGAAGGAAAAGGAAAGATGAAAGGATGTGGGTTTTAAGGGAGAGGGTAAGGGGTCATTCCAATCCCGGGAGCGGAAAGACTTACCTTAGGGGGAAAAAAGGATAGGTATATACTCGCGCGCGCGCACACACACACACACACACACACACACACACACACACACACACACACACACACATATCCATCCATACATACACAGACACAAGCAGACATATTTAAAGGCAAAGAGTATGGGCAGAGATGTAAGTCAAGGCGGAAGTGTGGAGGCAAAGATGATGTTGAATGACAGGTGAGGTATGAGTGGCGGCAACTTGAAATTAGTGGAGATTGAGGCCTGGTGGATAACGAGAAGAGAGGATATATTGAAGGGCAAGTTCCCATCTCCGGAGTTCAGATAGGTTGGTGTTGGTGGGAAGTATCCAGATAACTCGGACGGTGTAACACTGTGCCAAGATGTGCTGGCTGTGCACCAAGGCATGTTTAGCCACAGGGTGATCCTCATTACCAACAAACACTGTCTGCCTGTGTCCATTCATGCGAATGGACAGTTTGTTGCTGGTCATTCCCACATAGAAAGCATCACAGTGTAGGCAGGTCAGTTGGTAAATCACGTGGGTGCTTTCACACGTGGCTCTGCCTTTGATCGTGTACACCTTCCGGGTTACAGGACTGGAGTAGGTGGTGGTGGGAGGGTGCATAGGACAGGTTTTACACCGGGAGCGGTTGCAAGTGTAGGAGCCAGAGGGTAGGGAAGGTGCTTTGGGGATTTCATAGGGATGAACCAAGAGGTTACGAAGGTTAGGTGGATGGCGGAAAGACACTCTTGGTGGAGTGGGGAGGATTTCATGAAGGATGGATCTCATTTCGGGCAGGATTTTAGAAAGTCGTATCCCTGCTGGAGAGCCACATTCAGAGTCTGATCCAGTCCCGGGAAGTATCCTGTCACAAGTGGGGTACTTTTGGGGTACTTCTGTGAGAGGTTCTGGGTTTGAGGGGATGAGGAAGTGGCTCTGGTTATCTGCTTCTCTACCAGATCGGGAGGGTAGTTGCGGGATGCGAAAGCTGTTTTCAGGTTGTTGGTGTAATGGTCCAGGGATTCAGGACTGGAGCAGATTCGTTTGCCACAAAGGCCTAGGCTGTAGGGAAGGGACCGTTTGATATGGAATGGGTGGCAGCTGTCATAATGGAGGTACTGTTGCTTGTTGGTAGGTTTGATATGGGCGGACGTGTGAAGCTGGCCATTGGACAGATGGAGGTCAACGTCACGGAAAGTGGCATGGGATTTGGAGTAGGACCAGGTGAATCTGATGGAACCAAAGGAGTTGAGGTTGGAGAGGAAATTCAGGAGTTGTCCTTCACTGTGAGTCCAGATCATGAAGATGTCATCAATAAATCTGTACCAAACTTTGGATTGGAAGGCTTGGGTAACCAAGAAAGGTTTCCTCTAAGCGACCCGTAAATAGGTTGGCATACGAGGGGGGCCATCCTGGTACCCATGGCTGTTCCCTTTAATTGTTGGTATGTCTGGCCTTCAAAAGTGAAGAAATTGTGGGTCAGGATGAAGCTGGCTAAGGTGACGAGGAAAGAGGTTTTGGGTAGGGTGGCAGGTGATCGGCGTGAAAGGAAGTGCTCCATTGCAGCGAGGCCCTGGATGTGCGGGATATTTGTGTATAGGGAAGTGGCATCAATGGTTACAAGGATGGTTTCCGGGGGTAACAGACTGGGTAAGGATTCCAGGTGTTCCAGAAAGTGGTTGGTGTCTTTGATGAAGGATGGGAGACTGCATGTAATGGGTTGAAGGTGTTGATCTACGTAAGCAGAGATATGTTCTGTGGGGGCTTGGTAACCAGCTACAATGGGGCGACCGGGATGTTTGGGTTTGTGAATTTTAGGAAGTAGGTAGAAGGTATGAGTGCGAGGTGTCCGGTGGGGTCAGGAGTTTGATGGAGTCAGATGAAAGGTTTCGTAGGGGGCCTAAGGTTCTGAGGATTCCTTGAAGCTCCACCTGGACATCAGGAATGGGATTACCTTGGCAAACTTTGTATGTAGAGTTGTCTGAAAGCTGACGCAGTCCCTCAGCCACATACTTCCGACGATCAAGTACCATGGTCGTGGAACCCTTGTCAGCCGAAAGAATGATGATGGATCGGTCAGCTTTCAGATCACGGATAGCGTGGGCTTCGGCTGTGGTGATGTTGGGAGTAGGATTAAGGTTTTTCAAGAAAGATTGAGGGCCGAGGCTGGAAGTGAGAAATTCCTGGAAGGTTTGGAGAGGGTGATTTTGAGGAAGAGGAGGTGGGTCCCGCTGTGATGGAGAACAGAACTGTTCCAGGCAGGGTTCAATTTGGATAGTGTCTTGGGGAGTTGGATCATTAGGAGTGGGATCAGGATTATTTTTCTTCGTGGCAAAGTGATATTTCCAGCAGAGACTACGAGTGTAGGACAGTAAACCTTTGACAAGGGCAGTTATTTAAGGTAATACGCATTTCGACCTTTCACCAATCTTTGGTTAACAATACATACATTTGAATCTTCAGTCAGTATATCACTACAAAATCAACAACAAATTGGATGCTGCAGCTGCCCTGTGCAAAATAACAACTTTGTTTAGGTACAACACTTCGTGAATTGGATATTTAGAATATAAGTTGTAAAAGTGTACTTACTTTGTATTTTGCTTCTTATTGTTCCGATTTTTGTGATTTTAGATGTGGCTCAAACACGTGTGTGTGTGCCACACCTAAAAATGCAGAAATTGGAACAACAACAAGCAGAGTAGAAAGTAATTGCATGTTAACAGCAATGAAACATAAATATACAACTTGTGAAATGCAGTAGCCAAACAAAATTGTTATTCTGGACAGTGCAGATGCAACAACTAATTTGTTACTGATGTTGTAATGATGTACTGACTAATGATTCCAATATCTATAATGCTAAATGAAGGTAGATGAAAACATAAAACACATTTTAACTTAAATAACAATACATAAAAATGTGTCTGGTTGCTGTATTTATTGAAATAATATAATCCACAGCCACAGAGCTCAACAACCAGTAAAATGGATGAATTACAAATTTCAGATATTACATAAATCTAACAATGAAAAATATAACAATGGAAACAATCAATTATTGACTAAATTATTTAATTGGATGGATAAAAAAAATCTACTTAACAAGTGGTGGCAGAACACACGCATAAAAAGTCTTTCCTTCTCATGCTGTATGCTAAATCTCCCCTGACCTGCGATTCTGGGTGACTTCCCCAAAAGCTACCCCTTTTCCTAGCCTCTCCAGTCCTTTTCCTTCACCCTTTTTCCTTCCTCTTCAACCCTTCTGCCTGAAGGAGGAGCCATTGGCTCCGAAAGCTTGCCAGTTACAACCGTCACGTGTGTGTTTTGCCACTGGTTAACAAGTATATTTTTTAGCTATCCAATTAAATAATTTTAAGAATGGAAAATACAGGATATAATAATGACAGTATTATGAAAAGGATAGGCTACAACTTACCACACAGAGGAGCTGCTGAGTTGCAGCACAATATTTAAGCTTTCAGCCAAATGACCTCAATCTAAAGTAGAAAAACACACACATACTGAATCAAGCACTACTCTCTCTCTCTCTCTCTCTCTCTCTCTCTCTCTCTCTCTCTCTCTCTCTCTCACACACACACACACACACACACACACACACACACAAAAACCACTGTCTCTGGGCACCATCTCTCTCTCTCTCTCTCTCTCCTCTCTCTCTCTCTCTCTCTCTCTCTCTCACACACACACACACACACACACACACACACACACACACACACACACAAAACCACTGTCTCTGGGCACTAAGGTTGGACTGAGAACAACTACGCCTGATGAGAGAAGCAATTCGTGGGAGGTGGGAGTGAGAGGAGGAAGCTGTGGCAGAGAGGGTGAGGGACAGCAGGGCACACAAAACCACTGTCTCTGGGCACTAAGGTTGGACTGAGAACAACTACGGCTGATGAGAGAAGCAATTCGTGGGAGGTGGGAGTGAGAGGAGGAAGCTGTGGCAGGGAGGGTGAGGGACAGCAGGGTATGGGTGGCGGAGGGAGGAGCACTGCTTGTGGGAGAATGCACGGATATGGTGGGGAGAGGGTAGGCATGTTAGGTGGAGTCAAGAGGAGATCTAAGTGGGAAGGGGGAGGGGGGAGGGGAGCGAAATGGAAAAGGGAGAAGTAGATGAGGGGAAAAGACTAGTGGCTGCATTGGTGGAATAGAAGGTTGTGTAGTGCTGGAGTGGGAGCAGGGAAGGAGATAGGTGGGTGAAGGACAGGGATTAGTGAAGGTCGAGGCCACGGTGGTTGTGGGAACAAAGAATATAGTGTAGGGAGAGATCACACCTTTCTGAATTGCGCAGTTGGGTACTTACCTAGTTACATAGTTTCGTGCTAATGTCTTTTACACTTTTCTGTGTCAGAGACAAATTTTTCAGGTTGCAATGTATATCACATTTCCTTCTTCTTTTATAACTCATTTATTGCATATTTAGGAGGATTGTCAAACATGATTTTTGGTTTTGTTTTGCTTTAGGGTGCAAAAACAACTGGAGTCATATGTGCCCAAGTCAAAACTATAGAACACAAAGACAGAGAGGAGTTAAAAAACGACTGTACATCAGTCTCAACTGGCATAATAGAAGACAGCTAAAAATGGGTATGTGGAAAATAGGCTAAAAAAGACGCCATACAGAAACGGAGGTCCAAATCTAAAAGTTAAATGGCCGTCACCATATTGCTTTGGCGGATGAAAAGTTGAGCGCACGCACATCATTTGCTAAAATGGCCGATAACTCACATGGCAAACCCAAATGAGAATGCAAAAGGTTAAAAAATGGACATTCCATCAGGAAGTGGTGGACAGTTAAAACTTGAATGGTGGGGTAGCACTAATTAGCAAATGATGATGGCTAAAAAGTCAGTACCTAAGATGCAGCCGAGTTAAAATGAGCTCCTCCGGGCGGGAGGGCTGAGCGGAGGTCGTCCAAGTCACTGAGAGAGCTTATTCCTGTGAAGGGAAGACAAGTGGCGATACCAAAGGGACACCACCTCCTGACAGACAGCAACACAGAGATCAACGGAGAGAATTTAGGTACTCGCGGACTGAGGTGCAAGGACTGCAGCTTTGGCAGTAGCCCCGTTTCCTAGCAGACCACCATGATCAGGAACCTACAGAAATATCACACTGGCTGCACCAAGAGTGAGCAGTTGACAGTTTCCCTGGACCCGCTGCACTAAGGGATGGGCAGTGTCCAACACACATAGACTCTGAAGTGCACTGAGTGAGTCTGAGCAGAGGACACAATTGAAAAGGCTGTGTCGCCAAAGAGCTCGGCTGCATTTTTATATTTTCTCCTTTCATCAATTAAATTCAATATCTCTTCTGTTACCCAAGGATTTCTATTAGCCCTCATCTTTTTACCTACTTGATACTCTGCTACCTTCATCTCTCAAAGCAACCCATTCTTCTTCTACTGTATTTTCTTCCCTCGTTCTTGTCAATTATTCCCTAATGCTCACCCTTAAGCTCTCTACAACCTCTGTTTCTTTCAATCTATCCAGGTCCCATCTTCTCAAATTGCCACCTTTTTGCAGTTTCTTCAGTTTTAATCTACAGTTCATAACCAATAGATTGTGCTCAGGGTCGACATCTCCCCCTGGAAATGTCTTACAATTTAAAACCTGGTTCCTAAATCTCTGTCTTATGATTATATAATCTATCTGAAACCTTCCAGTATCTCCAGGCCTCTTCCATGTATACAACCTTCTTTCATGATTATTGAACAAAGTGTTAGCTATGATACGTTTACTGTGTGTTTCCTTCTCTTCCTTTTCCTATTATCGAATTCCAATCACCCATGACTATTAAATTTTCATTTCCCTTCACTATCTGAGTAATTTCTTTAATCTCATCACACATTTCATCAATCTCTTCATCATATGCAGAGCTAGTTGGCATATAAACTTGTACTACTGTGGTAGGCGTGGACTTTGTGTCTATCTCGGCCAAAATAATACATTCACTATACTATTTGTAGTAGCTTACCCACACTCCAATTTTTTATTCATTATTAAACCTACTCCTGCATTACCCCTATTTGATTTTGTATTTATAACCCTGTATTTAGTGGACCAAAAGTTTTGTTCATCCTGCCACCGAACTTTACTAATTCCCACAATATTAACTTTTACCTATCCATTTCCCTTTTCAAATTTTCTAACCTGCCTGCCCAATTAAAGTATCTGACATTCCACACTCTGATCTACAGAACGCCAGTTTTCTTTCTCCTGATAACAGCATCCTCCTGAGTAGTCCCCGCATGGAGATATGAATGGGGGACTATTTTACCTCTGGAATATTTTACCCAAGAGGATGCCACCATCATTTAACCATACAGTAAAGCTGCATGCCCTCAAGAAAAATTGCAGCTGTAGTTTCCAGTTGCTTTCAGCCATTCGCAGTACCAGCACAGTAAGGCTGTTTTGATTAGTGTTACAAGGCCAGATCAGTCAATCATCCAGACTGTTGCCCCTGCAACTACTAAAAAGGCTGCTGCCCCTCTTCAGGAACCACACGTTTGTCTGGCCTCTCAACAGATACCCCTCCATTGTGGTTGCACCTACGGTACAGCTATCTGTATTGTTGAGGCACGCAAGCCTCCCCAGCAACGGCATGATCCATGGTTCATGGTTTGCTATAGTAGTGAAAGAAAGAAGAACAGTTGAAATATTGTTAATTAATGCTCATTTGGACTTGGAGAGGATAGACATGTATTCAGATTCAGGATGAGAATGGACTTAGTTTTTAAGCCAACTTTCTCTTATGTGTAAATGAAATTTGTTTCTAACTTTTGGATATGCAAGGAGACTGACTTGACAGTGTTTGCTTATGTTGGGAATAAGATCTGTAAAAGTTTGATGTTTAAATATACATCGTTAACTGAAGTAAGAAAAAAAAGGCTGTATACATCTGCTTAATTATAATAATAAGTAGAAAATTATTAATAAGTAGAAAGAGTCTTGAGAAATTCTTGTTCCTAGCAAATATACTTTGGAGAAGAAGAGAAAAGGGGGTTGCAGCAGCAAGCTAACCAGCAAGAAAAGTCAGCTGACAATCTCAAGTACACCATATTGTTAAATAAGTGAGAGTTTACACACATACTTCACCACTTTAAGTCATCCAAAGCGTTAGAATAGTGGGAAGAGCTCAAAACTTCCACAAAATGGTGGCCCAAGGTGTTGGAGATAGCAATCGGGTCCACGATAACATCATCTGCTACTGTGAGGCCTGAAATGGGGAATGGATCTCCGCCCCACAGAGCTGTCGGAGGTTGGCCCACATGGCAGAGGAAGGGGTGGAACTGTTAAAAGAACTAGTGAATGAAATCCAGCTTGCTCGTTTGCTACCCTGAAGAAAGTGACAACACTTTGCATGCATCTGTTTATAATGAATGAAGTTTGGCATCGTAGAATGACGGTTAAAAACATGGAGAGCATGTCTCCATGTGCGAACTGCATTGCGGCATGCTTCAGTCCACCAAGGGACTAGGATATGATGTGGTAAGGAGGAAGTGCGAGGAATGGAATGTTCTGCAACAGTAAGGATAATATTGGTGAGGTAGTCCACCTGGTCATCACAACTGGGGAAATCATGTTCTTTGAAGGTCGCCAGGGAGGAGTAAAGCTGCCAGTCAGTAAGCTGCCATTAAGCGTGCACATGGATGGGGTAGGAGTCAGCAAACAGAGAGTATACGGGAAATCGTTACTCGAGTAGGTGTTAGAAAGAACGGTCCACTCCAGATAATGGGCAAGCTGGGCAATGCAAAAGGATAGGTCTCAACGGAAATAGGTGTACAAGGAATCGGGAAGGAAAGTGGGTGCTCCATGTTAAGGCAGAAAAGGGTTAAGTTGGTTAAGAAGGTCAGCCAAGAGGGCACCTCTCTGACAGGTCCTGGAAAAATCCCAAAGGGGATCATGCGCACTGAAGTCACCGAGAAGCAGAAATGGGGGAGGTAGCTGCCCAATAAGCTGAAGGAAGTCTGCCCTGGTGACAACGAATCACAGAGGGACATAAATGGTACAGAGGGAAAAAAGTCAGACGAGGAAAGAAAAGGCAAACAGCAATAACCTGAAGACTGGTAGTCAGGGAGATTGGTTGACTATGAATGTCATCCTGTATGAGCAGCACGACACCCCCATGAGATGGAATGCTGACCTCAGGGGGAAGGTCAAAACACATCAGTAAGTAATGTGAAAGTTCAAAGCTGTCATGAGGGTGCAATTTCATTTCCTGAAGGTAGAGTACAAGGGGATGCTGCAATGCTAAAAGCAGCCATATATCCTCTTTGTGGGACTGAAGGCCACGAACGTTCCACTGGAGGACAGTCATGAGGAGTAAGAGATGTAGGGGTGTCAACTCGGCAGCTGCCAAACGACAGCCAGTGTAGAGTCATTACTACGGGGCACAGAAGCAGGAGGATCCTGCTCCATGGAGTCCACAGAAGCATTGGCTTGCTTGTGCGGTCAATCTGTGGAGTCCAACACTGAAAAACAATTGGTGGTGTGCAGCAGCAAGACAGAGGCCGGCTGGGCTAAGGTACCATGTGGCGACACCGTCGAACAGGATTTTTGCATTGGCAAAGGTAAAGACTGTTTGCCTTTGGTGAAGTTCTTCAAGCCGTTCCTATTAGAGGAAGACTACGGTGTTGTTTGGCTAGAGGGATGGAGTAAGTCTTCATGGGAGTACTCCTCCTGTCCTTTCCTGCCTACTTGTTGTGTAGCTGGTGGCTCCGCCCCTTGAGGCAAGAGTTTGACAGTTTGTTGCACAGTGAGACAGGGGGATGGTGATTCTATCTTGACACTGGGCAATTTCACAACCTCAGAGATGAATATGAGGTCACATGTCTGCGTGGCCATGTCCCTCATGGAGCAAACCTCATGGGCAGCACGGTCATCAGGATACACGGGAGAATCCCGAGAGGAGGCAGCATGGCCGCCATTGCAGTTGATACAGCGGGGAGAAGGAGGAAGACAATCACCCTCGTGTGCATCCCTACCACAGGTTACACATTTGGCTGGGTGTCAACAAGATGTTCTAGTGTGGTTGAAATGATGACACTGGTAGCAGTGCATTGTGTTTGGAATGTACTTCTGGACTGTGATAATTTCATAGCCTGCTTTGATCTTGGATGACAGCACCACTCTATCAAAGGTGAGGAAAAGAGTGCGGGTGGGCATTAAGGAGGAATCTACCTGTTTCATTACACAACAGGTGGCAATGACACCCTGATCGAAGAGATAAGATTGGATTTCAGCCTTGGTTAGACCACCGAGCAGCCTAGTGTAAATTACACCACGGGAAGAATTCAGAGTTCTATGGGCCATGACACGAACAGGGTACCCGTTGAGAAGTGAGGCAGCAAGCAGTTGTTAAGCTTGAGAATCAGAAGCAGTATCCAAAAGGAAAGTGGCATTCCATAAATGAGAGCAGGATTTCACAGGACCAGCAATTGCATCAGCATCTTTCTGAGTAATAAACAGATTTACTGTGGTGAAGGGCTGACCATCTTCAGTACATGAGACCATGAGGAACTGTGGTGCAGCAGGAAGGGTCTTCGAAACATTAGCTTCATTACGTTTATGTTTCGTAGACGTTGATTGGGAAGATGATTGACTCATTGCAAGAAAATCCCCCATGATTGCCAGTATCTCCGAGGGTGTGGGGCCTCCCTTCACATGGTGGCGCACCCGCCTTAGGTGATTGTTCACACCTCTGGTCACACCTCCCGAACATCTGACAGAGGGACCAATCAGCAATTTGGGAAGGTTGCAGCTCAGGCAGTCACCCCTCCCTGGGCCTGGCTTATACCAGGTGGTATGTGTGAACCCTACCTGTCGACCCAGGGCTGGGAATTATGTGTTACCCAGTCACCTGTTATGCGTCAGATGCATGGGCGCACACAGAGGAAGAAGAAAAAGAGGAACCTCAAACGTCGAAGTGGAGGAACGAGAGGAGAAGAGAAACAAAGAAAGGAAGAGGGAGCGAAAAAGAAAGGTGAGAATGTTCTTACGTCAGTGACAAACAATGCAGAACATTCCCAAGAACAACCTAGACGTGTTCCCCAAGGGAGGGGAAAAAGAATATCAAGAGGATAGACATGTAGCACAGAAGGGAAAAAATGCCGCAAAGGCTGGGGCCCCATGGAAGCCAAGCACGAACCCGCCAAACAGTGGAGAGCCCATTGTGGGATTGTCAAGCATGAATGTTGCAATCGAAATGAAATATTTTGAGGTAGTACTTAATATCCCAAATTACTTAAACGAAAATCAAACAATGGAAAATCCAGCATAGAATGTAACAATATTATGAAAAGGAAAGTTGCTACTCAGCATATAGTGGAGGTGCTGAGTCACAGATAGGCACAACAAAAAGACTGACACAATATAAGCTTTCAGCCATCTGCGACTCAGCATCTCTACTATATACTGAATAGAAACTTTCTTTTTGATAACATGTTTAGAATTGCTTAAACAGCTATTGAGCTATTTATTTTCATTGCCTTGCGATTACAAATCCTATGTCATTGTCAGATCATGTATGAATGAATAATGACATAAATAACTAAGGTTATGATGTGGTTGTTGGAGGCAATCTACACACAACCCTAGCGATCTTTTTTTAAATAGTAAAGACCTATTTTGGTAGCAGCAAACTGCCCCAGAAGACGATTCCTTAACATAACAGGGAATGAAAGTAGCCAAAATACAAATATTTTGAGACACTGATGTCTCCAATTTTGAAAAAAAAAAAAAAAAAAAAAAAAAAACTGGTGGCAAATGTATCTGAGCAATGTTTGTTACGGATTTGGAGGATGTGGTGTCAGTTAAGCCAGTTATGCCCATGGAGACTGTGAACTTCAAACATTACAGCCTCCATATCTGTTGGCTCTTGTATGTAATAACAATCCCCTGTAGACTGGGATCAAAATGGAATTGAATGTAATTTGTTTTGTTGAGGTTTACTGCTAGAGGGTATATTGTGAACCAGTTCAGAACATCTGCAAGTAACTGCTTGACATTAAACTCTAAGTCAGTGGGTGTTTCATTGTCTATAACAATGCTTGCATCATCTCCAAACATTGTGAAGCCACTTGCTTTATTGGGAAACAGAGATATGTCAATATTGTATATAAGAAATAGCAGAGACTAAGGGTAAAACTTTGTGGGACCTCATAAATACCATTTCCCAAGCAGAATCTATAGTTCCTAGCTGCATATTCCTTCCATCTAACACTCTCTCTTGTCTGCCCTGTAGACAGGATTTTATCCAGAAGACAGGATTTTACCCAGATAACTTTTGCCCTCAGGTTCCATAGCGTTATGTTTCCTCTACAAGTATCCTATGATCAACACAGTTGAATGCCTTACAACAGGTCACAAAATATGCCACCAGGCAATGTCTTCTGATCAAGACATTCCAAAACATTATTTGTACATGAAAATGCCATTTTGGTTGTAGAGATACCTGCTTTAAATCCAAATTGATCTTTGCTAATTATGTCAAAGTTGTCAAGGTGATTGACAACATACGAAGGGCATTCAATAAGTAATGCAACACTCCCCCTCCCCCCCCCCCCCCCCCCCCCCCCCCCCACACACACACATACACCAAAAGCATGTTGGTTCATTGAGGATTCCAGTATATCATACAATTCCGCACTCTTTTAGCAACAAAACCCTATTTTTCAACATAATCTCCATTCAATGCAACAGCCTAGCACCGCCTCACAGGGAGGGACAGTATGTCCACATGGTACCACTCTACTGGTTGACATTGGAGCCAACGTCGTGCTGCGACAATAAACTCTCCATCATCCCTGTACTGCTTCCCCTGGAGTGCATCCTTCATAGGGCCAAGCTGA
Source organism: Schistocerca gregaria (assembly GCF_023897955.1). Taxonomy (NCBI): domain Eukaryota; kingdom Metazoa; phylum Arthropoda; class Insecta; order Orthoptera; family Acrididae; genus Schistocerca; species Schistocerca gregaria. The sequence goes on along the minus strand of NC_064921.1, from coordinate 60,785,605 downwards.
TTGGATGAGAAATAATAGCAAAATGAAGTTCTGTGAACTCCTCTTAGGTGTGCAGACTTGTGCGAGGCCTTGAGTTGGCATGAAGAAGTTTGTTCGCATTTTTGTGGCAACAAAAATGCTGGAGTTATTTCTTCCATTTCCTGAGGGTAGCACAATACACTTCAGAGTTGATTGTTGCATCATGAGTAAGTACATCAAACAGAATAAACCTTTCAGAGCCCCAGAAGACTTTCACCATGGCTGAGAGTGCAACTTTTTCTTTGAAGAAGTGGTGTGGCACCACTCTGTGGATTGCACCCTTGTGTCACTTCAAAGCGATGAACCCATGTCTCATCTCCTGTGGTGGTGATAGACAAAAAAATTCTCTTGATCAGCGTCTTAATGCACAAGCAATTCTGTACAGGTGGTTGTTCATTGCTCTTTATGGTCTACTGCTATGTGCTATGGAACCCAGTACGCGCACGTCTTTGGAGCCAACTGTATCAGCACAACCAACCAGGATTTCCAGTTGAAGGGCTACGTGTTTGATTGTGACCCACTGATCACCTCGAATGAAAGTGTCTGCATATTCCAACATTTCAGGAGTCACAGTTGTGTGCACCTGGCCAGCATGCAGGAGACTGGACAGGTTTGTGCAACCTCATTGCGATACCTCGCCCAGTGATTCACTGTGCTCTTGTTCACTGCTAGGTCTCTGCACACATTCTGCAAGCACCTATGAATATCTGTGATGCTCTGGTTTTCCACCAAAAGAAACTCAGTGACAGCTCTCTGCCTGGAACACATCTCCATTACAGATGCCATTTTGAATGCTACATCATGGCCATGGCATATTAGAACTTCACGAAGTTATAGGGGTTGAAGTGGGAATATTCCACGATGTACTTCAACAAATTCCTCATTTTTTCAACCGAAACTGGCCAAGAAAAAAAAATGTCTTGCATTACTTATTGAATGCCCTTGTACACCTACATTATACTCCACCAACCACTTGATGGTGTGTAGTGGAGGGTATTTTTGGACCACTACCTGATCCCCTCTTCCCTGTTCCATTTTTGAATGGCACGGGGTAAGAGTGACGATCAGTAAACCTTTGTATTAATTCTGATTTCTTAAACATTCTTACTGTGGCCACTTTTTGAGACATAGGGAAGGAAGTAATATGTTGTCCGTCTCTCCCTGGAATGTACTCTCTCAGAATTTCAATAGAAAATCTGTGAACAGTTCACAATGCCTCTCTTGCAACATCTGCCACAGGAGTCTTTGAGCATCTCCATAATGCTCTTGCACTAACTAAATGATACTGTTACAATATGTGCTCAACTTCCTTGGATCTCGTCTATCTCTTCTATAAATTCAACTCGGCAAGGGTCCCAGAATGATGAGTAATACTCAAGAATTGGTCGAACAAGTGCCTCGTAAGCTTTTTCTTTCATGGATGAATTACGTTTTCTTAAGACTCTCGCTATGAATCTGAGTCTGGAATCCGCTTTTCCTATGATTTGTTTTATGTGGTCATTCCAGTTAAGTTCACCCCAGATGGTTAATCCTAGATATTTTACAGCAGTTACTGTTCGTAGCAATTTGTCATCAATGGTGTAGTTGTGCGGTAGTGGATTTCTTCTCTTATTTATGCACAATATGTTACATTTATTTATGTTGAGGGTCAACTACCAGAGCCTGCACCACTCAGCTCCATGCAGGTCTTCGTGCAGTTCGCTCAGCCTTCTGCATTGCTACTTTCTTACAGGCAACTGCTGCATCTGCAGACAATCTTAAAGAACTTCCAACACTTTTTACTATATCATTTATATACAATCCTATCACACTTCCATGGAGCACTCCTGAAATTAACTTTTTACTATATCATTTATATACAATCCTATCACACTTCCATGGAGCACTCCTGAAATTAACTTCACATCTATTGATTTTGTTCCCTTAAGACTGACATGTTGAGTTCCATCTGTAAGGAAATGTTGAATACAGTCCAAAATGTGATCCAGTACTCAGTAAGCTGGTATTATTTTCACTAAATGACAGTACAGGACTATATCAAATGCCTTCCTGAAGTCAAGGAATGCATCAGTGTGAATGCTGACATCTAAAGCACAGTGGACCTCATGGAGAAACAGAAGAAGCTGAGTTTTGGTATATTTCTGTTTGATGAATCCATGTTGATTTTTATAGAGAAGATTTTTGTTCCTCAAAAACATCATAAAGCAGGAACATAAAACATGTTCCAGAATTTATACAAATGACTGATGTCAGTGATAATTGCCTATAATTATCTGCATCGGTCCTACAACTCCTCTCAAAAATGAGAGTGACCTACACCTATTTCCTGTCACTAGGTACCCTCGATTGCTCCAGTGTCCTTCGATAAATTGCTGCCAGAAGGAGAGCAAGTTCTTCCACAGAATCTCTGTGGAATCTCACAGGTATGCCATCGTCCAATGATTGACATGAGTGACTATATTATATTATTCCAAAGTGAAACAGTTTAGGAAGACCAAATTCAATACTTCAGTCTTTCTTTGTCATCTTCCATTTTGGTATGAAGTGACTGAAGATATCATTTTGATTCACTTACCAATTTTATGTAAGACTGAAACTCTTAGAGGTTGTAGTTAGATCAGCTAGCAAGATTTAGTTACAATGTCACTGAACACTTCTCTAATTGCTCTCCTTGTGCTCCTTTTCATTTTGTTCAGTTTTAGTTTGTCAGATAGGTTTTGACTTTGAACCTTTTTATTAAATGACAATGGGTCTTGTCTGGAGCATACTTGTTCATTGTGTACTGAACTATGCTTTTGAATTTTATCCATTTGTACTCCCCAGCTTCATCTTCAGCACTGAATATTTGATGACGAATACTTAAATACTCTCCAACTTGTATTCTATCACTGCTATTAAGCAAATATATTTTAGAAAAAAAATTGAAGTCTGTAGTAAGTTCTTATGGAACCAAACTTCTGAGGTTATCGGTCCCTAGGCTCACACACTACTTAATATAAGTTAAGCCAACTTACACTAAGGCCAACACCCATACCCATGCTCGAGGGAGGACCCAAACCTTCAACGGGAGAGGGGGGGAGGGGGGAGGGGGGGAGGGGGGAGGAGGGAGGGAGGAGGGAGGAGGGGGGAGGGGGGAGGAGGGGGGAGTTGCGCAAACTGTCGAACTGACGCAAGGTGCCTCAGACCGCACAGGTACCCTGGGCAGCCAAAAATATTTTTCTACCCTTCCTAATAGCCATTATAATGCCCATAGTCATTGATGATATCACAGATTATGATCACCAAAGTCCTCCTCTATGTTAATTGATTCAAAAAATTCAGGTCTGTTTCTTGCTATAAGATCTACAACAGTGCCCTATGACATCCAGATGCTTCCCACCAGCACCAGCTTTTCTGAAGTACACTGAAGGAGGAAGGGGGGGGGGGGTTAACTCTCCCTATCCTATGTTCCTGTAACCTTCCTGTCCTCAAACTTCGTTAGCCATTGTTCTTACTCATCTATCCCCTTTCCTATTCCCATTTCAGCACTACACACCCCTCTGTTCCCCCAACGCACACAGTCTTTCTCTTCCCTCCACTTCCGCTACCACTCCTCCTCTCTCCTACACCCTACATCTAACCTTCCGCCAGCACCTAGCTGCCCTATCCTGTCTCCACCTCATTCCTAAATGTTCCCACTAGCAGCATTTTACTGTCCCCCACATCTAAGATGCTATCTCTCCCCCTCCCTGCCCCCGCCTTGACCTTACCCCACCTTTCCCATTATGCACTGCAGCTCACAGTTTGGTTTCATCTGCCAGAGACTGTGGTCATGTGTGTGTGTGTGTGTGTGTGTGTGTGTGTGTGTGTGTGTGTTGTCTATTTTCGACAAAGGTCTTGTTGGCTGAAAGCTCATTTTGTGACAGTCTTTTCATTGTGCTTATCTGCAACTCAGCATCTCCACTATATGGTGAGTAGCAACTAACCTTTTCATAATACTACTCAAAGTAATTTTCAGACAAGACATTTGGAATAATGTCGTATGAATTCCTGTCTCTGGCACCATTTATGGTTGCTCTCCCATTCTATAGCTGGCAGACTGAAGAATTTAAACAATGCCTTTGCATAAAAATTACAAAATCATGAACATTGATGTTGGCATTAGGAAACAGCAGTCAAAAGGTTGTTCAACGTTCCATCAATCCACTTTTACACACATACTCTGGAAGCCAGTGTATGCTGCATGGCAGAGGATACCATATATCACTACTAGCCATTTCCTCTCCTGTTCCTGTGGCAAACAAAGAGAGAGAGAAAAATGACTGTCTATATGCCTCCACAAAACTCTAATTTCTCTGATCTTATCTTTGTGGTCATGAAAGATCATCATCGTTCCTCCAAGGATCCCCAAATGAGTTCATGAAACATCTGTGTAATACTCGCATGTTAATCAAGCCTACTAGTAACAAATTTAGCAGCCTGCCTCTGAATTGCTTTGACGTCTTCCTTTAATCTGAGCTGGTGGTAATCCCAAACACTTGAGCATTTCTCTAGAATTACTTGCACTATACAGGATCTCCTTTGTAGAAGATCCACATTTGCCTAAAATTCTTCCGTTAAACCAAAGTCGGCCACTCATCTTTCCTAATGCTGTCCTTACATGCTCATTCCATTTTGTATCACTTGGCATCATCACAGCTAGATATTTATGTCTATGTCAAGCAGCAGCCAACCAATTATGTATTCAAACATTCTAGGATTGTTTTTCCAATTAATTTTTCTAAATTTAGAGCTAGCTGACATTCATCACACCAATCAGAAATTTTGTCTAAGTCCTCAAGTATCCTCCTCCAGTTGCTCAACTTCAACACTTTCCCATGAACCACAACATCAGCAAACAGCCACAGGTTGCAGCTCAACCTATCTGTCAGATCATTTGTATATATAGAAAATAAAGGCAGACTCCTGGAGCACTCCTGACAACAGCATTGTCTCTGATGAACACTCGTCATCTAGAACAATATACTGGGTTTATTACTTTGAGCCACTCGTGTATCTGGGAACCTATTCCATATGTTTCTACCTTTGCTAACAATCTGTAGTGAGGCACTGTGCCAAATGCTTTCCAGAAATCTAGGAATAATTCTGTCTTACTGCCTAACAAAACAAATTATTTTATTTGAAAATGCAAGTAAAAGTGTGCACTTTTCTTCCATCAATTAAAAGCTAAAAAATTCTGTCAAAAAATATTGTCAAACTGACATTTTAACATTTAATCCACTGCTGTTCAGTAAGCTCTGCCTATGAATCTCTGGCACATTATTAACATCCCCATCCATTTTATTGGCACATTACATTTGTAGATTTTTGAATGTCTGCAAACCAAGTACCAAATCGCTGACTTTACACTCCTCACTCATCTCTCTGACACTTTATCACATGTTTGTGCATAGGTAATGTATAATATTCTATTATTATGTAAAACAAGACAGGCTTTAGTGACAATATTTATGCATGCTGCTTAGGAATTGTAACTAACTCTTTTCAGAAGTTACATGTTTTAACACCTGTGAGATTGGTGTATGACAGTTTTATGAAATATTAATGTAATTGCAGAAGTTTATTATAAATTTATACTGAGTGTTAGACTGAATAAATTACCTATTTCATATCCTGATGTGGCACCACTGGGTTTGATTTCCAGTACCTCCTCAGATTGCCCCCCCCCCCCCCCCCCCCCCTCTCTCTGAGGTAAGGCATTCTCGAAAGGTGCCACTCAGCTCATGAGGCCAAATGACGAGCTACTTGAATAAAGAAGAAATGGCAACAACAGGATTCAACTACTGGCAATAATGGCCTCAGGGATTGGAGACAGGATGATCACATGTCCCATTATCATATGTCTCTTCTCACAACTGCCTTGTATGCTGCAGTCTTCCAGTCGGAGCAAACCTGAAGCTTAATCTGTGAGTGGTGTTTAAGTATACTAAAATATACAGTGGTTTGTCTTTCAGTCTCACTCTAATAACAGTATCTGAGCTCTCCTAGGCTAAACACACTGTTATTTCTTGTTTGAACAACTGTATACCACCTCTCATTGCTCAGTTGACATTAGTGTAGGACACAGATGGAAAGGTATATCCAAAGTGTACAATTTTGTGTATAATATCTGTATATGGTTTGTTCTCACATTTCATGACCAGACATCTGGTTCAATATACAGATATCAAACAGAGTACATTTGACAACACATGTACAGTATGTATATATCCATGAGACGTGCTGAGAGGTGATGCAGTGAATAACACTGCATGCTGCCTGCATTTTGTACATTTGATCACATTGTGCCACAAAATTGTTATTTTTCCTGTTGCTCTTGAAAATTACTCCAGAGCCAAAATTGCAATAGTCAACATAATAAACAAAATTACAGTGAAATTGTGAAAATATTGTCATTTAGAAATAACTGATTTTAACAAACTGCTCTTTGCCAGAGATAGTTTCCTTGCTGTTGCTAGTCTGCATTTTACATCCTCTCCACTTTGGCAGTTATTAGTTTGCTACACGAACAGCAAAACTTATCTACCACATTTGGTCTAGCATGTCCTCATCTACTTCACTCAGCATTATCTGATTTAATTTGACTACATTCCATTACTGTTACCGAGCGAGGTGGCGCAGTGGTTAGCACACTGGACTCGCATTCGGGAGGACGACGGTTCAATCGCGCGTCCGGCCATCCTGATTAAGGTTTTCCGTGATTTCCCTAAATCACTCCAGGCAAATTCAGGGATGGTTCCTGTGAAAGGGTGCGGCCGACTTCCTTCCACATCCTTCCCTAATCCGATGAGACCGATGATCTCACAGTTTGGTCTCTTCCCCAAACAACCCAACCCCAACCCATTACTGTTGTTTTACTTTTGTCAAAATTCATCTTACAGCCTATGACAATATCCTCCCTGATGAAGGAACATTTATTCCGAAAGCTAGGAACTTAAATTTTTGGTTGTTTTGTGTTTTTGTGTTTCTATTGGCTGTACTGAGCTGAGTTAAGTACTGGCCAGCCCCTCTATCTCTTTGTTAGTAATTGTTTCACATCTTTATATGAGATTTTCCATTAATTAGTTCATTGTCAGATAAATCATCAGATCAGTGTTCTTACATTTTCAGAAGCCAAATTGATCTGCCCTGAGGCCAGCAGCTGCCTGTCTTCTCGTTCTTCTATAAATAATTTGTACCAGTATTTTGTAACCGCAACTTGTTAAACTGATAGTTCTGCATTATTCACATGTCATAATCTGTCTTATTTGGATTAGAGATAGTTACATTAGTCTTCAAGCCCGAGGATATTTAACCTGGTAGGATAACTCATTTGTGGCAGACTCTCCCTAGGATCTCCAGGTGCTTCTTCTAACTTGTGTTGTTTAGTATTCTGTCAAGTTGTTCTTGCTATCATATCTCCCATGCGATCATCATTTATTTCTTCTTTCCTTTTTGTAATATTGTCTTCAGATTTCTTTCGTCTTGTGATCTGAATATTTTTACCAATGCCTCTCTACTCTGCAATGATTCTTTTTCTGAGAGGCAGTATCCATCTTTCCCATAGTCACATATGCTTCTACAATTTTTCCCATTGGTCTTCTTTTGCATCCCATCCCTCTATTTCAATCAACTGTTGTCTAGTGGTCCCTCTGAACAACCAGTGGTTCCTTTAAATTAATGAACGATGCTGCGCCTCCTTAATTTCTCACCTTTCTGCAATTTCTTCAATTCTAATCTGCAGTTCATAATTCATAAACTACGGGTAGAGTTCACGTCTGACACTGTAAATGTTTTACAGTTTAAAATCTGATTTCTAAATCTGCTTCGCATAACATAATCCATCTGAAATATTCTGGCGTCTCCAGGTCCGTTGTGCCACATTCGCTAATGTTCCCTATGCAGTCCATGAATCAATTTATCTTATTTTTGTCTATTTAACTTTGTGTGCTTTAACAGACAATGATAAATAAAAGGTATACTAAATTCTACATGAACTCTGGATCTGTTAGCTGACCAATTGTGCTTTTCCTTGTGCCTACTACATAAGCAATTAGACCACAGAATTGTTTTATTATGCCACAACATGACACACTTTTGGCACTATTGCATGAATTACTTCACAGCTGATGACTTCTTCAGATTACTGACTATGGTCTGTATTATGTCCACCTTACTACAAATCAACAGGCAGGATGTGGAGTCATCATTGTGTCAACATGACCAGGCAATGCTACAGCCAGCTACAGCCAAACAATTGTCACTGAGGGCCTATTAACAGATGCCCAGCCAACCACCAGGGCATCAAGTTGGTGGGCAAGGTACCTGGACAGCTGTCACACATCGTCCAATTGAGCTACCAGATCTACTGTATGCCCAGCAACCACTGTGTTGCCACCACTAACAACCACTAGTGCACCATCTCTAGTGTACGGGTTGATGACTGCAGCGTAAATGGGTTGCTGACTGCAGCGTAAGTGAAGCCACAAAACATTGGCTGCTAGCAGCCTCCACTTCTGTTAAATCAGTTCAAGCTGCACAAGGTATGGCATTTCATCATCCCTGCCCAAGCACTACACAGATTCCTTGTTTGGGTACCCCAACACAGCATTGCTTCTTGTAACCAAAGACAGAGATCTGACCACACCCGCAGGACATGGACACCTACCTGCCTCCGAAAAATGTATCCGAGAGGCACTATCAGTATATAAGTGAAGAAATAAATTCCATTTTAAGTGCAAATATTATGACAATTCTGTTGCTTGTTTCAAAAATTTTACCCTCAACAGCTGTTTACTTTATGAACGGACCTCCAATAATCATTCTGAAATGTTGCAAATTGCCTAGTTTTGTGAATTGCTGTTGATGGATGTATTGCACAGAAAGTGTCAATGCAAAGATCAACTTTTCTTCCAGAAATAATTTATTTTAAATTCTTTCTTCCAAGCTATCTACTTCTACATCAACTTACATAAAGTGCTTATGAGTTACAACCCGTGTCATGTAAAATTATACATTTGTTCTTTGGCCACTGCTGCAAGTGGCTTTCACCAGGGTATGCAACACTAAAGGAGCAACACACTGGTGCACAGTTATTTCCCTTCTCGAATCTTCCCCTCTTATTCTTTGTGGACATAATATTTTTAGCAGTTTGTTCATAGTATCCACAATATGGTGGTTTACAGTTTTTGCAGTTTCCACTTTATGGTACCAGTATCAAAAATTCAGTAGGCCCTCTTGGTCAGAGTTTGAAATAACAAGTTCCTCTGTTGTGGATGGTGGTGATGGGACATGGCATGCAGGTATCTTTCAGTGCTGGAGACCTATGCACTTATGTGTTCAGATCCCATCACTATGTTATCCATCTATTTATAAAAAATGTCCTTTCCACTTGAAAAAAAAAGTGCTCATAAACAGAATCCCTCAAGGTTACTTACATCAGGAGCTGCTCCACATGTTCACATCTCTTCCACTGTAACACTAGTAATCAGCAGCATAATGTCAAAACTAACTGTGAGGTTCAGAGCCAATATGGATTGTTGCTTTAGGAATGTGGTGAAGTGGGCTGAATTCTTTATCAATTGTGGCCTATTGCCCACCGGGTGCTGCAAATTTTTTGTTAGGTACTTCGCCAGGCTGTATGTTGGGAAATTAAATGTGTTTATTGAAAGTTTTAATGGCTAAGTCTCTTTACAAATTTCAGGTCAAGTTGTACAGTGCAGAAATAGTCTATGGATCTGTCAAAAATAAGTTCTATTTACAGATGGTCTGCATCTTCCTGAAACCCTTAGCTGTATGTTCTCACAGAAGCAATTCCAGACTAATTGCTGGATTTTGCTGTCATAATCCATTGTGTCTACAATGCCGTTGGCAGCCCTTCATGAGGAAGTGCACAGTCAGTAGTATATGGTACACTTGGGTGCACAGCCTACAGGAAGACCACCAGCTCTTACAGTCTCCTGCTTGCAGTGACCCACCGTCCCCAACAACAGTGAAATTTTGTATTACATACGCTGACCACAAGACACATACCAAGTCTGGGATGGAACCCATAATAAAGTCAAAATTGCAGAAGCTGTGGACCACCTTCAGAGTAGTAGTAGTAGTAGTAGTAGTAGTAGTAGAGGGGTCTTGGGCGCACGACAGCAAGGTCTTCAGCGCCCGTTCAGTAACTTAGTGAGACGGGTGTCAAGAAAAATCCCAGAACAGGAATATAAAACGGAACAGAAAACATGGGTAATAATCGTCAAAAAACATGTGCTCACCCACACAAAGCATGGGATGAAGCAGAGCATCAGCAGTAAAACATGGACAACACAGGAAGAAAATGATAGAAGAAGCTAAAACAACGTATCAGATGGAAGTGGCTGGCTGACCGCAAGGAAAAAAGGGGAGGAGTCAGCCACTCTGCAATACACTAAAACCTCCAGCCTAAAATTTTAGGCCAGAGTCCAGACACATCACAAAACCTAAAAACCCTAGACATCATTAGCTAAAACAAGGCAGATCCCCAGCAACTTGTGCTTCTGCCCGAGCATCACGGTATAAAATGCAGTCTGTTAAAATGTGCCGGACAGAGATGTGCACACCACAAGCATCACAAAACGGTGGATCCTCCTTCCGTAATAAAAAGCTATGTGTGAGAGGACAGTGCCTGATCCGAAGACATGTGAGGGCCACCTCCTCCCGCCTGAGCAACCGGCAGGAGGAACGCCACGGCCGAATGGTTGACTTTATCAACCGCAGTTTATTGGCCGTCACCGCCAGCCATTCGGCCTCCCACAACTCCATGCACTTCCTGTGGAGTGCAGCGATGACTGACTGCAAGGGAATAGGACACTGGACCACATCCTGCTCTCTGCAGGTCTCCTTGGCAGCCCGATCGGCCTGTTCATTGCCCCAGATGCCAACATGACCAGGCACCCAGCAGAAGGATACTTCTGTACCCCGCCGTTGGAGCAAGTACAGTTGGTCATGTATCAGCTGGACCATAGCCTCAGTCAGATACAGGTTCTGCAGTGATTGTAAGGCACTAAGAGAATCGGAGCAGAGAAGAAATCGATCGCCCCGAACACGATTCATCTGCTCCAGTGCCTTCAGGATCGCGTGGAGCTCCGCTGCGAAAACGGTATATTCAGCAGGGAGGCGAATCCGGGTAAATTGATCAGGGAACACTACAGAACAGCCAAGGAAATTCTCCTGTTTGGAGCCATCAGTGTACACGACAGTGAAACTGTGATGCACATCTAAAATGTTAAAAAACAGACATTGGAATGTAAAATCTGGTGTGCGATCTTTCTTAAAATTAGTCAAATCTAAAATAAGTTTGGGTCTCCGGAGGAGCCAAGGGGGGGATCTGCTACAACCGCGATGCAAAAAACGAAGACCACCCATAGACATCGCAGCGAGGCAATCCTGTGTGCGAATCCTATAGGGCTGCGTTGCACGTTGCCGGTTATGAAATAACTGTGCCAGAGGAGGCTGAGCAATGGCAGGGTATGCAGGGGTGTACGGTGTGGACAAAGTTTTATATGCCTGGCGCACACTGTAAGTAGCCGTCGCCACATAGGAAGTAGCGGTTCACCAGCCTCTGCACAGAGGCTTGGTATGGGGCTAGTTCGGAATGCCCCAGTGGCCAACCGAAGCCCTTCATGGTGCACAACGTCCAACATCTTCAAGTAAGAAGGCCTCGCAGACCCATACACTGTGCACCCATAATCGAGCCGAGATCGCACAAACGCCCTGTAAAACTGGAGCAGACAAGTCCCGTCAGCTCCCCATGTACTGTGGCTAAGACATTTTAAAGTACTTAAAGCTTTAAGCAACCGCTGTTTCAGGTCTTTAAGATGAGGTAACCACGTGAGCTTCGAGTCAAAAATGAGCCCCAGAAACCTCACCGTGTCTTTAAAAGTGAGAATAGTGTCCCTCATCCGCATTCTCAGGAAAGGTTAAAATCGAACACATACAGACTTCTCGGTGGAAAACTTGAAACCACTCTTCCGCGCCCAGTCAGCCAAACGTCTAATCGTAAGTTGCAACTGACGAGTTGTCATTGCAAGGCTTGAAGAAGAGCAAAACAAAGAGAAATCATCCACAAACAAAGAACACTGGACACGACTTTTTACTATGGACGTAATGCTATTAATAGCGATGGCAAAGAGAGTCACACTTAAAACTCTACCCTGAGGGACACCGTTCTCCTGCTCAAAGCGATCAGACAGGACGTCACCAATTCGGTATCTAAAATATCGTGGCGAGAGGAAAGACTGAATGAAAAGAGGAAGACAACCCCGAAAACCTCATTCGTGAAGTTGCTCCAGGATGAGACGCCTCCAAGTGGTATCGTAGGCCTTCTCAATGTCAAAAAATACACCTGGAAGGTGATGACGGCGTAGGAAAGCTTGTTGTATAGCCGCCTCCAGTAGTGCCAGGTTATCGAAGGTGAAACAAAACCTCCTGAACCCACACTGAAAGCGACTAAGGAGTTGCCGGGATTCTAACATCCAGACAAGGCGGCGGTTGACCATCCGCTCCAAGGTCTTCCCTATGCAACTAGTGAGGGCAACACTACGGTAGCTACTCGGGCTTGTGCGGTCTTTCCCAGGTTTTAAAAAAGGGATTAAAACTGCCTCACGCCACGCGTCAGGAAAGTGACCCGACGCCCAAATTCCATTAAAAAGTGCGAGGAGGATTTCTTTGTTGCGCATTGTGAGGTGCCATAGCATACTGTAATGGACCCTGTCGTGACCAGGGGAGGTGTCACGAGATCCAGACAATGCAGAATCCAGCTCCCACATAGAAAATGGGCAGTTGTAAACTTCATGAGATGTGGACTGGAAGTTCAGACTACATCTCTCAGCAACGGCCCTATGGCGCTTGAAATCTGGATCCTGACTGGTTGTTGCAGTAACTGTGGCAAAATACGCTGCCATAGTCTGGGCAATGTTTCGCGGATCCATGAGGAGAGTGCCGTTACTCATTACAACAGCTATGGGACACCTCCCTCATCTGCCAGAAATTCTCCTGATGGTCTCCCACACAATGGAACTTTTGGTGGAACGATTAATGGTGTTCAGAAACTGTTGCCATGACCTCTTCTTGCTCTCACGAATAATGCGGCGACACCTTGCCCTCGCCACCCAAAATACTGCAAGATTCTCAGCAGTCGGCCGAGACTTGAACCGACGCAGAGCCGCACGCCTGGTCCTGATAGCAGAGCGGCAGTCGGCACTCCACCAAGGCACAGATGGCCTCTTCCGGGGGCCCATGGACTGTGGAATGGATGCTGCAGCGGTGTGGTGGACCGTTTCGGTAATATGATCCACCCACACCTCAACAGTCGCACAGTGTTCGAATTGGGCCAACTGGCTATAAAGTGTCCAGTCAGCTCCACTGAGCACCCATCGTGGTGGTCTCCTTTCGGGGCCCACGCCATCTGGCAGGTGAATCAAGATGGGGAAATGATCACTGCCATGCAAGTCAGCGACCACTTCCCAGTGAGCACTGGCCGCAAAAGCTGGAGAGCAAAGCGAGAGATCAATGGCAGAGAACGACCCAGTCGCTGTGCAGAAATGAGTACTCTGTCCTCCATTGAGCAAGTAGGCACAGGATGACAGGAGAAGCCTCTCAATTGCTCTACCCCTGGGGCAGATAATTGCAGAGCCCCAAAGCACATTGTGGGCATTAAAATCACCACAAATAATGAATGGTTGGGGGAGCTGTGTAAGAAGGTCGGTGAGGGCCACTTCATCAAGTGCCTCATGTGGGGGCAAGTAAAGTGAACAGACAGTCAATGGATGACGTACTTGCACAGACACAGCGACAGCCTGTAAAGTCATCATAAGCGAGAGAGGCGAGGAGTGGTAGTCAGTCCTGACGAAAATACCTACACCTCCTCTAACTCTCTCTCCACTCAGGTTGTCCTTTTTGTGGAGTGTATAGCCTCACAGCTCAGGGAAGTATGAGGGATGGAAATAAGTCTCCTGGAGACAGAGACACAGTGGTCTACCCTGAGAGAGTAGACGAAGTTCCTCCACATGCGTCCTGAACCCTTGCAAGTTCCACTGAAGTATGGGAGCCATCTATGTTGGGAGTAGCACCTTCATCCTGTCTCTCCGACGGGGTGGGAAGACCGCAGCAGGTGGAGGGGCAGGTGTGGGGTGAGCTGATTGCCCCACACATACGTCGTATTCCATCAACTCTGATGAAGAGTCAGATGAAGCCTCACATAAAACAACAGCCGCATGGTCAGATGGTTTACCACGGGATTTGACCCGGTGTTGCTGCGATACAGGAGCTTTCTGTGGTTTGGTGGGCTTTGGGGGAGCTGATGTGGGAGTGGTAATTGGCGCACTGGGCTTGGGAACAGCCTCAGCTGTTGGAGGCGACAGGGGCTGGCCCAAGTTTGCCACTATACCCTTGTCTGCCGTTCGAGTAGGGGCTACCGGCTCTGAAACACTGGCTGCGTTGCAAGTGCACTGACAGCTGCAGGTGTTAGTGCCAACACTCACCACCTCGGTGTGCATTGAGGCATCGACTTTTGGAGTAGGCTTCTGAACCAGGGATGCGAAAGATGTAGCAAATGTGGGAGGTTGCATCGACTTATAGATCTCCTTGGCCTCACCATAGGGGATTCGCTTGGATGTTTTGATTTCCTGGACTTTGCGTTCCTCTAAAAATATTCGGCAGTCCCTACTACAAACAGGGTGGTTCCCAGAGCAATTAATACTTTTAGCCGGAGACAAGCAACCAACTCCTTCATGAGCAGCCTTACCACAGTTGCCACAAGTCGCTTCGCCTTTACATCCTAAGGTGGTATGCCCAAAACACTGGCATTTAAAACAGCGCATGGGGGTTGGAAAATAAGGCCTCACACTAAGGCGAAGGAAGTCAGCTTTAACATGTTCAGGAAGTTTTGTGCTACTGAAGGTCAGAATAAAGGAGTCGGATTTGACAAGATTGCCATCAACCCTCTTCATGATGTGTTGGACATCAACGATACCTTCCAGAGCCCACTCACGTTGCAGTTCGTTCTCGGGAATGTCAACTAGATCCCGGCATGTCACAACACCTTTGGTGTAGTTCAAGGTGCTGTGCAATTCAGTGTCTATGGCATACTCTCCAAGACATTTAGCAGATTGGAGGTTAGTTGCTTGCTGGGAAGTGGAAGTTTCCACTAGCAAGGTCCCATTACGTAAGCGCTTCACCGATTTCAAGGAGCCACAGATGCCCTCCAATCCCTTTTGTATATAGAAGGGCGAAACCTTCTCGAAACTACCCTCAATCCGTTTCACAATGAGAAACACATTCTGAGCACCAGAATGCATCCTGTTACTAAAGACTTCACTTGTCAAAGATGTGCTGCAGTCAGGGGGACTGACTGCATGAGCCCTCTTCATAAACTGGGTGTTAGAACCCTCCAGCGGCCCACCCTTTCCGCTGGGAGGAGGAAAAGAGGATTTCGAAGGATCCATCTCGGTCCCACGAGCACCTAGGGAACTAGAAGTCCACCTAGACAGAGCTCCGCATGTCTAGTTAAGCCTTATACAACTGAGGTGCGGCAGGTTCCCCAGAGGTTGCCCGCTAATGACTGTTCCACCTCAACAGCCATGCATCTCATCGGCGCGCAGCACACCTTGAGATTGAGGGGTTGTTTATAGAGGTTTATTCCGTCCTCGCGATCTGGGCGGCCAAGCCAAGATCCCCATTCCCTGAGACACACAACATTCCACCTCCGCGCCGCACGGTGGTCGTTGAAGCATGCCCAGAGCTTACGATGACAGGGGACTGGCGGCACTTACTAGTCCCCAGCTCAGGAACCCCGGGGTCGCCAAGCCCGTACCCAGCAAATGACAAATGAATGCTGAGCCCCTGGGGGCACCACCTTCAGAGGTAAAGGATACTGCAGGAGGGGGGGGGGGGGGGGGGGGAGAGAGAGAATTGATCCAAAAAAAGACACATACTACAGGGACAATAAGGTGGAACAACTGCACACACCACTTCCAGCAGTTGTGCAGGCAGTCACAGACCTATGGGGAAAATTATTCACATAGTGGACAATAAAACAATGTAATGGAACAATAGTACAATTAGAATCATCCTGATGAATAGCAAAAATGCGGATAAAGTGCACAGAAGGTACATAAATACTGACAGCATCACAAATCAGTCGTGGATGAGGAGCAAACTGAATGTGGCAAACATATACAGCTTGAAATGTCTGGTACACTAGCTTGACAGCCACTAATACCCAAAAGGTTGACATTGGATACAATCAAGATAAAGAAAGCAGGCCACTAAACTGAAGCTGGTAACCTTAACCACAAATGGTCATGTTGGCTATCAACATAGCTGGCACACAGGTATAAAGTGCTTGCAAGGGTATTCCATCATCCAAGACACCTATAGAAGGAACACAATATGCTGACAGATTCTAAATGCCACAACAGACACTGAGGGAGTAGCACCACATCTCAAAAGCAACTCTTCTGATTTGCCAACTTGGGCCAATGTAAGGTACTACCAGACTTAAATTGATGTTGCATCAGTAGTATCACACACCCTGATAAACACCACTTTCACCAGTGGCCAAAATACTGGTGCATCTTTTTGCATTAAACAGACACTGCAATTAGGAACGACATATAAACTTACTCTAGCTGTGAACAGTAAGGGAGAATCTCCTCTATCCTGCCTGCACATGAATTTAATAATTGAAGCATAAAAGATGAATCTCCCTTTGTGTGTGTGTGTGTGTGTGTGTGTGTGTGTGTGTGTGTGTGTGTGTGTGTGTGTGTGTGTGTGTTTGTGTGTGTGTGGAGGGGGGGGGAGCAGGGAGAGGACGGGGGGGCACACTTTTTCGATATATCACTGCCTCAACTATTCGGTATTCGGTGAGTTATTACCTTTATTCCCTAAATTATTTATATGCAACCAAGCACTTTACATGTATATGAACTTCATTGTTTATTGAGTTTTGTTGTTATTCTTTCCTGCATACATTATTCACAATTTCTGTGATATGTATAATGGCCCCTTGCATGATCTGAATGCAGATCTATTTACCTCTTGGTGGAAGTACACTGTGTACTACTATTATCCAAATCAAAATATAATCTGTGAGACAAATAATTGTTATAGACAGGTTGGTCGACCAAGTACCAATGTTACAAGATGTGGTGTAGACATGTCAGTCTTTATGGCTCATGTAACCTGGCGGCAAAAGTGAAATATGCAACAACACACAGGTTCTATCTGTATGCATCAATTTACTGGCATTTACTAGTTCTAACAAATAAAACTGAAAAGGTGCAAAGAACTATTCAATATGTAGTATGTGAAAATACTGTTAAAGTAATTTGTTGCCACTTCTCAAATGACAAGCACATATGTTTGTAATATTGCAGACTTCAGTAGTCTTTGTTTGCATTGTTTAACATTTTCACTATTAACTAACAACAAATTAATGTATTAGCATATTAATCTGACAAAAACTATATCTAGTGTCATGATCTGTCAGCGACACCCTCATTTTTTAAATTCTTGACTGTGTTGTACTTAAAGGTAAAATTGTACTCATATCACTGTCAGCATCTGATCATGACTCACTTTCTTTGACATTCTTTGAAATATCACTGCCCCATTTCTGTCATCAAAATGATCATCTTTCTGCAGCAATATGAAAAGTTTCAAAAGTGTTGGATATCCCTTTCTCATATAATAGCTACATATATGTACGATGATAAATGGTGTCTTCTTGGAAATATTCCAGGGCTATCATGTGCTGCTTCTCGGCCTCATTTTTTACAGATGTCTGCAGCTTCCTACTGTTATAATAGTGTTTTTGATGGTTTTCAAAAATGTTGCAGTCCTCTTTACGAGCTGAGCAACAGCAAATGAAGCTCTCCATTCTTCTTTGACATGAGCAACAGCAAATAATAGGCTCTCCATCCTTCTTTTCATTCAAGTACTCCCACACCAAACACAGAAATTCACTGGCTAGGCTCTGTAGCACACTTTTCTTCCACCGTTTCACTTCACATGCTTGTACCAATTGCACTTTGTCACAGTTTGAGATGAAATAGTAGTGAAAAAATACTGAAATCATCAAACATGGAATAAAGTAACACACAGATTTCTATTTAAGCAAAGTGAAACAATGACATCAGTTACACACAAGAAACACAGTAATCACGTTTAACACGCATTCTTGCGTTTGTTTCACAAGAAGCCAATGTAGCTCATGCAGCCTGCTTGAGCACCTCTCATTTCTGGCTGGCTCCTGCTGTCACTAGGCAATGATATGACACTACTGAGCTGTCAGTACCAAAGATTAATCTCGAAGAATATAACAAAGGATAAAAATGGGTGTCAGTAGAGATTCAGGTAAGTTTCACGTTATCGCAGCCACTATTCCAAATGGGTCACCACCAACGCTGCAAGTCTCAATAGCAACCTAAATCTTGTGGACAGGGGCAACACAGGTCCTAGTTCCTGAGGACAGTTACCACCTTCGCAAAATAAAAAAAAAAAAATTTTAAATAATTGCCTAGAAGTGCAAGTACAGCTGACTGATCTGAGAGAAAGTAAAGTCAAGAACTACATTGAAGAATCTGAGACAAATGAGGTTATTAACAATGGCTACCATTCTCAACTGTGTTTATATACTGATGAAAGGATGGGTAGCTCCACATTCATACTAAATAAGCAGACTTGAAAGGAAAAAATCATTATTAAGGTTGAGGGTGCAGAGAAAATGTGTTGATGGTAACCAAGAATTAATAAGAAAAGCAGCTCATCTACCGCAGAAATCACAGACTAGAAATGCACTGCAGTACACATGACAATGCAAACAACTGCTGGTAAAGCTACTCACTAGAGGTTACACTTAATTATCCTGCACGAAGGCAACCTTATATTAATGAGTAATCATTCTATAAATACAAAGTATTTTACCATTTATGATGTGTGTAGGTAAAACTGGAACCAGGGATGTGGTAATCAGAACTTCTTCCTTTACTGAAAAAAGAACAAATACATTCATACTATTCAACATGGAGAACAAAAGGGCTTACAGTAAAATGCTACTATAAAACAACATCAGTTTCTGTACACTTAGAGGCACATACAAAGGAAAACTATATGAAATAAAAGGAAAGCACAAGGGTGAGGGTGTGCCTTCTGTTCAGTCATTTAAAAATTTATCTTATTTCTGTTTAAACAAAGTGTTCTTTTGTCTCAGTATAAAATTATCTGTAGCTAAACTGGTTTGATTTCAGAACCATAACCTAAAAATTCAAAGTCCACATTATAGTCAACCCTTTAACTGCATTCTGACTTTAGCAGTCAAATCCACTATCCATTTGTACCAGTGCTGAATGCCAACATTAACATCAGGCCTTTTCCCCTTAGTCAAGCCTGAAAAGGTGAGCTATATACTGAGCACTGATGTTAGATAAAATAATAACAATATTTTTATGATAGCATGTATGGGTAGAACATCAGGGGATATATGAACAGACTGTTTCATTTTAATAACCAAAGACAGTTTATGCAAGTCAGACCTTATGTAAGTGAGTTGAGATATTACAAGGAAATCAAAAGCTAAAGTTAACATATTGTGAGCTTAAGTACTAGCTCTTAGCTGGAGGAAGACAGGCTAAGGAACTGGACACAGAATTTCAAGGGAAGGATTCTGGTATTCATCACAAGCAATGAACCAAACAGTCCATCAAAATTTGAATGAATCTGAATAGATTTGAATTGACTGAGTACCCTTGAGTAATCCAGTACTATGAAGTTCAACAATGGCTTGATAATTTACCAAAAGAGAAAAAGGTCTGATAACATCGATAGTTTAGACCAATGCCAGGTTTTTACAACCAGTTACCTTACAGAGAAGAATTAGCATGACAAAAGGACAGAGGAGGAGGTGGAATATGAAGAAATGAAGTAGGATGTCACACACAACACAAAAGAGTAAAATATTCTAAGGTATCACTATCACTGTTTTTATATATATTGTTTATGATAATTGAAACAGCAAGAAGATATTTGTTATTTTCAAAAGAATAGAGAATACAGAGAGATTGTGGCCACATTACTTAGTGTTCCCTGCTGTGCCATGCAATACTATTAGCTGCCATATTTTATTTGGTCATAATACATTTGTTTTGAAAGCCACACAATACATATTTGGTTTCACTAGGGTGTCTTCCTGTGGTATACTTGACTGGCAGGGTGGGTAGAGGTAGTAACATACCTGATCTGAGAGTCAGAGTTCGGTATTTTAAAAAGATTACACAAAGTTTATGTATCTCACTTATGTCAAATATAAATGAAAGTTAACTATTCACAACAAATAATTTATATAAAGTGAACTTCTTCTATAGCTCTTTTTCTGAACTTTCATTCTCTTTCCAAATTTCTCTTTCATTTGCTTTACAACTTGCTAAATGTGTAGATAGAATGACATCAGACAGATGTGCGACAACTCTGTCTCAACCAATGCTTCCCTACCATGTTCTTTGACTCTTCTAACTGTATACTGGTATCTGTGCAAGTTGTACATAACAATCCCTGCCACCTTGAAAATAGTGTATTCCAGTCAACATTGTCAAAACTTTCTCTTAAGTCTATAAACATAAGTTTGCCTTTCTTCAAGCCATCTTCTGAAATAATTCATAGAGTCACTATTGCCTGGTGTGTTAGTGCATTTCTCTGGATCCCAAACTGATGTTCTACATCTATATCTATATCTACATCTACATTTATACTCCGCAAGCCACCCAACAGTGTGTGGCGGAGGGCACTTTATGTGCCACTGTCATTACCTCCCTTTTCTGTTCCAGTCGCGTATGGTTCGCGGGAAGAACGACTGTCTGAAAGCCTCTGTGCGCGCTCGAATCTCTCTAATTTTATATTTGTGATCTCCTCGGGAGGTATAAGTAGGGGGAAGCAATATATTCGATACCTCATCCAGAAACGCACCCTCTCGAAACCTGGAGAGCAAGCTACACTGCGATGCAGAGTGCCTCTCTTGCAGAGTATGCCACTTGAGTTTGCTAAACAAATAACCCTGTGACTAAACGTGCCACTCTTCTTTGGATCTTTTCTATCTCCTCCATCAACCCAATCTGGTACGGATCCCACACTGATGATCAATACTCAAGTATAGGTCGAATGAGTGTTTTGTAAGCCACCTCCTTTGTTGATGGACTACATTTTCTAAGGACTCTCCCAATGAATCTCAACCTGGTACCTGCTTTACCAACAATTAATTTTATATGATCATTCCACTTCAAATCGTTCCGCATGCATACTCCCAGATATCTTACAGAAGTAATTGCTACCAGTGTTTGTTCCGCTATCATATAATCATACAATAAAGGATCCTTCTTTCTATGTATTCGCAATACATTACATTTGTCTATGTTAAGGGTCAGTTGTCACTCCCTGCACCAAGTGCCTATCTGCTGCAGGTCTTCCTGCATTTCGCTACAATTGTCTAATGCTGCAACTTCTCTGTATACTACAGCATCATCTGCGAAAAGCTGCAAGGAACTTCCGACACTATCTACTAGGTCATTTATATATGTTGTGAAAAGCAATGGTTCCATAACACTCTCCTGTGGCACGCCAGAGGTTACTTTAATATCTGTAGACGTCTCTCCAATGATAACAACATGCTGTGTTCTGTTTGCTAAAAACTCTTCAATCCAGCCACACAGCTGGTCTGATATTCCATAGGCTCTTACTTTGTTTATCAGGCGACAGTGCGGAACTGTATCGGACG
Organism: Schistocerca gregaria; assembly: GCF_023897955.1. NCBI lineage: Eukaryota > Metazoa > Arthropoda > Insecta > Orthoptera > Acrididae > Schistocerca > Schistocerca gregaria. Next base: position 60,763,776 of record NC_064921.1, on the reverse strand, counting down.
CCTTCCGGAAGTCAAGGAAAATAGCATCTACCTGGGAGCCTGTATCTAATATTTTCTGGGTCTCATGAACAAATAAAGTGAGTTGGGTCTCACACGATTGCTATTTCTGGAACCCATGTTGATTCCTACAGAGCAGATTCTGGGTTTCCAAAAACGACATGATAATCGAGCAAAAAACATGTTCTACAGTTCTACAACAGATCGACGTCAGAGATATAGGTCTATTGTTTTGCGCATCTGCTCGACGACCCTTCTTGAAGACTGGGACTACCTGTGCTCTTTTTCAATCATTTGGAACCTTCCGTTCCTCTAGAGACTTGTGGTACATGGCTGTTAGAAGGGGGGCAAGTTCTTTCGCGTACTCTGTGTAGAAACGAATTGGTATCCTGTCAGATCCAGTGGACTTTCCTCTGTTGAGTGATTCCAGTTGCTTCTATTCCTTGGACACTTATTTCAATGTCAGCCATTTTTCGTTCGTGTGAGGATTTAGAGAAGGAACTGCAGTGCGGTCTTCCTCTGTGAAACAGCTTTGGAAAAAGGTGTTTAGTATTTCAGCTTTATGCGTGTCATCCTCTGTTTCAATGCCATCATCATCCCGGAGTGTCTGGATACGCTGTTTGGAGCCACTTACTGATTTAACGTAAGACCAGAACTTCCTAGGATTTTCTGTCAAGTTGGTACATAGAATTTTACTTTCGAATTCACTGAAAGCTTCACGCATAGCCCTCCTTATGCTAACTTTGACATCGTTTAGCTTCTGTTTGTCTGAGAGGTTTTGGCTGTGTTTAAAGTAGCAGTGAAGCTCTCTTTGCTTTCGCAGTAGTTTCCTAACTTTGTTGTTGAACCATGGTGGGTTTTTCCCATCCCTCACAGTTTTACTCAGCACGTACCTGTCTAAAACGCATTTTACAATTGCCTTAAACTTTTTCCATAAACACTCAACATTGTCAGTGTCGGAACAGAAATTTTCGTTTTGATCTGTTAGGTAGTCTGAAATCTGCCTTCTATTACTCTTGCTAAACAGATAAACCTTCCTCCCTTTTCTATATTCCTATTAACTTCAATATTCAGGGATGCTGCAATGGCCTTATGATCACTGATTCCCTGTTCTGTACTTACAGATTCGAAAAGTTCGGGTCTGTTTGATATCAGTAGGTCCAAGATGTTATATCCAAGAGTGCAGGAGAGCAGTACTCCATGAACCCCTAGGTGGTCAATGAGGCCAAAAGTCCCTACCTTGCAGGCATGAATAGAAACTGCCTTCATGGGCAAAACTTATCATCAGGTCAGCCAATTTGGTGTCACCTGCTAGCACCAGAGATAGTGTGTCAGAAAGATTAAGATGCCACCTCAAAGCAGCAGCATTAGGAATGTCTATGAGTACGTGGGCCACTGACACTTGGGCTCAGCATTGGCACACTTGACACCAAGGTTTCGGTCAACTGTACCCGACCACTACAAGGATCACCATATTGTGCACCTAGCACATTGTAATGTGCCTGGCACCTGAGAACAGATAATGGACTCCCTGCAACATTCTGTGTCAACCCACACAATTTGTCAGAGAATAGCAGCACGCAGACTAGGAAATTAACATCCCACGTGTAGGCTGCCATTACCACCTCAACAAAAACAGCTGCATTTGGAACTGTGCTATTACCGGGAAGCACAGACTGCTGACGAATTGTGTCGCATTGCGTTCAATGACGGTTTTGTGTTTCTGCACTAACCCATACAATCATCACTGATGAATGTGGTGGTGACCTGGGGAGAGGTACCACTCTTCCAATGCTTTGGACAGACACAGTGGTGTCACTCCTGGTACGACTTTAGGTCACGGCTGGTAGCGATTGACAAACTCTGGCAGTACGTCACAGACATTTTGTGACCTCATGTGCTACTTTTCATGTGACAGTACAGTGGTGCCATTCTTAAACAGAACAATACCTGTCAACACATGGCACGTTTCACTACAAACTGTCTGCATGATGCTGAGGTACTCCTATGGCCAGAAAGTTCACCAGATCTGTTCACGAAGTACATGTGTGAGGACCAACTCGGTTGTTAGCTTTGTCCCAGTGCCAGTATCTGGTGTATCAATGACAAGTTATAACAGTTGTGAGCCAACTTGCCTCAGGAGAGGATACAGCGGCTATGTAACACCCTTCCCAAACAAATCAGGGCATGCACTCAGGCCAGAAGGATAGCAATGTCATACTGCCAAATTCTTTGGCTCGATTTTGTAATCACCAAAATAACATCACATATCATCTCACCCTGTGAAGTTTCACTTTGTTTCCCCATTCCGCCTGGGTTCTTCACTTTTTTTGTCACGCTGCATGCATTCAGGCATAAACAGCAGTATCAACAGTCTTTCTTCTGTGATACCATGCACAAATGAAATAGAATTGTTGAAAAATGATAATGCTATGCTGCACATCCTCTGATACATCATACATGCTGGCTTGAGGAATATACATGTAGGAATCATTTTGGGCCACAGTGCTCCGCAGCTTTCAAGAGTTTCTGGAACAACACCTTACTTCAAGGAACACTTATCAGCTGTGTTCCAAACATTACTTTTCAACCATTTCCGGGGTTAGTCGACCATCATACAAACTGACAGAGGGTAAAATAAAGATGAACAATTAATCAGATGCAAAATTTTGTCTTTACAACTTATCACGAAACCCTTAAAAGTATTTGTGTAGAACTTGCAAAACATATTATCTACGTGATTTGGACTTTTGTTATGTAACTGATCTGGCATAATATGTACACATCATGATTTGAAAACATCTCCCCATCTGATAAGCAGGGTGAAGAAAAATTCACACACTCGGACTTCTCAGAGCAATTCCTCACATACTAGCAATACAAAAAAGTCTCTCACAAAATTTTCATCTGCACATATTTCCGGCAGCATATGGATGTTAAGGACTGCCAGTCTGGCAACACTGTAGTCACATGTACGGTAACTACCTCTCTCAGCAGGTAGGAGTAGTGCCGCACATTTGGTGCAGCAGACAGCGTTTTGGGTTGGCATGCAGGAGGTCGAAGGCTCAATTCTGGGTCGAGACATTTGTTTTTATTTTCTAGATCTGTGTGGTACAGTATCTGGTGTCTTAATCGTCAAACAGCAACTATAGTGGTCTTCTACGAAACGTTTGTACTTACATACTACAAACGCAGAAATGGAGGTACAATTGCTTTCATTCGTCATCTTTTAAAGAAGCCTTTTGTATGTCGCAGATGCAAATTGTTTTACACCACTGCATCTACTACATTCCAAACCTGTTTTCCTTAAACCCCCCTCAATGGTCCCACTGATTAGTACCAACTATTACTCTTGCTACATTCAGGTCCATTACATTTTGTTAGGGTCTTACATCAACAGTAGGGCTAGTAACTTGCTTTGCAAATAATTTCCAAACTTTGTTACCATTTGTATGCATTATGCTTTTTACCATTGAGTCTGTTAAGCGCATGCTGTTTAGTAACTATCTCCATGCATTACTATTATTATTATTATTATTATTATTATTATTATTATTGATGGAAACATCACATTCATCACCATTAGGGAACAGTGGAATTAAAAAACAAACAGTGTTGAGATGAATCATGCAGAATAAAAGCCATAAGAGAGGTGATGCACCTTAGATAGAACAGCCCGCTGCAACTAATCACGTGTTTATACTGTAACTGCTGTTCACTGGACAGGTACTAATTGCCAATGGAGTAATATGCCTGTGACAGACTCCATGTACATTTACCTACATATATTGTATATTCTTCTTGTGTTATTCTAAATCAGTATGGCAGATGTACGGCATACACAAACAATGTTTATGTGGTTACGGTTCTGGTCTTTGGTTCATCTGATAACTGGACTGGTATTACCACTCATGAATATGCTGCTAGATATCCAGGTTGACGTCATCCAGATAAAAATGTTTTTTTGTCATCTGGAGCTTTACCTTTGAGAGACAGGTTCTCTCCTTCCACCATTGTGTGACAGACACCATATTCCAGCTACTGAGGAAGTTATTCTGGAGGTCCTACACCAGGAACTCCAGCAAAGTACATGTAGCATGGCTAGGTAGCCACGTGTCTCACAACACATGGTTGTTGACATGTTGCACAAGCCTGGGCTGCACCTCTATCATTATTCTTTAACGCAGCTCCTGCAGACTGCCGTCTGCGAATGCAATTCTGTGCATGGTTACAACAACAACAGGAAGCCAATGACGACTTCATAAAAACTGTAATATGATCAAATGAAGCAGTGTTCACCCACGAGGGTGTCTTCAAGATGCACAATGCCCAGCAGTGGTGTGACGTTAACACACGACCGTGCACATCAAGTTTGCTTTGGCATCATTGTCCTTGCTGGGATACTGCGAAACAGAACTTTGGGTCCCTACTTGTTGCCTTACTAGTGGACTGAGTAAAGATATCATGCACCCATCTCAAACTATTTGCCTGATGAACTGGAAGATATGCTTCTTATGTTTTGCAGAAGTTGCATCTCCACACTTCGTAATTAATGTGTGACAGTATTTAGGCAGAACATTTTCAAACAATGTTTCAGACGGGGAGGCCCAGTTGTATCGCCTCTGCATTCACCTGACCTAAATTCCCTGGTTTTCTTCTTACGCAATCTTTTAAAGGAGCATATGTATTTCACTTCGCCGACCACATGAGGAAGAACTCATAATGCATCTTCATGCTGCTCCTGTATCTGTGGATGCAGTTATGCTGAAAAGAGTCAAGAACTATATGACCCAGCAGGTCATGTAATGTTTGGACATGCAGGGGGGTCATTTTGAGCACCTGCTTGGAAGACAACACATTCTTTTCTAAATGTCATGCAATCATCAATACAAAAATTATTATTGTCACTGGTGGATAATGTGTTACATCTGAGTGGATGTACTGCATATAATATTAATGACTAGTAGATTTGAGTTATTTAACTGTCCAATCATCTTTAGCATCTCAAAATTGATATTGATTTTGTAGTTATTCTGTCCTATGAGAGTTAATTTGTTTCAATTGTCCATATCTGACTTGTCTGACCCCCGTCAGATACATGTGGCTTAAGAAACAGTGTACAGCAGGATGAAATTGGCAAATAAAAAGAAATATGCCTCGATCCAAAATTGATCCTTCGACCTCCTGCATGCTAACCCACTGCACCAACTCCAGAGCACTACTCCCATATGCTGTCAGAGGGAGTTACTGTACATGTTAGTACAGTGTTACCAGATTGCCAACCTTCAGTATTCATTTACTACTATCCAAGTGCACGATTTTTTCTTCACACTGTATATGTAAACGTTTGTATTTTGTACTGTGCAATGTTTCAGTTCATGACGTATAGGAAACACAAAATGAATCTAAAATTAAAAGTTTTGACTGAACTCAGAGGTGTTCAACGAAATAAGATGTAGTTTGTGACAGATACAGAACATAGCACAGAGAAAGTAAATACTGTATTTAACAGTAACTACTACTGCACTATAACACATTGTATTTTAGCCATTAAGACTGACAGTTGATGGACATAAAATACTAGCAGTACAAAGTATTCCAACTTCTACCAGGAAATTGAGCAATCGAGAAATATTAACTGGGTCATCATTGATTCTGTGCACTCTGCGTCCATTCTACTGGTAATATACCTTGTTTGGCCAGTAGGCTGGTGTTTGAGTGTTTGAAGCACAGGGGGGGGGGGGGGGACATTTGTGCAAAAATTAGTATCTCTCATGTACATATAACATGATTTCATTCTCTAATCTTGCGATGTCCAACACATTACACTGACTATGCACCATTTTATAATGCTGGCAACAGACCCACAAGAAAAGAAAACAGGATGTGTTCAGGCACAATTGCACTAAATATGAATAATTAGATTACTAGTCACCCTACAACTACTTACAGAGTTTGACAATTGCTTATTTCTAAGACAAAGACTTTTCCATCTGCCAGCATGGTATCACAGTGCCAGATCTCTTCAAAATAGCTAATAGCTTACCTGTAATTTCTCCATTTCTCAAAAGGCCTTCCAAAATCATTCTTTCCTGTGACCTTCTTCCTTCTGACGTTACGATATCCATTCTGCAAGTGTGACAAAGAATTAAACTAGTATCCTCTAGGAGAATAATTTGTAATGACATAGAGGGGACAACAAAAGAAACACAATTCTAAAGATATTGATGTTCTTTCACATGCCACAGAATAGCATGCACACAAAAACAGTCAGATAAAAATGAATAGCAGAAGAAGAAACTGTTCTGCATCTATACTTCTTTGACAGCATTTTGCTGCTAAGGAACACAGTGTTGTATGCCGTATACATTGTACTTACATCCTAAAAAGCCCTCTTTTGCATATTACAGGACAGAGGTTTGATTTTTTTCAAATACATACTGATCAATGATCTGATCTAAAAACAAGATGGCAGATACATTGTTGTCCACCATCTTGCTTTCAGTTCAGTTCATCGATCAGGGTTACGACACAAATGTAAAAGAAGTCAACACTACCATCTGACAATGGGCTCAGGCCCAAAACTAGTAGTGTGGCTGGTTGGAGTGTTTCTCACAGTGTAATTTCAGTGTCCACCTTACTTTTATTTACTTCATCAACCACTTATACCCAAACATAACACAATATTGCTCAAGGACTCATACAGACATTCACAAAGCCCCATACCACATTTTGACACATAGGTCAGAGAAAGGCAATGGCGAACCCTCTTGCGCTCACCAAGAGAACAATATGGAAGTTCCGTGTTGTTGTCTTGTATGGTGATAACAGTAAGCTTCAGTCACCCAATCAAGTCCAATCTATTTATAGAAGTAGTAGCTCATGATTTATGGGGACAGGTTAGTCTAACAAGATGAGATATTTACTGACATTTGAGTAACATGTATGGTTATACTAAAAAAAACACCTCCAGCATAGTCCAAAATTAAGCAAAACAGAAATGAGTCAAACTATATATTACTTAAAAGCACCATTCTGCTAGTTATGTCTATGGTATATGTTGATCATTTCTCAATGATTTTCGTGTTAGTACATATTTGCTACTGGCTTTGTTACTATTAAAGTATAAATTGATGCTGCCAGAAAGGAAACATTTTTAGTGTTATATGAAGAAGACTATTATAGCCATTGAAAAGCATATGCTTTGTATCATCATGGAGGTCTCATTCGTTCATCAGCAATGCACTAGAAGTTAGTAAGAAGATACATAATTGCGTAGGATGATTCACTGTTGCCACAGAAATTATACTGATTTATGAAGATGCTACTGCTTTCACACAAAATGTGAAGAGTCTAATATTTTGGAGTTACAGCTACTGTAACCTGCTTTTGAAACAAGTTGACAGAATCTAAGTTTCGGATTGTAGCCTATGAAGTTAATTAATTAAATTACTAATTAATTAAAGGAATTCCTAGATCAGAAGTGAGACAGAAGTAGCTTTTCACAAATTACATACATAACACGACCTTAAGGTTGATGTTGGAAACATTATGAACATGAATGTGCCCAAAAATCTCAGGTTCCAATGAATTTAAACTCAGAATGGAGAAACATAAAATGTAAGGGGATCAAAAACTAAGTATTGAGTACAAATCTGTTCCTTACCAGCACAATGAACTTGAAATTACTCCAAAAGCTGGTGATGACAAGTACACAAATTGGTCTAGAACAAGGGCAGTGCTAACCACGGCAATCTTGATCTACAGTAATGCATGTTGGCAAATTCTCCGTTACCTGTAACCAGTAGTAAAACAACTTTAGAAAACTACTGAGAGGGGGGAAAACAAAAGGCTCTGTATTTTGAGTGTCGATGTGGATATTCCTTACAGGTTATTTGTGGTTACATTCGGTAATAAAAGGCTGTTTTAAATTAATGCCACCACACCTTCAATATGTTTTTCTATTTCATGGAATGAAAATTTTTGTGACAGGGTGATATGTAGAGCAGCCCAGGGTCTAGACTGGAAAAGCCAACATATGTGATGTCATGAGGGAATGTTTAACAACTACTATGATGACAGCTACAGTTAACAGTTCAGTTTGCGATTCTGTCTGTACATCAATTGCCATAAGCCAGCCTCCAGAGCTGAATGGTCAGCATATCTCACTGTTAAGCTCAGGCTGTAAGATAAAATCCAAGTGTATATTACAGCAACCCTGTGAGAAACTCTTAAAATTGTACTTAAGCACACCCACCATTGGCCACTTTTCCTGGATTCATCTGAAAAACTGAAGATGGCATATCAAGCTGCAGTTTAAATTTTAGCTTCTTCACATTTAATTCTCTTGATGCACTGATGAAAGTGTACACTGTTTATTTACCCGTACTCCTTTCTACATTTACTTTTGCTGAACAAGTATTACAGGAAAAACTCAGAGATACAAAAATTTTGTTCACAGGTGAAAACAATGCATTGAATGCCTATAAAATACAGGACAGTTCAAACCCCAGTACAGGCACACTCACGAAAAATCTTTTACAAAACTACTAATCCAGTCCCAAGAGTACATTGAATGTTTGTTTGTGTGGAGTAGGCATCTTTTTTATCACACTCTGCACACAGAAAATAGGATATTGGGAAATTCTTGAAAACCTGTGATGTTTGCAGCTGACACTAGTATATTGATAAAGGGCCTAAAAATCCTCCAGACAGGAGGCTAATGGAACAGTCTTACAAATGGTTCACAGCAAACAGTTTAACCATTACTCTTACAAAGACTCGTATTATGCAATTCCAAAGAAATCAACATTACTTACAGATACAAGAAGCAGAGGTCAGTGGACATACACTGGATGAGGTTCCATGTCTGAAGTTCCTAGGCATCTAAATGGATCTCAAATTGAGGCATCACCAGTGTCTGAATATATTATACAATCAGTTCTGCCAGCTGTGCAATTAGAAACCTCTATTATTGTGTTGATCTCCAGATGGGACCGCTAGCATATCTTCACTTAATACTGTCCTACAGCAGTCTTCTGGGCAATGCAACTAACATCACTAAAAGCATTTATTTTACTGATCTGCACAGTGGGGGTATTGTGAAAAGTTGATAAAAATTCTAAACTTATGTGCCAATCCATGCACTTCTGGACAGTATTTGTTATTGGTAACAAGGATGAAATGTGAAACTCACAGCCATAATACTAGACAAAACAAACAATTTCCATACATTAGTTTTACACACTGTAACAGATTGTCATCAAGCTCGGATATTCTACAACAAAGTAAAAGAATAGCTCATTACTGATGTCAACAATTTACCATTATACCTGGGCTAAGGAATATAAGTTCCACATAACTTCAATGTTTATATTAAAGATATCTCAACTTTGCCTGTATATGTTGTCTGTGTCAAGTTAAATAAATGCTTTGTTTGATGAACTGGATGTAAACAGCAGCAGGATAGTAGATGGCAAAGACAGCAGCTTTTTTTTAAGTAGCCACCTTATCTCTTAATACACTTTTCATCATTGTACACATATATGATGACAAATTCAGACCAAATGAAACATACTTCACAGTAAAGGGTGTCAAACAATCACATCAATACGCAGTGCACCCCTCCAGTGGCAATGCAAGTGTGTATTCTCACAAGCAAACAATTGTAAAGGTACTCTTTGATAGGACTGTCTCAAGCATCGTGTGCCTTTTGTTGCAGTTCAGCAACAGTTCTTGTGGGCCCTCAGGAACATGCCAGTTCCTGCTTCATCATGTCTCCCGTGTGTTCAATTGACGAGAGGTCTGTCATCTTGCTGACAAGGGCAGTAGGTGTATGGCATGAAGATCACATTGTGCCATAGCATCAATGCATTGTTCTGCCAAGAAAACATTTCACCTTCCTGTCAAAGAAATGACAGTAGTATGGGGCTAAAAGCCTGTACAATGTAGCAGGCACTGGTTACTTTATCCTGCAGAAACACCAAATGTGACCAGAAGTTGTAACTTATAGCCCTCCACACGTGAATCCGGGGTACTTCTGTGTCATCGGCAAACACACCTTGGGAAAAGCAGCTCACAAGGTCTACAACATAAATGTGTACGTCCATCACTACATACAGATAGAACTTACTGTCATCACTGAAGACAACAAAGTGCCATTCCACTCCCCAGTCAACTGTTTCAAGCCTTTAGAGAAGCTGTGCTTGGCAGTGTAGTGGTGTCAGTGGCACACTGGCCAGAGTCACACATCCTGCAAAACCAATGGTCCCTGATGACAACGCAGGTGGAAAATGTGCCTGGATTTCACCCCCAGACAACAATCGGTCGGCCACTGCTCATCGCACAATTCATCAATCTCGATGTATGTCTGTGTTATGCGATCGTCCAGAAACTGGTCCACACATATGGAAATGTTCCACAGACCACTTTTAAAGCAGCAACACGCCACTGATACCCCATGCCTAATGTGCAGCAGTCTGCCAATACATCTGTCCATCCAGTTTCCCGCAGGACCACAATGTGATCCTGTTCAAATGACTGAAGTTGTTCAACAACAATATGTACTTATCATAGGAGAATGAGGGCCTAGAATGAATGTTGCATACACTGTTCACCTCTAAATTCACCACAGTTACAGCTGTAAAGTCAGAGCACAGAGGATGCTCAGACAGGCCTCCCAAGTGCCATTTGATCACTGATGACTGTGAAAAATGAACCACTAACACTACAGTACCTCAGCATCCACATTCACACCTTGTTGTCACTGACTACAGTACTAGAGGGGGGCTGCATTGTTTCCCTGGCATGTATACACATAGAAATAAAAATTAATTTACACAACTATCAGCTTGAGCAGATTAGCTCTAACCATAATTTGTCATTAGTACACTTTATAGTGGTGGCTTTCAGTGGTTGCTTCAGTCTGTTAATGTGTAACTCTAGTCCTTCCACATCACTACAGGTTCTCCTTCACAACAGAATTTACAGAAACAAGGTGTGGATGAATGAATGCCAATGAGTGATTCACTACTGCATACAAGCTGTGTGGAGTGAGTAATACTGCAGCCAATCCAACCAACATGGGTGAATATCTTGCACCTCAAGGGTTCTCTACTACTGCGGCACAACATCTCTGCTCACAATTTTGCAGATGTTCAATTTGAGAACTAGTACCAGGATGAACATTTCTTTTCTTCCTTCCTTCTCAAGAGTATTTTGAATGGTTTGAGGGCATTCTCCATCCATCCTGTACTAATCTTTCCACCTTGTTACCTAAATAAAACAGATAATGTTTTAAGTACTGTAGTTTACAGAGACTGGCCATACTGCATTTGGGAAACACACTGACCATTTTGTATTTTCAGCCTCACATGAGTGACTTGATTCTGAAATATACACTGTTGGCCATTAAAGCTGCAACACCATCGAGGCACCATATGTGCAACAATTGTCACACTAGCACGAAATGTACTATGTGCTCATATATGCAAATGATTAGCATTTCATCGAACCACGCAAAGAAAGCAGGAGCAATGCTATCTACATTATGTAAGTGTGGAAAAGTTACACAGCAGATTTCTCATTCACAATTTGAGTGTCAGTCTGTTGTGAGACAAATGTTTCTCTCATAAGAAGGAAAACTGTCTACCAGCACAAATTAAAATTCAACAGGTGCACGACTGTGGCCTATTGAGACTGAGGTTTATCTTTTTATGATATTGTGGCTTGGGTCAGCCACAGTGCCTGACTGTTTTGTTGTTGTGGTCTTCAGTCCTGAGACTGGTTTGATGCAGCTTTCCATGCTACTCTATCCTGTACAAGCTTCTTCATCTCCCAATACGAACTGCAGCCTACATCCTTCTGACTGTTTTGTGAATACAAAACCAAAAGGTTCAGGAGGTCCATATTTAGCATCTCTGTGGCCACATGCAGCTAGTCTCCGAGAGGAGACTGTTTACTAAGGTGTGTCTCAAGCCTAAAGTCAGGAAATAGTCTTGTCTGCAGCAAAATGAATATCTGCACGGACAGTCTGACAATGTCAAGAATGCCGGGGACTGTCTTCTATTAAGGTGACAGCAGACAAAGGCCCCAAGAGAAAATGTGGGGCACGGAAGTGGTGGCAGTTGTATTTCAGACAATTACAGTTCTGTGAACAGATTCACAATAGATGTATCATAGAATTCAAGAAGAATGAATACGGACAGACTGCATTCAGCATCATCATAAGGGCCTGGCACATGCTGCTAGTGGGTACACAACACTACAGCCTCTGGTATGTATTGCCAGTAACTCTTACAATAGGGTTTACATTTATGATGTGCTGCACCAGCTCCATGATGTTCTCGTTCCACAACATGATGCAACACTGCATGTGACTTGTCCCGTCCTGACCTACCCTGACATGAAGGGTGTTTGTCTGTTGCCCTGGTCAGCACAGTCTCCATATCTGTCACACAATGAAATCACATGGCCATGGGTTGCCCTGAGACTGAGACATCACCACTGCCCAGACAGTAAGACGCACAAACTCTGGCAGAGCGTTGACACAAAATGAATTCACCAGCCACTATGATGGATGAACTCTGGCACAGAGATGAAGCTGCGTATACTCACCAACCACTATGATAGATGAACTCTGGCACAGACTTGAAGCAGCACAGAGTCACCAGCGACTATGATGGAAGAGCTCTAGCTCAGAATAGAAGCCGCATGGACTCATCAGTGACTATGATGGATGTACTTCAGGTTGACGCATCAGGGACTCTCACCAGCCATTATGATGGAAGAATTCTGGCGCACACTTGAAGCAGCATGGACTCATCAGCCACTATGATCTGGATCAAGGATGAGGACACTATCCACATTCCTCCAGATCCTCAACACCTTCACCCATTTTTATTTCACCTAGTCCTCCTCAACCCAACCAGCCAGCTTCCTCGATGTTGACTTCCACCTCAGAGATGGCTACATCAGTACCTCAGTGCATATCATACCAGGGTTGCCACAAGTTTCCCAAGTGAAATTCCCTGATATTTCCCTGATTTCCAAACAAGTTTCATATTTTTCCTTGACAAATTTTGAGATCTCAAGGGTAAGTAAAGACATGAGTTCACAATCCGTCTTTGCAGTTATGTTACAAGAAACACTAGAGCAAATGAGGAAATACATAAACAAAAACTTGCAAGCAGACAGTGTTTCCTGATGTAAGCAAAACTCATGAGTACTAACATCAACATCTATTGCAATGAGCTGTTATCAGATGAAGAAAGCAAGCCAAATAGTATGTGTGTTTCATTAAGACCACTAATGTTACTTTATTTCAATACAACAAAATACATTTTCTGACAAAAATAAATATTTTCTTGGAGTCACAAGACAGATTTAAGATATCTTCATTGATTTTGAAAATAATCTCAGAAAAAAGCATGCTTCTTGAAAGAAGTGTGTAAGAGAGGGAAAACTTGTGTATACCAATAATGTAGGTAACTGCCAGTAAAATGCTGATTCTACTATATTCGTTATTGTTGGTTATTACTCACTGTGTTATATCTATTATTTTACAAGTACTGTGTGATTCTTCTTTCAAGAAATATATGAGTACATAGCGAACAAACCAACAGCGACTGACACAATTTTCTTCTTCTTATGGCCCATACTTTCTACTATATAAACTACTTTTAAACTGCTAAAATGTACTAAAATAAATAAAATGCCTATAAAATGCCACACTGTAAAATGTACTTGGGGAGAGACAGTCACAATTCCTGAAATCCATCGCCCATGGCCTCTGGTCTGCCAAGGAACACCACAGTCCTGGGTCAATGGATAAACCATAAAAATCCATTGCATTATGCCACACACCAACAGACCTGGCCTGGAGGCAGATCGGTGAGATTAGATCCGACAGGCAGGGCTTGCACAAGAGCTTCAGATGGGCAGCCACAATCCATTAGAGATACCGCAGAAATGGCCTATGGTCTTGGCCTGTCATGGAAATCCACTGGCGTGGCCAGCTATTCAGGAGTCACAGACAGCATGTTGATAAAATAAGACCATAATCATCAACCCATGCAACAGATAATTTTTTCAAATACTCTGAGAATCAATAATAATGAGGATAGGTAGCAACACTCTGTACAGATGATTGATAAGCCACAGAGAGGTACATAGAAAACACAGTCACATTCTCACAACTAAATTTTTGGCCATAGCTTTTCTCAGAAAACGAGAGCATACACACATTCACACAAACATTCAGACACAATTCATGCACACATGACCACCTTCTCTGGCCACAGTGTCTGCAGTCACTGTGAATCAGATCCAAACAAATCACGCCTCCCTGCCTCATGGCGGCAGCTGCTAGGCTAGTGGCAAGAAGTGGTGGCAGCACTGACTGCAAGCTGAGGGGCAGTGGTAGGAAGGGGAGAAGCAGTAGTAATGAGGGAGTCGAGAAGCAATGCATATACTCAGTCAGAGATGTTACACAGCACCTCAGTAAGCAAACCATTTCATCCACTGGGGCAAAAATTAGACTTCTCAGTGTTTTTCTCAAATTTCCCTGATATTTCTCTCGCATTTTTTAAATTCCCTGATTTCAAGAACCTGTGGTAATCCTGCACACTTACCAACCACCAGCAATACCTCTACTTCGACAGCTGCCACCCACTGACAGCATGAAGTCCCATATAGCCTAGTCACTCATCGCCGTCGCATCTGTAGTTTGTTTTGTTTTGTTTTAGGGTGAAAAAACAACTGAGGTCATACGCACCCAAGTCAAAACTATAGAACACAAGCACAGAGACGAGAAAAATGACTATATGTCAGTCCCAGCAGACAGAATAGGAGACAGCTAAACAAGGCACGAGGAGAAAAAGGGCTAAAAAAACACCACCATACAAAAATGGAGATCCAAAACTAAAAGTTAAATGGCCTTCACCATATTGTTTCGGCACATAAAAAGTAAAACGTGGGTGACAGCCCGCATGTCATTTGCTAAAATGGCTAATAAAGCAGACGACAAACCCAAGTTGGAACGTAAACTGGTAAAAAAAGGGCAGTCCAGCAGATAGTGGTGGACAGTTAAAAATTGGGCACAATGCGTACAAAGTGGTGGGGGCAGCACCACTGAGCAAATGACGATGGCTAAAGAGGTTGTGCCCAATACACAGCCTAGTTAAAAAAATCTTCCTCCAGCAGGAGGACCAAGAGGAGGTAATCCAAGGTGCCGAGGAGGCTTAATAAGCCACAGCTTATTCCTGTGAAGGGAGGACCATTGGCAATGCCAATGGGACACCACCTCCTGACAGACAGCAATGCAGACATCATCAAAGGGAATAGAGGTACTCATGGGCTGAGGCACAAGGACTGCAGCCTTGGCAGCAGAGTCAGAAACCTCGTTTCCTTGCAGACCAACATGACCAGGGACCCACAGGAACATGACATTGGCTCCACCAAGAGGAACAAGTGACAGTTTTCCAGGAATTGATGCAGTAAGGGATGAGCAGTGTACAGCACACAGAGACTTTGGAGGGCGCAGATTGAGTCTGAGCAGAGGACACAATTGGAAAGGTTGTGTCGCCAAAGAGCTCAGCTGTAAATACTGAGGAGTGTGCCGGAAGCCGATATCGAAAGACACGGGTGCCAATGATGAAGGCACAACCGACTCCACAGTAAGTCCGAGAGCCATCAGTGTATACAAGGGTACTAGTACTAAGTTCCACGTAAAACTGAAGGCGACAGACCGGTGCTGGAGTAGTGTCCTTAGGAACGAAATGAAGGCCACAGTTAACATGGACCACTTTACGAAGCCAAGATGGTGAAGGGTTCACACCCATGGGGAAAATTGCAGGTAGCCTGAAGTTAAGTCGCCGTAGCAAGTGGTGAAAGCAGACTCCAGGAGGTAACAGAGAAAAGAGACAAGCCCCATACTGACGATCTAAGGAATCATCAAAGAAGGAGGCATAGGAAGGGTAGCCATGGATGGCAGTCAAATGGCATGCATACCTGCTGAGGAGAAAGTCACGGTAGTAGGACAGGGATAGTTCAGCAGCTTCAGCATATAGACACTCAACTGGGCTGGTGTAAAAGGTGCCCATGGCTAAACGGATGTCATGATGACGGATAGTGTTGAGATGGCGTAGAAGGGATAGGCGTGCAGATGTATAAGCAAAGCACCCATAGTCGAGTTTCGAATGGAAAAGAAACCAGTACAAATGGAGGACGGTGGTTCGATCGGCACCCCAAGTACCACCATTGAGGACAGGTAGGACAATGATGGTCTGCGTACAGCGGGATGCCAAGTAAGTAACATGGGAGTACCAAGAGAGTTTCCTATCAAGCATGAACCCCAGGAATTTTGTAGTATCAATGAATGGAAGGGTAACAGGCCCAAGATGTAGACAGGTGGGAGAAACCATTTGTGCCACCAAAAATTCATACTGACGGTTTTGTCAGTGGAAAAGCAAAAGCCACTGATGATGCTCCAGCAGTGAAGACGATCAAGACAGTGCTGAAAACGCTGCTCAGTAAGACAGGTCCGTGGAGAACTGCAATAGATGTCAAAATCATTGACAAAAATGGAGCTGGAGATACCCAGCTGGAGACAGGCCATTATAGGGTTAATGGGGATACCAAAGAGGATGATGCTCAGGACGGAAGCCTGAGGCACATCATTTTCCTGAATAAAGGTGTCTGACAAGGCAGAACCCATATCCACCTTTAAAACTCGGTATTGTAAAAATGCCCAAAGAAAACAGGGCAGGTGCCCACGGAGGCCCCACATGTAAAGAGAACGGAGGATACCAGTTCTCCAGCAGGTGTCGTACATGTTCTCCAAATTGAAAAACATTGCCACAGTCTAGGATTTCCACAGAAAACCATTCATGGCATGGGTGGACAAAGTAATGAGATGGTCTACTGCAGAATGCGGCACTCGAAATCCACACTGTGCATTCATGAGTAAATGGTGAGATTTGAGCCACCACACCCGCCGGGCATGAATCTTACATTCCATCACCTTGCAAACATAGCTGGTAAGAGAGATGGTGTGGTAGCTAGAAGGAAGTATTTTGTCCTTACAGGGCTTAGGTATGGGTATGACGGTGGCTTCACACCAGTGTCCAGGAAATGTGCCCTCAGCCCAGATGCGGTTGTATGTGTTAAGCAGAAAGTGCTTGCCAACAAGAGAGGGGTACTGCAGCATCTGAATGTGGAAGGCATCTGGCCCTGGGACAGAGGACCGGGATGAACTGAGAGCATGATATAGCTCCCTCGTAGTGAAGATGGCACTGTAGCACTCAAGATTTGGAGAAGAGAAGGGTATCACCCAAGCCTCCCCTAGTCACGATGATGGATGAAGGCAAGGGGTGATAGTGGGAAGAGCTCAAATTTCGGCAAAATGGGGACCCAAGGTGTTGGAGATAGCAACAGGATCCACAATGACATCGGCACCTATTGTCAGGCCAGAAATGGGAGAAGGGATCTTGGTTCCAGAGCGCCATTGGAGGTTGACCCACATGACAGAGGAAGGGGTGGAACTGTTTTAAGAACACATGAATGATATTCAACTAGCTCTTTTGCTATCCCGAAGACATCGATGAGACTTTGCACATCTGTTTATAATGAATGCGTTGCGACATGCCTCAGTCCACCAAGGGACTGGAGCACCATGTGGTAAAGAGGAAGTGCGAGGAATGGAATGTTCTTCAGCAGTAAGAATTACATTGGTGAGATAGTCCACCTGGTCATCAAAACTGAGGAAATCTTGTTCTGTGAAGGTCACCAATAAGGAGTAAAGCTGCCAGTCAGCCTTGGTAAGCTGCCATTTGGCATGCATCTGGATGGGGTAGGAGTCAGCAGACGGAGAGCATACAGAAAATGGTCGCTCTAGTAGGTGTCAGAAAGAATGGACCACTCAAGACGATGGGCAAGCTGGGCACTGCAGAAGGATAGGTCCAAATGGGAGTAGGTGAGAGAAGTGTCAGAAAGGAAAGTGGCTGCATGAGTGTTAAAGCAGAAGAGGTTGAGTTGGTTAACAATGACAGCCATGAGTGTACCTCTCTGGCAGGTTCTGGGAGAATCCCAAAGGGGATGATGTGCATTAAAGTCACCAAGTAGCAAAAACAGTGGAGGTAGCTGCCCAGTAAGCTGAAAGAAGTCTGTCCTGGCGACATCAAAGAATGGAGGACCATAAATGGTACAGAGGGAGAAAGTCAGGAGGGGAACGACAAGGTACGACAACAGCTTGAAGACAGGTAGTCAGGGAGATTTGTTGACTATGATGCTCATCCTGTATAAGCAGCATGACGTCCCCATGAGATGGAATGCCGACCTCATGGGGAAGGTCAAAATGAATTGGTAAGTAATGTGTAAGTTCAAAGCAGCCTTGAGGGTGCAATTTCATTTCCTGAAGGCAGAGTACAAGGGGATAATGCGATGCTAGAAGCAGCCGTAAATCCTCTTTGTGCGACCGAAGGCCACAAACATTCCATTGGAGGACAGTCACGAGGAGGAAGAAATATAGGGGTGTCAACTCTGTGGCCGACGAGGGACAGCTGGTGCAGTCACTATTACAGAAGCAGGAGGATCCTGCTCCATGGGGTCCACAGAATCATTGGCATGCTTGTGTGGTCAGTTGGTGGAGTCCAATGCTGAAAAACAGTTGGTGGTGCACACCATCAAGACAGAGGCCAGCCAAGCTAAGTTACCACGTGACAACACCGTCGAGCAGGATCTTCGAGCTGGTGAAGGAGAAGATCGTCTGTCTTTAGCAGACTTCTTCGAGCCCTTCTGGTTAGAGGAAGACTTGGTGTGTTTCTTGGCTGGAGGGACGGAGACAGTCTTTTCGGGAGAACTCCTGTCCTTTCCTGCCCGCCAGTTGTGTAGTGGGTAGCTTTGCCCTTTAGGCAAAAGTTTGACAGTTTGTTGCACAGCGGGATGGGGGGACAGCAATGCTAGCTTGACACTGGGCGACTTCACAACCTCAGAGCCAAATTTTAGGTTGCATGTCTGCGTAGCCATGTCCTTCATGGAGTGAGGAGTAACAAGAACTGAACTCATCAGGTTACCCTCCATTCAGAGGCTATTGCACACTGTGACAATTTTTTTTTTTTTTTTTTTTTTGTAAATAATAGATTTCATCTATCAGTCGTTCTTTGGAATTTTTATTGGCAGGTCTAGATTTCAGATAGCAACTAGCCATTTTCAATGCACTATCCATATTTTGGTCAATGCATGTAATGCCTGTTGGTCTGGCTTTGGAAGCAGCTCATTAAATTCCAAAGGATGACTGACAGCTGAAATCTATTATTTACAAAAGAACTGAACTGTAAGTGCCAGACGGGAGAACACAGGGTTTGCAACTAGACAGTAACTTGCGAGCTACTGGGTAAGGCACTTATTCCTTTACCCGAATCTCTTGAACAGCCCACTCATCTAGATACACAGGACAATCCCAGGAGGAGGCAGTGTGGCCGCCACTGCAGTTAATACAGCACAGAGAAGGAGGCGGACATTTACAGTTCTATGGGCCACAGCACGAACAGGGTATCCGTTGAGAAGTGAGGCAGCAAGTAGTAGTTGTGCTTGAGAATGTGAAGCCATCTCCAAAAGCAACATGCCATTCCGTAAATGAGAGGAGGATTTCATAGGGCCAGCAATGGCATCAATGCCGTTCTGAACAATAAACGGATTGACCATGGTGAAGGACTGATTGTCTTCAGTACGTGATACCACAAGGAACCGCAGTGCAGCGGGAAGGGTCTTCGAATCAGTAGCCCCATTATGTTTGCATTTCCTCGCCATTGATGGAGGGGATGAGTGACTCATTGTGAGGCAATCCCCCATGATTGCTAGTGTCTCCCATGGCACGCTCCTTCCAACTGGGGGCCCCATTCACAAAAGGGTGCTCCCGCCTTAGGTGATTGCTCACACCTCCCGAACACCTTACGGAGGGAGCAATGAGCAATAGGCAATGGGCAATCTGGGAAGGTTACATCTCACACAATCGCCCCTCCCTGGGCCTGACTTGCACCAGGGGATACGTGCAAACTCTACCTGTCGACCCGGGGCTGGCAATTTTGCGTTATCCAGTCACCTTTTATGCATAATACGTGTGGGCCGGCCTTCAGGAGCACACAGAAAGGAAAAAGAAAAAAAAGAGTATCCTCAAACACCGAAGCGGAGGAACGAGAGGAGAAGGGAAACAAAGAAAGGAAAAGGGTGCCAAAAAGAAAGTTAAGACTGTTCACAGGTCAGTGACAGAACACGGAACATTCCCAGTAATACCCCCGACATGTTCCACAAGGGAGAGGAAAAAGAACAGCAAGAGGATAGACATGCAGCAAGGAAGGGAAAAGAGCTGCAAAGGCTGGAGCCCCATGGTAACCAAGCACAAACCCACCAAAGAGTGGCAAGCCCCCTGGAAGGGGAGGGGGGCATCTGTAGCGATGAGCAGTCCCTTCCATATATACCAAAGGTTTCACTGATGATGTCACAGACCATAATTACCCTTCTAAACTTGTGCAGTAACAGATATCCCATGCCTTAACCCTTCATTTACTCCTGAAGTGCCACCGTCCGGCCACAAAGGAGCAGTCCAAGGAAGGGTCTCCTGTGAAACTTGTCATGTGATCTACATGCTAAGCTTCAAGCACTGTGCTGTGTTCTACATGGTCATGACAACCAACAAGCTGTCTGTCCACATGAATGGCCACTGACAGACTGTGGCCAAGAAACAGTTGGATCACCCAGCTGAGCACACTCCCGAAGACAGTATTCATCATTTTAATGACTGTTTCACAGCCCGTGCCATCCAGATCCCTCCTACCGCTACCAGCTTGCCTGAATTGTGCAGTTGGGAACTCTCCCTGCAATATCTCCTTTGTTTCCATAATCTTCCTGGCCTCAACCTTCATTAGTCATTGTCCTACCTCCACCTATCTCCTTCCTTGCCCCAATCCAGCACTACATAGCCCTCTATTCCATCAACACACCCACATACTTTTACTTCTCTCGCTGTCTAACCTTGTGACTTGTAATGGATCTGGGAGATGTGTTATTTTCTACCGGATTTGTCGATACCAAATTGTAAATGTTTTCTTATATTTTCATCAGAATTTTTTTTTAATTGTAATTTGCCTTATTTTATGCTAATTTACTTATATTTTTGAGAGTGACAGCATATTGATTACTATTAGTAGATGTGATGAAGAATATCAACGTGACTGATTACAAGT
This sequence comes from Schistocerca gregaria, assembly GCF_023897955.1. NCBI lineage: Eukaryota > Metazoa > Arthropoda > Insecta > Orthoptera > Acrididae > Schistocerca > Schistocerca gregaria. The sequence goes on along the minus strand of NC_064921.1, from coordinate 60,742,540 downwards.
GGAAGCTTGTGTGTTGTGTAAAAATGTCTTTGACGCTGGAGTCGTCTTTGACTGTAGTCTCTCGGCAGGGAACTCTTGGTGTGTGTTGACAGTAGAACAATGTGCAGGTTGCCGTTATAAACATTTGCTAGTGAACAGGAAAAAATGAATTATGTTACTACTTTTTTTATATAAACTTTAAGAAGAAACCACATTCGTAGAAATGGTATCTGAAGAACCAAAAATGAGGCAAACACATTGAACCAGGTCATTTCTGCAGCCGACGAAACTGCATTGTGGAATCATACTTCCACTAGACAACTGAAGCCAAGACAAATATCATCTTGGAAACATTTCACGGAAAAGGTACTGTCACGAAATATGCCGAATTTAAGTAAATAAAAATAGTGAGCATATTTCAACTGGGGGCTCAGCCGGCATACCATATTTCAACTGGGGACTGTAGCCGGGATATTGTGTTCACGTGATCTTCAACAGTGCTACGAAAAAGAAAATTTTTGTGTGTTCATACCAGTTTTTCAGAATGTGTGTTACAGTATTTGTATTCATCGGGAGGTAAAAGTTTTGGAGAAGAAATGTTTCGCAAAAAATATAATTTTCGACAGAAGAAGTAATTTCAAGAATTTTGGTCAACAATCACATGGATGGAAAACGTGGATTTGCAACAGTAGAAGAGTATTCCAGATAAGGCACAAAACACTCGTATTTTGTTAAAACAATCTTTTTATCTTGTTTTGTATTGTTGTGTATAAATTTATTTTTTTTTCTTCACGATGACTTATGAGATTTTTGAGAGTATTGTGCCTAAAGTAGAAAATAGTAATTTAATAGATTTCGAAAATCAGGACAGGTCAAATGAAACAGAAAGAACCGATCAATTTGATTTAAAAAATTTTCTTGTAAATTTCACGAAAGAAATTAAACAATCAGTTGATGACAATAAGACTTACTGGGATGAAAAAATTGAAAACATTTTGTTGCAAGTCCAAGCAGTCAATACCCAAGTGGGCGATCTTTCGAACAGAGTTGGCAGTGTTGAGGAAATAATTGAATCTGTGGAAGAAAAAGTATATGAAATTGATGCTAAATTGAGTGATGAAATTAAAACTGTTAAAAATGAGTTACTGGCAGATAGGGAAAAAAATTTAATTGATTTTTAATGAGATAAAAGAGGAAATTAAAAATTTGGATGAGAACACAAAATTTTAGTAAAAAATGTAGAACAAAAAACTGACAATCATTTGGTTACTCTAGGAAAAAAAGTAAAATACAATGATTTAGAAAACAAAAAATCTGTCAAAGAACTTAGCGAAAAAGTTGAAAGTTTTGACATTGAATTTCAAAGCAAAAATCACAATGTCAACACATGCAATCTCGTATCTAATATTCCAGTGAAGCACTTTTCGGTAGATGGACTCATACACCCCGTTGATTTTATACGGTATTGTAAGGATTGTTTTTTACCTCACTCACCAGATGATATGAAAATTAAGTTTGTGAAAAAATTCTTCGAAGGGGAAGCTTTGACTTGGGCAAACCAGATTGTAACTGTGGGGATGACCTTTTCAGAATTTGAATCGAAATTTCTGGAAAATTTTTGGGATGATCTTAAACAAACTCGAATCAAAAGTGAATTTTTGAATGGGAGAAACTATAGAGAATCAGATGGGAGCATGAAACAATTTTGCAAAAGTGAACTTCAAAAACTTATTCATTTAACAAAACCTTTGGATGACTTGATCAAAACTGATACCTTAAAGAGACGATTGCCATCAGCAATGCAGTTGAGTTTAGTTCATTGTCCTGATAGCAATATTGAGCAGTTTCTCAATTATATTGAAAAGTTGGATAGGGTAAAAACAAGAACACACAGTGTGTTTACTCAGAAAGGTAATGGTCAAAATTGGGGAAATGATAACTTTCAAAAAAGGGAACAAAACAATTATCATGGTGTCAGTCAAAATTCAGGGGGATACAACAATTTTCAAAAGAAGGATCATAATTTTCATCCAAAACAAGAACAACATTTTTGCGGAAATAATCAACAAAATAGAGAACACTTTAGTGATCAAAATCACAGAAATTTTTCTAGATATCAGTACAATAGAAACTACCAACAATCAGGTAATGTTTGGCATAGGAATGGGAACAGAAATGTTGATCAGAGACATTGGCAGAACCACAATCAGCAGTTTAAACAGGAATCAGTTGTAATTCAGGAGATAAAAAACGAGTAGACGCCCCCCTGAAGGTCCGCAAGGTTGAAGCAGAAGATGAGCATGATGAAAGGACTAATGGATGTGATAATCATAAACCCAAACATGACAGTCCCAAACCTAAGCTATCACATGAGGTTATTAGTTGTTACTTATTGAAGAAATTTCAAGAGGATAATAATGATGACATTGACAAAGATAAAATTTTCAGTACACAAGAACATACAGTAAATAAAAGTAATTGTGATCCATTTAATTTGACAGAGTTTTACACTTGGGCAGAAAAGAACAACACTTTGTCAGATGATGTAATTTGTAGGAGTTCAGAGACGTGTGTGAATGAAAGAGAGAATGCATGCTGTGAGAATGAAAATATTGGTGAAAGGGATCTGGTAAATTTAGAAAGGGGAAATAATATTTTGGGGGATAATTTGAATGTGTATGACCTGAATATTTATAATGATAATGATGTTGATGATAAAGTTGATAATGATGGTAATGGTATTGATGATGATGTTGAGGAAAGGTGTTTCATTAGTTTAAATAGTGAGTTGAGTATACACATGGTTGAAAGTGGATTAAATAGTGAGAATATTATAGAAATTCCCAGGGATGTTACCAGGATGAGCAAGGCTAGCAAGCAGGGTGTATGTGCAAGTGTGAATTTTAATGTTGTTGGAAAAGAATCTGACTACACAAATAATCATGACTCATGTATAACTTCTAGCCTAAGTGAAACATTTACACATACTAATTACAGACACACATTTCTTATGAATCTGTGGCTGAACAGTAAAACTATTTCTTTTGTCAAGAACTTTAGAAAGATGCTTATTAATGTATGTGAAACTATATGTCCTGAGTGGTGGAAAAAGATGAGATATTTTATTTTTGATAAGCTGAAGGATAAGTACTTCAATAGTATAAAATGTGATTTGGATGAAAGTTCTTGGCCATAGAGAGTATTAATGACAATTTTGTATCTTGTGCAAATTTTATAACTGTGACAAATAATACATATAATGGTATACCCTATGATTCTTATAAGTATAGGTTTGGGGAAATTGAAATTGATTTATTTACACGAGGATACAGGTTCTGAGAAAAGTGATCAATTTTGCAGTCCTTATATAAAAGTTCAAATTGTGTCATGGATTGGTAAATGTTTAATGGATACAGGAAGTGAGATCTCGAGAATATCTAAAAGGTTAAGCAAGAAATTGAAAGTGGGGAAAGATTATGTTGAAATGCCAGTTTTTGGGGTAAAGATAAAAGGTGCTACTAGGAAGAGCAGTAAATTGGTAAAAAGCCAGGCTTAAGTGACATTTTAAATTGAAGTCAAGTTGTTCACACATGGATGTTTTATAATTCAGGTATTTAATGAGGATTTTCTTTTGGGTACGAATTGGATAGTAAAAGTAAATACAGCATTTGATTGGGTTGGAAGAAAACTTTTGATAGAAACTAGTGAAAGGGAATACATTCAGACAAATTTTGTAAACACACTTGGTGATCAGAGTAATGGAAATTTTGACAGTATCAGTTTACTAAAAGAAAATAGATTGGAGAATATTGAAATTCATAGATTTGATACTGATGAAGTTGAATTTGGGAATTTAGTAAATTTGAAAATTTCAGAAACACAAAATTTATCTGGGGAGCAAAAACAACAGTTAGAAAATCTGCTGTGGGAATACAGTGATGTTTTCAGTGACATACCTGGTAGGGTAAAGGGTTATCAGTGTGAGCTTCAGGTAAAACCTCATGAACCATTTTTCATAAAACCACACAGTATTGCAATATCAAAAAGACCTGCTGTTGAGAAAGAGCTGAAAAAGATGGAAAGATGCCATATAATAGAAAGGAGTATCAGTGCATATAATAATCCTTTAGTAGTTGTTTCGAAAAAAGATGGTGGAGTAAGATTGGTTTTTGACTCTTAGACACTTAAACAAAATTTTGTTCAGACAGACAGACCATCCCGAAAATATTGATGAGTTACTCTATAAATTTACAGATATAAAATATATGTCAAGTTTGGATCTAACTTAGGGTTTTCATCAGGTACCACTTTCGGTTAATTCTAGAAAATATACTGCTTTCTTGTACAATGGTAAGAGCTGCCAATATTGTGATGTGCCATTTGGGTTAAATTCTTTGTTTATGAATTTATAAAAGCTTTGGGTAATGTACTGGGGCAAGAACTTGCATCTAAACTGATAATTTATGTAGATGACATTTTGGTTACAGGGCAAAGGTGGGAGGAACATTTTTCGATTTTGAAGTCAGTTTGTGAAAAACTTAGAAAAGGGGGATGACATTGAAATTAGAGAAATGTAAGTTTGCAGTTTCTGAATTAAAATTTTTGGGTCATGTTGTCACAGACAAGGGAATTTTGGCAGATCCAGAAAAAATTAAAGCAATTTCAGAAATTCCTATTCCTAAGACTAAAAAACAATTAAAGTCGTTCTTTGGGTTATGTGGTTATTAACGAAAACATGTGATCAGAGTCTGAATGCACCATGTTTAAATCAGTTCCTTAAAAAAAACACTGTTTGGGTTTGGGATAAAAGTTGTCAGGAAGAGTTTGATAAAATTAAGCAAGACTTGAGGAAGCAACACTTATTACACAGACCTGATTTTAATTTACCATTTTGTTTGAACACTGATAGCAGTCATTATTGGCTTGGAGCAGAGTTATTTCAAGAAAGAGTAGAGAATGGAGTTAAGATACATTGTACCATAGCATTTGCAAGCAGAATGTTGCTCAAGCATGAGAAAAATTATAGTCACAGAGAAGGAACTTTTGGCAATTCATTGGGCTTTTACAAAATTTGGAATTTACCTTATTGGATGTAAAACCATAGTATTTTTGGGTCACAAAGCTCTGAGTTACTTACAAGAGTGCAAATTATACCACAGTAGATTGACCAGATGGGCAATATTTCTGCAACAGTTTGACTTTGAAATCAAGCACATAAAAGAATGTAGTAGCTGATTCACATTCAAGGTTACCAATTGGGGGAGAAAAGGAGATTTTTGAACAAGAGGAGGAAAAGCAATTTAAAATTAGATATTTGAAAGGGGTGGAAAATGAGAAAACAATTAGAACTATGTGTAACAAAATTAGGAAAAATCAAAATTTAGATCAAAGTTGGAAATTAATCAAAGAATGTTTAGGCAAGAAGGGGTATGAGAAACTTGATAAAGTTTACAAATTACTTAAGGGGATTTTATTTCGGAGAACAGATGTAGATTCTGATAATTGGAAACTGTGTTGGCCAGAGGCAGATGCTGAAAAGCTGATCATTTACATACAAGAAAGTTTTGATCATTGTGGGATACAGAAGTGCATTCAAAAGATACAAGAAAATGTTTATTTTTACAATATTGGAAAGAAGGTAAGAAAAGAATTGGCAACCTGTGACAAATGTCAGATAGTTAAAGTGAGCTATCAAAGACGTGGTGGAGAGATGCAAAACATTATTCCGGAAAAACCTTTAGATCTTATCGCTGTGGACTTGTATAGAATGTTACCAAAGAGTAAAGGAGGTCACTGTTACATATTTGTTATGGTACATGTATTTTCAAAATTAATTAAACTATATCCAGTGAAGAAAGCTACTAGCCATGAAATTATAACAAAAATTGAAAAAGATTATTTCGCACAGGTGGGTAAACCAAAAGCTATATTATCAGTTCACCTTTAAAATTTGGAAAAGGTTTATTGAAAGATCAAAATTGAAGCATATACTTATATCTGTTTATTCTCCATCCATCAATCCTGCAGAAAGATATATGAGGGAAATTGGGAGACTTTGCAGAACCTATTGTAGCCATGAACATCCAACCTGGTTTGAGCACATTCGAAATTTTGAAGATATTATGAATAGCCTACAACACAGTTCCACAGGATTTTCACCGTATGAGATTATGTTTAATATCAGACCTCCAAATCTTATATCAAAACTTACTGAATTTCCTAAATGTACACCTTTAACTATGCAAGAGAGAGAAGGTATTGTCACAGAAACTATGAGGAAACAAGGTGGAAAAGTGGAATAAAAGACATAACAATAGGGTAAAATTAACCACTTTCAAAATTGGGGATCTTCTTCTGGTCAAATCTCAAGAAAAATCAAAAATGTTAACTTCAGAAATTAAAAAATTCTTTGATATCTATATTGGGTCTTTTGAAGTCATACAAAATCCACACCCTAATGCTTATCGTTTGGTATACTCTAAGTCAAAGAAATTATTTGGTCTCAGGAATGTTGTCTCTTTGAAACTATATAAACAGAAATCATAATTTTAAAATTTAAATAACCTATTATCATCTAAAACAAAAGTCCTCCACTGGAATATGCTTGTTAGAACAAAACTACCTGTACAACCAAGTATGTATATTTGCATGTATAAATTAATAATTTGAAGTCACATGTTAATTGCACCTGATGAAAAAAAATACTGTTGTAACAAAGAATGAGAGAAAGATTTATTTTTACTTTTTTACAAAAAAAAAGTCTCCATAGTGAGCATTTCTGAATTTTTCTAATTTTTGGAAGCCAAGTCTTCCCTGTGGGTGAAGGCACGCATCTGAGGACATGCATGTAAGGGTATAATTTTAGATAAAGCCTCTCTATATATATGAGCAATTTATCGTTCTTTATACTGATGTTGTGGGGAGTGAAAGTACTCTTCACAAGAATGTGACTTGTAGTAATATTGTAGTAGAGAGGCAAGTGTACATAAATAATTGTAAAAGATTTAGATAATACTGATGTATCTTTAGCTGCACTAAAAGAATATATATATATATATATATATATATATATATATATATATATATTAAAGATTCCAAGACTTACCAAGCGGGAAAGCACCGGCAGACAGGCACATGAACAAAACACACAAACACACACACAGAATTACAAGCTTTCGCAACTGGCAGTTGCTTCGTCAGGAAGGAAGGAAGGAGAGGGAAAAATGAAAGGGTGTGGGTTTTAAGGGAGAGGGTAAGGAGTCATTCCAATCCCGGGAGCGGAAAGACTTCCCTTAGGGGAAAAAAAGGACAGGTGTACACTCGCACACACACACACACATATCCATCCGCACATACACAGACACAAGCAGACATATTTCCCCTTAGGGGAAAAAAAGGACAGGTGTACACTCGCACACACACACATATCCATCCACACATACACAGACACAAGCAGACATATTTAAAGGCAAAGAGTAAGGGCAGAGATGTCAGTCGAGGCGGAAGTACAGAGGCAAAGAAGTTGTTGAAAGACAGGTAAGGTATGAGCGGCGGCAACTTTAAATTAGCGGAGGTTGAGGCCTGGCGGATATCGAGAAGAGAGGATATACTGAAGGGCGAGTTCCCATCAAAGACACCAACCACTTTCTCGAACGCCTGGAATCCGTATCCAGTCTGTTACCCCTGGAAACCATCCTTGTAACCATTGATGCCACTTCCCTATACACAAATATCCCGCACGTCCAGGGCCTCGCTGCAATGGAGCACTTCCTTTCACGCCGATCACCTGCCACCCTACCTAAAACCTCTTTCCTCGTCACCTTAGCCAGCTTCATCCTGACCCACAACTTCTTCACTTTTGAAGGCCAGACATACCAACAATTAAAGGGAACAGCCATGGGTAACAGGATGGCCCCCTCGTATGCCAACCTATTTATGGGTAGCTTAGAGGAAGCCTTGTTGGTTACCCAAGCCTGCCAACCCTGAGTTTGGTACAGATTTATTGATGACATCTTTATGATCTGGACTCACAGTGAAGGACAACTCCTGAATTTCCTCTCCAACCTCAACTCCTTTGGTTCCATCAGATTCACCTGGTCCTACTCCAAATCCCATGCCACTTTCCGTGACGTTGACCTCCATCTGTCCAATGGCCAGCTTCACACGTCCGCCCACATCAAACCCACCAACAAGCAACAGTACCTCCATTATGACAGATGCCACCCATTCCATATCAAACAGTCCCTTCCCTACAGCCTAGGCCTTTGTGGCAAACGAATCTGCTCCAGTCCTGAATCCCTGGACCATTACACCAACAACCTGAAAACAGCTTTCGCATCCCGCAACTACCCTCCCGACCTGGTACAGAAGCAGATAACCAGAGCCACTTCCTCATCCCCTCAAACCCAGAACCTCTCACAGAAGAACCCCAAAAGTGCCTCACTTGTGACAGGATACTTCCCGGGACTGGATCAGACTCTGAATGTGGCTCTCCAGCAGGGATACGACTTCCTAAAATCCTGCCCCGAAATGAGATCCATCCTTCATGAAATCCTCCCCACTCCACCAAGAGTGTCTTTCCGCCATCCACCTAACCTTCGTAACCTCTTGGTTCATCCCTATGAAATCCCCAAACCACCTTCCCTACCCTCTGGCTCCTACACTTGCAACCGCCCCCGGTGTAAAATCTGTCCTATGCACCCTCCCACCACCACCTACTCCAGTTCTGTAACCCGGAAGGTGTACACGATCAAAGGGAGAGCCACGTGTGAAAGCACCCATGTGATTTACCAACTGACCTGCCAACACTGTGATGCTTTCTATGTGGGAATGACCAGCAACAAACTGTCCATTCGCATGAATGGACACAGGCAGACAGTGTTTGTTGGTAATGAGGATCACCCTGTGGCTAAACATGCCTTGGTGCACGGCCAGCACATCTTGGCACAGTGTTACACTGTCCGAGTTATCTGGATACTTCCCACCAACACCAACCTATCCGAACTCCGGAGATGGGAACTCGCCCTTCAGTATATCCTCTCTTCTCGATATCTGCCAGGCCTCAACCTCCGCTAATTTCATGTTGCCGCCGCTCATACCTCACCTGTCTTTCAACAACTTCTTTGCCTCTGTACTTCCGCCTCGACTGACATCTCTGCCCTTACTCTTTGCCTTTAAATATGTCTGCTTGTGTGTGTGTGTGTGTGTGTGTGTGTGTGTGTGTGTGTGTGTGTGTGTTTTTGTGTGAGTGTACACCTGTCCTTTTTTCCCCCTAAGGGAAGTCTTTCTGCTCCCGGGATTGGAATGAATCCTTACCCACATCCTTTCGTCTTTCCCTCTCCTTCCCTCTTTCCTGAAGAAGCAACCATCGGTTGTGAAACTAGTAATTCTGTGTGTGCGTTTGTGTGTTTTGTTCATTGTGCCTGTCTGCCGGTGCTTTCCCGCTTGGTAAGTCTTGGAATCTTTGGTTTTAATATATATATATATATATATATATATATATAATTCAAAAAATAAAATCATAAGAAATATATATACAAAATAAAAAACCATGAGTAAAAAAAATATATAAAATTTAAAAAATCAGAAGTGAAATATATAGAGAAAAAAACTACAAAATATATGTCCAGTATCATTTTTTATTGTACAATAAGTAAGCAAAATGAAATTAACATTAATATGGGGAGCAGAAAATTTAATTATGAGAACCAGTTGGCACAGTGTGACCAAAGAAGTGGTTGTAGATATCTTACTCTAGCAAATGAATTTTACCTTTCAATTGTTTTCAGCTTGTATGCTGTATTTTAGAATATTTCTCATGCATGTTTTATGCCATGTATATTTGTCATGTTAAATAATTTTTTTACTTGATTTTTTTGTGTATGAGATTGATGGGGAAGGATCATTGCAACAACAGCCAGTGACAAGCCCACAGATTCAAAGAGTCCACATTTGGAAGAGGTTATCAGACTGCATCATTAATGTGCTAATTGTGTAATACAGATCCATTACTGAGTGTGGTCGGGATTTTGTTGTATATGTTCATAACAACAAAAGCGTTGGGGAGCACTTGTAATGGATCTGGGAGATGTGTTATTTTCTACCGGATTTGTCGATACCAAATTGTAAATGTTTTCTTATATTTTCATCAGAATTTTTTTTAAATTGTAATTTGCCTTATTTTATGCTAATTTACTTATATTTTTGAGAGTGACAGCATATTGATTACTATTAGTAGATGTGATGAAGAATATCAAAGAGACTGATTACAAGTGGAAGCTTGTGTGTTGTGTAAAAATGTCTCTGACGCTGGAGTCGTCTTTGACTGTAGTCACTCGGCAGGGAACTCTTGGTGTGTGTTGACAGTAGAACAATGTGCAGGTCACCGCTACAAATATTTGCTAGTGAACAGGAAAAAATTAATTATGTTACTGCTTTTTTTGTATAAACCTTAAGAAGAAACCACATTTGAAGAAATGGTATTTGAAGCACCAAAAATGAGGCAAACACATTGAACCAGGTCATTTCTGCAGCCAACGAAACTGCATTGTGGAATCATACTTCCACTAGACAACTGAAGCCATGACAAATATCATCTTGGAAACATTTCACGGAAAAGGTACTGTCACGAAATATGCTAAGTACAGTAAATAAAAATAGTGAGCATATTTCAGACTGCACCTAGATGTATAACTCTCTCCCCACTTTGTTCCTGCATACTCCCATAAGCAGTACTTTACCATCCCCCACACCTATCCAGCTATCCCTCCCCCTCCCCACCCCAGCCTCCTCCTTACCTCCACTATCCAGATTTCTCCACCCATCATGCATTTCTGCTTGCCATCTGGTCTCAGCAGCCACGTGTGTGTGTGTGTGTGTGTGTGTGTGTGTGTGTGTGTGTGTGTTGTCTATTTCAGATGAAGAGCTTATTTGTTTGACAGACTTTTTGTTCCTATACGCAACTCAGAATTGTGTATTTCCTCTTTATTACATGTTAAGCACACAATCTGTTGACTACATGGCCCCGTGATCAACAGCAGGTGTGGTGTGTGGCAATGCAGGTCACTAAAAGAAGTCAGCTGACGGACAGTGCTTGGGAGAGACCCACAATTCCACTGTCAAGATCTCAACAAATATTGTCAAAATGAAAAGAATTAATGTTATATATAAAGCATGCTCACTTCTTTATCAGTTCTTGAAGGGTTCACATTAAATCTGTGTGAAGCTGATGTGAAATTCTTGCATGTGTCCGTGAAGCTGCTTATGTAAATCAATACTGTATAGCAACTTAAGCAGTGAATGAAAATTATTCTAGATGTGGATTTTTTTTTCATATATTAAATTCTTGAATGACACTTCAAAAGTTAAAATTTACTAATCTGTGGTGATTTGTACTAAACACACAAGAAACTAATTACACTGCTATTCACAAAAGAAATAATTACACAAAACAGTTGTATCAGGATTACTAGAAACTGTCATTGTCACAAAGGTCATCACGTCGCAGCCACTGGAGTGAAGCTACAAGATTGGTGGAAGACATCGTAAGGTTGATACCAAAACAAGGGCCATGTGCAGCACTAAAGCGGTTAGGAGAACAATCAGAGCAGTAACACTCGTCAAAATCAGAAATAAAATGGTCAATTAGAAGCTTTCCAACATATGGTGTGATACTTTACGTAGTATGCCACACATTGAATTTCCAAGTAGGAGAAAAAAGCTGGGGCTGGCGAGGGAGGGGATAGTGTTGAATTAAGGTGTTCATCTCAAGGTGAATAAACATTACAAATGGTGATCACTGGGTTGTTTGCACTTGCACCACTATTTCTTCCAATGTGATACAGAGGAGAATCACTGACACCTGTGCGAACCAATATACAGACCCCTCTAGAAGCCTGCTAGGGGGCCAGTACAATTCTAACAGAATGCATGGTGGGCTTATGGCATTGCAGAATGGTCATCAGTAAAGTGTTTTTCTTGGAGAGCAACACAAATAGCAGAAGAGAAGGAAATTCGTTGCTGTAGGTCAGGCATGTGACAGTAATATCCATTACATTTCCACTGGATCATCATACTGAAAGTATCTTGGCTGGGTGTGAAGGGACCAGAAGGTCAGGTCACATCCCAGGACCACTGTCCATGAACATCTGTTCAGAATCCTACAGTATCGGGGGATCTCATGCTTCTGGGGTCATTGTAGTAGCTATCTCCTGAGATATCTATTTCTCTTCTTTCACAACTTCACAACTTCTGGTTGTTACGATTTTTGTGAGCACTATTCACTGTGGGTGTAGGAATGGAGGAAGAGCTGACAGCCCTGGGACCTACAATCTGTGTCTCCTCCTGCTACTGGCTACTGCAGTTTTCTGGGGATCTTGAGAGGGAGTCCTACCATCACAGGAGGAAGCTGCACCTCCCACTGAATCTGGGAAGTGGTTCCCAAAGATGGTGCCACAGGAATTGCAAGAAAAGAGGGCAGTGGTAGATTTGGTTTCAAAAAAGTTGAGGTAGGTAGGGTGATAGCTGCAACTTTAGCATAATTTGTCATCATGTCAATGGGATGATGTGTTCATATTTTTTACTTGCCTCTCAATTTATGACAGGCGGTCACCTGAGATTTTTTTTAATTATTGGACATCCATACAATCCACAGACCAAGGCAGTTCTTCACATGGATTACCTGTGTGAACTGATCTTCCACAGTATTTGCATTCTGGGTCTGTTGTGCAACAGGATAATATTTGTGTAAAGTGTAAGAATTGTTGTCGTAACTGCCATCTGCTTCACGTCTGCTGTGCAGCGAGCTACGTTAATTTAAGTATTAACTGTATTTTTCTTACTTGTCACTTCTTCTTCCGTGTGTTTTTGCTTTTAGGAAGCTTTAATTGTCGAGTGCTAGTAATAGTGTTCCATAGAGATCGTGTTTGTTTTGAATAGTCAGAGAGAGTCCCTTTGTCAACCATAGTGCCAGTAGTGCTAGTGTTTGTTTTCAATACAGTCCAGAGACAGGTAGTGCTATTTTCATTGCTTTCTACAAGAAGTGTCTAGCAACCACAGTTTAGTCAACAATCAGCCGCCTTTAGTGAATTAGCAGTCTAGTTAAAAGTTGATTAACTCTCTACAGTAAATTGATTTCTTAGGATGAATAGGATGTGTGACTGCTGTGTACGGATGCAGGAGGAGCTGGCCTCTGTTCCTGAACAGCTGAACGTGTTGATGGCCGCGGTCAGCCGTCTTCAGGCTGCTGCCTCAGAGTGTAGCGGCAGTGGGGAGTCTGGTTTGTCACGTGGTACACCCCAGGCGTTACATGCTTCACCCACTGTCCCTGCTGTCGAGACATCTTCGGGGGTACCGGGCGCGGTTAGGCCACCCTCTCCCCAAGGGAAGTGACGGGTTCAGCGGCATTCGCGGCGCACGAGGCGGAGGGTCAATGTGGAGGCTGGCCGTGTGGCATCGCCCGCTCTGCCTGTGAGTGGACATGTGGCCACTCCTTCAGCAAGGTCTGAGCAGGCACACGGGAGGAGGGGTTTATTAGTTATTGGGAGCTCCAACATTAGGTGGGTGATGGAGCCCCTTAGGGAAATAGCAGAAAGGTCGGGGAAGAAGGCCAGTGTTCACTCTGTCTGCTTGCCGGCGGGTCTCATCCGAGATGTGGAGGAGGCCCTGCCGGCAGCGATAGACAGCACTGGGTGCACCCGACTGCAAATTGTTGCTCATGTCGAAACCAATGACTCCTGCTGTCTGGGTTCAGAGGTCATACTCAGTTCGTACAGGTGGTTGGCGGAATTGGTGAAGGTGGAAAGCCTCGCTCGTGGGGTGGAATCTGAGCTAACTATTTGTAGTATCGTTCCCAGACTCAATCAAGGTCCTCTGGTTTGGAGCCGAGTAGAAGGCTTAAACCAGAGGCTCAGACGATTCTACAGAGATCTGGGGTGCAAATTTCTCGACCTCCGCTATTGGGTGGAGAAATGTAGGATCCCCCTGAGTAGGTCAGGTGTGCACTACACACCGGAAGCGGCTACAAGGGTAGCGGAGTAGGTGTGGAGTGCACATGTGGGTTTTTTAGGTTAGAGAATTCTCTCCCTACGCCGGACAAGACACCTCCTGAGACGCGGCAAGGTAGGAGTAGGCAAAATGCAACAGGGAATAACATAATTAACTTGCAAATAGTAAACTGCACGAGCATCTATAGAAAAGTCCCAGAACTGCTCCCATTAATAAACCGTCATGATGCCCATATAGTATTAGGGACAAAAAGTTGGTTGAAACCAGACATAAACAGTAATGAAATCCTAAACTCAGATTGGAATGTATACCGCAGAGACAGGCTGGACAGTGAAGGGGGAGGAGTGTTTACAGCAATAAGAAGTGCAATAGTATTGAAGGAAATTGACGGAGATCCGAAATGTGAAATAATTTGGGTGAAGGTCATTGTTAAAGCAGGCTCAGACATAGTAATTGTATGTCTCTATAGGCCCCCTGGCTCAGCAGCTGCTGTGGCTGAGCACCTGAAGGATAATTTGGAAAATATTTCGAGTGGATTTCCCCACCATGTTATAGTTCTGGGTGGCAATTTTAATTTACCAGATATAGACAGGGAAACTGTAACATTCATAACGGGTTGCAGGGACAAAGAATACAGTGAAATTTTTTAAGTGCTTTATCTGAAAACTACTTTGAGCAGTTCAACAGAGAACCGACTCGTGGCGATAACATATTAGACCTTCTGGTGACAAACAGACCTGAACTTTTTGAAACAGTTAATGCAGAACAGGGAATCAGCGATCATAAAGTGGTTACAGCAGCGATGATTTCAGCCGTAAATAGAAATATTAAAAAGGGTAGGAAGATTTTTCTGTTTAGCAAAAGTGACAAAAAACAGATTTCAGAGTACCTGATGGCTCAACACAAAAGTTTTGTCTCAAGTATAGATAGTGTTGAGGATCAGTGGACAAAGTTCAGAACCATTGCACAATATGCGTTAGAGGAGTATGTGCCAAGCAAGATCGTAGGAGATGGAGAAGAGCCACCATGGTACAACAACAGAGTTAGAAAGCTGCTGCGGAAGCAAAGGGAACTACACAGCAAACATAAACATAGCCAACGCCTTGCGGACAAACAAAAATTACGTGAAGCGAAATGTAGTGTGATGAAGGCTATGCGAGAGGCATTCAGTGAATTCGAAAGTAAAGTTCTCTGTACTGACTTGGCAGAAAATCCTAAGAAATTTTGGTCTTATGTCAAAGTGGTAGGTGGATCAAAACAAAATGTCCAGACACTCTGTGACCAAAATGGTACTGAAACAGAGGATGACAGACTAAAAGTCGAAATACTAAATGTCTTTTTCCAAAGCTGTTTCACAGAGGAAGACTGCACTGTAGTTCTTTCTCTAGATTATCGTACAGATGACAAAATGGTAGATATTGAAATAGATGACAGAAGGACAGAGAAACCATCAAAATCGCTCAAAAGAGGAAAGGCCGCTGGACCTGATGGGATAAAAGTTCGATTTTACACAGAGTATGTGAAGGAACTTGCCCCCCCCCCCCCCCTTCTTGCAGTGGTGTACCATAGGTCTCTAGAAGAGCTTAGCGTTCCAAAGGATTGGGAAAGGACACAGATCATCCCGGTTTTCAAGAAGGGACGTCGAACAGATGTGCAGAACTATAGACCTATATCTCTAACATTGATCAGTTGTAGAATTTTGGAACACTTGTTATGTTTGAGTATAATGACTTTCCTATAGATTAGAAATCTACTCTGTAAGAATCAGCAAGGGTTTTGAAAAAGACAGTTGTGTGATGCCCAGCTCGCGCTATTCGTCCACAAGACTCAGAGGGCCATAGACACGGGTTCACAGGTAGATGCCGTGTTTCTTGACTTCCGATAGCGTTCGATACAGTTCCCCACAGTCATTTAATGAACAAAGTAAAAGCATATGGACTATCAGACCAATTGTGTGATTGCATTGAAGAGTTCCTAGATAACAGAACGCAGCATGTCGTTCTCAATGGAGAGAAGTCTTCAGAAGAGTGATTTCAGGTGTGCGGCAGGGGAGTGTCATAGGACCGTTGCTATTCACAATATACAAAAATGACCTTGTGGATGATATCGGAAGTTCACTGAGGCTTTTTGCAGATGATGCTATGGTGTATCGAGAGGTTGTAACAATGGAAAATTGTACTGAAATGCAGGAGGATATGCAGCGAATTGACGCATGGTGCAGGGAATGGCAATTGAATCTTAATATAGACAAGTGTAATGTGCTGCGAACCCATAGAAAGATAGAGCCCTTATCATTTAGCTACAAAATAGCGTGTCAGCAACTGGAAGCAGTTGATTCCATAAATTATCTGGGAGTATGCATTAGGTGTGATTTAAAATGGAATGATCATATAAAGTTGATCGTTGGTAAAGTAGATGCCAGACTGAGATTTATTGGAAGAATCCTAAGGAAATGCAATCCGAAAACAAAGCAACTAGGTTACAGTACACTTGTTCACCCACTGCTTGAATACTGCTCAGCAGTGTGGGATCCGTACCAGATAGGGTTGATAGAAGAGAGAGAGAGAAGATCCAACAGAGAGCAGCGCGCTTCGTTACAGGATCATTTAGTATTCACGAAAGCATTACGGAGATGATAGATAAACTCCAGTGGAAGACTCTGCAGGAGAGATGCTCAGTAGCTTGGTACGTGCTTTTGTTAAAGTTTCGAGAACATACCTTCACCAAAGAGTCAAGCTGTATATTGCTCCCTCCTACGTATATCTCTCGAAGAGACCATGAGGATAAAATCAGAGAGATTAGAGCTCACACTGAAGCATACCGACAATCCTTCTTTCCACAAACAATACGAGACTGGAATAGAAGGGATAACCGATAGAGGTACTCAAGGTACCCTCCGCCACACACCGTCAGGTGGCTTGCGGAATATGGATGTAGATGTAGAATTGGAAACATCTCATGGGCAGTGGGACACAAGGTTCCATGTCACATCCATACACCATAACTTCAACTTTTTCTAGGACATTCCCTTCAAATGCTAACACCTGTCTCCATTCAGTTTTCTTTTGGATGTTTACAATAGCAAATAAAAGTATGCCTTCCCATTCTAGATTATCTGGTAGCGCCTTGTCAGTATATAACATAAGGTCTCTGTCAAAGGTAATTCTGTGCCATATTAAAAGATTTATGTGGAATTATTTTCACTCGTATGTTGCCCAGTCTTTCAGAAGCCTGAAAGTGCTGGAGATGGTACAGCAGAGGCTACCTTAACTAAAGAAATCCATTTTCCAATTCAGCCAGTGAGTCCACTTCTCCAAATTTATCTTCTATTTTTGAACATAAAATAATGGTTTCATTTCCACATGTTTTAGTATACACGAGGTACAGAATAAATTGTTTTGTTTCAGTCTTCTGGCCTGTTCCTCTTTGCATAGGATGGCCAAACAGTATGTGGAGAACATTTGACAATGTTACAGAAAATTTTCCAGAAATTTGAAATGGCAGGAGCTAAACTGAACTTTAGAAAACCAGAGTTTGGTGGCAGAAAACAAAATTCTTGGGGCATGTTATGCCAGGAGGTACAAAAGTAGATGAGGAGAAATCAGATGCATTACAAAGTTTCCTGAAGCCTAATTCCATGGAAAAACTTAAGGGTTTTAATGGCTTGTGCAGTTTCAATCATAGTTTCATACACAATCAAGTAATAAACAACAAATCCCTGGCCTATCTACTTAAGAAAAGGCTGTGAGAAAGCATATCAGCAGATTAAAACAGTGTTAATCAACAAGCCAATATCGTCCCACACACATCTTCATGAAGCTTTTTATTTAGTCTGGGAGAGATACAGCTACAGTATAGGAGTGCATTTGTAACAAATCTAAAAACAAGAGTAGCATGTCGTCTAACGATCACTTTCTGGAGCAGAAAGTTGATGACCTACGAACAACAGTAGTCAGTAACAGAGACGGAAACATTGACAGTATTATTCAGGCTAACTAAAGTCAGCTGTTATCCAGCCAGTTGATAAACTCTAGTGGCATCTGACAACCAGGCTTTGTCTTTTTCAAAATTAAAATATGACATGGGAGGTTAGCAAGATGGACTTTACAAGAATTTGATTATGAGGTGCAGTACATACCAAGAGAACAGTATTTGGTGCCCAGCAAGCTCTTTTGCTTGCCAGCAAGTCTGTGAAAAACCCAAATACTGACAACAGAAAGCAGGGTAATCCTAATGAAAGGTATGTCTCAGAAAGTAACAGTCTGCAGAAGACTGAAAAACATACTCTACAAGCAAAATGCTGACAAATGTGTATATTTTGTGAAAAAGAAGCTTGGGTGTGCTGGAAAAGAAAAAAATCGGAATGTACTAGAGCATGAGGGGTATTGTACTGAAGAATGAACTCAGTCGAAGTGGAGTGCAAATTGTGCATATCTGAACATACTATAGGTGAAGTCACAGTGTACACACACTTTATCTATGAATACTTTGGCCCCAAGAAAATCTCGGAAATACTGAGACAGGTCCCTTCCCTGCCCCCCCTCCCCCCTGCTCCATGTAGGAGCAACACAATTCTTTTAACTATTGAGCTTTTCTTGAAATATGTAAATTTGTGTTCCTGAATAAGACAGCTGAATGAATAGAAAAGGGCAACTTCATAAACATATGCACTCAAAAATGAGTTATCAGTGACAACAGAAGCCACTTTATTGTAAGACACGGGCTGGAATTTTCTGAAGACACAGTTTAATGTCAGTGTTTATTTCATGCTATAGACCTGCCTGCAACCCTGCAGTGTGTGTTGTGAACAGCCCGCACAGCTGACCTCCATAAGCACCAGCTATCGCAGGGAGGCGACATGCCAAGACACAGTGGAATGGCTGCAGCAATACGCAGAGCATGTGCACTAGCCCAAGCGATCTCAACTGTAACCAGATATTAGAATCTGCTGTTATACTCATCTGTCACTGCATGTGTCAGTGGTTTGAAGTGTTGTGTGGCAAAGAGAAATGTCAGTCTGAGGGCATTCGTACAGTGTTTTCTTCCAGCATCCTGATCAAAACCTACCTTGTCTTAATTTACCATGTAAACTGACTACACTTACCATATTTCTTTCTATTTGCCAACATGTACACAAATATATACTTAAAAACAAAGATTCCAAGACTTACCAAGCGGGAAAGCGCCGGCAGACAGGCACATGAACGAAACACACAAACACACACACAGAATTACAAGCTTTCGCAACTGGCAGTTGCTTCGTCAGGAAAGAGGGAAGGAGAGGGAAAAATGAAAGGATGTGGGTTTTAAGGGAGAGGGTAAGGAGTCATTCCAATCCCGGGAGCGGAAAGACTTCCCTTAGGGGAAAAAAAGGACAGGTGTACACTCGCACACACACACACATATCCATCCGCACATACACAGACACAAGCAGACATATTCGCTTGTGTCTGTGTATGTGCGGATGGATATGTGTGTGTGTGTGCGAGTGTACACCTGTCCTTTTTTTCCCCTAAGGGAAGTCTTTCCGCTCCCGGGATTGGAATGACTCCTTACCCTCTCCCTTAAAACCCACATCCTTTCATTTTTCCCTCTCCTTCCCTCTTTCCTGACGAAGCAACTGCCAGTTGCGAAAGCTTGTAATTCTGTGTGTGTGTTTGTGTGTTTCGTTCATGTGCCTGTCTGCCGGCGCTTTCCCGCTTGGTAAGTCTTGGAATCTTTGTTTTTAATATATTTTTCCCATGTGGAAGTTTCTTTCTGTTTTATTTACAAATATATACTTATACCTATTTCTTGATATCTCACAAGTCAGTAAACTTGAACACTGATCACGCCTTATACATTGTTGTGCTATCCTGTTTATCCTTGCCGTATATACTGCTGCCTGTGTACAAATCAGATGTTTTTATAGACATTAAAATGATGAGGTGCACCAAAAATATGAACAATTTGCTGATGATAAAATATGGGTTTGGAAGTTTTCCATCAAAAAGTAAGCCAACAGCGGGCGATTAATCATCATACTAGTGGACGGTGGATGTCTTGTCATCTTTAGTCAGCAGCATCCATTGGCTAGCTTTTATTTGTACAGTCATTTTTGTTGCCATGAACTTTTTAAAGTGTGTTAGTTTCATTTGAAAAGGCAATACGGAATGGCAAATTTCATTCTGAAAATGGAACAAAATTAAATGCTAAACTGAGCATGTCTGGGTTTAACTGTTGTTAGGAAGTATGTATAGTACAAAATGAATAAACAAAGTAAATAGTCTGAACTGTTATCCTTTTATAGTAACCCTTTAACTTAACTGCACAACAGAATTTTTTTTTTCTTTACTGGTTCCAGGCACATGGCGCCCTTCTTTAAAAGATTGGGTTCTGAAGAAGGGCACTAGGTACCTGCAACAAGAAACTAAATTTCATTTGTGCAACTGGTTGCTAATTCTTTTCAACAAATACAATTGCAGTTGCTCAAGATCGATTAAGTGTCTTCCACTTAAATTGAAGAACAACTAATTCTTCACAATGAAAAGAGACGCATTTTTATTTTGGGCAACATGGACAGGCTTTTTATGAAGAGTACACTCTCTGTGAACCATCTCTTACCCATGTCCAATCACAGTGAAGTAAGATTCAGCAGGAATGTTAAGTTATAACCCTCATGCCTTATTTATAATAATGCCCTCTGCTCTTGTGCAGAACTGAATTGCATGTGCAGTGTTTCATCTAAGCTCTGTGGAATCCATTTTCAGAGAACCAGTTATCAATTTACAAGAACATTTTACTTGCATGTTAAAGTGTTGCAGTTTCAACATTAGGCTTGATTACAATACTTATATCATCAGCAATGAGAACGATTTCTGCTTCTTGAATATATGATGGCAGATCATTTTTACATTATCAGAACAAGAGCTGACCCAATATCAATCTCTGTGGTATGCCTATAATGATTATTCCCCTCTTTGAAGTTGATGTTTCATTGTGTAAACTCCTTGGGCTCCAAAATGCAACTCTCTGCATACTTTTAGTTAGATATGATAGAAACCAGTTATCAATAAGATCTCTAATACAGTATTATTTCAGCTTTTCTACAAGAGTACCGTGCACTGCACAATCAAATGTTTTTGGAATGTCATAGAAAATACAACCAATTCATTTTTTGATTCATAAATCACATTACACAATAATATCGCAAGAGATCCTCTTGAAATCCAAACTGTGAACAGCTAAAGATCTTATTTTGAGAGAGATGAGTTATGGTTCTTAAGCACACAATCATTTCCAGTACCTCCAAAAAGAAGGTTAGCAGTGAGACCAGTCAGTATATGTTAATGTCTGTCTCACTACTATTATTGTAAATCTGCCTCCATAACTGAGTGGCCAGCACAGCTGACTGCCATGCAGAAGACCCAAGTTTGAATCCTGGAAAAGCCAAGGATTTTTCTTCGGTATAAGGAATGGTACGGGGTGCACTCCGTCTTGTGAGACCAACTGAAGAGCTACATAAGTGATTAGTGGTGCTTCCAAGGTCAAGAATCACGATAACAACTGGGCAACCAGAGTGCTGACCACATCTCTTTCATACCGAATTCAATTATATCACTGGCTGAGGATGCCACAGTAGCCAGTCAAGCTGGATTGGGCATCTAGGGCAAAATACAGAACTTCATCCTATTTTTATTGTAAAGGAATCCAACAACAGCATATTTCAGTTTATCTGGTAATATTCCTTGTGATAGTGATGTGTTGCATATGAAACTGAATATGTTGCATATGTGTGAAGAACTTCAGTTTAATAATTACATGAGTTATTATCAACCCTGTGAGAGTTTTGCTATTTTTAGTTTCTCTGGCATAGTTTAGAGTGATCTCTCTATCTGTATGTTACTTTCCTGTATGTATGCAGCATCACTGATTAGGAGTGTAAGAGGGTGAACAGTAGACATGTGAAGAAAGGCCAGTCGCTGAATTGTGGTCAGGCACTTCACTCCATCATAGATCTGCAAACTGAAGGTCAAGCAGGGGAGTCCGCAATCTATTTACCCCACTAAGTCACAAGAAGCAACTAAAAGGTGATCCACAAAGTTATATCGACCCTTCTGTAGTGCACCTTATGAGTCACTGGTGATTCAGTGTGCAGGGTGTGTTTATTTTCCATCACGAGACAGATGACTGATCCATCCTACAAGAGGCATTCAAAAAGTCCGCTCACAATGCACACTGGAGGGGGTGTTGTGTTGCACACTGATCATCATCTCGGCAAGCTTTACTGTGGGCAACAGCATCAGTGATGTGGGCGACAATTTCTTAATGTGTATCCACCTTCACAGTATACAGATCACCTTTTGCCTAGCCTCGTAAGAGAAGTCTAATGGGTTTAGATCAGGTGATCTGGCAGTCAAGTTAATGGGCCTGCTACAGCCAATCTACCGCTGAGGAAATGTGTTAGTCATATACTGGGATACTTTTGTGGTACAATGAATCAGTGAAGCACCACGTTACAGGTACATTTGCTGTCATTGCTCTGCCATGTCTCCCAAAAGAGCAGGTAGGTCTTCTACCAGGAAATGTGCATATGCTGTGGCTGTAATGTGATTTGGCACAAATACATGCCCCCATTACCAGGTCATAAATCATACAACACCAGACACTCACTGAGAACCTAATTTGGAATCTTGTTCCTCTAGTGTCATGTGGTTTCCCCATCAGCCATCAATGAGAACTGCAGGTATTCACGAAAGCACTGTGTGTAAATGTACCATCATTTGTAAATTAAGCATACTGCATGAGGTTGTAATAACTTCAAGTTGAACAAATATATTTCAAGGAAGACACAATACATGAAAGTCACAGATCAAGTAAACAGAGTAAGACGTGTGTACACTTTAACAGTCAAATCATAACTGAGTCCAAGTCTAGGGGCCACTGGCAGCCTGACCACTTAGGTGGCGCTGCTGCTGCTGCATGGCTGGCAGACAGCACCGCATGACGAATACACGCATCACTGCGCGGCGGCACTTTGAAAGATCGGCGAGTCACAACCCTTTTCCCCCCTTTGAATTTTTTGCACAGGTCTGGATGGAGGTGGCCTGTAGATTGCTAACATCCATAGGTGTTGTTTGATTGGCCGTAAAGTCTCGAGGAGGCGGCTTCCTGTACGGACGGAAGTGTCCCCGATGATAACGGGTCGAGATGACAGGAGACGAGGGGGTTGAATCTGTTGGAGCTCCATGCACCAATCTGCCCGTTGCGGCAAGTCCAGTTGTTATAACAGGAGACATGGGCGATGTGTCAGCATCCGCAGGAGAAGGAGGCGAGTAGAGTTGCTCTGACAGATGATGGTCATCTGGTTCCTGCATGGGCACGTCTCCTGGTTGCATCAGTTCTTGTGCTGGCTGCGATATGATGGTGAGAGGACTGCATTGTGAGTAATGAGAGTAATGAGAGATTACAGTATCCCGACCATTAGGTAGAGCCGAAAGTGGTGTAGCGGCATCCGGAACAGGCGTTGCCAGCACACGAGGTCGAAGCTGGTCCAAATGATGCACTGCAACACCCGTGTCCGTTTGGATTTCATACAGGCGTTGGCCACGGTGTCGTAAGATGCGGCCAGGACTCCATTTTGACCGCCTGCCATATCCCCGTACCCATGCAAGGTCGTCGGCGGTGAACCGGCCAAGCAAAGGCACCCACGGCCATGAGATGGAAGGCCGCAGAAGATGAAGTAGCGTGCGGGGCTGTCGGCCATGTAAGAGCTAAGCCGGGCTGTGGTCGCCCATGGGAGTGAAACGGTAAGAAGCCAGAAATTGGAGAAGCGCATCATCAGCAGAAGAAGTCAGGAGCTTGCTCATCTGAGCCTTAAATGTGCGGACCAGTCATTCAGCCTCACCATTCGACTGTGGATGGAATGGAGGGGCCGTGACGGGCACAAAAATCCCCAAAATCAGAAGAGGCAAATTGCAGACCATTATCAGTAACAAGAGTAGATGGAAGGCCTTCCAAAGAGAAAACGCGAGCTAGAGCATTGGTGGTTGCCGCGGTGGTAGGCGACGTGCAACAGACAATGAAAGGAAAGATAGAGTAGGCATCAATAACGAGAAGCCAATAAGTACCTAAAAAAGGGCCCGCAAAGTCAGCATGAATATGCTCCCAGGGCTTCTCAGGCGAAGGCCACGGTGACAAAGATAACTTCGGGGTGGCGGCCTGTGACGCACAAGGGCCGCGGGCAGTGACCATGTGTGCAATTTCAGAGTCGATGCCGGGCCAGTATGCATGACAGTGTGCCAGAGATTTTGTGCAAGAGACACCCCAGTGCCCTCGGTGCAGGAGGCGCAAGACCAAAGCACGCAAAGACGCAGGTACCACAACATGCGACGAAGCATTGTTGGTGGAAATGAGGATAACACCATACCTAGTAAAGCGCAGTAGTTCCGCAATGGATCAGAAGTCTTAGCGGACGGATGATCTGGCCAACCCTTCTGAATACAGTGTAAAACACGGGAGCGGGTAGGGTCAGAACCCGTAGCAGCCGCCAGCTGGTTCCCGGTGATGGGGGAACCTGTCCACAACCCACTGCTCAGCAACATCCAGGTGGAAACATAAAAGTTCGTCCCTATCGAATGCCAGATCAGGATCCATGGGAAAGCGAGACAGTGCATCAGCATTCGCCGTTGGCCAGATATGAATCTCATAATTGAAACGAGACAAGTAAAGAGCCCAACACTGGAGGCAGTGTGCAGCCTTGTCGGGAAGTGACGTTTATGGATGAAACAAGGAAACAAGTGGTTTGTGATCCGTAACAAGACGAAATTTGGATCCATAGAGAAAAACACCAAACTTATGGAGAATATAAATAATGGCCAAAGCTTCTTTTTCAATCTGAGAATACTTTTGTTGGGCATCCGTGAGCGTTTTGGAAGCATAAGCAATGGGTTATTCAGAACCGTCAGAAAAACGGTGTGCAAGGACTGCTCCAACCCCATATTGAGAGGCGTCCATGGCAAGAACAAAATGTTGGCCAGGATATATGTAGCCAGGCATGGGGCTTGTTTCAGCACAGTCTTCAATGAGATTTTCACTCTGCAGCAGAGTGTGCGCTAATATGAAACTTCCTGGCAGATTAAAACTGTGTGCCGGACCAAGACTCGAACTCGGGACCTTTGCCTTTCGCGGGCAAGTGCTCTACCAACTGAGCTTTACTTCCGCCAGTACCTTCCCTCCTACCTTCCAAACAGAACTAGCACTCCTGAAAGAAAGGATATGGCGGAGACATGGCTTAGCCACAGCCTGGGGGACGTTCCCGGAATTAGATTTTCACTCTGGCAGAAGTAAAGCTGTGAGGACAGGGCATGAGTCGTGCTTGGGTAGCTCAGTTGGTAGAGCACTTGCCCACGATTGGCAAAGGTCCCAAGTTCGAGTCTTGGTCTGACACACAGTTTTAATCTGCCAGGAAGTTTCATAGTCTTCAATTTCTGGAAAGCTGCATCACATGTCGTGGACCAGTGAAAAGGCACGTTTTTATGCAACAGGCAATGCAACGGTTGAGCCACCGAAGCAGCAGATGGTAAAAACTTGTGATAGTATGCTATTTTCCCCAAGAAGGCCTGCAGTGCCTTAACAGATGTAGGGTGAGGAAGGGCATCAATCGCAGCGACAGTTTACTGAAGCGGTCGAATACCATCCCGAGAGAGTTGAAACCCCAAGTACATGATAGATGCCTGAAAAATTTTGATTACTTAAGATTACACTTAAGACCGGCAGTCTGTAAGACATGAAAAAGTGTGTGGAGATTTTGAAGATGTTCGTCAGTGGTGGAGCTAGTGGCAACAATGTCGTCCTGGTGATTTATACACCCAGGGACAGTGAGCAATAATTGTCCCAAGAATAGCTGAAAGAGAGCAGGGGCACTGAGAACCCCGAATGGCAATCATTGGTATTGATAGAGGCCGAAAGGTGTGTTAAGGACCAGAAACTGCCAGCAAGCAGTGTCGAGAGGAAGTTGATGATAAGCTTCTGACAGGTCAAGTTTAGAAAAATACTGGCCTCCAGCAAGTTTAGTGAACAATTCTTCAGGTCAGGGCATAGGGTAAATGTCGATAAGGCATTGAGCATTTACAGGACTTTGAAATCGCCACAGAAACGAATATCACCATTTGGCTTAGCAACGACGACAGGAGAGGACCACTCACTGGAAGTGACAGGTAGCAAGACCCCTGAAGCAGTGAGACAATCCAGCTCCTGTTTGACCTGATCATGAAGGGCCACAGGAATGGGCTGAGCCTGAAAAAACTTAGGCCGAGCAGTGGGTTTGAGCGTGATATGAGCTTCAGAGTCGTTTACACGGCCAAACCCAGGAGAAAAAAGGGACGAAAATGTCGTCGACAAGGAATCCAATTGAGCATAAGGAATAGCATCATAGACGATACTGTCAGTGTCATCTATGGAGAACCCAAAAACGTGAATGGCATCGTAACCAAAAAGATTCTCCGCGTTACTATGGTCAACCACAAATATGGGAACAGTGTGAACGACAGATTTGTAAGATACCTCAGCATCAAATTGTCCCAAGAGAGAAATCTTCTGTTTATTGTAAGTCCATGATTGCCTAATGACAGGTGACAGGATTGGAGAACCCAAATGAAGATACATATGAGAATTGATGATAGTGGCAGCAGAACCAGTATCCACCTGCATGTGAACATCTCGACCAAGTATTTGGACAGTGAAGAATAACTTCCCTGAAAGGGAAGAAGTACAGTTAACAGACGAAACAGAATCAGAGTCAACGTCATGTTCATGATCATCATGTATGCAGTCAGATTTGCAAACGGATGACACATGACCCTTTTTTTTGCATTTGTGACACACGGCACAACGTTGTGGACAATCTTTCACATGAATGTTTCGTAAAACACCGCAGACATGAAGGAAGTTGCCGTGGGTTTTGCTACTGTTTCTTAGAGGTTTGTTTATGGTTAGGCCGGGGCTGCGCTTGGGAGCATACTGCGGCCACGTCAGCCAGCGGGGACACGCCACATGCTTCGTCGACACCGATCAGAGGTTGTATTTCCCCGATGGCGCCCCATGCCTTTATTTGTGCTCCAGTGGCGTGAGAAATTTCAAAAGACTGAGCGATGGATAGGACTTCATCTAGAGTCAGATTTGCCAACTGAAGGGTACACTGCCTAACTTCTTTGTCGCGCGCCGATCAGATAATAGCATCCCGTACCACGGAATCGGCATAGTATTCTTTGTGAACTTCAGTAACAAATTGACACTTTCTACTGAGTCTGTGAAGTTCAGCAGCCCAAGCGTGATAGGATTGATTCGGTTGTTTTTGACAACAATAAAAGGCAACACGAAAGGCTACCACATGCGTCTGCTTTTGAATAGAGACAGACAGAAGGGAGCACATTTCAGCAAAGGGCAAAGACGCAGGATCTTTAAAAGGAGCCAATTGCGACAACAACCGATACATTTGAGGTGAAATCCATTAAAGGAACAGAGACTTACATTTTTGTTCGTCCGTGACATGAAATGCCAAGAAGTGCTGTCAAAGACATTATTTGTAATCAGACCAGTCTTCCGCCGTCTCGTCGTAAGGAGGAAAAGTAGGTAGAGACAATGACGAGAGACGTCCTGCATTTGATGCCGCGATGAAATCAAGAATCGCATTTGTAAAAAGCGTTTGCTGTTCTATGAGACCATGCAATAGTTGCTCTAAAGTAGCCATGGAAACATGTGGGTCAACAATGGAAAAGAAAAATCACTACCTCATCGCCAATTGTAATAACTTCAAGTTGAACAAATATATTTCAATGAAGACGCAATACATGAAAGTCACAGATCAAGTAAACAGAGTAAGATGTGTGCACACTTTAACAGTCAACTCAGCACTAAGTCCAAGTGTAGCGGCCGCTGGCTGGCTGGCCACTTAGGTGGCGCTGCTGCTGCATGGCTGGCAGACAGCACCGCATTTAGAGGACACGTGTAGCAGCCCAGTGGCTGTTTGAAAGATCAGTGAGTCACAACAGAGGCATAATCCGTATCTCTTCAGGCAGAGGGCGGGTGGGAGTGGGGGTGGGGGGGGGGGGGGAGGTGGGGGCTTGGGGGGGCAGGGGGTTGACGTTTAATAGTCTTTGATAATATTGAATTTAGCATATGTTAAAATTCAGGAGTAAGCAAGAAACATATTCCTTTTGTTTTCTCCAAAAAAAATTCCTGCCCCGAGATACAGGCCTCCAGAGATGACACTGTGAACAGCATTTTGAAGGTTCGAATTTCAGAAAAAATTTTAAAATGCCGTATCTGTGTAACAGTTCTATATTTTGTTAGAGCTTTTTTATCTGAAAGAGAATTGTTTTATGATTACAATGGTATCATCCATTTGGACATATCAGTCAAAGGTCTATTATTGTCACCATTTGAATTTTTTTATAATTTACAGAATTTTTTTTTTTTTCAAAAATCCCAATCCAGAAAAATTACATTTTTTTTCTGTTGATTAGTACCATGTAGTACTATATTCTCTGTAATGGAGAGCTGTCACTTTTAAGTTGGACATTTTTTTTTTAAATATCTTTTCTTCTTAACTTTCAAGGCTAATGTATGTCTTCACTGAAGTTGTTTCTTATTAATTTTTTTGTTACAATGTTTACTTCTATTGTCTTTGTTGCAGTTATTTCTTAAAGTTTGGTGTAGTTTCTTGTCAGTTGCTTTGTCATGGTTGTTCGTTGCAGGTGTCTGCATTGTAATTGTTCTGTGCTAATTTGTTTACTGAAGAGGCTTCTGAGAAATCTGAAACCATCCAGTGAGTTCTGTGTTTTCATTAGGAGTTTGCCAGTTGACACAGTTGCAGTGTGTCTTATGAAAAGGACTGTTTGAAATGTTTCCTGAATGGGGCCACAGGAGAGTGAAGTGTGCTGACTGTTTGCATATCCATAAAATAGTGATATACCCGTGGTCTAGGGGTAGCGTCTTTGATTCATAATCAAAACGTCTTCGGTCCCAGGTTCGATCCCCGCCACTGCCTAAATTTTGATAAATAATCAGATTGGAAATACTTCCGGCATAAGAAGTCAGCCTCATTCTGCCAACGGCCTTGTCAAAGAGGGCGGAGGAGCGGATAGAGGTTCAGGGCACTCTCTTGTCCTAGGGGTGGGAAATTGCCCCTAAAGGCGGAAGAATCAGCAATGATCAACAACATGAGGATGCAGAAGGCAATGGAAACCACTGCATTAAAGACACGTAACGTGTATCCACAGAACATGTGGCCTATAGCTGAAGAAGTGTCATGATGATCTCTCCATTGGCAAAAGATTCCGGAATAGTCCCCCATTTGGATCTTCGGGAGGGGACTGCCAAGGGAGAGGTTACCATAAGAAAAAGATTGAATAATCAATGAAAGGGTAACGTTCTACGAGTCGGGGCGTGGAATGTCAGAAGCTTGACCATGGTAGGGAAACTAGAAAATCTGAAAAGGGAAATGCAAAGGCTCAATCTAGATATAGTATGGGTCAGTGAAGTGAAGTGGAAGGAAGACAAGGATTTCTGGTCAGATGAGTATCGAGTAATATCAACAGCAGCAGAAAATGGTATAACAGGTATAGGATTTGTTATGAATAGGAAGGTAGGGCAGAGGGTGTGTTACTGTGAACAGTTCAGTGACCGGGTTGTTCTAATCAGAATCGACAGCAGACCAACACCAACAACGATAGTTCAGGTATACATGCCGACGTCGCAAGCTGAAGATGAACAGATAAAAGTGTATGAGGATATTGAAAGGGTAATGCAGTATGTCAAGGGGGACGAAAATCTAATAGTCATGGGCAACTGGAATGCAGTTGTAGGGGAAGGAGTAGAAGAAAAGGTTACAGGAGAGTATGGGCTTGGGACAAGGAATGAAAAAGGAGAAAGACTAACTGAGTTCTGTAACAAATTTCAGCTAGTAATAGCGAATACCCTGTTCAAGAATCACAAGAGGAGGTGGTATACTTCGAAAAGGCTGGGAGATACGGGAAGATTTCAATTAGATTACATCATGGTCAGACAGAGATTCCCAAATCAGATATTGGATTGTAAGGGGTACCGAGGAGCAGATATAGACTCAGATCACAATATAGTAGTGATGAAGAGTAGGCTGAAGTTCAAGACATTAGTCAGGAAGAATCAATACGCTAAGAAGTGGGATACAGAAGTTATAAGGAATGATGAGATACGTTTGAAGTTCTCTAACGCTATAGATACAGCAATAAGGAATAGCGCAGTAGGCAACACAGTTGAAGAGGAATGAATGTCTCTAAAAAGGGCCGTCACAGAAGTTGGGAAGGTAAACATAGGTACAAACAAGGTAGCTGTGAAGAAACCATGGGTAACAGAAGAAATACTTCAGTTGATTGATGAAAGGAGGAAGTACAAACATCTTCCGGGAAAATCAGGAATACAGAAATACAAGTCGCTGAGGAATGAAATAAATAGGAAGTGCAGGGAAGCTAAGACGAAATGGGTGCAGGGAAAACGTGAAGACATCGAAAAAGATATGATTGTCAGAAGGTCAGACTCAGCATACAGGAAAGTCAAAACAACCTTTGGTGACATTAAAAACAACGGTGGTAACATTAAGAGTGCAACGGGACTTCCACTGTTAAATGCAGAGGAGAGAGCAGATAGGTGGAAAGAATACATTGAAAGCCTCTATGAGGGTGAAGATTTGTCTAATGTGATAGAAGAAGAAACAGGAGTCGATTTAGAAGAGATAGGAGATCCAGTATTAGAATCGGAATTTAAAAGGGCTTTGGAGGACTTACGGTCAAATAAGGCAGAAGGGATAGATAACATTCCATCAGAATTTCTAAAATCATTAGGGGAAGTGGCAACAAAACGACTATTCACGTTGGTGTGTAGAACATATGAATCTGGCGACATACCATCTGACTTTCAGAAAAGCATCATCCACACAATTCCGAAGACGGCAAGAGCTGACAAGTGCGAGAATTATCGCACAATCAGCTTAACAGCTCATGCATCGAAACTTCTTACAAGAATAATATATAGAAGAATGGAAAAGAAAATTGAGAATGCGCTAGGTGACGATCAGTTTGGCTTTAGGAAAAGTAAAGGCACGAGAGAGGCAATTCTGACGTTACGGCTAATAATGGAAGCAAGGCTAAAGAAAAATCAAGACACGTTCATAGGATTTGTCGACCTGGAAAAAGCGTTCAACAATATAAAATGGTGCAAGCTGTTCAAGATTCTGAAAAAAGTAGGGGTAAGCTATAGGGAGAAACGGGTCATATACAATATGTACAACAACCAAGAGGGAATAACAAGAGTGGATGATCAAGAACGAAGTGCTCATATTAAGAAGGGAGTAAGACAAGGTTATAGCCTTTCGCACCCTACTCTTCAATCTGTACGTCGAGGAAGCAATGATGGAAATAAAAGAAATGTTCAGGATTGGAATTAAAATACAAGGTGAAAGGATATCAATGATTCGAATCACTGATGACATTGCTATCCTGAGTGAAAGTGAAAAAGAATTAAATGATCTGCTGAATGGAATGAACAGTCTAATGAGTACACAGTATGGTTTGAGAGTAAATCGGAGAAAGGCGAAGGTAATGAGAAATAGTAAAAATGAGAACAGCGAGAAACTTAACATCAGGATTGATGGTCACGAAGTCAATGAAGTTAAGGAATTCTGCTACCTAGGCAGTAAAATAACCAATGACGGACGGAGCAAGGAGGACATCAAAAGCAGGCTTGCTATGGCAAAAAAGGCATTTCTGGCCAAGAGAAGTCTACTAATATCAAATACCGGCCTTAATTTGAGGAAGAAATTTCTGAGGATGTACGTCTGGAGTACAGCATTGTATGGTAGTGAAACATGGACTGTGGGAAAACCGGAACAGAAGAGAATCGAAGCATTTGAGATGTGGTGCTATAGACGAATGTTGAAAATTAGGTGGACTGATAAGGTAAGGAATGAGGAGGTTCTACACAGAATCGGAGAGGAAAGGAATATGTGGAAAACACTGATAAGGAGAAGGGACAGGATGATAGGACATCTGCTAAGACATGAGGGAATGACCTCCATGGTACTAGAGGGAGCTGTAGAGGGCAAGAACTGTAGAGGAAGACAGAGATTGGAATACGTCGAGCAAATAATTGAGGACGTAGGCTGCAAGTGCTACTCTGAGATGAAGAGGTTAGCACAGGAAAGGAATTCATGGCGGGCCGCATCAAACCAGTCAGTAGACTGATGGGGAAAAAAAAGAGAAGAAAAGAAAAGAAGACAGACTTTGTTCAGGTTGAGAATAAATGTTCTCATTTGAAGACTTTGTTTCAAAGTGAAGATGTTTCCAGTGATGACTTTTTGTATTCCAAATGTTTTGACAGGATAACAACAATGATGGTATCTGAAAAAAGTTTTAAGTATTATTCCACAGAGATTTTCAAAGAAAGCAATTTTGAACCATGTTCCATCAGCATCAATGTATATGGTAGACAAAACAAGGAATGTGAGGTCTGTAAAAGGAGTCTTTGGAAGACCAGATCCCTATAATGGCCATCCTGTACAAGCACCTCAAGTTCACATAGTGCAGTCATTTTATCTGAAAGGTAAATGGGACTGTTCTCACCAGAGTGCCAACAAACGAGACACTACAACTGTAACAGTTGAAAGTCTAAAAGTTTTGAAAGTGAAGGTGTACAGGACTTGCAGTATTAAAGAAACTTTTGCAATTTATAAAAGCAACTATACAACTTCACATATCAGAAGATCAAAATTTTATGCACTACGACCTAAATGGGTAATTCCACACTCTCCTAGATATGTCTGTTAATGTGTGTGCTGTGCGAATTTTGAAGAAAATACTGGAGCAAGTGACATACGACACCTTGGTTGGGCATATGAAGTCATTAGTAGTCTGTGACATAAAGCGAGAGACTTGTTTCTTTCAAGAATGTGGTAACTGCCCTGGAGGGGGAGGACTGTCTTTACAGACACTTGGCCTGAAAGACGTAGCATGTAACTCGGTAGAAATTACATAGGTGTCTTGGGAGGAAAATAAACTAATGTAAGAAAACTGTTGCCTTTGACAGTTTCATTGATGAACTTGGTAAATGGTCAGTGAAAGCAGTAACACACCAGCAAGCAGTAACACTCCAGTATCTGAAGAAACTGCAACAACAATACATTGCAGAAGTGAAAGGGTGTGTACAGGCTGAAGAACTGTGTTTAGTGCTTCACTGTGATTTTTCTGAAAATTGGTTCAACAGGAAGACATTAACCTATAGCAAAGGAAGAAAATTAAGCACAGGAACACATTTTTAATTCATCAGCTGGCTAACTTCGGTACAAAACAAGAGTGCACAGAAGTAGTATAAATTGAAATCTTTAAATCTCTGGAGCTTTCACATACATTTTGGAACCATTTAAAATTCATCTGGTGTGCAAGACGTATGAGACAGGCGAAATGGGACTTCAAGAAGAATATAATAATTCCAATCCCAAAGTAAACAGGTGTTGACAGATGTGAAAATTACAGAACTATCAGTTTAATAAGTCACAGCTGCAAAATACTAACACGAATTATTTACAGTAGAATGGAAAAACTGGTAGAAGCCGACCTCAGTGAAGATCAGTTTGGATTCCGTATAAATATTGGAACACGTGAGGCAGACCCTACGACTAATCTTAGAAGAAAGATTAAGGAAAGGCACACCTACGTTTCTAGCATTTGTAGACTTAGAGAAAGATTTTGGCAACGTTGACTGGAACACACTCTCAAATTCTGAAGGTGGCAGGGGTAAAATACAGGGAGCAAAAGGCGATTTACAATTTGTACACAAACCAGATGGCAGTTATAAGAGTCGAGGGACATGAAAGGGAGGCAGTGGTTCAGAAGGGAGTGAGACAGGATTGTAGCCTCTCCCCGATGTTATTCAAACTGCATATTGAGCAAGCAGTATAGGAAACAAAAGAAAAATTCAGAGTAGGTATTAAAATCCATGGAGAGAAATAAAAACTTTGAGGGTCGCCGATGACATTGTAATTCTGTCAGAGACAGCAAAGGACCTGGAAGAGCAGCTGAACAGAATGGATAGTGTCTTGAAAGGAGGATCAACAAAAGCAAAACAAGGTTAATGGAATCTAGTTGAATTAAGTCGGGCAATGCTGAGGGAATTAGATTAGGAAATGAGACACTTAAAGTAGTAAAGGAGTTTTGCTATTTGGGGAGCAAAATAACTGATGATGGTTGAAGTAGAGAGGATATAAAATGTAGACTGGCAATGACAAAGAAAGTGTTTCTGAAGAGGAGAAATTTGTTAACATCAAATATAGATTTAAGTGACAGGAAGTCATTTCTGAAAGTATTTGTATGGAGTACAGCCATGTATGGAAGTGAAACATGGATGATAAATAGTTTGGACAAGAAGAGAACAGAAGCCTTCGAAATGTGGTGCTACAAAAGAATGCTGAAGATTAGATGGCAGATCACATAACTAATGAGGAGGTACTGAATAGAATTGAGGGGAAGAGGAGTTTATGGCACAACTTGACTAGAAGAAGGAATCGGTTGGTAGGACATGTTCTGAGGCACCAAGGGCTCACCAATTTAGTATTGGAGGGCAGTGTGGAGGGTAAAAATCTTGGAGGGAGACCAAGAGATGAATACACTAAGCAGATTCAGAAGGATGTAGGTTGCAGTAGGTACTAGAAGATGAAGAAGCTAGCACATGATAGAGTAGCATGGAGAGCTGTATCAAACCAGTCTCTGGACTGAAGACCACAACAACATTAAAATGCTTGAAAAATGAGTATCTTATTTATCTTTCAAAACTAAAGTTCTGTTAAATAAGGCTTAGTTTTGATTTCTATGAGCCTGTTATGTGATGATAAAACAGGTTTTATGCATGGCAAAAATGTCAAGTGTTTATAAAACCCATTCACTCAAAGTGGAAGCTCTCCTTTTCAGGGAATGCAGAACTAAATGGTACTAATCAGCAGAAAAAAAAAATCAAAATTTTATGGATTGTTATTTTAGAAAAAAAATTGTTTTCCCATAAATTAGAAAAAATGAAGAACACTACAGTAAAACAACTTTGACAGATAAGTACAGCTGGAGGATTTCTTTGTAATCAAAGCCATTATCTTTCAAATAAGAGGAAAAAACCAACAAAATATCTAGAACTGTTCCAGAGATACAGGATTTTAAATTTTTTCTAAAATTCGCATCTTCAAAATGGTATGCGCAGTGTCATTTCTGGAGGGCTGTATCTCGGGGCTGATTTTTCTTTTTTTAAGAAAACAAAAAAATACATGTTCCTTACTTCATTTTAACATATGCTAAATCCAATAACATCTGAGACTATGAAAGTAAGACTTGTCTCCAGCTTGCCTGAATTGATATGGACTATGCCATGACATTTCTGTGTACAGTAAACCATTCACAAAAAAATTGTCTGCTAACTGGGTCACTTGGATACAGATGATGCACAGCCTGCAAATGGAATGGATACAAGCCCTGAGAATGTAACATGCCACACGCACACTTGTGGAATATCGAGCTGACGGCTAATGCACCGTGTACTTGTGGTGGGACGCAATTGCACCATTGCAATAATGTCTTTTCTTTCCTCATCTGACTGGATGGCTTCACATTCTGAAATTGCGTGTCCATGGGGTAGTGTTCTGGATTCATATTATGATTGAAAAACCCTGGGAAATACTGTGGCATAGGGGTTGGTCGATCAGGGAAACGTCTCTGGTATTCTTCCATAATCGCACAGGCACTTCCATTTGAGTACCTGTATTTGGAATGTTGGTATTCGCAGACACAATGTATTTGCCCAATTAAAGGAACACTAAAGTGTGACAAGTACATGGTCTCATGCTCACTGATCAAACCCCTGATTGCGAATTGGATACACTTGCAGCTGTTGGTTCAGTGTGACATCACATTCCTACCATCTGTTGGAGAATCCCCACAGCTCTTGTTGGATGAATCAGTCATCTGTCCCACAATTATTCTGACCATCACAGTGCCTACACAGCATTTAGGTAAGTAATGTTCGCACTTGCCATCATATCCATTCATCGATATGTGTAGCCTTCAACCCGGTCCAGTTCCGAAATGATCAAAAATCGTACACATGCTCATACGACTTTTTCAGTTCATATTTAGAATCACCTCACAAATTATGTGACATTCCTCCTGAACCACTCTGTATAAAACTTACAATGTATGCCCATTACATTATAATTATATGTGCAGCTGACACAAAGGAATGGCCTGTAAATGAAGCACTCCTAAATACTGAAACTCCAAACAAATATCTAGTCAAAACAACATTTTTATAAATCAATCTAAAACAAATTAAGTAGTGTTCCAAACTAGAGTGACATGTACAATGAAAATATTACATGGAGAGGCATTTAAAGAAATAAGCAGCACATAATTTTTAGGAACTATTAAAGATAACATCTGACGGGGGAGGGGGTGAGCACAAAAATATAGTGTAAAATGACAAGCATTCAGATTTTCCTCATGCCGGAAACAGCAAAAGGTGTGGAAGATAAAGTTCTCAGGACAATATAATTTGCATCTTTGTTGCCACATCTGACATACTCAATTATATATGGGGAAGTGCAAAAGACAGCTATCCATAAAAGAGTAGGTGTACACCTATAGCAAAAATACCATCCAGACAAACTTAAAGACAAGCTTTTTCTCTCTCTCCGTGTGTGTGTGTGTGTGTGTGTGTGTGTGTGTGTGTAGCAAAAGGAAAGGAAATTGATTATTAGTGTTAGGAAAATTTCAAAATGACAATGGGTGCTCCCAATGGGTTTTCAAACACGCTACCTCAACCAATTTTATTAGGGAAGAAAGGAAATTAAACTCATTTAAAAATCGCTTAAAATTGTACCTTACAGAGAAATTTCTATACGGTATGAATGAGTATTAAATATCATATTAAATTTTAGTTGTAATATTGTAGCAAGAAATGTTATAACCACATATGTGCCAGTAAAATATATTCCCGTTTTCTTTACTGTACAACTGCATGACGCACCTTATACTCTCAGCTGACGATTATTAGCTAGAATCCATGGGCAAAGTATGACTGAATAATCCCTAAGACGATGTGATGTGCGGATGGAGCGTCGCACATAAACGGCCTTTATCGTATACAAACTTACAAATCGTACATGTATTCATTCCTCTATGAAAATACCACCATACTTAACTTTTTAAAGTAGGCTAGACAAAAACGCAAAACACGTCGTGTATAACAAAACTATTAACCTGAGTGCGCGGTTTCTCTTCTTACGAATTTTTCCAACTCTAATGAATAACACGACTGGAAAAGTGAAATGGAGCAGGCATTAAGATACTTATTTATTGTGTAATATAGACTAAGTTAACTGTTAAACCCCGATTCATAACTCAACTTTACGGAAGAACGAAAACAGACAGCGTTTCGTCCCCAGCCAAAGATGGGTTTTGTACCGAGTAGTTACCAAATAAACAACCTTTTCCCTCGAGCCTGCGATGGGCCAGGAACTGCTTCATCACTCATTTCAACACAAATATTTACGTAATAGAACACAGTTACACTTGCACTACAGATAAAAAAATCAATATCCACAAGAATTAAACATACACATGCATACAACCATCACCAGCTATTTGCTCTCGTAGTATTTCAGTTGTTACAGGGAAAAGGCAAACTGATAAGTGGATATTGGCTATCAACACAACACGTATTGGAAGGCGCGTGGCGTCGAGTGGGTGGGGGGGCGGATAAGGTAAGCACAATTGTGTTTACTTTCGAGCAGAAGGGTGGGGAGAGCGGAACAACTGCCTTTCGCGGCATGGGGCTCGGTGACTGGTTAACATTCATGACGTCATATAAATGGTAGCGTAGGCGTAGCACGAAGGGTAACGTTCATCTCTCACTAGGTGAGGACAACCCTACGTCATAGTGACGTAACACTACGTCATCGTGACGTAAATAACCTAAATCGACTACATGAGTGCGTAAATCGATCAGTGCGGTTGTACCGATAACGTCAAAGCGAAATGTATATTGTAAATACATGTGTACAAACGAAGTGACAGGAGCTATCTGTTACGCTCATCCCAGTTGAGTTAATTATTAAGCTGTAATCCCAACAATTTAGGATGGTATTGTGTGTTTCAGGAACATAAAGAATGTCTGAACAAAGGAACCATAATGAAAGTAAAAAAAAAGCTTTTAGTCAACTTTAAAAAAAAAAAATCCGATGAATCGTGCATAAATCGTGTTGATAGAAACGTGAAATTATTAATTATTAAGCTGCAATCCAAAGAATGTGAGATGTTATTGTGTGTTTTATGAAGATAACGAATATCTGAATGAAGGAATCATAACCATAACGAAAGTGTCTAGGCATTTTTAGTCCAATTAATCGTGCATAAATCATGTGGATAAAAACGTGGAATAGGGAGAAATTAAAGTGTTTCCTATTTTTATAAAAGCCAAAGAATTGTACATAATTCATGTGGGCAGAAACGTTAAACTGAGAAACTGAAGTTCGAAGTAATTCCGAATGTTGCTGGAATTATTAAACCATCTACGTCGATTTAATTTTGCCCTCATGTTGTAAATCAACTAAGAAAATGAACAGATTCAAGACGCACACAACAGTCGATAGGACAACTCGTGAAACTCATGATGACGCGTTCCTACGTCACGTTGACGTAGGACTCTCCTCACCTAGCGTGAAATGAATGCTACCCTAGCACGAAGGGGTAGCATTCATCTCACGCTAAAATATAGGCGAGGAGAACCCTACGTCATAATAACGTAACGCTACGTCATCGTGACGTAAATAACCTAAATCGACTAAATGAGTACGTATATCGATCTTTGCAGTTGTACCGATAACGTCGAAGTTAAATGTAAATACATGTGTACAAACTAAGTGGCAATAGTTGTGTGATATGCTCATCCCAGCTGAATGAATTGTTAAATGTAATCCCAATAATTTGCGATGTTATTGTGTATTTTGTCAACACAATTAATGTCTGAGCAAAGGAGCCATAACAAAATAAAAAAAAGCTTCTCATTCTTTTTAAATCTGATGAATCGTGCATAAATCGTGTGGACAGAAAAGTGAAGTAATTAATTATTAAGCTGCAATCCAAGGAATGTGGGATGTGATAGTATGTTTCGTGAACGTAACGAATATCTGAATGAAGGAATCATAACCATAACGAAAGTTAAAAAAGTGTCTAGTCGTGTTTTCAATCCGATTAAGTTGAATAAATCATGTGGATAAAAACGTGAAATAGGAAGAAATTAAAGTGTTTCTTATATTTATAAAATCCAATGAATTCTACATAATTCATGTGGACAGAAACGTTAAACTGAGAAATTGAAGTGGTTCTGAAGATAATTCCGAATGTTGCTAGAAACATTAAACCATCCAATTAATTTTGCCTTCGTGTTGTAAATCAACTAAGAAAGATAGTAAAATCTTTCAGACTATCTTCATGGATCTGCTCGAAAGTTCTCTCATCTCCGTTAGAGTCCATGTTCAGTACGCCGTACACGCTAGCAACACCGGACAATAAGACAATGTAACCACATAAACAAATAACGATGCAGATTCAAAACGCATACAACAGTCGATATATATACAGATTGCACACAACAGTCGATAGGGCAACTCGTGAAATTCGAGATGACGCGTGTCTACGTCACTATGACATAGGGCTCTCCACATGATGAATGAAGCTACCCAGCACGAACCATGAGGTTATAAAATTCTAACCTCCTTGGCACGAATCGATAGATATCTCTACAGATTGCTCCCAGCAAGGAGATTTGACTCTATAGAGATGCCCACATGCTGGGAAAGTGAAACCGGCGACTTAACCATTTCTTTGAGAACAAAACATTGTGGGCAGTGTGTGCCCATTGGCGTGTTGTTTATCGAAATAAATAATAGCGTAAAAATGGTCACTTGTATGGCCTATGGAAGCACTAACAGAAACGGAAAGTCACCGGACACCTTCCACAGGTAAATGCAGTAGCTAAAGAAATAATTCCTGTTTAAAAAGGACTGTGTACTTCAGTGATTTCACTCATTACTCTCAAACATTTATGTTTACAGTGGCCAGTTTCTTCTCAAAGGACACCGCCAAAAAAGTTTATGGGTCAAGGTACTGCGATGTAAAATATGGGAATCAACAAAATATAGTAGAATATGCTATTTTTATCGAAAACTGACATTCTTAGCTCACGGCATAGTCAAAACACAGAAAATATAACAGCAACCAGTCACATTTTACAATACTATTTATTTATTTAAATAGCGCCGTAATCGGTTACGAACCGACAGGTTCATCATCAGACACCTTGCTCAATTTAAGATACATTTTACATTAGCTTCCACTTTTTGTTATCCCAAATGAAAATATTTCCTTGGGATGGTCATGCCATACAACCAAAATATGATGTGAGACAATGTCTATCTAGCTGTAGTTGTACCGCACAATGATTTCCCCCAAGGAAATTACATCATTTGATAAAACAAAAATTAATGTAAAATATATCTCAACATGAACAAGCCCTGACGATGAACCTGTCGGTTCTAAACCGGTAACGGAGCTATTTAAATACAAAAATATCGTCAAAAAAGTGGCTTGTTGCTGTTATCTTCTCTGTAAGAGTCAACCTTTGTAGTACAATATGTTCAGAGCATTTCAGAGAAGCTGACATTAATCGAATGTCACTATCAAATATTCACCTCAAACGCGGTGCCATGCCATGCATTTTTTCATCGTTTCCTTAGAAACTGCAGAGTATAACTTGCGCTATATGTTTCAAACACGATTTTAATTCTTAATTGCACTATACGTATTTATATGACACCATTTGCTAACAGTGTGGTTCCATATGGTACTGGCCTGCCTTGAATAATTTTAATTCATTGTTTGCGTTTGATACTATCCACTGAGTGAATTGTGTTAGCAAGAAGCGATCATTTATTTAAAATTTATAACATAGTCTATGACTTTTCTGTGCACGTGATTGCTGTGCACTATGCCAATTTTTGTGTTAGAAAGTTTTTCTGCTCCTTGTAAAACCTATGCATGCAGTGATTGCTTGTTAAATGTTTGCATGATTGTGAAATTAACAAGATGCCTATTTTAAAACTGATTTCTGCTGAGTATAGATTGGTATCTTCTAATGTGTGTAGACTCGGTGAAGCTGAGCAAACATATTTCTATTGTTGTTTTCTTATTCCTGTTGTGATGAGATAACTATAGTTGGAGTCACGAACGATGGTGACTGAGTTTAGACTGGATCTGTGCATCTACGTAACGTATTCTCCGACAGCCAACGAGAGTTCTGCATGTTCTGAGCGCTCTGCTGTGAATGCTGTAGCTAATGCGAGCATTAATCGTGATTGTAGAGAGTTGTTTGGTGAATTTTGATTTCGTTTGTTGCGAGTTGTCATCGCTGATTGTGGTGGTAAGTGTTCAATTCTGTATAAGCAACCGAGAGACGTAATTTGCAGGATATATGCTTTCTTCAAGCGGAAAGCACGTGTATGCGTGTATCGCAACTGTAGCTTGAAATCGTTAACAATGCAGTCCGCGTCCATGCCTCAACATGCGCAACCGCCATCGTTCGTGGATCGGACTACAGCGCATTCAAGCCTCATACATAGCAACATAAATCCGATGAAATTATAAGTTTTGCTCAATTTAATAGTTAATTTCGTATGATACACAACTATATCTGCTAATGCCTTCAGAAATTGCCTGGTAATGAAAATTTCTACCAACACCCTGTTATTTCTATTAGACCATTCTAGTTTGAGATTTAAGCCTATACAAAACAACTGTGTGTGTTATTGTACTGTGTAGTAGTTATAAATAGCGGTTTGTAATAATTATACACCTGCCAACAACACTCTATATGAATTGTTAGTCTTCCAACAAGACAGTGAACAATTTTTGGTGTCGCATTGATGTCTACTGGTAGTCTTATAAATAACACAGTTGTATTGTATGCCAAAATTATGACAGTTTCAGGCCATAGGACTCGAGTATAGTCTGCTGAATACATGCTGTATGCTTGAGCAAATATTGCATGTTCCAAACCAGAAACATTTTTTACAGAAAACATTGCAGGAGATATCCTGTCTGCAAAACGTTATGAAGAGGTGAATGAACAGTCAACAGGTTATCAAGAGGCTAAGTTTTACAGTAACCATAAAACAACTTGTGAAGTGGTTTCCAACTTTTTTCTCCTGTAGATCTCTTTGGGTGAATAAATTTATATGGCAGAGACTCTTTAGCCTGCCTTACACCTTACCTGCTCCTTGTGTGTAAGATTTATGATGAAGGAGGAGAGGTAGATGAGATACAGTTTTTAGTTTACGTTATTGTAGTGGCAGTAGGGGTAGTTGGGTGGGCGCAGGGGTGTATGCAGAATACTTATGGATCTATGAAGCAAAGAGACTGATGACCTCAAGGATTCATCCCTTTTAATCCTATAAAACAAACAACCAATCCATAAAGCACAGAATAGATATTGGACACCAATATTCCAGAAATGATAATTTATGGAATTAAAAATTTTGTAAAATTTGTTGATATCTTTGAAAGTTCATGAATCTGCTTGTTTTCTAGTGTTGACAGAAAATGATCCCATGAATACATGCACACACCGCATGATCACCCTACTGCCAATGTAAAGAGAAAATTGAAAACAGTGTGTAAAGAAAAGAAGCAGTACCATAAGAAGATAAAGATTCTTCAGCGATAGAACAGCTGCCTCAAGAAGCAAAATACTAATTTAAAAATGGTAATAAAGGCACTGCAAAAGAAGAACTATATGGATGAAGAAAGTGTTTCAGTGCTGGAAAGTGTATCAGGAATAAGTGATAGTAGTTGTTACATCAGTTTGCAAAGACTACAGGTTCCCTTATTCCTAGAAAATATGATGCAGCTTTTAGGTCTTTTGCTTTAACATGTAACTTTTATTCACTGAGGGCTTATGATTACATCGGGGCCACATTTGGTACTTGTGTGCCACATCCTCGAACAGTAAGTAAGTGGTATCATAATGTGGATGGGGCATCTGGTTTCACAAGTGAGACATTTGAACTTTTCGGAGTGAAAGCTGCCTCAACTAGCTCAAACAATCCTGTTTATTGTTGTCTGCTAATGTATGACGTGGCAATAAGGCAGAATGAGAAATTTGAAGGCCATAAATACTTAGGCTATGTTTACATGTGCTCTACTATTGAATCAGATATCTTACCTTTGGCAACAGAGGCAAGGGGTTTCATGGTTGTGAGCATAAACGGCAGTTGGAAGCTGCATCTGGATGGTTTGTAATTGTTAGCATGAGTGGAACTCAAAGAGAAAATTTGGTGAGCAAACACAATGTTCTTGCACAGTCTGCAGGAGTTTAAATTGTATCTTTGATATGTGATGGTGCTTCGTCAAATCTTGCCATGCCAGTTCCTTTTGGGTGTTTTCTGGGGCCATTAACCTTATGTAGCACTTTTTATGCTACCGATATATGCAATTCTATCTGACTCATCCTTGATCCATCTTAAATTGTAAGTCAGTGAGGATTACTTTAGGGGATCAAAATAAATTAATTTATTTTGATAAGAACATTATTTCATAGAGTTATATTGCAGGGCTACATGGACTTCAGGAACGTAAGGTCGTTCATTTAGCCAATAAGTTACACACAAGTCACATTAATTGGTTAAAGAATAAGACGAAATTTTCATTAGCTACTCAGTTTTTTAGAGAGTCAATTTTTTATGTTCTGGATGAAGCCTTAGAGTTATGGACATTAGGGAAGTGTCCAATTCTACCTGTCTGCTTTGACCCATGACATCATCAACATGGCGGTAACGTCTAATTCCAGTATATACAAAATGGCGAAGATGTCATCACTATATACATATACACTCCTGGAAATTGAAATAAGAATACCGTGAATTCATTGTCCCAGGAAGTGGAAACTTTATTGACACATTCCTGGGGTCAGATACATCACATGATCACACTGACAGAACCACAGGCACATAGACACAGGCAACAGAGCATGCACAATGTCGGCACTAGTACGGGGTATATCCACCTTTCGCAGCAATGCAGGCTGCTATTCTCCCATGGAGACGATCATAGAGATGCTGGATGTAGTCCTGTGGAATGGCTTGCCATGCCATTTCCACCTGGCGCCTCAGTTGGACCAGCGTTCGTGCTGGACGTGCAGACCGCATGAGATGACGCTTCATCCAGTCCCAAACATGCTCAATGGGGACAGATCCGGAGATCTTGCTGGCCAGGGTGGTTGACTTACGCCTTCTAGAGCACGTTGGGTGGCACGGGATACATGCGGACGTGCATTGTCCTGTTGGAACAGCAAGTTCCCTTGCCGGTCTAGGAATGGTAGAACGATGGGTTCGATGACGGTTTGGATGTACCGTGCACTATTCAGTGTCCCCTCGACGATCACCAGAGGTGTACGGCCAGTGTAGGAG
Organism: Schistocerca gregaria; assembly: GCF_023897955.1. Taxonomy (NCBI): domain Eukaryota; kingdom Metazoa; phylum Arthropoda; class Insecta; order Orthoptera; family Acrididae; genus Schistocerca; species Schistocerca gregaria. Next base: position 60,697,989 of record NC_064921.1, on the reverse strand, counting down.
ATCGCTCCCCACACCATTGATGCCGGGTGTTGGCCCTGTGTGCCTCGGTCGTATGCAGTCCTGATTGTGGCGCTCACCTGCACGGCGCCAAACACGCAAACGACCATCATTGGCACCAAGGCAGAAGCGACTCTCATCGCTGAAGACGACACGTCTCCATTCGTCCCTCCATTCACGCCTGTCGCGACACCACTGGAGGCGGGCTGCACGATGGTGGGGCGTGAGCGGAAGACGGCCTAACGGTGTGCGGGACCGTAGCCCAGCTTCATGGAGACGGTTGCAAATGGTCCTCACCGATACCCCAGGAGCAACAGTGTCCCTAATTTGCTGAGAAGTGGCGGTGCGGTCCCCTACGGCACTGCGTAGGATCCTACGGTCTTGGCGTGCATCCGTGCGTCGCTGCGGTCCGGTCCCAGGTCGACGGGCACGTGCATCTTCCGCCGACCACTGGCGACAACATCGATGTACTGTGAAGACCTCACGCCCCACGTGTTGAGCAATTCGGCGGTACGTCCACCCGGCCTCCCACATGCCCACTGTACGCCCTCGCTCAAAGTCCGTCAACTGCACATACGGTTCAGGTCCACGCTGTCGCGGCATGCTACCAGTGTTAAAGACTGCGATGGAGCTCCGTATGCCACGGCAAACTGGCTGACACTGACGGCGGCGGTGCACAAATGCTGTGCAGCTAGCGCCATTCGACGGCCAACACCGCGGTTCCTGGTGTGCCTGCTGTGCCGTGCGTGTGATCATTGCTTGTACAGCCCTCCCGCAGTGTCCGGAGTAAGTATGGTGCGTCTGACACACCGGTGTCAATGTGCTCTTTTTTCCATTTCCAGGAGTGTACAATCAAAAACGAAAAGACACAAGAGTACCTTACTCCAACAATAAAATGGTACTAGCGTCACAACCGCCTGTAATAGCGGGTTTAGGGCTGGGACAAGCTACATGTATAGCAATAAAAAACACCACACTGTCCCAAAACAAATACTATAAAAAATCTCAACTTACGACATAATGCTACAGACAAAACCAACAGGAATCACATAAATCACTCTAACTAAATTGCTGAAATGAAGCTTGTGATACCAAAACATCAACACCTGTAATTCTGAAAAGTGGAATCGGATAATTCCCTTCACCTATATAGCTTAAACATAGCCACCAATACCAACCAACCAACACTTATAACTCCGAAACGTGGAATCGAACATTTCCCATGACCTATAGCTCAAGTGCAGCTCTCAATACTTAACCACAATCACAAACTTCACATACCTACAAATGCAACTGAAACCAAATCTACAACAACTCGAAAACCCAAAAAACCGCATATTCACTATACCAATTGAATCATAACCGAAATGCCGTATATATAAAGCAGAGAAAACATCAAATTACTATAGAATAAAACCACAAACAAAACTACTTACCAACAAAAACCTAAAAAACACGATGACGAACACCAAGCTAAGTACATCTAACAAAAATTTTAAGCATGTAAACAAAAGGGAAAAAAACGTAATAGGTCACTGAAAACACGCAAACACTTCCAAAATCATGTTACAGCACTGACTACCCTGACTCAAATCCACGATACCAAAACTCAAATGAACCCAGTACCATACATTAAACTCAACATATCAACATCCATCACCAGAGGGTGCTGTGAAGTACAATATGACATCTACAACCACGAACTAACCATGCCATCACTATGCCATGGGTCAAAGCAGATGGATGTAATCAGATGCTTCCAATGACATGAGCTGTGAATAGCCCTTTCGACGTAATGAATTCAAGAATCATGTCTCAAAGTAATTGGGAGAAACCAATAAATGGTGCTAACTTTGAAGAAGTTAACAAATTCCTGAAGTGAGCTATTACATATGTTCACTAAAACTGAAAGGTACTGGTGAACTAATCATTCAGTCAGAACGGAAGACTGGCTTTGTTGGCTTTCTGGTTTGCCATTTAAAATTTGTAGCATGTTTATGCTCAATTAATAGAAGGATATTTTTATGCATCTGTGCTTAAGTATTTGTCAGTTTACATCATTTCATAAAAAAACTCGTTAAACGTGAACTAAGAGAATGATGGAGGGTGACTGTACTGAACTTGGTCTTATACCAATTCTTACAGTTTATTATATCTCTTAAAAAATAATGTGTAGCTATTTACTTTAGAGGAAGCACTATCCTAGTAAATTTGTTTGTCCTTTGATTTATCGTGAGCTGTTACTGATTTTTAGTGAAGTTAGTTTTTACGTTTAGCTTTAAAAAAATACAAAAGAGATATAATAAGCAAAATAATGAATTTTGTAGGTTGCCAATTACGTATTGTATCTGGTTTTATCGAGCACCTGGCTCCCTACAAATTACTGTAAATGCAATAGCGTAGTATTACTCAGCTCCAGTTCACTGATCTGAAATTATTACTATCACAGAAAGTAGACAAGTTTTCATAAAATTATTTCACTGGATTTCTTCAATTAATCCCACTGAATATTTTTACATAATTTCTTCCCCTCCAGCTATCAGACACTGTGCTGTGAAAAAATATTTTTAAATGTACCATGTAATTGCGGCTAATTGTAACAGTCAGCGATCACTGTCACTCGCTCCGCAGCAGCTGGAAAGATGCTATATAATTTTCATTAAATATTCTTTTCATAAGACAAATGTGGCGTAGGTTCTTGCAATAACACATGGAGATCACTTTATATGAATATATTCTTACTCGGACACAGTTTACACCATTAAATATTTGCAATTACGTTACGACAGTAACAAATGCTAGCGCACCACAATAGCTTGTGTACCTTATTCCAGCTAACACCAGAACGAACAGAACAAAACACACTAGACAGAAGAAAGAGCATTGTATTGCGTTTTATACTCTTACAAAGATTATAATACATCTTTTAATTACTTACACATTATAATCTCATACAATAAAAGTAATTTCTTTTCTGCATCCATCGGCCTATATTGTATATTTTTACAGTTAGTGTTATTACCTTTCACAGATAAATCGATGTTTGCAGTTCATTTGGAGTCACATACAGTCATTTTTATTTATGTTTTACCTCGATGATGGTGAATATTGCAAAAGGGACACTACAAGTTCCAAGCATCTTAACACCTGTATAGTGTATTAATCTAAGAACAAAGAGAAAGTACCTAATTTCGGATGAGATTGACAATGCAGTTAGCCATGAACATAACTACATTCCTAGCAGTGCCAGTATGTCTGATGTTTCTTTCTGTGTGTTGCTGTTTACATACCTGTTTTTATAGAAAGGTATTTGGAACAGAGAGTTCAGTGTGAAATCTGTGTGAGTGCTCTGAGGGGTGATGGTAACCATCTTTCCTTCTCTCCAATAAAGAGAAAGAGCTGTGGTGCAGCTTTTAAGCCTGCAGTTAATGTTGTTGATGCCTATATATGTGCAGAGCAAGTGTTTTGTTCCAGCAAGAAGGGAGGCAAATATATCTGTCCACAGAGCACTATAGATCTAATGGTAAATGAAGTTTTGTGTGTTGGTATAAGCACACCATTGTTTCTTAACATGAGTACCCACATGAAGAATCGACTACCGCTAGTCAATCATTTTTTGTTACTTTTAAAAGCCATTGTTAATGATACCTGCAACCAAGAACTGCTCGTCGGATGAAAATGCAAAATGGCTTTGTCCAACACCAACAAAATTCGATGTAAATACACTAAACTTATTGTGCTCCAGGGTCAGTAACAGGTTTATGAGAAAAGGCGATTCCATTCTTATGGTTAGGTTAGGTGAGTGTTGTTTAACGTCCCGTCGACAACGAGGTCATTAGAGACGGAGCACAAGCTAGGGTTAGGGAAGGATGGGGAAGGAAATCGGCCGTGCCCTTTCAAAGGAACCATCCCGGCATTTGCCTGGCTGGAGACGGGATTGAACCGTCGTCCTCCCGAATGCGAGTCCAGTGTGCTAACCACTGCGGCACCTCGTCCATTCTTATGGATGTGACATTCGTGCAGTTCGTAGTGAAGTAATAACATGAATATAAGACCCATTTATTGTTAGAGATGTAACATATTAGTGTTACATATTGACAACTGGCATTTAATTAATAGGGTAGGGCAGAAATCATATATCTAAGGACGTTTAAATCATTGTGTAGTGACATTTATCAATCGATGAAGGGCATTCAAGATGACAGATTTATTTTCAAAGGTTTAATTTCAGTTGAGGAATATTTAATCTTTCCTGAGAATCTGTGATAAGATCTTGTGAAGTACACACCACTTGGAAAGTGTCAGTTTCATACGAGGTGCGACAATAAAGTAATGAAACTGATTTTCTGCAGGCTTGCGTAGCCACAGTATCTTTGACCTTGATCTATAAGCTGCTTCTATTCCAAGTGGCATATCGATGCAACTGCTCAGTCATGAGTTAGTTAGGTTTAAGCCATGAACGTGGCTCTGAGCACTATGGGACTTGACTTCTAAGGTCATCAGTCCCCTAGAACTTAGAACTACTTAAACCTAACTAACCTAAGTACGTCACACACATCCATGTCCGAGGCAGGATTCGAACCTGCTACCATAGCGGTCGCGCGGTTCCAGACTGTAGCGCCTAGAACCCCTCGGCCACCCCGGCCAGCTCAGTCGTGAGTTATGCTGTAATAAGTTAACACATGTTTGTGGCTCTTAGCTTACAGTAAGCTTCAGAAGGCTTTTGGAGATGAGGTTATGTCAAGAGCTCAAGTTTTTCGCTGGCATAAAATGTTTAGTGAAGGCAGAACGAATGTTGAAGATGAAAATCTCAGTGGATGACCATCAAACTCACGGATGGATGTCAACTTGGCTAGGGTGCAAACTCGTACGATCTGATCGAAGATTATCTGTGAAAATGATTGCAGAAGAACTGATCATCAATCGAGAAATGGTTTGTCTAATAATAACAGAAGATCTTGGTATGAGAAAGATTTGTGCAAAAATGGTCCCCAAAAATCTCTGCCAGTACAGCAATTTTTAACCTTAAAACAAATTTCAGTGTTACCACAGCCAAACTATTCACCAGATATATCGCCGTGGGACTTTTTTCTGTTTCCAGGAGTCAAATCAGCAGTCATGGGACACGATTTTCAAACAATACAAGACGTCCAAAAAGCTGTGACAAAGGTCTTGGAGGATATTACAAAAGATGAGTTCCAGAAATGCTACCATCAATGACAGAAGCACTGGAAACAGTGTGTGCTGTCAAAAGAGAACTACTTTGAAGGAAAGAACACAAAACTTTACTAAAATTGTAAGCAACATTTTTTTCACACTAGTCTCAATACTTTATTGTCGCACCTCGTATATCAACCTATTCTTTCCATACAGATTTATTGCCTATCCTGTTACGGAATTTAACTAATATGCTTTTTGCACATTATTCACTTACAACTTTCCTTACAAATTTGTGCAAATCTCATTGTTCTCATTTAGTTTGCTGACTAATAAATGGTAACTGACTAATAAATGGTGGAAAGTTTTAATTATTGAAACTGATAATGTAAGGATTCACAGGTGTATCTTTTGTAACACTGTAATCTGACAACTAACTTATTTAAACTGTGTATATCCCAGTGGTATCTGAAACTGTGAACTTGAGTGTCTGGATAAGAACCAGTATTGCTCCACTGCTATTTTATCTGGTCAGCATACATGTTCACCTTGTCTCCTGGAACCTATATTAATTTTATCAATATCGACTTCACCCATTGTTCAAAAGTTGGGCAATGAGTAATAAGATTTTTGTCTATTTTTCACACATTGCCAAGCATGATGCTACAGCATTCTTTCAACACCACCACCAGCTCTTATTCATGGGATGCACAAAAGAAATGCCAGTTTAACACAACATCAGGGTTGCCAAAGTTTCCCCAAGTGAAATTCTCTGATATTTCCCCAATTTCCAAACAACTTTTAGCTTTTTTCCCTGACAAATTTAGAGATCTCAAGGACAAGTTAAGATGTATGTTGATAAGCTGTTTTTGCAGCTATGCCACAAGAAACAACAGTGCAAACGAGGAAATAACTAAAACACTTGCAAGCAGATGGCGTTGCCTGATGTGAGCAAAAATCTTAAGTCAACATCTTTTGTAATGAACTGTTTTTAGATGGAGAAAGCAAGCCAAATGGTATATGTGTTACATTAAGACCACTAATGTTATTTTAGTTCAATAAAACGAAACACATTTGGTTACAAAAAAAACCCATTTCCCTGGAATCGAAAGACAGATTTAAAATACCTTTACTGATTTCAGAAATAACCTTAGAAAAAGGTAATCCTCTCAAAAGAAGTGTATAAGGCAGGGAAGAATTGTGTTAACCAACACTGTAGGTGACCACCTATAAAATGTTGATTCTACTATGTTCATTATTCTTTGCTGTTACCCACTGAATTGTATATTGTATATATTCTCTTATAGATATTGTGTGAGTTTTCTTTCGAGAAATATATGAGTACATAGCATACAACTCGCCAACGACCGACACAATTTTCTTCTTCTTATCATCCATATTTTCTAACTTAAAAATTGTATTAGAACAAATAAAATGTCTATAAAAGTCCACACTGTATAATGTACTTGTGGTGAGACATTCACAAGTCCTGCAATCAATCGCCAAATGCCTCTGGCCAACTGAGGAGCATCACAGTCCTGGGTCTATGGATAAACTATGAAAATCTACTGCATTATGCCACACAAACAGACCTGGCCTGCAGGTAGATCGGTGAGACTAGATCCAACAGGCAGGTTCTGCACACTAGTGGGAACTGAATAGCTTCAGATTGGCAGGTCTGACCCATTACATAAACCCACAGAAAGAGTCTGTGGTTTTTACCCATTCCTTAAGTCCAGCTATTCATGTGACCAGCTATTCATGAGCCACATACAGCATGTTGATGAAATGAGACCACGATGATCAATCCATGTAACAGATATCTTCTTCAAATATTCTGAAAATCAATAATAATAGATAGCAACTCACTGGAAAGATGAGTACTGATCTGCCGACAGGAATGTAGAAAAGACAGTCATACTCATAACTAAAGTTTCAGCCATAGCTTTTGTCAGAAAACGAGAGCACACACACACATTCACACAATCACTCAGACACAACACATGCACGCTTGACCCACCATCTCTGGTCACTGCATTTACAGTCGCTGAGAATCAGATCCAAACAAACCACTCCTCACGCTTCCCTGCCTCTCGTTGGCAGCTACTAGGCTAGCAGCGAGAAGTGTTGGCAGCACTGACTGCAAGCTGAGGGGAGTGGTAGGAAGGGGTGCAGCAATAGTAATGAAGGAGTAAGGAAGCAGTGCACGTACTCAGCTGCACTCAGCCAGTGATGATGCATGACACCTCAGCAAACAAACCATTACATCTACTGAAACAAAAACGAGATTTTCTTGATGTGTTTGAAATTCCCTGGTGTTTCCTGATTTCCAGAACCTGTGGCAATCTTGATAATCTTCTTTTTGGAAAATTATATTGGCGAATATATTCTCCTGTTTGAAATGTTGAGAGAATACTTCTACCACTTTAAGATGAGAAAATTTATTTTTTAGGTTCTAAAGCATTTTTTCATTACAAGCATGACCAAGTAGTTTATCATGTTGTAAGTAAGCAGATATACCAACATATAAAACTGGCCTTGTAACTCTGTTAGCAATTTCTGTGTAAATAATGATTTGTTAAGTGCTCCAGTGAGCATTCCCCACTTTATCCTGATGAGCAGTAGTGAATTTCTTGGTGAAATCAATCTCAGAACTTAAATTATGCTAACTGAAAATTTTAAGCTCTTGTTCTTTCAGAGAAAACTGATTATTTTTGGTGAAACAATACATAAGAAAATATTGTAATTTGTTGTCCAACAATTTCAATACAGCATCCGTAGAACCTTTCAGACACTTTAACTATTCTTCCTTACGTGTCATTGTTCCACTGATATTAGATGATAAATTTGACTGAACAAGAAGGCAGTGAGATCAGGAAGTCATCATACTTCTTTAAATTTCTATATTTCCAGAAAGTGCCAAACACACAATTTTTTTTTTTTTTTTGATGTGCACTTTACAAGCTGCCTGCTTTTTCTTGGAAAGCTTTTGATACTCTTGACTGTGCTGGACAGTAGAAGACTGAAATTATGATGATAAGTGCCAATTCAAACATTTACTGGGATTTTAGAAGAAAGAATTAGACATGGCCCAAAAGATATGAACAATGAGAAAGCATTTTTCACATCTGAGTGTTGCATTTCAAATAGTTCTTACATTTAAGAAATTGTTGTATATGGATTTTCCACTAGTGGATCAATGTGATGTATCAACATTTTTCTGAAACGAGGTGCCTGACACTTTGTGATTTAATCCAGTGCATTGTCATGAACACTTTTTGCCTTTTTTCGTTATTACCATTATCTCAAACATTAGAGAAACATTAAGTATTTCATCCGTAACAGCATTTCTTGCAGCTGTGATGTTTTAACACATTTTTCACTGTATTCCATCTATAATAGCCAAGAAAAACAGCATAATAATTTTTGTTTCATTAAATAAGAAATTATAGATGTAGTGCAAACCTTTTTATATAAAATGTTTATGGATGTAGCAGTCAATGTGTTCCCTTAACTATTATGTTGTTGTGGTTCAAAAATGTAAAATTGTATAGAGATGTCTAAATTATTTATTGAAAACGAATACATTCCAAAATAATACATTTTGTACCAAAAGGCATTAATTTTTATCCCCTTTGAGCAAATCTTTGGAGTTCTTTTTCAGCAAGAATATTACCTATATACAATTGTGCTGTGAAGTATTGTACAATTTCAGAAATTATACATTCTGAATTTTGAATTGATGTGCAGGAAGACAAAATCTATTGCAGTTCAAAATTATGCATTTTGTTTCACTTTTCATAGTATGACCTGAAAGCATGTTACTTAATGATTTTGTGACATTAAATAAAGAATTTGAGTGATAGAGTACTGGTGTTGGTGTAAATAACACAGTCATTTAAGTCTGATGGTGACTGTTGAAATTTTGCTCTGACAGACATGGTAATTGAATAAATCTGCACTATTGGTAGTAATGATTGCCTACAGTCATAACAAGGTATGTATTCTGAAGTATGCAACACAAAAAAAACGAAATATACATCATTAAGAGCATCTTAAATATTTATTTAGTGCCCTTATTACCACATTCATCACTTGTCAAAATATTACATAATCAAAATATCCACAGGTGTACTGCCAGTCTACAGTGTCCAACGGGCACAATATTTTGGCGATCATACATGTCGCCATCATCAGGTGAACTGACGGACTGAGCTCCTGTGAACATGTCGGCACAGAGATCTGTACAGTATGGCTGCTCAGAGGGAACTGGATTCGGCCACGGCGGCGGCCGATTTAAATACCCTCCGCCCGCACCACGGTCGCGCGGTGGGACAGACTGCGACGGCGTCTGAGATGACGTCGGTGTGATGGCTCTGTCCGCCGTGGTCGTCACAACTATACGTTTGCTTGATTAACCCAATCGCTGGTCCCCAAGCCTTGCTAAGATTATAGTCACAGTCACGGTTTATGAGGTCGTCATTGGTGCGAATTTCGATGGCCTCTCTAACAACGCTGTCCCAGTATCTCGACGTCTGTACCAGAATCCTCGTGCGTTCATATTCCATAGCGTGATTTTCCGACAAACAATGTTCAGCGGCCGCCGACTTGCTCGGATACATCAGTCGAGTGTGCCTCTGGTGTTCACGGCGTCGACGGTACGCATCATCTGACCAATATACGACTTGCCACTTTGACACGGAATCTGGTACACGCCGGCCTTCCTGAGACCGAGGTCGTCTTTGGCACTCCCCACTAGTGCACGAGTTTTATCCGGAGGACAAAACACAGTTCCGACCCAGTGTTTCTTCAAAATGCGGGCGATTTTCCCCGAGAGTGCGCCTGTATATGGAATCAACGCAGTGCCTACCTCATCCCTCGTGATTTCACCCACCTCCACAGATTGTGGTGTAGTGGTTGGGCGGAGAGCACGTTGAATCTGCCACTCTGATTATCCATAAACTTCTTGACTTCCTTACACATATAAACTCCATACACCCCAACATCAAATTCACTATGGAGACTGAAGCGAAGGGTAAATTACCTTTCCTTGACGTCTTGGTCAGGAGAGGGGCTGATGGCATCCTAGGTCATGGGGTATATCGGAAGACAACGCACACCGATCTGTATTTACACGCAGACAGCTGCCACCACCCTTCACAGAGGAATGGGGTACTTAAAACTCTAATACATAGGGCGCACACTATCTTTGACGCACAGAGTCTACCCCAGGAATTGGAACATCTGAGAACTGTATTTCGAAAAAATGGGTACTCAGAGTGGCAGATACATTTTATGATTTAGTCAGCACAATCGCTATTTCTCTCAAATCAGACGAGGTGCAAACAGCTTCCGGCTAATTTTTCTGTTTATCCTTCACTGCACAAAAAGCCACTCCACCCACTTTAGCTGAAAATTTGTAAAAACAAGAGGAAACCTGACAGCTCAAGCATGTTTCAAAACCATTTCCTTTAAATGCAGCGAAAATCGATTTCGGAATTGGAAAACCGGCAACTAGAAGCGGATTTCCAGAATAGATTTTGAAATGTTTGCATGCACCCCGTTTACATGGGGCTCCCAAAACCGGATTCCGTAAACCGATTTCCCAATACTGGTCCTGGGTGGTTATGTAAACACTTCACAATCAATTCTGGAAATTCGCTTCTGGTTGTCGGTTCTCCATTTCCGAAATCCATTTTCGCCCCCATGAAAACGCAACAAGTTTTGGAACGTGCTTTTGGGCTGTCAGATTTCGTCTTGTTTTTACAAATTTTCGGGTAATATGGACAGAGTGGCTTTCTGTAGAGTGAAGGATAAGTAGAAATAGTAGTATGAAGCTTTTTACACTTTGTCTAATTGAAGATAAATAGCAATTGTGCTGACTAAATCACAAACTGAAACAGCTGTTTTCCAGGTGCCATATTTTACTGGACAAGCAAATCCACTTCAGGGCTTCACATGTAAATGCAACACTGAAAACCGTTTTCCAAGGTTCCGTTTTAGTCTTCTGGTAGATGTGTTGCAAGTAAATGTAGTGATGAGCACCCAGAAATGGTATTAGGACATCGGTTTACGAAATCCGGTTTTGGGAGTTCCATGTAGACAGGATGATGTAATTCCTGTACAGGGAATGGCATTTTAATTGAAAGTCACTGCCTGGTATCGACAGATAAATACGATATTGCACTGCCTGTGTTGTTAAGAAGAATGATGCAATGTTCCTTTGTTCCTTCGGACATGCAAACATGAAATGTATTCACTGGACCAGGGCTCTTACCTGGATTTCCCACTTTAGGCAAGTGGTCACCTTAACCGCTTTGGCTATTGATGCACAGCTCGCTGCCACACCCAAATTCCCATATATTCTCATTCCTGAGTCACAACCTGTACGCGGACACACGTTACATAATTCCTGTACAGGGCAGGACATTTTAACTGAAAGTCGCTGCCCAATATTGGTTGATAAATACGATTATGCAATGCCTATGTTGTTAAGAATGTAGGAATGTGGTACATTCATATCGATAATATTGACTTTGTAGACAGGGATCTCAACGATGAGTATTATATTTTCACTGTTCAACAGTTAGTTGGTTAGTTCCAAGCCTTGAATGTGTTTACTGTGTAAAGACAGATGTATGTATTTGTACTTACATTTTTCTAAATAAATACCCTTATAATGATAGAAGTCTGCGGCGTAAACTGAGAAAAGAAGTGATCGATTAAGAACTAAAAAGACGATTGTTATTCAAAAAGTGTGCTTTGTGAAATTGCACGTGGCTGACATTAAGATACCAGTGTTTGAGGAAGAAGACTATGGGAACAGAAAATGGCGAATGGAAATGTAACTGAAAATGAAGAAACGCTATATGAGTACGGACAAGGCAGGTACTTGGAATGAAGAAATTCTGGCTACATCGAACTGCATATATAGTGCAATCTCGAACAATGAAGCCTTTCACTACCGTATGAATTGCTGCTAGTAGATCTTTCGAGGTTTAACCTCGTGGTCCATTATACACTTCTGTTCCTAACGTTTTGCACAGAACAGGGCTTGACATCTTCCGAGGTGTTGCGCCTCCATTGACTCTTCCCATCTTGAACAAGCAAGTAGAATTCGTGGGTGATAAGGAAAATGCATTTGAAATAACGAAAAAATTCGTCGAATTGTACTCCAAAGATCAACAGCACTACAAATTGTGTACAGAACCTAATTGGGCAAACTAAGGCAAAACATTATTCAGTACTTTTGAAAAAAAAAAGCCGTGAATGAATTAAAATTAGCAGGTGTGTAAGTGGTGGAAAAGGAGAAGCCAAACTACATGTTAAGAACCTTCCCAGAAACTTTGAGCTATATTAGTGACCTGATCGATGTTTTGAAAGAAGAAGATAAGACCGTTGAATATGTTAAAAGTAAAGTTCAGATGATGGGTTTAAAAGACAAGAATAGAACCTAAAGTGTAAAATCCAATTCATGTCACGCTGAAAAGAAAACCGGTATGTGCTACCAGGAGCAGTTGCGTTACAGAGTAGACAAACTATGCCATTTCAAGAAGGTCTGTCGCATGGCCAGGAACAAACAGATACTTGTGGACATATGACAGACATCATTGAGGAGGCAGGTGCAGCAGTTGGCGACATGGACAAAGCGATCAGTGCAGTGAGGACAATAATATCTGCTCATATGGTTGGAGAAAACATTGTGGTTCAGGAGGCAGTCATTACCCAGGACGCCAAACATGTCAACAGAACAGAACTGGTATAATCAGTTTTGTAATTCTGTTACAACCTACATTGGTGTGCAATAATGTTGACTTAGGTAACACGTTCAGACTGGCTGGTTATTGTACAGTGGTTGTTCAGACCATGTTGTTCATAATGAAAATTATTTTTCTTAGTACGTAACCTCAAAAGAGCTTGTGAATGTAAAAACTGCAGATTCTAAAGTTTTGCAAGCTAAAAAAGTAGGAACTATAATTAGTTATTTTACAGTTTATAATGACACCATTACAATCGAAATGAAAAATGTATTCTACAACAAAGGTAGAACAGAAATTTGATCAGCTGTGCTAAAGTAACAGAAAAATATAAAACTATTTCTGTAGGCAATATCTCAAAGCTTTTTTGTAGGGCAGTAACTTACTTCTGATTGCTTTAGAAGAAGATAGGCTGCGTACAATAACACGTCAAATTTACGAGAAAGAGATTAACGTAATTAGAGTCAGTTGTAAGGATAAAATGCCACTGAAGGAGATATAGCATTGTACATTTGGAAATGTAAATTTTGTCGATTTGAATACGTTGTGTAATCATCAATTAACAGACGGTTTGCCAACAAATTTGGAATCAGAATTTATGAAGTGTTAAGTATGTATTGAAAACAAAATGTACATTTTACATTTTTAAAACAATAGCAGCTAACAAAAGAAACATCAGGGATTATTCATACTGACTTGAATGGCCCTCACTCAACTCATGGTTTGACTGAGGACGGATAATTTCTTACTTTTATTGAAGATTATAGTAAGGCACCTAGAGTGTACACTGTCAAACCTAAAAATCAAGTTTATGATTATTTTGGGGAATATGTTAATGAAACTGAAAATGTAGCTCATTAAAAGTATTAAGAAACTGAGCTGTGACAATGGGAAAGAATATTTAAATTCAGATGTGCATCAATTTATAAGACAGAAAGGCAACATTTTTAAAGCATTTCCTCCCTACATACATGAATTACATGGTACAGCTGAAAGATAGAACAGGTCAATTACGTATATGTCGAGGTAGCTGATAGCTGAAGCAAGGTTAGGTAGGAGACTTTGGCCTGAAGTAACTTGTGCTGCTGTATACCTTAAAAACAAAACTTTATCTCAAAGTATTGAAGGGAAAACCCCTTATGAGACATTGTTTGAGAAGAAACCTAATAATCGACATTTAAAGTTGTGTGGAAGTGCGGTTTTTATACATGTGCCAGGACAGCTAAGAAAGTCAAAGTGGGATCCTAAAGCATACTTGGAAATTTTAATAGAGTACAGTGAAGTTGGGTACAGAATGTTGATTAACAACAAACTTATCTTGTCACACATGTTGATGCTGTGGAAAATGACATCAGGAGTCTAATTCAGAGTGTGAAGATTTTAGTGATTCTGAGTGCAAAAGCATAGAAACTGAATCAGTAAATGAGAAAATGGAAGAAATGTGTATTGAACAATGTCCAGGCAGTCGAAAATAAAAACAGAAACAAGAGTTGAGAAGGTGAACTTGAGAATGTAGTACACCTGATAGATTTAATGATTATGTCACGAGTAACTTCAGTTGTGTGAAATTCTGCAGTGCTGATAGTTCAGAAAATTTTGAGAACGCAATGAACAGTAATGAGTACGAAATTTGGGAGAACAAAGGATAAGGAAATCGAAATTATAATAACAATAAAATTAGGACACTAGTAACCAAACCAGTGACTAAATGTTCTTAATGTAAAGTGTGTTTTTACAAGAAAATCCGACCACACTTGTATAGAAAGGTTAGTTGTAGGGGGCTTTGAACAAATTTGTGAATGACATTTATTCGCCAGTTGCAATGATGTAAACGTTGAAGGTTCTGTTGTCATTCCGTTATCAACAGGATTTAATTGTAGACCAAATGGAAATACAGGATGCATTCCTTAATGGTAAAGTTTTCTCAGAAACTTATGTGAAGCAACCTCCTGGATACAAGGATGGAACACATAGAGTGTTCTGATTGCGATACAGATAGTCGTACTGTAGGTGCAACCACAACGGAGGGGTATCTGTTGAGAGGCCAGTTGACGCTATATAACGAAAAGTGTGAGGTGATCCACATGAGTTCCAAAAGAAATCCATTGGAATTCGATTACTCGATAAATAGTACAATTCTCAAGGCTGTCAATTCAACTAAGTACCTGGGTGTTAAAATTATGAACAACTTCAGTTGGAAAGACCACATAGATAATATTGTGGGGAAGGCGAGCCAAAGGTTGCGTTTCATTGGCAGGACACTTCGAAGATGCAACAAGTCCACTAAAGAGGCAGCTTACACTACAATCGTTCGTTCTCTGTTAGAATATTGCTGCGCGGTGTGGGATCCTAACCAGGTGGGATTGATGGAGGACATCGAAAGGGTGCAAAAAATGGCACCTCGTTTTGTATTATCACGTAATAGGGGAGAGAGTGTGGCAGATATGATACGCGAATTGGGATGGAAGTCATTACAGCAAAGACGCTTTTCGTCGCGGCGAGATCTTTTTACGAAATTTCAGTCACCAACTTTCTCTTCCGAATGCGAAAATATTTTGTTGAGCCCAACCTACATAGGTAGGAATGATCATCAAAATAAAATACGAGAAATCAGAGCTCGAACAGAAAGGTTTAGGTGTTCGTTTTTCCCGCGCGCTGTTAGGGAGTGGAATGGTAGAGAGACAGTATGATTGTGGTTCGATGAACCCTCTGCCAAGCACTTAAATGTGAATTGCAGAGTAGTCATGTAGATGTAGATGCAGAGTTTGTTAGTTATTTGAGGCATTATATGGCTTGAGGTAAATCTTCTAGAGAATGGTATGATTGTTTGGATGAGTTTTTAAAAGGTCAACATTTTAATAGAAGCAAATATGATTAATACTTATATGTATTCTAACGTTCTGGCGACTTAAAGTGTGAGTGTGGGTGTGGATCATACTGATTTATTTCCCCAAATCACATTCAACTTCTTTATGAGGTGATTTACTTCGAATATGTGCAGTCCCTCCATGAACCATGGACCTTGCCGTTGGTGGGGAGGCTTCCGTGCCTCAGCAAGTACCGTAGGTGCAATCACAACAGAGGGGTATCTGTTGAGAGGCCAGACAAACGTGTGGTTCCTGAAGAGGGGCAGCAGCCTTTTCAGTAGCTGCATGGGAAACAGTCTGGATGATTGACTGACCTGGCCTTGTAACACTAAACAAAACGGCCTTGCTGTGCTGGTACTGCGAACGGCTGAAAGCAAGGGGAAACTACAGCTGCCATTTTTCTTGAGGGCATGCAGCTTTACTGTATGATTAAATGATGATGGCGTCCTCGTGGGTAAAATATTCCGGAGGTAAAATAGTCCCCCATTCGGATCTCTGGGTGGGTACTACTCAAGAGGATGTCGTTATCAGGAGAAAGAAAACTGGCGTTCTACGGATTGGAGCATGGAATGTCAGATCACTTAATCGAGCAGGTAGATTAGAAAATTTAAAAAGGGAAATGGATAGGTTAAAGTTAGATATAGTGGGAATTAGTGAAGTTCGGTGGCAGTAGGAACAAGACTTCTGGTCAGGTGACTACAAGGTTATAAACACAGGGGCAATGCAGGAGTAGGTTTAATAATGAATAGGAAAATAGGAATGCAGGTAAGCTACTACAAACAGCACAGTGAACGCATTATTGTGGCCATGATAGATACGAAGCCCACACCTACTACAGTAGTACAAGTTCATATGCCAACAAGCTCTGCAGATGACGAAGAAATTGAAGAAATGTATGATGAAATAAAAGAAATTATTCAGATAGTGAAGGGTGATGAAAATTTAATAGTCATAGGTGACTGGAATTAAGTAGTAGGAAAAGGGAGAGAAGGAAACGTAACAAGTGAATATGGACTGGGGCAAAGAAATGAGAGAGGAAGCTGCCTGGTAGAATTTTGCACAGAGCACAACTTAATCATAGCTAACACTTGGTTCAAGAATCATAAAAGAAGGCTGTATACATGGAAGAAGCCTGGAGATACTGACAGGTTTCAGACAGATTATAGAATGGTACGACAGAGATTTAGGAACCAGGTTTTAAATTGTAAGATATTTCCAGGGGCAGATGTGGACTCTGACCACAATCTGTTGGTTATGACCTGCAGATTAAAACTAAAGAAACTGCAAACAGGTGGGAATTTAAGGAGATGGGACCTGGATAAACTAAAAGAACCAGAGGTTGTACAGAGTTTCAGGGAGAGCATAAGGGAGCAATTGACAGGAATGGGGAAAAGAAATACAATAGAAGAAGCATGGGTAGCTTTGAGAGATGAAGTAGTGAAGGCAGCAGAGGACCTAGTAGGTAAAAAGACGAGGGCTAGTAGAAATCCTTGGGTAACAGAAGAAATATTAAATTTAATCGATGAAAGGAGAAAATATAAAAAGCAGTAAATGAAGCAGCCGAAAAGGAATACAAACGTCTCAAAAATGAGATCGACAGGAAGTGCAAAATGGCTAAGCAGGGATGGCTAGAGGACAAATGTAAGGATGTAGAGGCTTATCTCACTAGGGGTAAGATAGATACTGCATACAGGAAAATTAAAGGGACCTTTGGAGAAAAGAGGACCACTTGGATGAATACTAAGAGCTCAGATGGACACCCAGTTCTAAGCAAAGAAGGGATAGCAGAAAGGTGGAAGGAGTATTTAGAGGGTCTATACAAGGGCGATGTACTTGAGGACAATATTATGGAAATGTAAGAAGATGTAGATGAAGATGAAATGGGAGATACGATACTGCGTGAAGAGTTTGACAGAGCACTGAAAGACCTGAGTCGAAACAAGGCCCCCGGAGTAGACAACATTCCATTGGAACAACTGACGGTCTTGGGAGAGCCAATCCTGACAAAAGTCTACCATCTGGTGAGCAATATGTATGAGACAGGCGAAATACCCTCAGCGTTCAAGAAGACTATAATAATTCCAATCCCAAAGAAAGCAGGTGCTGACAGATGTGAAAATTACTGAACTATCAGTTTAATAAGTCACGGCTGCAAAATACTAACGCGAATTCTTTACAGACGAATGGGAAAACTAGTAGAAGCCGACCTAGGGGAAGATCAGTTTGGATTCCGTAGAAATGTTGGAACACGTGAGGCACTACTGACCCTATGACTTATCTTAGAAGCTAGATTAAGGAAGGGCAAACCTACGTATCTAGCATTTGTAGACTTAAAGAAAGCTTTTGACAATGTTGACTGGAATACTCTCTTTCAAATTCTGAAGGTATGAGGGGTAAAATACAGGGAGCGAAAGTCTATTTACAATTTGTACAGAAACCAGATGGCAGTTATAAGAGTCGAGGGACATGAAAGGGAAGCAGTGGTTGGGAAGGGAGTGAGAGAGTGTTGTAGTCTCTCCCCAATGTTATTCAATCTGTATATTGAGCAAGCAGTGAAGGAAACAAAAGAAAAATTCGGAGTAGCTATTGAAGTCCATGGAGAAGAAATAAAAGCTTTGAAGTTTGCCGATGACGTCGTAATTCTGTCAGAGACAGCAAAGGACTTGGAAGAGCAGTTGAACGGAATGGATAGTGTCTTGAAAGGAGGATATAAGATGATCATCAACAAAAGCAAAACGAGGATAATGAAATGTGGTCGAATTAAGTCGGGTGATGCTGAGGGAATTAGATTAGGAAATGAGACACTTAAAGTAGTAAAGGAGTTCTGCTATTTGGGGAGCAGAATAACTGATGGTGGTTGAAGTAGAGAGGATATAAAATGTAGACTGGCAATGGCAAGGAAAGCGTTTCTGAAGAAGAGAAGTTTGTCGAGTATAGATTTAAGTGTCAGGAAGTCATTTCTGAAAGTATTTATATGGTGTGTAGCCATGTATGGAAGTGAATCATGGATGATAAATAGTTTGGACAAGAAGAGAATAGAAGCTTTCGAAATGTGGTGCTACAGAAGAATGCTAAAGATTAGATGGGTGGATCACATAACTAATGAGGAAGTATTGAATAGGATTGGAGAGAAGAGAAGTTTGTGGCACAACTTGAGCAGAAGAAGGCATCGGTTGGTAGGACATGTTCTGAGGCATCAAGGGATCACCAATTTTGCATTGGAGGGCAGCATGGAGGGTAAAAATCGTAGAGGGAGACCAAGAGATGACTACACTAAGCAGATTCAGAAGGATGTAGGTTGCAGTAGGTACTGGGAGATGAAGAAGCTCGCACAGGATAGAGTAGCATGGAGAGCTGCATCAAACAAGTCTCAGACTGAAGACCACAACAACAACAACCCCAACAGGTGTTCTCGGTGTTAACATAAATGCCATGTTATTTACCGGCACAAACACGATTGCCAAGGTCTTTGCTCAAGCCTCTGCATCGGAGATGGCTGGAAGGGAATGTCCTCTCATTCATTACACGCCACAGTGAATTCTATAATGCCACATTTACAACATGGGAGCTCCTCAGTGCCCTTGCACATTGCCCCAACAAAGCTCCTGGGCCTGATCAGATCCATAGCCAGATGATTAAACATCTCTCATCTGATTACAAGTGATATCTTCTTGTCATTTTCAACCGCATCTGGTGCGATGGCGTCTTTCCATCACAATGACAGTAGAGCACCATCATTCCAGCGCTCAAACCCAGTAAAATCCACTTGATGTGCATAGCTATTGGCCCATCAGCCTCACCAACGTTCTTTGTAAGCTGCTTGAATGTATGGTATGTCGGCGGTTGGGTTGGGTCCTGGAGTCACGTGGCCTACTGGCTCCTTGTCAGGGTGGCCTCTGCCAGGGTTGCTCTACCACTGATAATCTTGGGTCCCTCAAGTCTGCCATCCTAAAAGCCTTTTCCAGACAGCAACACCTGGTTTCCGTCTTTTTTGATTCGCATACGACATGACCTGGCAACATCATATCCTTGCCACAAAGTATGAGTGGGGCCTCTGGATACCACTCCCGATTTTTATCAAAAACTTCCTGTCACTCCGTACTTTCTGTGTCCAAGTTGGTGCCTCCCATAGTTCCATCCATATTCAGGACTATGGAGTCCCACAGGGCTCTGTATTGAGTGTGTGTCTATTTTTAGTGGCCGTTAACGGTCTAGCAGCAGCTGTAGGGCCGTCTGTCTCACCCTCTCTGTATGGAGACGACTTCTGCATTTTCTACTGCTCCACCAGTACTGGTGTTTTTGCGTGTTGCCTACAGCAAGCTATTCATAAGGCAACGTCATGGGCTCTAGCCCAAGGCTTCCAGTTTTCTTCCGCAAAATCGTTTGTCATGCACTTCTGTCGGCATAGTACCATTCATCCAGACCCAGAACTTTACCTTCATGATGATCCATTCACTGTATTGGAGACATATCAATTCTTAGGACTGGTTTTTGATGCTTGATTGACTTGGCTTCCTCATCTTCGTCAGCTTAAGCAGAAGTGCTGGCAGCACCTCAACACCCTCCGTTTCCTGAGCAACACAAATTGGGGTGCAGATTGTCCTACGCTGCTTTGGCTCTACAGAGCCTTTGCCCAATCCTGAATTGACTGTGGGAGTGTGGTTTATGGTTCAGCAGCGCCCTCAGCATTGCATTTATTCGACCCTGTGCACCACTGCAGGGTTCAACTAGTGACAGGAGCTTTTAGGATGAGTCCTGTGAGCAGTGTACTGGTGGAGGCTGGGGTTCCTCCATTGCAGATCAGATGTGCACAACTGCTCGCCAATTATGCAGCACACATTCGTAGATCTCCTGAGCATCTGAATTACCATCTCCTTTTCCTGCCCGCAGAAGTCCATCTCCCGCATTGGTGGCCCAGGTCAGGGCTAACGATTGCAGTTCACATGCTGTCCGTTCTTTCCAAACTGAAGTCCTTCCCTTTACCCCCTCTACTTCATGTATGCCTCAATGGTGTACACCTCAGTTTCAGCTTCATCTGGACCTTTCACATGGCCCTAAGGACTCCGTTAACACTGCAGCTCTCCTCTGTTACTTCCTCTCAATTTTTGTTGTGTTCCAGGGCTCTAAAATGGTTTACACGGGCAGCTCGATGGCTGATGGTCACGTTGGCTTTGCCTACATTCATGGCAGCCATACTGAACAGCATTCCTTACCCAATGGCTGCAGTGTAATCACTGCAGAGCTGGTGGCCATTTGTCGTGCATTTCAGTATCTCCGTTCATGCCCTGGGGAGTCTTTCCGTTTATGTACTGACCCCTTGAGCAGCCTGAAAACTATTGACCAGTGCTACCTTGTCATCCTTTGGTAGTGTCCATCCACATGTCTGTCTATGCCCTGGAATGATCCAGTCGTTCAGTGGTGTTTGTCTGAACCCCTGGTCACGTTGAAATTCCAGGAAATGAACTTGCTGACAGGATGGCCAAACAGGCTACACGGAAACCACTTCTGGAGATGGGCATCCCCACAACTGACCTGCATTCTTTATTACGTCACAAGGTTTTTCAGCTTTGGGAGACGGAATTGCAAAATCTCAGAATGCACTACAAACTGTGAGTCATTAAGGGGACCATGAATGTGTGGAAGTCCTCAATGAGGGCCTCTCACTGGACTCACATTCGGAAGGGCGACGGTTCAATCCCGCGTCCGGCCATCCTGATTTAGGTTTTCCGTGATTTCCCTAAATTGCTCCAGGCAAATGCCGGGATGGTTCCTTTGAAAGGGCAAGGCCAACTTCCTTCCCTAATCCGATGATACCGATGACCTCGCTGCTTGGTCTCCTTCCCCAAACAACCCAACCCAACCCAAATGTTTTAAGGTTTCACTAAGAGATGCAGCACATGAACCACAGATGGGAACGAGTCCACAAAATTACGTTTTTCTGTTAGAAAAAATCATGGAGTATGAAGTATCAGTAAAAATTAAACACCAATGCTTCAGAAGCATTAGATACATTGTTAGTCAAGAATTTTTTGGGAGCCATATCTGCGGCCATATTATATCACCAGATACACGCCACCCCATCTTATCGAAAGCATAATGAAGTGTAATCCACCAGGTGGCACAACTTTTATTTTTATTTCTTATTTACTAGCACACCCTCCATGGCCAGGGTACTCATTTTGCCAATTTTCTATCAGAAATGAAACCTTATATGTACTTCAGCAGTAGACTTATATATATTTAGTTTACAAACATTTCATGTAAACTCATGAATACTATTTCACAGCTTCAGTTCCTTTCACCCATTAAAGTTTACAAACATTTCGTGTAAACTCGTGAATACTATTTCACAGCTTCAGCAGTAGACTTGGTTTGAGATGATATCACAAACAGTTTCTATACAATGGGCGCAGCTGCTTCAGATATATTCACTGCAGTTTTGAAAATCTCTCTATGGCAATGCACCTTCATAGCTGTATAGACAGCTAGTGTTTTAGCCAACAGCCATTTGCATTTTGTAGTTGGAACCTGTTGCATTTTGTAGTTTAAACCTGTTAAAAGCATGACCAGGTGACAGAGATTTTCTTAAGTTGATATGACTGTGGGAGTGTCTTAGTAATAAAGTAAAAATGTATAAAAACTTCATGGATGATGTGACATTTTCTTACACATCTCCGTGTTTTCGATGTCACATCTTTTAAACTGTGTCTTGTAGAATGATATATTTGCGTAGGTACATTCAGTGGCACATGTGGGTAAAGTGTCTGTGAAATATGATGCAAATAGAGTTAGTAGCAAAGAAGTAATAAATTTAAATTTCATGCATATTGCAGCAGTTTTTCTCACCCTTCAATGTTTATAACATCATACCTCCCGAATAATGTATGGTGCCATAGTACCACAAAAGTAATAAATTTAAACACCATACATGATGTGGCAGTTTTTTTAGGCATTTAATTGTTTATGATGTCATATCACCTGAACTATGACAGGTAGGTGGTCTTTACCCCACTGTGATTATCGCCTGACAGTAAGGAACATATGTGCCAGGTTTGGTTGAAACTGGTCAAGTGGTTTACGAGGAGATGTGGAACATACGTACACACACATATACATACATACAGCTATTTTTATAATATGTATGGATTCTATTTTTTATTTATTTATTGAGGCAATAAAAGTGAACTGTGAAAATTTGTTTTGTATCTGTGTAATGTGGCATACCTACTTATTAAAATAACAAAAGTAGCCTATTTTAGAACAGTGGAAGTAAGACTGCGGTGAGCTGATTACTTAACTAACTGTAACATGCAGATCCTGTGCAGTGACTTCTCATGTAAGCTGCATAGCAGATGGTTTCACTTGTTACACACCTATCATAACACTGAATTCTGTCATCATTATTGTGGTGGTGGTGGTGGTGGTGGTATCACTCATGGAAAAATTCCTGTAGTAGTTGGTGATAGAACTGCACCCTTTTTTTTAGATAGAAGTCAGCTGATAGGTATAACTGCTTAAAGAAAGTCCCTTTAACTAAGGGCTCACCTCCAGATGACATCATGTTTCCAAGTAGAGAAGGAATTGGGATATATTTCATCAAAATATGAAGAGGTATTAGAGATAAAATTAGTGAACTGCTAACAGATGTTGAGTACAAAATTATTGGTATATTGGAACACCACTTAAATAATTTGACAACTCAGAGGCTTCCTTTACCAGGATACAGATTAGCTGGCTGATTTTCAAGGAGTTCCTTGCAGGGTGGTGGCTATGTACATGAAAAACAGTATTCCATTTGAGTCCATAGACATATCACGGCACTGCACTGAACATAGACAGGGTGGTTCATTGATAGTGACTGGGCCAAATATTTCACAAAATAAGCCTCAATCGCAAAAAGGATAAAGAACAAAACTTGTCTAGCTTGACGGGAGAAACCAGATGGCGCTATGGTTGGCCCGCTAGATGGCACTGCCATACGTAATACAGATATCAACTGAATTTTTTAAAATAGGAATTCCTATTTTTTATTACTTATTCGTGTAGTATGTACAGAAAAATAAATGTTTTAGTTGGACCACTTTTTTCATTTTGTGACAGATGATGCTGTAATAGTCACAAGCATATAAGTACATGGTATCACGAAACATTCTGCCAGTGCGGACGGTACTTGCTTCGTGATACATCATCTGTGTTAAAATGGACAGTTTACCAATTGCAGAAAATGTTGATATCGTGTTGATGTATGGCTATTGTGATCAAAATGCCTAACAGGCATGTGGTATGTATGCTGCTCGGTATCCTGAATGACATCATCCAAGTGTCCAAACTGTTCGCTGGATAATTAAATTACTTAAGGAAACAGGAAGTGTTCAGCCACATGTGAAACATCATCCATGACCTGCAACAAATGATGATGCCCAAGTAGGTGTTATAGCTGCTGTCGCAGCTAAATCCGCATATCAGTAGCAGACAAATTGCATGAGAATCGGGAATCTCAAATATGTTGGTGTTGAAAATGCTACATCAACATCGATTGCACCCATACCATATTTCTATGCACCAGGAATTGCATGGCGAATGTTGTGTACTGTTCTGCCACTGGGCACAAGAGAAATTACGGGACGATGACAGATTTTTTGCACGCATTCTGTTTACCGACGAAGCGTCATTCGCCTAACAGCGGTAACGTAAACCAGCATATTATGCACTATTGGGCAATGGAAAATCCATGATGGCTGCGACAGGTGGGACATCAGCGACCTTGCCGATGGCAATCTAAATGGTGCAATGTATACTGATTTCCTACGTAATGTTCTACTGATGTTACTATAATATGTTTCACTGCATGACAGAATGGCGATGTACTTCCAACATGATGGATGTCCAGCACATAGCTCACTTGCGGTTGAAGTGGTATTGAATAGCATATTTCATGACAGGTGGATTGGTCGTCGAAGCACCATACCATGGCCTGCACATTCACTGGATCTAACATCCCCGGATTTCTTTCTGTGGGGAAAGTTGAAGGATATTTGCTATCGTGATCCACCGACAACACTTGACAACATGCGTCAGTGCATTGTCAATGCATGTGCAAACATTACAGATGGTGAACTACTCGCTGTTGAGAGGAATGTTGTTACACATATTGCCAAATGCATTGTGGTTGACGGACATCATTTTCTACATCTACATCTACATCTACGTCTACATCCATACTCTGCAAGCCACCTGACGGTGTGTGGTGGAAGGTACCCTGAGTACCTCTATTGATTCTCCCTTCTATTCCAGTCTTGTATTGTTTGTGGAAAGAAGGATTGTCGGTATGCTTCAGTGTGAGCTCTAATCTCTCTGATTTTATCCTTCGCGAGATATACGTAGAAAGGAGCAACATACTGCTTGACTCTTCTGTGAAGGTTTGTTCTCGAAACTTTAACAAAAGCCCGTACCGAGCTACTGATCGTCTCTCCTGCAGAGTCTTCCACTAGAGTTTATCTATCATCTCCGTAACGCTTTCACGATTACTAAATGATCCTGTAAAGAAGCACGCTGCTCTGCGTTGGATCTTCTCTATCTCTTCTATGAACCCTGTCTGGTACAGATTCCACACTGCTGAGCAGTATTCAAGCAGTGGGCAAACATGCTTACTGTAACCTACTTCCTTTGTTTTCGGATTGCATTTCCTTAGGACTCTTTCCTTAGGACTCTTGAGGCACACTTCACAGCATACAACAGTGAGCTGGGTTTCACACGACAGTCTTTTTCGAAACCCGTGCTGATTCCTACAGAGTAGATTTCCAGTCTCCAGAAAAGTCATTATGCTCGAACATAATACGTGTTCCAAAATTCTACAACTGATCGACGTTAGAGATATAGTTCTATAGTTCTGCACATCTGTTCGACATCCCTTCTTGAAAACAGGGATGACCTGTGCCCTTTTCCAATCGTTTGGAACACTACGCTCTTCTAGAGACCTACAGTACATCGCTGCAAGAAGGGGGCAAGTTCCTTAGCGTACGCTGTGTAAAATCGAACTGGTATCACATCAGGTCTAGTGACCTTTCCTCTTTGGAGCGGTTTTAATTGTCCCTCTATCCCTCTGTCATCTATTTCAATATCTACCATTTTGTCATCTGTGCGACAATCTAGAGAAAGAACTAGTGCAGTCTTCCCCTGTGAAACAGATTTGGAAAAAGACATTTAGTATTTCGGCCTTTAGTCTGTCATCCTCTGTTTCAGTACTATTTTAGTCACAGAGTGTCTGGACATTTTGTTTTGATCCACCTACTGCTTTGACATAAGACCAAAATTTCTTAGGATTTTCTGCCAAGTCAGTACATAGAACTTTACTTTCGAATTCATTGAACGCCTATCACATAGCCCTCCTCACACTACATTTCACTTCGCGTAATTTTTGTTTGTCTGCAAAGCTTTGGCTATGTTTATGTTTGCTGTGAAGTTCCCTTTGCTTCCACAGCAGTTTTCTAACTCTGTTGTTGTACCACGGTGGCTCTTTTCCATCTCTTACGATCTTGCTTGGCACATACTCATCTAATGCATATTGTACGATGGTTTTCAACTTTGTCCACTGATCTTCAACACTATCTGTACTTGAGACAAAACTTTTGTGTTGACCTGTCAGGTACTCTGTAATCTGCTTTTTGTCACTTTTGCTAAACAGAAAAATCTTCCTACCTTTGAGCATTTATTGCACTAATGTGGTATTTACAGGTAATCATGCTGTAACAGAATGCGTTCTCAGAAATGATAAGTTCACAAAGGTACATGTATCACATTGGAGCAACCGAAATAAAATGTTCAAACGTACCTACGTTCTGTATTTTAATTTAACAAACCTTCCTGTTACCAACTGTTCATCTAAAATTGTGAGCGATATGTTTGTGACTTACAGCGCAATCTATCACAAAGCGAAAAAAATGGTCCAATTAAAACATTCACATTTCTTTATGTGCTACACAAATATGAAATAAAAAATTGGGATTCCTATTTCAAAAAACACAGTCGATATCCATTTGACCTATGGCAGTGCCATCTAGTGAGCCAACCATAGTGCCATCTGGTTTTCCCCTTCAAGCTAGACAAGTTTCATACTATGTAGTTTTTTCGTTTGATACTTATTTCATGAGATATTTGTCCCGGTCACAATCAATGGACCACCCTGTATTTGAATGTTGCGCAGGGGGAGTTGAATTTAGTGAAACTAAACTTCTAACTGTTGTTGTTTATAGGTCCCCTTACTCTGACTTCAATGCATTTCTGCTCAAGCTAGAGAGGGTTTTTCATGTGGTGACTTCAATATAAATTTTCTATATGATGGTGCAAGAAAATGGAAGTTGGTAGATCTCCTAAATTCATATGAACTGATGCAGATGGTGTTTTTTCCAACTAGGGTGCAGGGGAACACTAGCACAACCACAGAAAATATTTTTATTCATTCTTCATTACCAGATGGGCATTCTGTTAGTAAAAGGGTGAATGGCCTTTCAGACCAAGATGCACAAATTTTAACTCTAAAAGGCATTTGTGCTCAAACAAATGTCACATGTAATTACAAACTATGTAGGAATGTTAATCCAACAGCAATAGAGAATTTTCTAAACCTTGTCAAAGAACAAGAGTTGCAGGATGTTAATAGTGCCAGTAACATAGATGACAAATATAATGCTTTCCTTAACACATTTCTCATGCTCTTTGAGAGTTACTTTCCATTATAACATTCTAAATGGGGTACTAGCAGTAATAGGCATCTCGGGTGGCTGACTAGTAGGCTAAGGATATCATGTAGAATGAAGTGGTATTATATCAAAAGTTAGAAGAAGTCACAATAAATCCTCAGAATCCCCATTACAAACAGTATTGTACAGTGCTTAAAATGTTATTAGAAAGGCAAAGAGATGTGGTATGCAAACCGAATAGCTCATTCACAGGATAAAATGAAAACCATATGTTTAGTTGTGAAGGAAGCATCTGGACAGCAGCACAAGTTCGGCAATATAAAGTCAGTTTGTAGTAAAAATATTTCTGTTACTGATAAATCAGATATATGTGCAGTATTTAACAATCATTTTCTGAGGATTGCTGGTGAATTAATTAAAAATTTAGTTTCTACCGGGAATCATATAACTTTCTTCGCAAATGCCTTTCCGAGATTGATGTCTAAAATACTCCTCTGTGATACAGACAAGAGGGAGATTGAGTCAATAATCAAATCACTGAAGACTAAGGGCTCTCATGGATATGATGGAGTGGCTAGCAGAATATTGAAGTACTGTGCTGTACAAGTTAGCCCTGTATTTAGTCATATTTGTAATTTTTCCTTTAGGAATGGTCAGGTTCCTGGATGATTTAAGTTCTCAGTAGTAAAGCCACTGTTTAAAAAGGGAGAAAGGGATAATGCAGACAATTTTAGACTTATTTCTATGCCATCAGTGTTTGCTAAGGCTGAGTATGTAAGGATAATTGATCACTTTATATAACACGATTTCCTATCAAATATACATTTCGGCTTTAAAAGTCTTTTAACAACTGAAAATGCTATATTCTCTTTTCTCTGTGAGGTACTGGATGGGTTAAACAAAAGGTTTTGAATGCTAGGCATATTTTTTGATTTAACTAAAGCATTTGATTGTGCTAATCACAAAATATTGCTCCGGAAGTTGGACCATTACGGAATACAGGTAGTAGCTCACAATTGGTTCACCTCCTACCTTAGAAACAGGCAGCAAAAGGTCATTATTCACAATGTTGAGAATGGCTGTGATGTGGGGTCTGAGTGGGGTACAGTCAATTGGGGAGGGGTGGGGGTGCCCCAGGGATCAGTGTTGGGACCACTCCTGTTCCTTATTTATATAAATGGTATGCCCTCTAGTATTACGGGTAACTCTGAAATATTTCTGTTTGCTGATGATACTAGCTTGGTAGTAAAAGATGATGTGTACAACATAGGCCCGATTTCAAATAGTGCAGTTCATGACCTAAGTTTGTGGCTTGTAGAAAATAAACTAACACTAAATCACAGTAAGATTCAGCTTTTATCGTGTCTAACACACAATTCAACAAAACCTGGCGTTTTAATTTCACAGAATGGGCATATGATTAGTGAAACTAAACAGTTCCAATTTCTAGGTGTTCAGATAGATAAACTGTTATGGAAACCCATGTTCAGGACCTTGTTCAAAGACTTAAAGCTGCCATTTTTACTATTCGAACGGTATCTGAAGTGAGTGATCATTCGACTCAAAAATTAGTGTACTTTGCTTATTTTCATTTGCTTATGTCATATGGCATTATATTTTAAGGTAACTATTCCCATTCTAAAAGGATTTTTTGGTTCAGAAATGGGCAGTTCGGGTAATAGGTGGAGTAAGTACACGAACCTCTTGTCAACCCCTGCTCACGAGTCTGGGTGTTTTGACACTGGCCTCTCAATATATATATTCCTTACTGTTATTTCTTGTTAACAATATTAGCTTATCCCCAAAAATAAGCAGCTACACTCAGTTAATACTGGGCAGACATCAAACCTGCATTTGGATCAGACTTCCTTAACTCTTGTGCAGACAGGTGTGCAGTATATTACTGCATCCATTTTCAATAAGTTACCACAAGAATTCAAAAATCTTAGCAGTAATCCACGTTCTTTCAAATTCAAACTGAAGAGTTTCCTCATGGCTCACTCCTCCTATTCTGTCAAGGAGTTCCTTGAAAAATTAAGCTGATTCTTGTTGTATTGTAGATTGATTATGGGTTAACATTTTTGGGTTCATAAACTGTTTTGTTATCTGTTATTGCTTTTATGTTGTAATTTCATGTACTGACACGTTCTATGACCTTGTAGATTTGCTTCTCAATTTGGTCCTATGGAACTTGACATGTAAATAATAAATAAATAAATGCTCCTATTTGCATGTCAGTGCATATTAGAAGCTAGTGTCCAGAGCAGGATGAAACAGTTATAGCTTAATCCGAATTGTTGCTCATGGAAGAACTCTCTACAATCTCAAGTAGTACTGCATACACTGACTGGTTTCATTCTCTTTGCGACTTTTTGATCACACTTTATCAGCTACTGCACAGTAGACTACTTGATTTAGAATTTTATCTTATTCACAACTTATAAAGTCTTTTTGTGAGCAATCAAATTTTACAATGAATACTGTGATGATGTCTTTTCATTTATGTTCTTGTTTTGTGAAGGTGACAATGACAGTGTTATGAAGAAAAACCCTTTTCAGTTTATGATCATCAAAATTTGTATTTCATAATCTCAATTTGGTATGTCACAATCACAATGTTTACAATATAATTAGTGGAGATGCTCAAAAAAAGAGTAGTACATCTGGTGGATGAACTTATGAACTTAAAAGTTTTCAGCATGTGTAAAACTGAGAAACAAAAGTAATCATGGCAATTATTGATTTGTGAGGTTTGGTTTGCAGTCAGTGTATCTCAGTATTATTAGTAATTACATCCTAGCCCTTCATTCTAGTTACAAAACAGTAATAAAGCTTGTTAGGTTACAGTTTTGGTATTCCAGCCCTTGGCAGCAGCATCTTTGTGAAGCAAGCTGTACTCCTCATTTCTGAGTCTGCTCAAGAAACACAATAGCTAGGGAATGTACACTATGTGATCAAAAGTATCCAAACATCCTAAAAAACATACATTTTTCATGTCATGTGCACTGCCACATGTAGTCAGTATACATTGTGAGAGAGGAGAATGGGGCACTCCGCGGAGCTCATGACCTCCAAATGTGGTCAGATGATTGGGTGTTACTTGTGTCATATGTCTGTACCCAGACTTCCACACTCCTAAACATCCCTAGGTCTACTGTTTCTGATGTGATAGTGAAGTGTAAACGTGAAGGAACACGTGCAGCACAAAAGTGTACAGGCCGACCTCGTCTGTTGGCTGACAGAGACTGCCAACAGTTGAAGAGGATCATAAAGTGTAATAGGCAGACTTCTATGCAGACCATCACACAGAAATTCCAAACTGCATCAGGATCCACTAAAAGTACCATGACAGTTAGGCGGGAGGTGAGAAAATGTGGATTTCATGGTCAAGCAGCTGCTCATAAGCATTACATCATGCCACTAAATGCCAAACGATGCCTCAGTTGGTGTAAGGAGTGTAAACATTGGGCAATTGAACAGTGGAAAAACATTGTGTGGAGTGATGAACCACTGTATACAATATGGTGATCCAATGACAGGGTGTGGGTACGGCGAATGCCCAGTGAACATAATCTAGCTGTTCAAATGGCTCTGAACAGTATGGGATTTAACATCTGAGGTCATCAGTCCCCTCAAACGTAGAACTACTTAAACCTAACTAACCTAAGGACATCATACGCATCCATGACCAAGGCAGGATTCGAACCTGGGACCGTAGCAAACGTGCGGTTCCGGACTGAAGTGCCTAGAACTGCTCAGCCACAGCTGGTCGAACGTCATCTGCCAGCATGTGTAGTGCCAACAGTAAAATTCAGAGGCAGTGATGTTATGGTGTGCTCATGTTTTTCATGGAGGGGGACTTGCACCTCTTGTTGTTTTGCATGGCACTATCGCAGTACAGGCCTACAGGTGTTTTAAACACCTTCTTGCTTCCCACTGTTGAAGAGCAATTTGGGGATGGCGATTGCACCTGTTCATAATGCACGGCCTGTGGCTGAGTGGTTACATGACAATAACATCCCTGTAATGGGCTGGCCTACAAAGAGTCCTGACCTGAATCCTACAGAACAGTTTTAGGATGTTTCAGAATGCCGACTTCGTGCCAGGTCTCACCGACTGACATTGATACCTCTCCTCTGTACAACACTCCATGAAGAATGGGCTGTCATTCCCCAAGAAACCTTCCAGCTTCTTACTGAACATATGCCTGCGAGAGTGGAAGCTGGCATCAAGGCTAAGGGTGCGCCAACACCATAATGAATTCCAGCGTTACCGATGGAGCACACCACAAACTTTTAGGTCATTTTCAACCAGGTGTCTGGATACTTTTGATCACATAGTGTATTATTCCTGCTGGTAGTATAACTGAAACTTGGCAATGACACAGACTACCGATGGCATCATTTTAAAATGAATGAATGCTATCCTTTTTGAGTTTATATGACTGTTAAAGAAAAGAACAAAATAATGAAATACTATATTTACAAACATAATCTTAAACTGAGTGCTATCAATAACAACTTTGAAACAGTTTAACTTCAATAGGAATATTAACTTATGATGATGTAAATAAAATAGAAAGAAACTTCCACATGGGAAAAATATATTAAAAAGAAAGATTCCAAGACTTACCAAGTGGGAAAGCGCCGGTAGATAGGCACAATAAATAAAACACACACACAGAATTTCGAGCTTTTGCAACCGGCGGCTGCTTCGTCAGGAAAGAGGGAAGGAAAAGGAAAGATGAAAGGATATGGGTTTTAAGGGAGAGGGTAAGGAGTCATTCCAATCCCGGGAGCGGAAAGACTTACCTTAGGGGGAAAAAAGGATAGGTATATACTCGCGCGTGCGCACACACACACACACACACACACACACACACACACACACACATCCATCCATACATACACAGACACAAGCAGACATATTTAAAGGCAAACTCTTTGGGTTTAAATATGTCTGCTTGTGTCTGTATATGTATGGATGGATATGTGTGTGTGTGTGCGCGAGTATATACCTATCCTTTTTTCCCCCTAAGGTAAGTCTTTCTGCTCCCGGGATTGGAATGACTCCTTACCCTCTCCCTTAAAACCCACATCCTTTCATCTTTCCTTTTCCTTCCCTGTTTCCTGACGAAGCAGCTGCCGGTTGTGAAAGCTCGAAATTCTGTGTGTGTGTTTTATTTATTGTGTCTATCTACCGGCGCTTTCCCGCTTGGTAAGTCTTGGAATCTTTGTTTGGAATATTAACTTACTATCAATAGCCAAGACGTCACCTACTAGTGGTGGCATTGACATCATATTCAACCGATCACCACCACCACATCCTCAGTGAGATTTATAACAGTTTAAGACAAGACCAAAGTCATGAGATACTGTAGATACAACCACGATCTTAATTCAAATGTAATTATAACAAACTTTGTACTCTTAAATTTCAATAACAGATTAATTTTTGACCAAAGTTTATCCTTCCCTCCTTCTCACGCCTTTTCACAGAGGTCACTGAAATATGCACAATTCATGTTATCAGATACACTGACAGAAACAAGTAAAGCACATGTGAACTTATACATTGCTATTTATCTCAGAGATTTCTGTGCATCCACACAAAATAATAAATCCACCTTGCAAAAATTGAGGTGCAACTGCTTGCAGTAAAGATAATAAGAACTGATGACAAAAA
This sequence comes from Schistocerca gregaria, assembly GCF_023897955.1. Classification (NCBI taxonomy): domain Eukaryota; kingdom Metazoa; phylum Arthropoda; class Insecta; order Orthoptera; family Acrididae; genus Schistocerca; species Schistocerca gregaria. Next base: position 60,664,827 of record NC_064921.1, on the reverse strand, counting down.
CATTTAAAAAGCTATCTCACGTAGAGGTAATCCTATCTTGAGCTGCTTAGTCGACTGAAAAATTATTTTCTGCAGATCTTTCTGTGGATGTTATCAAAACAACTACTTTTGTAGAGGTACCTTTGTAGTTTAATGCTTGGAAGTGTGTGAGGAATAATGTCTATGAGTTCTGAGAAACACATTATGTACACATGTACCATCCTGCAGACTTGAGAGCAGCCCTGACCTGTGTCACTTCGCAAAAAAGTGGTTGGATGTCTCTTGATATGCAAGCTGTGACTCTGGTGACACCAGTGCATGACACAAGCAGGTACGCAGGACACTTATTTAACCTTTCTGTCTACACATCTGCCCAAAAAAAAAGCTTGGTGACCCTTATGCGAGGTGTGCACTGAAAATAGTTGAATCATTCTATCATCAGCCATAAATATCAGGTCTCTCAACTCTGTCAACAGTGATTTGCAAAAAGAGTGTCTTCTTCCCTCCAGGGAAACTGGGCTCTTCCTGAGGGTGAGAAGTCCCATAGGTATACTACAGACATGAAACATTTAATCCAATTAAGTAGTACTGAAACATAATATTAATTAAATCTCCTTACCAAGTATATATTGGTATTACATGTTTTCAAATTTAATTTGCAATGCTGGTTATGAATTAAGCTGCATGTTGAGTTGGAAGGTTTCAAGTGTTGTGAATTGTTTCAGTATAGACCCATTGTGCTGTGATTCCTGAAGTTACCAAAAAATAGTACACTACAAACAGCCACCATAGCTATACATGGATACCAACAAACAGTTGGAAAGTGAGTAGGTCATGACCAAGTAAATATTGTGCAAATTCGAAATACAAGTCACTGGTTTGTGGGCACAAAGCTGGCTCACCTATTATGCTAATTGTGTTGCATTGGGTTAATATCAAATGAATCTGGAGACCCAAAAATCAACATGAGTTCACTACTGTACTCGTCAAACTACTTAGTGCAGCACCATGCCTTCTGAAATCAAGATGCCATCACCATAGGAGAGGATATTGAATGTGAACTACTGCAAGTGGTCTGCAATAACGTACCTGCAGTCCACAGTCATTGTGGTGCTTTTGAATACTACCACAGGTCACACAGTAGCCTGCTTTTCACAGTGAGTAAAGCACCAACCTCCACACACTGTGACAAGGCACAGGTATTCAACATCTCATCATCTACTCATGGTTTCACCATTCTTCTGCCATTTCATAGATTCTCACGGGAGTAGCACGCAAAAAGCCGACCAACTTTGCCATTTATGAGATGTTCATTGCCAGGCATCAGCCCATAACAATCTGCCCTTTGTTAAAGGCACACATATCTGTTGATTTTCCCATTTGCAGCCCGAGTCATCACTCATTGGTTTCATCTCTGCTCTGCTTATATACTTTGATTACTGCAACACAAGTCCACAATGGCACTGGGCAGTAATAAGTCTTACGGTGTGCAGAGGTTATAATGCTTTGGCTCATCAGTGTATGCAATTCTTGTGGCAAGATAAGCCATGGTGCTCACAAAAGCTGTTCCCTCAGTGGTGTAATTCCCACAAACATTGTGGGAGAACCTCTGATAGCAAAGTTTGGAAATCACTGTACGAACACCTGGAGGTCTGCTCTGATAGCAAATTAGCCACCACAAGTTCTCATTGAAAGTATGTTATCTGGATTCTTGTCATTAGATTGCAGGTTCAGCAAGTCTGACAGATTTTCAATAATACAATTGTATTTACCCTGGTTTCAGACCCATAATTACATTCATTAACTTCAGAAAATCTAATTTAGTAGATATAATCAGCTGAGATGCACGGATATAATTTTGAAATTCAATATTTGATTCATGCTTAGTCATGGTATCCATAACTATGGATCACAATTGTTCTGCCAATTCACTAAATTTACGTGGCATCTATCCAGTACTAACAGAGTACAGAGTGCTATCATTTTTAATGAACACAAAGTTCATTAAGTTATGCCATGGGTGAGTTTACGGGACAAGTCTTACCCCTACATGAATTTTAGTCTGAAATCACATATAGACCCTGCAAAGAGAATTTCATCACAAAGGCTTTATCACAAATCTTGGTGGGTTTAGAAAAGAACAAAAATGCAACCCAGAAAGAAGAACAGTGGACTATAAATATGTAATGAAAACGAAGTACAGAAAATGCTGAGACTGTTCCATACAAAATGGAATGCATAAGGATGTTTAAATTTGATAAAAATAAAACACTGCTGCACTATTCAGGAGAAATTAAGAACTTATTATTCAGTACATGACATCACAGTGTATAAAGGAATGAACACCAAATGGAGTGACTGGCAATTGTGTGTTCCAGAGCATACAGTCAAAGAAATGATTCGGATAATATATATCTGTAATGCAATTTTGTAGCACAGAAATGAGTACATGTGCTTCACTGGAACTATATCACCAATTAACAAAAGACAAATAAATTGCACAGATGAGAAACATGTAAAAGGATAAAAATTATGACCATGCAATGTAAGGACTATACGCATTCAATTATTCCAAAACAATCTAATGAGATGATTTCTGTAGACTATTTAGTACTACTGATAGTATCTCAAGGTGGAGCTACTAGTATTTGTAGTCATTGAAATATTTTCTAAATACATAAGCTTCTATACATTGCTTAAAACACTCAATAAAATGATGGGCAGCGATGTGGAGAAAGATTATTTCATGAATATTTGCATTCCAAAGAAAATATTCAGTGATAATGTATCACAGTTTACATCTAAGGTATGGATAGAGATAATGAGTGGGAATGGAGTTCACAAAATCTTCGTATCTAGATAGAGGACCACATTACATCTGACCAAACAAATCATGAAAGACATAAACAGGATGTGTCAGGTGTACTGCCACAAAAAGCATAGCAGCTGAAGCCAGTATCCAAGAGATTTTGAGGATGTAATAAATAACATTGCACATAAATCCATGAGGCACGCACCAATAAAAATTTTGATGGGTAATGAACCATTCAGTTTAGTAGAGAAAATCATCCAGATCATGGCGGAGGAAACAGTTAAAATGGGACAGAGAATCTGGAGACGTGATGTCAGCAAGAAAGGCACTACATGACAAGTGATCCACCCCACAGCGTACTGATTAGTAATGATAAAGAACACACAGAGAACATAAAGACAGCTATCTCTGGGGAATCAGGACAGGAAGAACAGGAATAAATGTCATTGAGAGCAGGAAGAACAGGAAAATTAAAATATGACCACAGCACAAGACGTGGTTGAAGATAGTACATCATATTAATATGAAGAGACGATCCACAGATTCACGTCAGGAGAAGAAAAGCAAAATTGAACAAGAGACAAAATAAACTGGAACAAGGATGTATACGGGTTATACAGCAGTATTCAGTACTTGCTAGAAAAAAGTAGAAACAAAATACACTTCACTCAGATACTCAAAGCAAGGGAAGTGTAAAGAAAAATGTAGAGAATGTGCGACAGTCATGCACAACCTATGTGACAAAAAATAGTGATGTCATGCCTTTTTTTCTTTTTGTTAATAAGCGTAAATGGGCAATTGTCTCCTATGAATTGTGAGTAATAGTTTAATTAAGCTAGTCATAACAGTAATGCCCAGTGGATACCAGACAGTAATAATAGGTGGTTTTGTTACTGCAGGTTAAAAAGAAACCATATAGTGAATACACTGAGTCTTACCTTGCTGGAATAATGTGGAAAAGAACTAAGCTTGTAGGCTAGTAGCGCATTTTTTGTTGGTCACTACACAGTAACAGCAACTGTAGCACAGTGACCAAACCTCAGCTAATAGCAGCATGCAGCTGACCATCACCACCACCACCACCACCACCACCACCACCACCACCACCACAGTAGCTTAGCAATCAAAGCAGTGCTCAACGGTGTCCCAACAAACACCCCTGTGGGTGGACAACTCCCTCCTGTTTATTTGCCAGCAAGATGAGATGACACATGTGTTGTCGGAAGACTAGTACAGACAGTGTGGTCTCACGCAATAGCAACAGTCGCCCAATGAAACAAGTTGCGCAAGTTGGTGGATCCACCAATACTGAACACTGAGAACACTGATGCAAGCAAGCTATATCTGCACACTTATGGCCAGGGTGAGATCACAAACTATACAGATGACAAAACCACTATCAAGGTGGATGCTCAATGGGTGAACTACAACACCCAACTACTGCTGCAGACACAGACTGGGTCGGGAACCACAACCTGTGGTTGACATAGCAGGGCAAGCCAAGGATCTGTGACCAATGGGGTTCCTGCTTTGGGGCACTGTCTACAGCATTTCACATGTCAATGTAACCTGTGCTATGAGCTCTTTAAGTGTGAGAGAGTGTGAGTAATATAAGCAAAAGCAGAGATCAAGTTCATTTATACTGTTTGCTTACAGCAGATAAAAACAGAATTACACTAACCTTCGTTAATGAATGTCATGTTCACTTAATACTTTGCCCCTTCATAATTTTTTTTGCATTGTATATTTATATCAGCAACAAATGTTCTGTAAAGAAGTAATGTGTACTTATATGTTCTTTAGAAATGATTGTGTGTAGTGTGTATATTGCTTCAATTACAAAAAACAGAACTGTATACTTTTGCATTTTAGGTGAAGGGCTGTTCGAATGCAAGAAAATGCAATTAACAGTAAGCATTTCTGTTTGAATTAGAAAAATTCTCCTGATGCAGCAGTTTCTTTGCAGATATGAGGTTCTTTATTTTCAAAATTTGATTCCCTAATTTTGCAAAATATTGGAGGTGTGAATGTAAGTTCATAGTGTCTTTCACAATTATAAACTTTGGTTTAGCTTATGCAGGCCAGTAAGTCTTATCACTACCTTTTTTTGCTCTTAAACATATTCTGGTGGCTCAGGCACTGTCATGTTGCACAAAAATTACTTGCAATAGTGAGCATTCACACTTTCAGCTGTGGTTTTGGGAGCTATATGTTGTGCTCTGATTAATTAACACACCTGGGCATAGAATTACAGGAAATGGATATGCAAAAATTAAGTTGGGAAGTATTTTAGAAAGGGGGGAGTGATTATTACTTTATATATGAAAGTTAAATTTAAAATGGGAATTGGACGATCATATTCACACTGATCACCAGTAAATTTATGAGACAAGAAGTCAACTTTCGCATTTCATGTGAATACTAATTATTATTGTGAAGACTGGCATGCAAAATTAGTTGTAGCTGATCTTTCTATATTTGCAATCAGATTCATAGTGAATCAGTATTGTGGGGGGGGGGGGGGGGGGGGAAGAATTAACATAGCTCCTCTGGAATAAATGGACTTGTATTGGTGTAAGTGGGAATGATACTGGCAAGTGTTTTCTGTTGCGTCCTGCCTACTTGTCAAATATGGGGTGCCTACGAAACCTGCTTTCTTGGATCTCTTGACAACAATTCAAGCAAATCGTATTAAGATAAATGACAATACTTAACTTTAAGAATTTACAATAATGTGTCGCAAGCAAGGGATGACAGACAAAATAAGAAAATCTCTTCAGAATATACAATTCCTAATACAAATGAAATAATACAGTTCCTAAGTGTGCTGCACTGCTGCTGAAATAGCTCGTTAATATTTAATAAATTTTAGACTTCATTTACTTAATTTAAAGTTTATTTGTTTTAATATTTGCCATAAAAGTAACTTATTAGTGGATTTTCATTAATCTCAGTCTTTCTTCCTGTGTTATTGACTCGAGTAGTCTGTTATTTGTGAGTCTGCTTTCATCGTTCATCTAAGCCTCGCGCCTCAGTAGTGTGTTTACATTTTGCGGTGTGCACTGCAGCTGTAGCGGTTATAAGTTAAGTACTGACAAACTTATTTGTGCTCTGTAATACAGTTATTAAATTTAATAGATTTCAGCAGTGTTGTGTGCCATTTGTGGCAAAATAACGACTTAATAAACTTTTGTAATTGTTCGCTCACTGTGTTTGAGAGAGTTTTCAGTTTGCTGAAGTCGTTAGTAATTTTCGTGCTTTAGTTTTCTACCGACATTTATTATTCTTTCTAGTAAAATATTTCAGTAAAATTTTCATATAGTGTTTTAACTTCGCTTAGTGTTACAATGGTAGTTTTAATTTTGTGGTTGTAGCTAATAATTTTGTGAAGTTTTGCTGGTATTGGTATCGGCTGTGTTGTAGTAGTATTAATACAAGTAGCTGATGTCTTAGTAGGAAAAGAATTTTGAGACCATTATTATTAGTTCTTAAATAGTTCTACTGGTGTAACTAAACTTTGGTAACGCAGACATATAGTTTTTTTTTTTAGTAACTGTAAAATTTACCATGAGTGAAAAGTGTGGGCTCTGTCGTAGGTTTGTGAGTAGTGGATCACGGTGTGGGATTTGTTCAAAGTATTTTAATTGGGGGGAATTCAGTGGGGAGGCCAGTGGTCATCCTCTCCTGGGAATGTAGAATCTGTAGTAGAAACAAGTTAATAGAGGAGCAGGAGCGTAAGATCTGTTCCCTTCAGGTGCAGTTACAATGCGCAAGGGAGGAACTAGATAGGTTGAGGAGGGTGAAGGGTGGTTGGGAATGGGAACTGGCAGCAGGCAAGAAGGTAGCTAGGAAGAGGAGGTACTCAGACAGTTTTACTTTGCATACATGCAATAGATAGGACCAACTGTCAGAGTTGAGTGAAGAGGAGCCTCGTGTAGCCGTGGATGTAGGTAACTTACAGCAGTCCTCAGCAATTAGGAGGCCTAGGTTAGTTGCAAAGTCCAGCAGAAAGAAGGTTCTGCTGCTAGGTAGTTCCCACGGTATAGGTGTGGGCCAGCAGTTGCAGGAAGTGTTGGGGAGTGAGTATCAGGCTTTGTGAAGCCTAGTGCAGGGTTGGCTCGGGTGACTGAAAGCATAGGGGAGTTATGTAAGAATTTTACAAAAGAGGATCAGGTAATGATAGTAGGTGGAGCAGGGAATATGATGTAAGTGGTGACTTGGTTAAGATAGCTACTCAAACTGGTGGTACTAATGTGCATTTCATGCAACTGTTTCAGTGTCATGATCGGCCTCATCTTAATGCGGTTGTTAGGCGCGTTAATGTGGGGCTGGGGAGGGCACTGATGGCGGAGGGCATGGATCACATCTCAGTGGTGCCAGTTGGGTCTATCGTAGATGGTTTCACTAGGCATGGCCTGCACCTCAATAGGTGTGGAAAGGGGAGGCTGGCTAAGCTTAGAAGTGACAGTGTAGTGGGTGGTGGTGGTATCACTCATGGAAAAATTCCAACAGTAGTTGGTGTTAGAGCTCCACCTTTTTTTAGACTGAAGTCAGCTGATAGGTATACCTGCTTAAAGGAAATGCCTCTAAGAGCTCACCTCCAGAGGATGTAATGTTTCAAAGTAGAGAAGGAATTATCATATTTCATGAAAATATAAGAGGTATTAGAGATAAAGTTAGTGAACTGCTAATAGATGTTAACTCTGAAATTATTGGTATATCAGAGCACCACTTAAATAATTTGATAATTCAGAGGTTTCCTTTACCAGGCTACAGATTAGCTGGCTGTTTCTCAAGGAGTTCCTTGTGGGGTGGGGGAGTGACTCTGTACATAAAAAACAGTATTTCATTTGAGTCCATAGACATATCACGACACTGCACTGAACAGATATTTGAAAGTTGTGCAGCATTAGTTGAATTTAGTGAAACTAAACTTCTAATTGCTGTTGTTTATAGGTCCCCTAACTCCGACTTCAGCTTTGCTTAAGCTAGAGAGGGCTCTTGATTCACTTTGTAGGAAGCACCAGAAAGTCGTTCTATGTGGTGAATTCAATATTAATTTTGTATATGATTGTGCAAGAAAAAGGATGTTCGTAGATCTCCTAAATTCATATGATCTGATGCAAACTGTGTTTTTTCCAACTAGGGCGCAGGGGAACAGTAGCACAGTCATAGACAATATTTTTATTCATTCTTCATTACTAGATGGGCATTCTGTTAATAAAAGGGTGAATGGCCTTTCAGACCATGATGCACAAATTTTAACACTAATAGGTTTTTGTACTCTAACCAATGTTGTTGTTAATTACAAACTATGTAGGAAAGTTAATCCAACAGCAATAGAGAGTTTTTCAAAACTTGTCAAGGAACAAGAGTGGCAAGATGTTTATAGTGCCAATAATATAGATGATAAATACAATGCTTTCCATGACACATTTCTCATGCTCTTTGAGAGTTGCTTCCATTAGAACATTCTAAACAGGGTACTAGCAGTAATTGACAGCCCGGTTGGCTGACTAGTGGGATAAGGATATCATGTAGAACAAAGCGGGAATTATATCAAAATGTTAGAAGTAGTCACAATCAAGCTACAGTAGCCCATTACAAACAGTATTGTACAGTGCTTAAAATGTTATTAGAAAGGCAAAGAGATGTGGTATGCAAACAGAATAGCTAATTCACAGGATAAAATTAAAGCCATATGGTCAGTTGTGAAGGATGTGTCTGGTCAGCAGCACATGGTTGACGATATAAAGTCAGTTTGCAGTAATAATATTTCTGTTACTGATAAATCAGATATATGTACAGTATTTAACAACCATTTTCTGAGCATTGCTGGTGAATTAAATAAAAATTTAGTATCTACAGGAAATCATATAAATTTCTTAGCAAATGCCTTTCCGAGATTCACGTCTGAAATACTCCTCTGTGATACAGACAAGAGGGAGATTCAGACAATAATCAAATCACTGAAGACTAAGAACTCTCATGGTTATGATGGAGTGTCTAGTAGAATAGTAAAGTACTGTGCTGCACATGTTAGCCCTGAATTTAGCCATATTTGTAATTTTTCCTTTAAGTATGGTCAGTTTCCTGAGCGATTAAAGTACTCAGTAGTGAAGCCGCTTTATAAAAAGGGAGAAAGGGATAATGTAGATGATTTTAGACCTATTTCTATGCCATCAGTGTTTGCAAAAGTTATCGAAAAGGCTGTGTATGTAAGGTTAATTGATCATTTTATATCACATGATTTGCTATCAAATGTACAGTTCGGCTTCAGAAGTTGTTTGACAACTGAAAATACTATATTCTCTTTTCTCTGTGAGGTACTGGATGGGCTAAACAAAAAGTTTCGAACACTTGGCGTATTTTTTGATTTAACAAAGGCATTTGACTGTGTTGATCACACAATATTGCTCCAGAAGTTGGACCATTGCGGAATAAGGGGAGTAGTTCACAATTGGTTCACCTCTAATTTAGCAACAGGCAGCGAAAGGTCATTATTCACAATGTTGATAACGGCTGTGATGTGGAATCTGAGTGGTGTACTGTCAAGTGGGGGGTGTCCCAGGGATCAGTGTTGGAGCCGCTCCTGTTCCTTATTTATATAAATAATATGCCCTCTAGTATTATGGGTAACTCTAAAATATTTCTGTTTGCTGATGACACTAGCTTGGTAGTAAAGGATGCTGTGCACAACATTGACTCGGTTCCAAGTAGAGCAGTACATGACCTCAGTTCATGGCTTGTAGAAAATAAACTAACGTTAAATCACAGGAAGACTCAGTTTTTATAGTTCCTAACATACAATTCAACAAAACCTGACGTTTTAATCTCACAGAACTGTCATATGATTAGTGAAACTGAACAGTTCAAATTCCTAGGTGTTCATATAGATAGTAAGCTGTCGTGGAAAGCCCACATTCAGGCTCTTGTTCAAATACTTAATTCTACCATTTTCACTATTCGAACGGTATCGAAAGTGAGTGATATTTTGACACGTAAATTAGTCTACTTTGCTTATTTTCATTCACATATGTCATATGGTGTTATGTTTTGGGGTAACTCTTCCCATTCTAGAAGGATATTTTTGGCTCAGAAATGGGCTGTTCGGGCAATAAGTGGTGTGAGTTCACGAACCTCTAGTCGACCTCTTTTCACGAGTCTTGGTATTTTGACATTGGCCTCTCACTATGTATATTCCTTATTGTCATTTCTTGTTACCAATATTAGTTTATTTCCAACAATAAGCAGCTTTCACTCGGTTAATACTCGGCAGAAATCAAACCTCCATTTGGATCGGACTTCCTTAACTCTTGTGCAAAAAGGTGTGCAGTATACTGCTGCATCCATTTTCAATGAGCTGCCACTCAAATTAAAAAATCTTAGCAGTAATCCACGCGCTTTCAAATCAAAACTGAAGAGTTTCCTCATTGGTCACTCCTTCTATTCTGTCGACGAGTTCCTTGAAAAATTAAGATGATTCTCATTGTATTGCTGATAGCATTTGCTTAAACTTATGGAATGATTTTCTTTCAGGTTCATGAACATTTATTTTTATCTGTTATTACTTTTTATGTTGTAAGTTCCATGACCTTGGAGATTTGCTCCTCAATTTGGTCCTTGACATTTAAATAATTAAATAAGAAATAAATAAAAGTCGCTGTTGTAGAGCTCATAGAATGGCTAGTCTTCAACTGGGCCACAGCCAGTCAGGTGCAGTGCTTATGGTCTCTCTGCCTAGAAGCCACTGCTGTCTTGCTGTTGTCGCAGATAGGGGTCAAACAGCGTGCTATTGGCAGATGCCTTCTTCACAGCTCTCTCTGCTTTAACATTTCCGACCAGCGTGCCAGTGCTTGATTTTATGCCAGAATATGTTCTACCAATTGAAGATTAATAATTGAAGTCAGTGGATATCATCTCTTATTGCAGAGGACACCTGTCATGGTTACTGATTAACTGTGTGGCAAATAATTACAGGTACATCACTGGGAATGGGCACATGGGTTCATCCTCTGCTGTGAGTGATTTCTTTGTTAGTTTCTCCCTTCAAAAGATCTGATTCTCCTCTCAACTTGTCTACCATACGCACACAGTCTGTAGCCATTCAACTTTACTCCACACAAGTCAAAATGGCTTCAAATTCCTTTCTACAATGGTTTGACTGTCATATGAATAACTGCCTTCATATTAAGACAGAGCATTACTCACAGATGCTAATACTGTTGGAGGAGTGATAGGTTACACAAGTTCACACACATTATTTCTAATAGCAACAAATGTGGTAAAGCAGTCATATCAAAATTCTCATTGGTGACTATTGTAACTTACTCATAAAAACTGACTCAAGAGATAATGGAAAAGTGATTAATATGAAAAGCAGTTGATTAAAACTTATTAACACCATTCTGAGGGATATATCAAGTCTATCAATTTACATGTGGATTATTTGTGCTAACCCTTGTAATTTGGCAAGAATAGACTAGCATGGAAGTGTGTTGTACACAACAAGTTGCTACTAAATATGTCACCCTCACGTATAATTTAACCATCTTACTACTTGGCTTTAGTGGTGAGTTTATCCCTATGTCTCTCTCTGTCTCATAAATGAGCTGAGCATGGCTAAGGAACTGTTCGTGCCATTTACTTTAAATGAATGGTTGGGTGGCTACCCTGAGTTGACATGAAAATCTAAATATTTGTCTGGAGTATCATCATTTGATATGTCCAACAGATTTAATTAAGGGTGATTGGATGACTTTAATCCTCCAGAATGAGATTTTCACTCTGCAGCGGAGTGTGCGCTGATATGAAACTTTCTGGCAGATTAAAACTGTGTGCCCAACCGAGACTCGAACTCGGGACCTTTGCCTTTCGCGGGTAAGTGCTCTACCATCTGAACTACTGAAGCATGACTCACGCCCGGTACTCACAGCTTTACTTCTGCCAGTATCTGTCTCCTACCTTCCAAACTTTACAGAAGCTCTCCTGCGAACCATGCAGAACTAGCACTCCTGAAAGAAAGGATATTGCGGAGACATGGCTTAGCCACAGCCTGGGGGATGTTTCCAGAATGAGATTTTCACTCTGCAGCGGAGTGTGCGCTTCAGTTTTAATCTGCCAGGAAGTTTCATATCAGCGCACACTCCGCTGCAGAGTGAAAATCTCATTCTGGAAACATCCCCCAGGCTGTGGTTAAGCCATGTCTCCGCAATATCCTTTCTTTCAGGAGTGCTAGTTCTGCATGGTTCGCAGGAGAGCTTCTGTAAAGTTTGGAAGGTAGGAGACGGATACTGGCAGAAGTAAAGCTGTGAGTACCGGGCGTGAGTCGTGCTTCGGTAGCTCAGATGGTAGAGCGCTTGCCCGCGAAAGGCAATGGTCCCGAGTTCGAGTCTCGGTCGGGCACACAGTTTTAATCTGCCAGGAAGTTTCGACTTTAATCCTGTTTGCAGTATGCTCTTAAATATACATAAAAGCTTCTCTATCAGCAATGATGGTAAATCTTTAAGTACTTGGAGCATACTAATTACTTTTTCCTTATTCATCTGCTATAATGAGATAATGGACTTGGCTATGCTACTAGCTTTTCTGTGTTACGGCATGGTGTGACAGAAATGGAGAAGACACTTTACAACAACTCTATATTTAAAAGAATGCATAGAGCTATTGGTGGCAATTGCAGCTTTCTTTGATACAGTCTGCATTGAGCAGTATACTGACGGAGGACATCGAAAGGGTGCAAAAAAGGGCAGCTCATTTTGTATTATCACGTTATAGGGGAGAGAGTGTGGCAGATATGATACACGAGTTGGGATGGAAGTCATTACAGCATAGACGTTTTTCATCGCGGCGAGACCTTTTTACGAAATTTCAGTCACCAACTTTCTCTTCCGAATGCGAAAATATTTTGTTGAGCCCAACCTACATAGGTAGGAATGATCATTGAAATAAAATAAGAGAAACCAGAGCTTGAACAGAAAGGTTTAGGTGTTCGTTTTTCCCGCTCGCTGTTCGGGAGTGGAATAGTAGAGAGATAGTATGATTGTGGTTCGATGAACCCTCTGCCAAGCACTTAAATGTGAATTGCAGAGTAGTGATGTAGATGTAGATACTGAATCACCTTAATTGCCACCAGATATAGCAGGTGCAGCATTAATAAACAAATGCAGCTTGCTTGTAATTTGCCAACGAGGGCCAATAAAATTCATTCTTTCATTAGAATCATTAGGAAACACGTGCTCCTTCCCTCTCCTCTCCCACTAACAGACGATATGATAATATTAACTTTCCTCCTTGTAAGGAATTGTATTGCCAAGAGTGAAGACAGCACATGAAGAAATAATGTTGCATTGCCTAGTAGTATCAAAATTTCTGGTCTATAATGCAGATTAACTTTATTACTCTATTTACGATGACAGAATTATCTATCACACACAGGAGAATCATATAGTGGTCCAGTACAGAAAAATCAATTGTACAACTACTCTGTCTTCTAGTAGTGTGTATTCTGCAACCTACATTTCCCGCATTAATATAAATTTTATTTTATTCTCTCTAACTGACTAATAGTTGCTATGAATCCAGAAAATTCAAGTACAATGAAAAGTAAATCACAAAGTTAGCAAAATAAGGTCAACAGTGAGAGCATTTCTTCAACATTCAATTAATTTTTTTCCTTACAGGCATTGTCATTCTCATCTATCCTAACTACATGTGAATTCACACATATTATTGACTGAGTTCATAACTACATGTGAATTCACACATATTATTGACTGAGTTTAGTTGTTATTTCTTGACAATATGTTTTTGTTGTCTTTCTTGTAGACATTATTTACAATTTTTGTGATAAATGTATAATAATGATCGCTTGCTTGATTAGAATGCATCTATTTTGTTTCTGTGGTCAAATGTCATTCCCCTTGGCATTGTTACACTGTGAACCATTATCTTTCACAATGACATGGGCTAAGAATGGCAGTCAGTTGGCATCCATACAACCTTCATGTATCACAGTTGTCATACAAACGTTCCACTGCCATTCATACTAATTCCAGTGGCCCCCGTAACATTAACACTTAATTATCCTACACCAACGTAATCTTATGTAATGAGGATGCATTCTACAAGTTCAAAGTAGCTTACCATTTATGGGCAATGTGTATAACTCTGGAATTAGTTCTTCCTTCACTGCAAAAATGAAAAGATGTATGATAGTGCAGATCCTGAAATTTACCACTTTTTCCAGAAAATACACACAATTATAAATGAAGCTGCTAATCTGATAAAACAAACTCAAGAACTGTACAGAACAATCTCAAACACACGAGGTTACTAACACTGGCCAGCACTTATAACTGTGCTTCTGTAATGATGTAAGGGTGGGTGGCACCACACACACACACACACACACACACACACACACACACACACACACACACACATACACACAGTAGTGAAATTTTCCTTTTTAAATAAGTAAATGTAAGAGTAAAAGGACACCATGAAGGTCGATGGTACAGAATGCACTGACAGTAGCCAAGAATTGAATAAACAAAAGGAAATACAAACAGGTACTACACTGCAGAATTCATGACAATGCAAACAACTTTTTTGTACAGAAACAAGGTGCTAATGCTACTTACTAGAGGCTACACTTGATTATCCTGCACCAACATAATCTTATATAATGAGGATGCATTCTACAAGTTCAAAGTAGCTTACCAGTCATGGGTAATGTGTATCGCCCTGGGACTAGTTCTTCCTTTACTGTAAAAATGAAAAGAAACATTGTTACTATTTAATGTGGACAATAGAGGGTCTTACAGTGTTATGCAACTATTATACCAAGACAGTTTGTGTACACTTAGTCATTATAAACAAATACAGACGGGAGGAAGTAGAAAAGTGTGAAGGAGAGGGCATGCCTCGCTTTTCATATTTTAAAAATTCCTCTAATTGCTGTATAACAACAATGGAAATGCCTGGAATAACACATCGAATGGCTACCAGTCACCAATAGATGACTGGTATGTGGCAGATAGGAAAACAGAAAACAGTATTTTCAACATTTTGAGTTGTTGCTATTTCTCTAGTGAAAGTGCATTCATTCACACACACACACACACACAAGCATGAAAACGAATACATACATGGGGAGGCTGACTGTTGCTTATCAGTAGCAGCTTCCTTGCAAATAGTGGTGGAGAGGAATGTAGGGAAAGACACTTTAAGCCAGGTGTGGTAGTGGGACAGTGTGAATCAGGTCTTTCAACAGCTGGGTGGCTGCACCACAAGAAAAAATATGTTAAGAGGGTAGAGAATATAAGAGTTAGAGAGAGAGAGAGAGAGAGAGAGAGAGAGAGAGAGAGAGAGAGAGAGAGAGAGAGAGAGAGAAGAGGGAGTGGTGTGGAGAGAAGAGAGAAGGGAAAAGGTAAGGTGAGACAGCAGGTAACAGGTTAACAGAGATTTAGGCCTGGGGATTGAGAGAGTGCAGAAATTGGTAGAGAGACAATTCCCAATTGCGTAGTTCAGAGAAGTTAGTGCTGGAAGAGAGAATCCAAACAGCTTGCATAGTGAAAAGGCTGTAAGTGTCATTTGTGTTGCAGTGCACAGCATATTTGGCACAATTTCAGGAAAATATCTTTTTCTCTAGCAAAATCCCAATCCCACATTCTGTCCCTTAAAGTCTTCCTACACCATACCTAACACACCCACCCTTTGGCCTAACCATGACAATCCCTTCTATGGTCCCCACCCCATCCTTTCACAGTAACCTTCATCTTTCCAGATTCCTCTCAAATGTGCTACTGTAGAAAAAACATCTCCATGACCCAGAACCACCTCTGCTCCCTCCACAAGATACGTCCCAGAAGTGCAATATAACCTCCAATCCCTACTGAAATCCTTAGGCCCACCTGAAAACCTCTCCCCTGTGTCCATCTCCTTTCCCCCCCCCCCCCCCCCCCCTCCAATGAATCCACCTCACTCCTCTCTCACCCTAAGTACACAACCACCTTCTATAAGCACTCCAAAATCCACAAATACAAGAGTCGTTGGTGCACCATTGTAACTGGTTACTATGTTCCTATTGAAAGGATTTCTGCTCTTGTTGACCAACACCTCCAACCAGTTGTCCAAAGCCTAGCCTCTCAATCAAAGACACTAACCACTTTCTTCATAACTCCACCACCCCTTCACTTAACACCTGGATCCCTACTGTCTCTATTCATACCACCTCCTTGAACACCAATGTGCCTCATGCCCATGGCCTAGCCACTATCCAACACTGCCTGTCCCAAAATCCTTCGGAGTCCAAACTCACTGCCTTACTCCTCATCCACCTTAACAACTACATCTTACACACAAACACTACTCCTTTGCGGAATACCTACATAAACAGATCCATGGGCACTGCATTGCACCCTTCTATGCCAATCTTTTAATGGGCAATCTAGAGGAAACTTTCCTAGCCTCTCAAAATCCAAAACCAACCCCCTTTCACTCAACACCATGCCGAGATGGAACAGCTGAACCGCATAATTTACCAGGTCTTTGATTATATATCGTCATGCCCAGAAATGAGGGAGATTCTACCCAAGGTCCTTCCCACCCTTTCTACAGTGGTATCCCAATGCCCAAACAAGCCACACAATACACTGGTCCAGTGTTATGCCACTCCCACTCCCAACTGCTTGCCACAGGGGTCATATATCTGTGGAAGATCCATTAGCAAAACCTGCCCAATCCACCCACTCAACACATCCTACTCCAGGCCTGCCACAAGATTATCCAATTCCATCAAAGGCCTGGTTATATGTGGATGAATTCAATTGACTACGCATTCAGCTCCAACCACAGTTTTTATGTTGGTATGACAAGCAACCAGCTGTTCACAAGAAAAAGAGGCAACTGCAAAAATGTGGCCACAGGCAAAGTGACTACATAGTGGCACAACATGCAGCTGAACACAACATGCTCAATTTCAATGAAAATGAACATTCACTATTGCTCCACAGAGAAAGGACAGATATACAAACCATATGGGGTTTGTTTGTAGTCCATGCAATATTCCAGAATCATTCTCATCCAACCCTCAGTATTTGATATGGTGAATACAATGGCAGCTTAAGGTGGACATAACTACTTTTGAGTGTACAAAATGTTGTTGACCAATAAATTTAGAATATTTTGGGATATTTAGAGTAATATTTATATTAAAATTTGATGACAGATGGTGCAGATATAACTTTAATATCAACAGGATACCCTTCTGAAACCAGCTTATAGGACTGAAAAGATTTATAACTAGTTTTAATCCTATGCCCCCGTGCTATGAAAAGACAAAAGAAGTTTTAAAAGAAGAACTGGCAATGCTCAATCCTTTGTTTGGTAGTCAGTACAACCAACTAATATAAGAAACTACAAGGAATGTGAGCAACAAATAAGCCCGTTATATTCAAAATAGTGTTCCTCTGTACAGCACACCAAATCAGATTTTTCTCATTGATCCTTGAACTGAAAGAAGTTTCTGTTATGCACTGAGAAGGAAGTTTTATTAGAGGCATTGTTCACAGCATTTCATATGTTCTAAGGGACAAATGTGACTTCAGGAAGGGGGTAATTTTCAGTTAATAAGAAAGTCATCATAGTGTGATATATGAATACAATCTTCTACAAGGGTGTTACTTAAGAATCATAAGGAAAAGCAGAAAAAACACAAGCGGCTTTTCAATCTAATATAGAAAATTGTGGTTCTATTTAAAAGTAGATACAAACAAGAAATCTGAAGCATTTGACGTTGTTTAAATACCTAGAAGTAATAGAGCAGATAAATGAAAGGCTTTGATTTATTAAGAGCATTATGGAAGGGCACAGTAAATCTATAATTCTCAATTACCGCTTCGGGGCTTGGAACCCTTTAAAACAGGCATGACAGCACAAGTGAAATGAATTCACAAATGTACAAAACCAAAAAATAACAGTCCAGGACAATGAAGTGTAACAAAGATACACTCCTGGAAATTGAAATAAGAACACCGTGAATTCATTGTCCCAGGAAGGGGAAACTTTATTGACACACTCCTGGGGTCAGATACATCACATGATCACACTGACAGAACCACAGGCACATAGACACAGGCAACAGAGCATGCACAATGTCGGCACTAGTACAGTGTATATCCACCTTTCGCAGCAATGCAGGCTGCTATTCTCCCATGGAGACGATCGTAGAGATGCTGGATGTAGTCCTGTGGAATGGCTTGCCATGCCATTTCCACCTGGCGCCTCAGTTGGACCAGCATTCGTGCTGGATGTGCAGACCGCGTGAGATGACGCTTCGTCCAGTCCCAAACATGCTCAATGGGGGACAGATCCGGAGATCTTGCTGGCCAGGGTAGTTGACTTACACCTTCTAGAGCACGTTGGGTGGCACGGGATACATGCGGACGTGCATTGTCCTGTTGGAACAGCAAGTTCCCTTGCCGGTCTAGGAATGGTAGAACGATGGGTTCGATGACGGTTTGGATGTACCGTGCACTATTCAGTGTCCCCTCGATGATCACCAGAGGTGTACGGCCAGTGTAGGAGATCACTCCCCACACCATGATGCCGGGTGTTGGCCCTGTGTGCCTCGGTCGTATGCAGTCCTGATTGTGGCGCTCACCTGCACGGCGCCAAACACGCATACGACCATCATTGGCACCAAGGCAGAAGTGACTCTCATCGCTGAAGACGACACGTCTCCATTTGTCCCTCCATTCACGCCTGTTGCGACACCACTGGAGGCGGGCTGCACGATGTTGGGGCGTGAGCGGAAGACGGCCTAACGGTGTGCGGGACCGTAGCCCAGCTTCATGGAGACGGTTGCGAATGGTCCTCACCGATACCCCAGGAGCAACAGTGTCCCTAATTTGCTGGGAAGTGGCCGTGTGGTCCCCTACGGCACTGCGTAGGATCCTACGGTCTTGGCATGCATCCGTACGTTGCTGCGGTCTGGTCCCAGGTCGACGGGCATGTGCACCTTCCGCTGACCACTGGCGACAACATCGATGTACTGTGGAGACCTCACGCCCCACGTGTTGAGCAATTCAGCGATACGTCCACCCGCCCTCCCGCATGCCCACTATACGCCCTCGCTCAAAGTCCGTCAACTGCACATACGGTTCACATCCACACTGTCGCTGCATGCTACCAGTGTTAAAGACTGCGATGGAGCTCCGTATGCCACGGCAAACTGGCTGACACTGACGGCGGCAGCGCACAAATGCTGCGCAGCTAGCGCCATTCGACGGCCAACACCGCGGTTCCTGGTGTGTCCGCTGTGCCGTGCGTGTGATCATTGCTTGTACAGCCCTCTCGCAGTGTCCAGAGCAAGTATGGTGGGTCTGACACAGCGGTGTCAATGTGTTCTTTTTTCCATTTCCAGGAGTGTATTTATGCAACACAGAAGGGAATCTCTGGAAGAAAGGTGATATTCTTATGAACTCATGTATGTAAATTTAAAGAACTAGCAATGAAAAGCAAAAATCAGTAAATATTCTGCTCCTCACATATCTCCCACAAGCCTCCCTCTCTCCCCCTCCTCTCCATGCATACACAAAAGAATCATCCTCCCCCCTCCATCCTTGCTTTTGAAATGCAGTTACCTCAGACAGGATTTATTCTACAATTCAGTAATAATGTTTAAATTCAGTAGAAATGTTTAATTAAGCACCCAATACATCATCATTTTTTAGTTACAAGGTGTGTCTTTTTGTGATTTTGGCTCTGTCATATCGTCCTAAGTAAACAGTTAACATTTTTGGATCCTGCTAAGAAGTTCACATAATTGCAAAAGTAACCAATGTGGGATAAAACACACAAGTACTGTGTACTTTATTTTCTAATTCACTTAAAAAATGACCTTTCATATGACAGTAATGTTTATATAGAAAAGAACAGTACAGGAAAGAAAGTTTATACAAGAAACAAGCTTTTTACTCATGGCTCTGCCCATGGTTGTGTATGTCACTTGTATTATCTACATCTCCTTCCCCACCACCGGTCTCTCTGTTTATTTCCACCATCCCCTCTCATGGTCCATTACCTTCGCACCCTAGAACTGTCTATCATGCCAGTGCCCTCCTCCCTCTATCTGTCAATCTCCTGCTCAACCTTCTATTGGTCCACCTCCTGCCCTCCTTGTGTCTCTATCAGTCTTCTCCAACCTCCTATCTGTGTCTGTCACCTTCTGTGCATTATCTCTGTCCTCCTCCTTCCCACCTCTCATGGCCCATCACCTCTTTCATCGACCCTCAGTCCAACACCTTCTCCCCCATCTTTCGATCTATCCCTTCCACCACCACCCCCAAACCCCTCTGCCAATATCCTCTCCCTCTCTTCGTCTGTCTCCTCCCCCACTCTCTCCTGTTCCATCCCCTCCTCCTCCTTGCCTCTGTCCACTCCTCCTTCCACCTCTCTCTATCCCTCTCATCCTACCCCCTCTCCCTGCCAATCTCCTTCTCCATCCCTTGTCTCTGTCCACCTCCTCTTACAGTCTCTCCATCAATTTCCTCCTACAGTCTCTCTGCCTGTCCAGCGCCTCCTTCCCTTTTCTCTGTACATCTCCTCTCCCGTCTTGCCACTCTCCATTGCCTCCTTCCCCATATCTCTGCTCCATCATGGCCACATAGACATTTTAGCCCAAAATGCATGCCAACACTAGCCACACACAAGTTATGCAAGGCAGTCTCGATGCCAGTGGTTACCAACACTTTTTTATCCCCACTCCCACCCTTGTAAGTTGCAAGTGTGCCAAAATTGGCACAACTCAATATGGTGTTCTGGGAGACGTGGAAAATAGACACAGAAATATTCATCCAGTTTTATATTTTATATGATGATAACAAATGTAACTCACCCAAGTCATAAAATTATCTGTTTATGATAAAATAAATATAAAATGTATTTTTATTCCAATTCATATAGACTACTGTGAGAGCATGGCTTAATATCTGTTATATGCCATTTTTCTGACTCACTACTGTTTCAGTCTTTGTCACTATTCTGACTCAGTTATGTCTTTGTTAATAGTTGGCTGGATATTGATAAATACATGTAGGGCCATGAAAAAGTGCAATTTAAAAAAGGACAAGCCTATTCTGTTGACCACAATATGATTTCATTTTTCAAATGTTAATAATATCATATTTGGAATAGTCTATGTAACAATGAGGTGTTCGCTCCTAACTATACATATACTGTAACTGTCCTAAGCACCAAGCAAAAAACATTGACTTTGCTTACATATTGTTTAATTTGATAAAGAAGTGAATATTTGAACTGAGGGCTCTGTGGCAGGATACTTTGTGCATGAAAATCAGGAACATACAGAAATATTATTATGTTTGTCTTCCTATTTTGTCAAGAATATTTGGCACGAAAGAAAGTACACAAAAAAATGAAAGAAAAGTGACCTGTCGGCTCGACAGGCACTGCAACACCATAAAAATAAGAACTTTTAAGCATTTGTTGAGCTTTGTTCAACTTTGTTGTTAAATTATTTTTTTGGGGGGTGGGGTGTTAGGGGGGTCATAACTAAATATATTAGACACTGCTAAAGCTTTAACCAGAGTACAGTACATTCCAAATGGTGATATAATTGAGACTGTATGCCTGATACCTGTTCAAACGATTGCTTTTTTCCAAGCTTCAAAATCAGACCAACAGCCAAAAAGATGCAAGGGTGGCACCAAAAGTGGGTAGGAGCACTGGACAAATCACTTCAGGAAAGGATTTTCTTGTTTCATTAAAGATAACTTTGGTATGAATGATTTGCCACATTCAAGAAATCTCAATAACTGATATTTGCCACATTCTTGGACATTGAGTTCCGTGGTTAGGGTAACGCACTTCAGGGATCTGGGTGGATGATTATTACAGCAGCTGACACAAACATGTGATAGTGTACATGGTGAATTTTCATGAAGGGACATGCTACAGTCTCTGCAAATCAGTTCATATGTACATCGGGAACATTTATGCTGAAACCACTGGCATTTAAAGTACTGCATCATGGGGGGAAATACGATCTGACATCACAGTGGTAAACAATGATTTTTAACCTTCTATGGAAGTGAATCCCCTTAAAAAGCAAGGTGTCAAGCTTGTCTAGCAGGCCTTCACATATTTGACAAACAAAGTGCATCCTTGCCTGGAAAAGTGTTCGTGTAGTTCTTCATCTGCCTCAAGAGTTTGGGCACAGTGAAAAATTCATCCGTGTGCCATGTTGAAGTTCTCATGGGGTATTATGGTAACAGGTTCAGTGTTAGACATAAAACCTGGCTGCAAGCTGCTCACCACAGAAACTAAGCCTGAGTCATTCAGTTACGATGGCAACAACAATGGCAAATCCTAAGAATAGTAAGTCTGGTAAATTGCACATTCTAGCAACACTATAGGTTGGAAGTATACAGAGAAACTGTGTCTTCTACTCAAGTTGTTATAGTGCTGAGCTGTTATAGTGCTGTATCCGTTCATAGTCTTGTGGTAAGCATTCTGCAATGTAGACACGAAGTTGGGAGTTTGAATTCATTCCTTCCTTTATTTTTTAAAACATCATGTCATCTGTCTATTAAAAGGATTGATCTGTTGGAATCTCAAAGATAAAGTGTTTTAACTTTTAACCCTCCAGTAACAGTAAAATATTCTAGAAATATTTTCACCAAATGGTTGGTGACTGCATAAAGAAACAGTTTATTGTAGAGAGTTTTCTCACTATACAGTTGGCCAGTCACCATCCAGCTGATGTGAGGTGCCATTCAACCAGGTGACCGCAAAGTTGTGCACCTTGGTCACATATCTGTTTCTGCAGCGGACACAGCCCTCAACATTTGTATTGTGTGCGAGGCAAGTGCTACTGGACAAATGACATCAAGAAATGATTTTCTTGTTTTGTGAAAGATCATTTTGGTATGAATGATTTGCCACATTCAGGAAGTCTCAATCACTGATATTTGTGATGAACTGCATAATTTTTCTTTCATGCGACATCTGCGCTCAATAGGCAGGGTTGAGAAGCCAGGTGCAGGGCAGCATGATATACTTCAAAGCAACGAAAAACAGAGGGCTGACTATCACTACATTTTTCCCTGAACATCATCAGTTTACTCACTGATCATTTCTATGCAGTATTGTTATGGCAAGTTATAATTCGTTTGTGTTGTCTTCTAAAAGAAGAAATTAACGTGTGGGCCCTAATGAAAAACATCTCCTCTTGGCTAAGGCCAGTGTGAACAGATAATATTTTGCATTCAGTACAAAAATAGGAATTTGTACTATAAACTGCTCTCCAGAGATGTGTACATTGCAGAAGTCATTTGTTGCCAACAACTGAGATGCCTTTCCATTGCAGAGAAAGAAAACTGGGCAAAAATTTTGTATTAAGTGTTGCTACCATAGCACCTGCTTGTACTCTACAGATTTAGCAAAAAGTCATCCAGGAGTTTGTTTGGGAAGTCTTATCTCACACACATATTCTTCTAATCTTGCAACTTCAGATGTTAGCTTTTCTATTTCTTATCAAACAACTGTCTTTAATACCAAAGCAGTCATTTTCTACAGGTGTGGAATTGGAAAACTATCTAAGCATTGGAAGACTGTTTTAAATAATGTGAGAGACTAAATTGTTGTTGATTAATTTCCTCATATGCTGTGTTCAATAAACTAATGGAAGACTGCTCTTATGATATCCACTGTACTATTACAAATGAATTACAACTTATCCAAAGAAGAGCTGTGGCAGTTACCTCACTCACTACACCTGTGGTGGCTAGGGGAGAGAAACTGAAATGTAGAAGATGTGATTAGTCGCAATTCCTGCATGTAAAGATCTTCTTCAACTCAAATCCATAAACCAATAAACCAATGTCACAGCTTAAGAGTAAATCACTCAGATTATTCAGTGGAAATGTCAACATATTATCATGTGAATCTAACAGCATAATTCTGTGCCATGCGTGAAGTAAATAAACAACCACAGAGTTGCCAAAGATATTATGTGGTGATGCTGAAACGCTTCTTCCTATTTTTCCTAATTTGGTTAAAGGTGTTGATAGGTAAAACAATTCATTAGTCAGTCAGTAGAATTTTTGTAGGCTAATTCTTCAAAGTATGTCTAATATATTTATCGGATGCCATATTTCTTGCACTCAAAGGGTCCTGTGAATCAGTGCCTGTTTAACCCTGGATCAGCTCATCTCAGTGGACTTCTTCTCCTTTGTGTATAGAATTCCAGATGATGACAGAGCAATTACATCTCCATGTACTCCAGTAAGATAAGAAAATGTATGTCAATCAGAGTCCGTCAGGACAATAATAACTGGCACAAAAATATTTCAATGTCACTTGTTCTCTGGTGAGCATTTCTTTGATGTCATGGAGATCACAATCTCTCCATGTCCTTCACCCATGGAACCACAAAGCAGATGACTCCACCCAGCAGGTAGAATCACCTCACTGATAGCACACGATAAGTACAACTCTGATCGGCACAGACCATAAAACTTCTTCCGAAAGTGAGATTTTTCCTACTTATTAACTACCTTAACTTGTAAACATCTTTCATCATTCAGTGGAGAGCAGGGAAGTGGGACAACTCATTTCCAGAATGACATGCCACACTTCATTGCTAAGCTTCAGTTATACTACCAGCACATTCCTGTATAAGATATGTTTCTTTAGCAGGCTTGTAAGTGAGGAGTAAGCTAAAGCTTGAGTCTCAAAATGTAGCCACCAAGGACCTGAATACCAAATGTACAAGCCATTGTGTGTGATTCTCATTTATGTAAGTAGGTTTAGGAACTAAGCGTGGTTACTAATATTACACTGATCACAAACTGCTAACTTAACATCATAAATAAATAACTGTCACAATTACTTTTCTTTTTCTGTTTTCAGTGTACTGGAAACTGAAATTCTCATGGACAAGATGTAACTCACTTTTTTGTAGTATTTCCGGTAGTTGTACTGTAGGCATTTTGAGTAGTCAATACATGTTTTGATCATTATAGGCTTAAAAAAGTTTTTCTTAAAAATGCTGTCATTGATTACAAAACATGAATATACACAGAGTCACTTCACAAGCTACAAATAACATAAAAGGAGAAGTAGTTGTCTTCAGAATGCGAAATAAGGAACACAAAACACTGACAATAATGCCTGGAATACGTCATCCTTAAGCAGAATTGCCATTCAGTCTACAAATACTGAAAGAATGACAATTACCATATACATGTATGATTATAATATACCTGCTGCTGGTGCTTTGTGAATAATAACAAGAACTGCCTATGCTGAGAGATTTTTGAATGTCATTATCCTCAAGACAGAGAATAATGCTATAATATAACAGCACAGATGAGCAGATGGTTCTGGAATTTTCAGGGACTACCTATACGCTGCTGATTCATGACACCAAACTACGGCTACTCTATTTTTAACAGTAGTTACTGAAGTCAAACTATAATGCAGACTATTTCTGTCTGTGAAAGAAATGCTCAACAGTTTGTGAATAACATCAACACATCTTTTCACCACACATAATGTAGACTCAGTATATGTTATTTAACAGCAGCAAAATTGCCTACGCTTGCATCTCCACATCGCAGAGGCAATAAATGAGACTTACAATCTATCACAGTATCGACCACAACTGTTCCTTGGCCCTCCCCCACACATCCAGTGTAAATGTCATAAATTATGACAATGGAATGAGTATAATATTAAGTTACTTCAATACAATTCCTTACTTCAGCTAAATCTCTTTAGTGAAGACAGTCTACAGAATGGAATATCAGTGACAACGGCATTAGCAGTAGATAAAATGAAGTGTTTATTAATAGCTGATGACAGCTATATTCATCTTGGGTGGCACTGTTCTGACTGCTTCAAATGTTCAAATGTGTGTGAATTCCTAACGGGCCAAACTACTGAAGTCATCAGTCCCTAGACTTACACACTACTTAAACTTACTTATGCTAAGAACAACACACACACCTACGCCCGAGGAAGAACTCAAACCTTTGGCAAGAGGGACTGCACAATCCATGACATGGTACCTCTAACCACCCGGCCACTCTGTGCGGATCTGCCTGCTTGAGCAACATCTGTTCTAGACCTATTACTCCATTTACTTACACCTAAACTGCTGCCCTAACACTTCCTCATTAGATTGGCATAGGGATTCAACCTTGCAACTCTTGTGATTTATCTCAGGGTCCAGCTATACTGTGCCATATTCTTCCTCGGCATCAAACTTCTCTCTTCCATGCACATTTCTACAAGGGCAAATGGCTGTAAAACAAAACACTGCTTCTCTACTTAAATAAAGTGTAAATTGGTTCCAATTAACTCTGTATACTGTCACAAAGTTTCATAAATGGTTACATATTACATGGTACATTTCTACTCCCAGAACCAGTTAATATGACTGTCCCAAAAACCTCTCCTTAACATCTGAGTAAATAACATATAACAACAACAACTTATATACATAATACTCATCCCTCTTGGTGCCTAAGGTCTTCCACAGTACCAGAACTACTTCATTCCACCCTACTCCATGGAGATTACAAATGCTCTCTGGCAGGTAGACTCCGCACCTTCTGAGTAATATTTACACACAGAATGTGACCTGATGTTTACAAACTAATTGGAATCATGTACATCTTTACTCTTAGATTTACATTTGATGTACATGATACCTGCCCTTCCATGAAAGGCATAGATCACTACAAAATGCAACTGCTTAATTCCAACCTTTGAACCATTACAGATGTCCAAAATCAGTAGAAAAGCTTGTGGAAACATTCACTTGTCTGCTCAGCAATTTAGGTTTCACTTAAAAATCTAGGTTCACACAAACAGTGGAAAAAAAAAGTCTGACAAATAGGCATCGAGACTTCTTGTTATCTTTTCTGTTGGCATATTTCAGTACTCACCTGTTGCTCTGAACACTTGGGACAAATATAAATATTCTGTGTGGCAAACATCCAGTCATCCTTTCTTCCACACCAACCATTCAAAAAGTGCTGTTGTTTTACTCTGCATAGCACTTAGTACTA
Organism: Schistocerca gregaria; assembly: GCF_023897955.1. Classification (NCBI taxonomy): domain Eukaryota; kingdom Metazoa; phylum Arthropoda; class Insecta; order Orthoptera; family Acrididae; genus Schistocerca; species Schistocerca gregaria. Next base: position 60,637,932 of record NC_064921.1, on the reverse strand, counting down.
ATTCGAAAATTTTCTTTCAGTTCCACTAGATAATTTTCTTTGTGGTTGTTTACAATTAAATCAGAGGAAGTGACAACATCTCACTTTAAATATTCTTCTTCAATGAGATTTGAAACTATGGATACAGTTGCAGTGGTAGACAGCTAGTGAAGCATCCATAACACCTACATTCCATCAGTGCTCATACAGTTGTGTCATAAATGAGTCTCACTCAGATGGAAATGATAGCACAGGCATTTGTCAGGTACTATAAAACACTCACGCAGCCAAAATCTCACCTACCAACACTTGTTTTAACATTTCATTGAGTGGTGCAGTCTATAAGGTTGTTAGCAAGTGAGCTGCAAATGACAATGGGTCAGCAAAATTGTATTATAATGTTAAAAAGTTAACCAAGTACGAGGCAATAGTGATATGAAAACACAAACATAGCAGATGCATTGGATTCATTGTTAGTCGAGAACTACGGGGAGCCATATCCGTCACCATACTGCAGCAATGGAGGTTAGCCACTGTGAGGGTATAAATATGCGAATTAATAATTTGGGAGTTCAAAGAACACCTGCTCGACTTAATAGCTGATATAATTGAGAAATTATGGCTAGTTGTTAGGCAATCAAGTTTCAAGTTATGTTATAAGGGTTAGTCGGAGTATTGAACCAATTATACGTTCACTGTGTTTGGATTTTCTGTTAGAGGTACTCCTCAAGTCTTGTGCAGTGGAGAAAGACCATCTCAAGATGAAACCATGTCATCACACGTAGCCACAGAGTATACAGCACTGTGTGTTGCACCATGATGCCCCTCCATGACGATGCCCCATGATGATGGTCAACACTGACCAAAGAGTGTTGAATGAAGTACAGGAGAAGTCTGCCAATAGCCTCGGAACAGTTAAATCACATTCCTATAACTAACACATTGTAAATTGAGTTGTGAATTCAAGTCTGTTTGTAATTTGGCAAATAAGTCAAATAATCCTCCAGAATGATTGAATAGTTCTATGTAAAAACCAATTTTCTGGAGGAAGTGGGGAGTTCTGGCAATAGAAAGTAAAAGCACACATCAAGATTAATTCACTCGATACAACCAAGGAATCTCTGAGAAGATTATTTTGACAACACATTTTGTAACTGCAATATTCAGGGTGATTACGGTCAAATGAAATGGGTAGTTATGAATCTCCCAGATCACCTCCGTAATAAGCAATTGTGGTGATAATGACTGGCAACATTTATCGAATAATGAGGCTTTACAATGGGAAAGCAATAGGACATAGTAATGGCAGCCCACCAGTTCACCAGCAGGAGTGCAGCCGAACCTGTAGGTAGCAACACACTTCTACAACAATGGGACACAATCAGACACTGTAGTAGCAGTATTTTATAGTGAATAGTAGCAAACTTTATTATAAGTGCTTGTTAGTGTAATGTATACAGAATTGGCAGTAACAAATCAGAAGACCATTATTTGTTTCAGAACTCCAGGATTTATTGCACAAAGGAAAACCATTTGCAATATTTAACAACAAGTGAGGAATAATTTTGAATAACAGATTTTATATTTATATTAAAAACAAAGATTCCAGGACTTACCAAGCGGGAAAGCGCCGGTAGATAGGCACAATAAATAAAACACACAAACACACACACAGGTGTGTCTGTGTATGTGCGGATGGATATGTGTGTGTGTGTGTGTGTGTGTGTGTGTGCGAGTGTACACCTGTCGTTTTTTCCCCCTAAGGTAAGTCTTTCTGCTCACGGGATTGGAATGACTCTTTACCCTCTCCCTTAAAACCCTTATCCTTTCATCTTTCCCTCTCCTTCCCTCTTTCCTGAAGAAGCAACCGCCGGTTGCGAAAGCTATGTGTGTGCTTGTGTCTTTTATTTATTGTGCCTTTCTACCGGCACTTTCCCGCTTGGTAAGTCTTGGAATCTTTGTTTTTAATATATTTTTCCCATGTGGAAGTTTCTTTCTATTTTATTTACAGATTTTATATTTAGTTAGTTGCGTATATTGACAGTATCAGTTAGTAATGGGTTCTGGAAGAAAATTGGCTCAAATGGAAAAAATCAGTTGGCAATTGAAGCAAATTGGAAACTTTAATGGGCAAATTTACTCAATAAAACTCTAATATAGATACAAGGTTCAATTGAATAGATAACAGACCAAATCAGATAGACAAAAGATTTACCACACTGAACATAACATTCAACGAGATTGATGAAGCAATGTTCCAAATAGGAGGAAGGATGGATGGGTTAGAATACTGACCGGACATAGGATTGAAGCATGATGCAGAAATGGATACCCAGCTGGAAAGCTAGAACATATGCATGTAATTAAGTCAGCAAAGGATGAATTACTTCAATACATTAGTTTGTTTAAGAGAATTAATGCAAACTAACACCCATGTACAAAAAGTGATCAACACAAATACAGATGCTGTATCAGTGATGATTAATCAATTAGAGCCAAGGATACAACGGCTAGAGAACAAAAAGAAATCAAATGAAAACAGAGAACAATTTCATGATAAGTCTTCCATGTTAGGCAATTCTAATTCATTATTTAATAACCCCTCCTCCATCTCCCTCCCTCTCCCCCCCTCTCTCCCTCTGTTATTGAATAGAGCATCAAATAATACAGAACACGCTGTTAACAATAACAGAAACATAATGTATATAAGTAATAGTCCACCTACAGTTGCTACACATGTCAGAATGCTGGAGGCAGACGGGAGTAGGAGTCAATTAGTATTAGGTTAGATTATTCCTCATATCAAGATTTTTGCATCAATACTTGTAAGCCTTTCATGGAATGCTACATAGCAGCTGGCCTGACCATCCTAAGATTATGTTTGTAGTGAATAATCTTACAAGAGAATGCAGAGAAAAAGACTTCAAAACCTATACAGATTAAGACACAAATGAATTACAGGCTTTGGCTGAAAGTGGGCATTGATTAAATCAATGGCGAAAGTTGAAAATTTGTGCCAGATTAGAATTCAAATCCGGGCCCCATGCTTACTAGGAAGATGCCTTGACCTCTCCATCATCCGGACACAGTGGTCATCACAACTGCATGGATTACCCTAGCATGCCTCCCATCAGAATAAAATTCCCATTTTTTTCACATACTACTAATATAGTGCCCCTTGCCCATTATCCTCTTTACTTGTGGCATTTTATCATTTCTTGTAAGAGTTCAAGCCTAGTATGCATTCACACTGAAGATATCATTGGCTGTCCTTGTCTGAATTTTACAGGGTGTCCCAAAATAATTGCCTTATTTTAAATAGAATTATTTATTAGGAAGAAGGGCTTAAAACTAACAAATTGCATACTAAATTACTCAGAAAAGACAGAAGTTCATAAAAACCATTATAAATGTTCAATATGTCCTCAATTGCTGCATGGATGACGTCTAGCCAGTAGCTGAATTCATCCCCAACTGAGCATAAGTTATCTTCTGTCACTGAAGCTACAGCAGCTGATATTCTGGTTTTTCATTCATCAATTTCATGAGGTAAGGGAGGAATGTAAACACATTGTTTAACATATCCCCACAGGAATAAATCCCATGGTGTTAAGTCAGGGGATCTAGAAGGCCAAGCGTGTACGGCCTGGTCCCACGATCCTGTATGCCCTATCCAACGTTGAGGCATGTTGGAATTGAGGAGACTGCACATGTTGTTGTGCCATTGCAGTAGTGCTCCATCTTGCTGATAGATGAAATTGTCAGAGCCAAGTTGTGGGAATAACCAGTTCCGTACCATTGCAAGATACGATTGTTCTGTTACAGTTTCTTCCTCAAAAAAGTAGGGTCCATAAACCTTGCTTTGCGAAACAACACAAAAAAATTCACTTTTGGTGAATCATGTTCATGTACAATTGTTTCATGAGAATTTTCAAGCCCCCACACACGCACATTATGGTGGTGAACCTTACCACTAATACGGAAAGTTGCCTCACTGCTGAATATCAACCGTGACATAAAGGTGTCCTCTTCCATGTCCTCTAGAATAGCATGGCTGAAGTCCACTTGCTTCACTTTGTCAGTAACTCGAAGAGCTTGTACCAGCTGTAATCAGTATGGTTTGGGGGCTAAACGACGCCGTAACACATGCCACGCTGTATGCTGTCATGCGCGGTAATGCAAGTTCTCGGCTAGCTCAATGCGTAGACTTGCAGGGGCTCCACTCAAATGCTTCTCACATTTGTTCCACTGTTCGGTCAGAAACGTGTGGCCAGCCAGGACTTTTGCCTTTACAGAAGCACCCTGTTTCTTCAAACTGTTACACCACCTCGAATGTTCTTTGGTGATGGTGGTTTAGCACGAAATTGAATATGAAACGCCCACTGAACTGCATTCACTGATTGAGTACAACTAAATTCAATAACACAATACAACTTCTGTTATGCAGACGCCATATTGCACGAGATTGGCTGCACGCTCCAGGTCAGAGCTCTAGGTGACATCTGGCAGATTTTTTCTGCAACGTTAGACCATGCCGATTACATTTAGCATTGTTTCAGTTACCTAGTGACATTTGTCTCAATATTATTACAAGTTAAATTCCAGTCATTCTTTTTGGGACACCCTGTATGTATGTGGTACCTGTTCTTTCAGACACGTCCGGAAAAAAAATTCAAATAGAAAAAAAATCATATACACTACTGGTCATTAAAATTGCAACACCAAGAAGAAATGCAGATGATAAACGGGTTTCCTTGGACACATATATTATACTAGAACTGACTTGTGATTACATTTTCATGCAATTTGGGTGCATAGATCCTGAGAAATCAGTACCCAGAACAACCACCTCTGGCCATAATAATGGCCTCGATATGCCTGTGCATTGAGTCAAACAAAGCTTGGATGACATGTACAGGCACAGCTGGCCATGCAGCTTCAACACGATACCACAGTTCATCAAGAGTAGTGACTGGCATATTGTGACAAGCCAGTTGCTCGGCAACCATTGACCAGACGTTTTCAATTGGTGAGAAATCTGGAGAATGTGCTGGTCAGGGCAACAGTCGAACATTTTCTGTATCCAGAAAGGCCCGTACAGGACCTCCAACATGTGGTCATGCATTATCCTGCTGAAATGTAGGGTTTCACAGGGATCGAATGAAGGGTAGAGCCACAGGTCTTAACACATCTGAAATCTAACGTCCACTGTTCAAAGTGCCATCAATGCGAACAAGAGGTGACCGAGACGTGTAACCAATGATATCCCATACCATGCGCCAGTATGTCGATGAAGAACACAAGCTTCCAATGTGTGTTTACCGCGATGTTGCCAAACATGGATGCAACCAACATGATGTTGTAAACAGAACCTGGAGTCATCCGAAAAAATGACATTTTGCCATTCATGCACCCAGGTTCGTCATTGAGTACACCAACGTATGTGCTCCTGTCTGTAATGCAGTGTCAAGGGTAACCGCAGCCATGGTCTCAGAGCTGATAGTCCATGCTGCTGCAAACGTCATCGAACTGTTCATGCAGATGGTTGTTGTCTTGCAAACATCCCCATCTGTTGACTCAGGGATTGAGATGTGGCTGCACGATCCGTTACAGCTATGCAGATAAGATGCTTGTCATCTAGACTGCTAGTGATACGAAGCCATTGGGATCCAGCACAGCATTCCATATTACCCTCCTGAACCCAACAATTCCATATTTTGCTAACAGTCATTGGATCTCGACCAATGTGAGCAGAAGTGTCGCGAAACGATAAACCACAATCACAATAGGCTGCAATCCGACCTTTATCAAAGTCGGAAACGTGATGGTACGCATTTCTCCTCCTTACACAAGGCATCATAACAACGTTTCACCAGGCAACGCCTGTCATCTGCTGTTTGTGTATGAGAAATCAGTTGGAAACTTTCCTCATGTCAGCACATTGTAGGTGTCGCCACCAGTGCCAACCTTGTTGTGTGAATGCTCTGAAAAGCTAATCATTTGCATATCACAGCATCTTCTTCCTGTCAGTTAAATTTCGCATCTGTAGCTCATCATATTCATGGTGTAACAATTTTAATGGTAGGTAGTGTAGAACTATTAGAGGCAAAAATTTATAACAGTAATGACTGGAAGGGCTACACAGACTCTGTTGAGTAGCAAAAGAATAAAGCCAAATACTTAGGCAAGGAGTGCGAGGTAAACATGTCAGATGCAACTGGAAGAAAATAAATAGTTTGTTAGAATACTTGGATCAAATAGATACGATAGATCATCAATAGAACACACACAATACGAATTCTAATGGAAATAATAATAGTGGGAATGCAGGATGAAGCAATACTAGAAATGAGAACAGTGAGCAGCAGAGAAACAGGGGAAGACAGAAAAGGATTAACAATGGCAACAATAGACAGCAATTTAATAGAACCTTTACTAACACTTCTAGTAACACAGAGTGAGAAAACTAACAAGCTTCCAAGGAGAAGCTCAGTCCCCAAGAGCATATGCTAAGGAGCCAACTGGCACATGGTGGCAAATATTAAAGGTATAATGATGGAGCTTGTATGACAGAAGACTTGCTGGAAGGACCAGGACAACCGATTAGGAGATACACTCCTGGAAATTGAAATAAGAACACCGTGAATTCATTGTCCCAGGAAGGGGAAACTTTATTGACACATTCCTGGGGTCAGATACAATCACATGATCACACTGACAGAACCACAGGTACATAGACACAGGCAACAGAGCATGCACAATGTCGGCACTAGTACAAAGTATATCCACCTTTCGCAGCAATGCAGGCTGCTATTCTACCATGGAGACGATCGTAGATGTAGTTCTGTGGAACGGCTTGCCATGCCATTTCCACCTGGTGCCTCAGTTGGACCAGCGTTCGTGCTCGACGTGCAGACCGCGTGAGATGACGCTTCATCCAGTCCCAAACATGCTCAATGGGGACAGATCCGGAGATCTTGCTGGCCAGGGTAGTTGACTTACACCTTCTAGAGCACGTTGGGTGGCACGGGATACATGCGCACGTGCATTGTCCTGTTGGAACAGCAAGTTCCCTTGCCGGTCTAGGAATGGTAGAACGACGGGTTCGATGATGGTTTGGATGTACCGTGCACTATTCAGTGTCCCCTCAACTATCACCAGAGGTGTACGGCCAGTGTAGGAGATCACTCCCCACACCATGATGATGGGTGTTGGCCCTGTGTGCCTCGGTCGTATGCAGTCCTGATTGTGGCACTCACCTGCACGGCGCCAAACACGCATACGACCATCATTGGCACCAAGGCAGAAGTGACTCTCATCGCTGAAGACGACACGTCTCCATTTGTCCCTCCATTCACGCCTGTTGCGACACCACTGGAGGCGGGCTGCACGATGTTGGGGCGTGAGCGGAAGACGGCCTAACGGTGTGCGGGACCGTAGCCCAGCTTCATGGAGACGGTTGCAAATGGTCCTCACCGATACCCCAGGAGCAACAGTGTCCCTAATTTGCTGGGAAGTGGCGGTGCGGTCCCCTACAGCACTGCGTAGGATCCTACGGTCTTGGCGTGCATCCGTGCGTCGCTGCGGTTCAGTCCCAGGTCGACGGGCACGTGCATCTTCCGCCGACCACTGGCGACAACATCGATGTACTGTGAAGACCTCACGCCCCACGTGTTGAGCAATTCGGCGGTACGTCCAGCCGGCCTCCCACATGCCCACTGTATGCCCTCGCTCAAAGTCCGTCAACTGCACATACGGTTCACATCCACGCTGTCGCGGCATGCTACCAGTGTTAAAGACTGCGATGGAGCTCCATATGCCACGGCAAACTGGCTGACACTGACGGCGGCAGTGCACAAATGCTGCGCAGCTAGTGCCATTCAACGGCCAACACTGCGGTTCCTGGTGTGTCCGCTGTGCCGTGCGTGTGATCGTTGCTTGTACAGCCCTCTCGCAGTGTCCGGAGCAAGTATGGTGGGTCTGACACATCGGTGTCAATGTGTTCTTTTTTCCATTTCCAGGAGTGTATATTACATCAAAAGTCACTGGAAAAATAGAAAACATACCAGTTAATATTATCAAACAATGGAAACTCCAGGTAGGAATATCAACAACATAGGAAAAGACACGAGTGCTACTTACCGTACAGAAGGCAGATCAAATTGCTGACATGAGCAATTAAAACATACTTATATAAAGCTTTCAGCCACAGCCTTCATCAGTTCAAGACACACACACACACACACACACACACACACACACACACTCGAGACTGCCAAAACCAGCATCTCTGGCCGTAAGATGTGCTTACATGTGTGTGTGTGCGTGTGTGTGTGTGTGTGTTTGTGTGTGTTTTTCTGATGAAGGTTGTGGCTGATAGCTTTATGTAGGTCTGTTTTAATTGTGCTAGTTAACATTATATTTTAGATTCAGGAAGTGACATATATGTAATAAATCAGTACTAGAACAGCATAATATTGCATAACTTTTTCTGATGTTTCCAGTGTGTGGAGTGAAAATAATAGGAGTCACAGGAACAACTAATAAACCTATACTATCAGAGGATCTAGTGAAGTTTAGCCCCATGGTTCTATATTCAAACCCCCATAACTCCTTATTATGCTTCAATTAGGCAGACTGTGTAGGACATAATTTGAAAACAAGCATACTAGATGGGTAGAATTAGTGGAAGAATTTGAAAAGTTAACAACCAGCCACAAATATTTCCTCCAGAAGTAAGAGGAAGACCATTGGAAGGGGAACTACGCTAAAACACATTGAATGGCCCCCAGAAAATTAGTGTATTCAGACAGTTACAAAGGAGGATCTCAGGGCGTCCTTTATCAGAGAAGGGGAGGAGAAAAACAAAAGAAGGGGAAAGGATATGCAAACACCATACAGGATATAGGATAGGTGATCTGGTTGTAGTTAACAGTCACAAGTAGAGATTGAGCACCCATACGTTAAAAAGTAAGTTCTATCACTTCTGTTAAGGGAAATATATAATTTCAAAGATACCACATCCAAAAGCCATAGTTCTAATTGACCTAGTACCAAGAAAAGAGAAAATTACATACAGTACAGAAAGTTTGTGGTCTTCCATAAGAAATAAACCTTAGGAACATAGATTAGGTTAGAATTTCTGGTAAACAGGGTACAAGTACTGTTGGATCAAAATAAATGAGGTTCTGGCAGTATGACAATGAGTGGTATGCACCTATAGTGGATGACAGCAGTTAAAAGTCTAATGTACTATAACTATCTGTGAAAATAGTTCCATTAGCTGAGGAGTTCCACCTTATAAAGTGCACCTGAGAACTCCAGAGAGGAAGACAAAGTTGTTTATTACAACATAAATACTCTTTCTGGTTGAAACTAGGATTCAAAGATGAAGAGAAGGAGAGAGAATTATTGAGACCTACAGCTTCCTGAGGTCTAAGACTTGTGTATGGCCATAAACTATAAGAGGCATGTTTGTACTGGAGTGGTAACAAATTTAACTATAAAAAATGCGCATGAAACTAGTATCAAGTTGTTGGAAACTTTTGATTGAACCACTATACTCTCTACAGACTCTCCAGAGCAGGGTGATAGGACCAACCTTTTTGGGCCTGTGGGGGTGAAGCTGGTTGTTTCCATTCTGTAGAATTGATAGTCATCAGTATTCTTTCACCCACTAGTAAAGTACCCTCAAGGAGAATGTCCAGGATAGTGGGGGGGGGGGGGGGGGCAGGGAGGGGGTAGGAAGGATATTAATGTTTTGTGGCTGCCTTCTTGATCCCAACATTCCTAATCTTTTTTTCTTTTGCTCACTGCCCCTGCTGGGATACCAGTCTATCTTCCCTTTTTCTATGATTCAATAGTTCCATTGCACTAGCCCTTCCTTTTTCTGTTTGTCAAACTCATTATCATGGGTAGTCCAATGTGGTGCTCCCACAAGGAACTTCAGACAATAGTTAGATAAGATAGTATAATGTGGTATAATATGGTATAGTATAGCATTAATCAAAAAGATACAGCTAAAGTAAAGTTAAGGGACTACCACACTATTGGTAAGCCCATGTATGGCACTAATGATGACACTCTATGTTCCGAGTGTAATTTCTTATAAATACAGCCGGAAAGTGAGTCATGATAAGACAACCCACCAAATATGAAGTGGTTAAGATGATATGTTGAGGACTGTTAGTACATACATGGCATGATTGAGGGTGTTCAACTACTGACTCAAGTAAACCTGAACTTAAGTCACTGGGTAAGGACACAAAAAATTGTGATAAGTTACCATTTTAAAACATTGCTTCTCTGTTATGTCAGAAGCTTATAAGATTTTATTTGAAGATGGATACATTTACTGAACTGTGTGGTTGACAATATAATTATGCTTTAGTAATTACAATAAATTAGTCAATGATTACCATGATTAAGCAGTTATAGAGGTGGCTGATGTGAGGATACGAGGATGTGGATTAATAAATTGGGAGTTCGCAAAATGCCTGCCCCATAATGGCTGATACAACTGACAAATCGTAGCTACATTGTAGGCAACCTCAAAGTATACACAATGTGTCACACATGGAGCCTCTCCATCATGAAGTTCCATGACAATGGTTAACGCTGATCTAAGAGTGTTGAATGAAGTAAAGCAGGAATCTGTCAATAAACTTAGAACTGTTCAGTCATGCTTGTATTACTAATAAGTTTCAGACTGAGTTGTAAATTGAGTCGTTTTGTAACCTGGCAAATAAAATCAAATAATCTTCCAGAAGAGTCAAATAGTTGTTCTTTATAAAAAACACTTTTCAGGAAAAACTTCTGGAAGAAGTGGGGAGTTCTGCAAGTTGAAGGTAAAAACATATATCCAGATGGCTATGAAGCCTTTCGCGACGTATTTCTTGAATAAAAATCTCTCGGTGTACATGCCGCGTCAATTCAGGATAAAACTCCAAGCTTTCAACCACTACCTCCATGGTCGCTGTCAGGGCTAAAACTGACTGTCATAAACTAACGAGGCTCCCACGTTTATATGCAAAGGACAGCTTATAATTGGCTGGAGTACATCATAGCAACTGTGATATGGCACATAGTGAAGTGGTGCCCTATACTTCCATAGATGTAGTTTCTACAGGGCACCACTTCACTACGTGCCATATCGCCGTTACTATGACATACCCCAGCCAATCAGAAGCCGTCCTTTCCATATAAAAGTGGGAGCCTCGATAGTTTACAACAGTCAGTTTTAGCCCTGATGACAACCAGTGGTCGAAAGCTTGGAGCTTTATCCTGAATTGACGCATCATGTACACCAAGAGATTTTTATTCATGTATCCAGATGGTGGAACCTTTGCACCACCTCATCTTGCTGAAAGCACAATGAAGTGTAATCCACTGGATGGCATAGGTCTTATTTTTATGTTTAATTAATTAATTTATTAATTTAATGAGACAAAATACATGTGAATTGCAAACATTTGTATTGGCACCTGTGTTATGTAGAACACCTATTTATTCAAATAACTAACAGTCAACGTACTTCCGAACAGTGTAAGTAGCTTAGCAATCAGCTGATTACTTAACTAACTGTAACATGCAAAAACTGTGCAGTGACTGTCATTTCAGCTACACAGCAGATGGTATCACTTGTTTTACAATTAGCTGCAGAATTAATGCAATTGCCACAACACTGAACTATGGGGATGGTTAGAAAACTTCTCAGAATCACCACGAGAGGTCAGCACTAGTGCAACTAGTTGTTCATGTGACATTCATTGGACTGTTGCCTGTAAACACGTGCCACGTCAGTGCTCTTGCAAGAGAGCTGTGGCAGGGACATGGCTCTGTTGTTGTTTCTGTGTAGTGATGTGTGAAGACGGAAAAATCAGAGATTCGAGCAATGATTAAGTACTTCGTAAAGAAATGTATGCAAGCAGTTCAGGAGAGCTCAGATGATAATCCACTGTGGTCAGCCAAGATGTGTCACTAATCCAGAAATCATTGCAAAAGTGCATAAAATTGTCATGGAGGATTACCGATTGAAAGTGCGTGAAATTGCTCACACTTGCCAGATGTCATCTGAAAAGGTGTATAACATTTTAACTGAAGAATTAGATATGAAAAAATTATCTGCAACATGGGTGATGCGACTCTTGATGCTGGATTAAAAACACACGAGAATGGACATGTCAGAACAATGTTTGGCCCATTTTAGGAGAAACGGACAAGAGTTTTGCACAGGTTTGTCACCACAGATGAAACTTGGATGCACTACGACACCCCAGAGACAAAACAACAATTGAAGCAAGGAAAAAAACATGCTAATTCTCCACCACCAAAGAAAGCAAGTGTCATGGCATCAGTGTTCTGGGATGCGAAGGGGATTCTGTTTGTAGATTATCTCCCACAGGGCAAACAGTTACTGGAGAATACTATGCTAACCACCTGGACAAATTGCAACAAAGGATATGCAAAAAAGGCCAGGTTTAGCAAGGAAGAAAGTCATCTTCTATCAAGACAATGTGCGCCTGCACACATGTGCCATTGACATGGCAAAATTATACGAACTAAGGTATGAATTGTTGCCACACCCACCTTATTCACCTGATATGGCTCCATCAGACTTCCATCTATCCCCAAAACTGAAAATTTTTCTTGGAGGATGAAGAATCACTTCAAATAAAGAACTGATAGCCAGAGTTGACACCTATTTTGCAGGCCAGGAGGAACCTCATTTTCGAGATAGGATCAATGCACTGGAACATTGGTGGACCAAGTGCATTAATGTATACAGAGACTTCATTGGAAAAAAGAAAGTTTCAGTGATGTACGTATTTTTTTCTATTCCATTCTGAGAACTTTTCGAAGCACCTCGTATGTCATCGCCATTGAATCATTAGCACCTCACGAACTGAGAACTATGTTCATTACGTCAAATTATTCAGCATTGATGCCATTTACAAGAGATATTGTTTTGAAATTAATCATGATGTATATTTTGTAAACAGTACAAAATTATCTAAGAGTAAAGTGGACAATGTTGAATGTGTCATATAATATCCAACAACACTATTTTCGAATTGTGGTACACAAAAATTCATTACATTTGTAAAAATGCTACTAAATTGGTGAGAGCAAATCTATGTTCACTGCTATTATTTACAGCAACTATTTATTTTATGATAAATTGCAGCCACAAAAATGCCTGTATACACTCCACTAAATTACAGTATAAATATGTATCCCAGCTACACAGGACAAATTTAACTTTTTTGTTTATCAGTACTACATTGTAAACCTGTCATGGAAATTTTATTTGTGATTTCCTACAGATAAACAAAAAAATAATTTGATCATCACAGAGATGATATATGGATCTTTAATTAATCATTTGTCTACCTATAGAATGCCTTGTTACAGTCAAATGCATACAGAAAGTAGCAGTAATTGGTTTAGTCAATTTGCCAGAAGTGTTACACATCCAAGAGCTATGCCAAATTTTATCTTTGCTCATGTAGGCATTTAATTACTCCAACAGTACACACATTGTCTTTAAAATACCAAAAAAATCATTAAATGGCAATGGAGGCAAAATTATTAACTGGTAGTGAATGTAACTGTCATTTGACATAGCACTCACTAACAGAACTAGAAAAACAATAATTTCATTTGAAAAGGAATATGTCATGCTATTCCATAGCTTTTTTCCAATTCACAACAAGATTCATACTGGCAAAAAATTATTTGCACTTCTACTCAGTTGTTCTATCTTTCTCCCTCTACCCAAGAGCTTCAGTGCATCTCGAGCAGCCTAAGTGCCCACTTGTTGCTAATGAGCCAGGTGGTTCATATATTGGATTCACCAAATTGACAGGTGTTTCTTATGAAGTGTTAAATGTTTTGTGATTCCATTTTCTGCTTCTTCTTGAAGGAAACATGAGGCAGTGTAACAGGATAGGCATCCCTATTCACACATCAGTGCATAGTGGATGCTAGCTTGTAGGAGAGAGTGAAATAGGTACAGCTTAATCACAACTGTTGCTCATAAGAAGTGAGGATATCTGCACACTACATTTACTTACATAGTCAGCAGTAAATTATGTGCACAACCAAAAAATCCTGATGAATCAGAGTTTCTATTTGCAGTATCCCTAAGAAACAGATGATTTAAAATAAAAATCTGAAGTACACCCCACTGAACGAAGGGCACAGTCCTTGCAGAGTTCCTCGTGTTTTTGCAGTTTGATCTTAATTTAGTGCCTGTTTCACACTGACAACTCCTTTGTCCAATCACAGAATATTTGTATGGGAATTATCAAAGTGCAATTACATGAACTCTCTACAATCTCAAGAAGTACTGCTCACATTCACTGGTCTCTTTTTCTTCACAGCATTCAGAGCACACTTTATCAGTTACTGTGTATGATTTCCTTGCACAGTAGACTTTCTTGATTTGAAACTTTATGTTATTCATCGCTTAGGAAGTTTCTCTGTGATTGTTTGCAATTTGCAGTGAATGCTGTGTGTTGTATTTTCATTTGGGTTCTATGTTTTAGTGATGATGCCACAGAAAGTGTTCTTTCTTCAGTTTATAATGGTCAAAAGATGAAGTGCCTAATCATAATGTTTAGAATATAACTAGGGGAGATGCATGCTCCAAAAGAGTGAACTGTATCCAGTGAATGAGTTTTGAAGTTTTCAGTATGCTTAAGGAAAGAAAAACAGAAGTTACTGCAACAGATATTGATTTGTGATGTTTAGTTTGCAGTCAATGTATCCGAGTATTATTAGTAACTACCCCCTAGCCCCTAAGTCTTCCTGCTGGCAGTGTAACTGAAACTTAGGAACAATGTAGAACGTGTTTGACATCTGTTTAAATTCAACGCTATCCTATGTGAGATCTAAAACTGTTAACAAAAAGAACAAATTAATGAAATACTAAAGTTACAAACACCATGTTAAATCAAATGCTTTCAATAACAAGCTTTTAAACACTTTAATTTCAATAGGAATATGAACTTACTATCAATAGTAGAGATGTTAGCTTCTTGGAGTGACGGTGATGTTATATCCATTCGATCATCGTCATCATCATTATCATCCTCCTCCTCCTCACCACCACCACCACCACCACCACCACCACCACCACCACCTTCAGTGACATCTATAATTGTTAAATACAAGAACAAAATCATGAGATACTGTATTTACAACCACAACCTTAATTCGGATGCAATTATAGCAAACTTGTACTCTTATGTAAATACAGGATTAGCTTAAGATCAAAATTTGTTTTTCATTCCTCCTCAACTTTTCACAAAGGTCATAGAAATATGCACAATTCGCATTATCGGATACACTGATAGAGAGAACATTTAAAAAGCTTTCTCCTATAGAGATAATCAATTACGTTTTGCACATGCTTCTTGGAATTTAATCAAAACAACTATTTTTGGAGGGATGACTTTGAAATGTAATGCATGAAGTGCAAGACAGATAATTGTTATGCATTCTGAGAAACGCATTATGTACACATTTCCTATTCCGCACACTTGAGAGTCAGTCTCACCTGCGTAACTATATAGAAAATTGGTGGGATAGCTCTTAATATGCAAGCAGCAACTCAGGTGACACCAGTGCACAACACAAGTAGGCACGCAGGAAACTCTTTAACCTCTGTGTCCACACACCTGGCAAGACAATGTTGGTGACCCTTACACGAGATAAGCACTGGTGATAGCTGAATATTTTACAATCATAAATGCCAGTTCTCTAAACTCTCTCAATAATGTTTTGCAAAAAGAGTAGCTTCTTCCTTCTAGGGAAATGGGCACATACCGAGGGTGAGGAGCCCCAACAGATATGCACTGAAGTGACATTAGTCATGGGATAGCGATACACTCTTACACAGATGGAGGTAGAATCACATAGACAAGTTATAAAATGACAGTGCATTGGTGCAGCTGTCATTTACACTCCGGTGATTCACGGTTTCCAACATGATTAGGGCTGCACGATGGGAATCAATAGACTTTTAATGTGGAGTAGTAATTGGAGCTAGACACATGGGACATTCCATTTTGGAAATCATTAGAGAATTCAATTTCTTAAAATACGTAGTGTAAAGAAAGTGCTCAGAATATCAAAATTCAGGCATTATCTCTCACCATGGACAACACAGTAGAAGATGGTCTTCACTTAATGAACAAGAGTAGGGGCATCTTAACTTAATGAGTGAGAGCAGGGGCATTTGCATAGAGTTATCACTGGTAACAGACAAGCAACTCTGCATAAAAGAACTGTAGAAATCAACCTGGGACATATGAAGTACATATACATTAGGATAGAGCAGTTAAATTGGGCATTAAAGGGCTGTGGCAGCAGAAGACTGATGCAAGTGCCTTTGCTAACAGCATGACATCATCTGTAGTACCTCTCCTGGGCTTGTGACCATATTGGTTGTGCTCTAGATGACTGGAAAAATGTGGTCAGATGAGTCCCAATTTCAGTTGGTAAGAGCTGATGGTAAGGTTCGTGTGTCACACAAACCTAACTAAGCCATGGACCCAAGCACTTAGCAAACTGACGATGGCTTCATAATGGTGTAGGATATGTTTATGTGGAACAGGCTGGGTCCTGTGGTCCAAGTGAACTAATCAGTGACTGTGAATGGTTATCTTCGATTTCTTGGAGACCATTTGTAGCCATTAATGGACTTCATGTTCCCAAACAAAGATGGAATTTTATGGATGACAATGAGCCACATCGATGTGCCACAGTTGTTCACGATTAGTTTGGAGAACACTGTGGACAGTTCAAACAAATGAATTGGTCACCCATATTGTCCAACATGAATCCCACTGAACTTTTATGGGACAGCATCCAGGGGTCATTTCATCCACAAAATTATTCACTGGCAGCACTTCTGCAATTATGGATGGTTACAGAAGAACCATAGCTCAATATGTATCTAAGTAAGGCACAGTGGTACTTTACTACAAAAGCACTTGTAAATGTCATACACTACTGATGTTGTCTTAAGGGCATCAGAGTGAGTAACAATTTCAAGTTTTCAACAGTTATGCTACTGACCAAATCAATACAATAAAATAAATGAGAAAATAAGAAAAATCAAATCATCCACAGTAATGCAGATCAAACAATTTAAGCAAAGCCCACATCAACTAAAGAACCATGTAAGTACACGGGTTCTACACTGTGCTTTCACTGTCGAAGAGTACAAACAATGTTTACCTTATATGCTGGTAAAAGGTGGTGGAGGTATTCTGATCCCCAATTCTTCCTTTACTGGATGAAAGAGGAATAGAAAGAATCATACAGATTAATAGGGATAAAGGAGTCACATATGAAGGAATGGAAGTAGCAAAACACACCAATTTACTTTTTCACTGTCACTTCAACTTTTCACATCAGTATGGGAAATTCAGCCCAATAAATTTTATTTGAGTGTGAAAGTTACCATGACTCACTTCATTTAGTTTCACTATAGTTAGAACAATCTATTGTCAACATCCATTTTAGTCCCAGAATTTACTCTGGCCAAACTTTGTACCGTGGTTTGACTGTCAGATAAATAACTGCCTTCCTTTTAAGACAGAGTATTAGTCACATATGCTAATACTGGTGGAGTGATAGGTTAAATTAGTTCACACATGTTATTTCTAATAGCACCAAATGTGGTCAAGCAATTTACTGTTCCCACAAAAATTTACGCTGATGTCAATTGTACTTATGGCACAAAAACTTACTAGGAGATAATGGAAAACTGATTAATATGGAAAGCAATTGATTAAAACTTATTAAGACAATTATGGAGGATATCTCATATCTGTTAAATTACATTTGTATTATTTATGCAAATCCTTATAACAATGTGCAACTAGATTAGTATGGAAGGGCATTATACGCAACACACATTGAAGATGGAGTCATTCTTTGGCCTCTGGTATCAACAAATGTGACAGCTTGAATAGCTCATTCCCAACTTATGAACCAACTCTCTCTCTCTCTCTCTCTCTCTCTCTCTCTCTCTCTATCTCTGGATGGTGTATCATCATCATGTGATTTGTCCAACGCAGCCAATTAAGGGTGACTGGATGACTTCAATCCAGTTAACTGTATACTACTACTACTTCCGCTTACGTTGGAGATTACTTAGTTTCTCTGATTTTTGCATTTAACTAAAGTAATAAAGCTATAATATTTATAATATCTGTGTTCAGTTGTAGATTATAGTTCCCACATGTGGTGTCCCCGACAACTGCAGATGCTAAGTTAATGAGAGTGAGATCATGTCACCAACTAATGTGGACATTACACCTACAAGATGCTTATTAGGTGTTTCAGAGCACCTTCAGACTACTTCATAAGTGGTGCTAACTGCTGAGCATGTCCTGGGCACTTTGTGTTGTATGTTGTTCACAGACACTTCGCCAACAAGCTGCATAGTATCTTCCATGCTGTGTAGTAAACTCGCTGCATTGCTGTATTTGCAGCGACAACCTGAGCCTTGGTTCCAGTTTCTTGAGCTTTCCTTCAAGAGGTATGGCATATCAGACGATAACATGCAATTTGTCCTCACTGTTGGAGCATTGGACTCACAAACTCTACTGTTATTATCGAATGTGGTACACAATGTGCATCCTGAGGGTAAACATCAAGAACAGTGAACTTCACTGAGTGTACAATAGACAGACATCAGCATTCAACAAGTGCTGCAAGGTGCAATTACTGGTGACAAGGCACTTTCCACTTTCTGACGTCACCCGCAATCACTGGCTTCCACAAATGAGGTTTCCAACACCACCCTCAAACAGATTTGGATGAGCCTATTACCTTTTGTGGTGAAAAGTGCAGTGATTTCCAGTACCTCCTCACCTTTCTATTCACAATTTGTGATTGTGGATCTATTTTATTGTGCTCTGTCATTCGATGATGCAAGTGGACCCCCCACAAACTTGACAACATGGCATTGTGGGTATGGTTAAGAACAACACCGCTAAGGAGCAGCAGCTCTCAATTGCAAAACAAACGAGTGCACTATGTTGCAGTGTTGATGCTCTTCAGTAGCAACTTTGAGGAGCTCCAGCCACTTCCATCATTCCTCAGCCTACCAGACAATGCAGTGCACAAGGTAACATTAGCCAGCATGCAAAATTATGTTGGTATCATTCACACTTCAGACAGTTGATGTATAAATACATACAGCTATGTGATTACCCACATGGGGCAGCGATCGTTGTTAGCCACGACTAAATGCTTCACTGTAGTGTCTACGTCTGCTGCACACAGTTCTACCCCCACTAGAAGAAAGTGTGCTGCCAGTTCTCTGCCATGTGAGAACAGTGTACTCCCTCCTATTGGCAATGTATCTGACTCAAACACAGGAGAGGGGCACTCCATTCTTCACAGTGTTCCAACATAACGTTGACTGTATGTCAATGGCAGATGGAATGAGCAAGTTTATTTGATTGACACAGGCTCAGATGTTAGTGTCCTGCCTGCAACATCAAGTTGTTCACTGTTCACCTGTCAAGTCATAGTTCACAACAATGAACAATTTGAGAATTCCTATTTTTGGCCAAGGAGATGCAGTTGTGAATTCAGGATTCTTACAGAACTTTTGATGGACTTTCCTAATCTCTGTCACTGCTGAGCCCCTACTCGCTGCAGATTTTCTCCACTGTTATAACACAACTGTGTCCATATCAGGTGCTGTGTTCCACATGAACAATGAACACTGAAATTGTACACAGACATATGATAACTGTATGACATGCTTCAGGGTTGGCAGTAACTACACCCCCAAATGAGAGAACTTCAGCATGTTCAACAGAACACCAGCCCATATAACAATTTCAAATAGAATTTAATGCCATACATATTCCCACTAAGCTGGAGCTGCCAGTTGCTTATAAGGGCCATTGGTTGGCTCCTACTAAATATGCTGCTGCAAAGAAAGGGTTTGAAGAATTGCAGGCCATGGGGGTTGTCACTCCCCCATTTGGTTAAAAATGAAGATGGTTCATGTTGCCTGTGGGGACTGTCACACTCTGAATGCACCAACCACAACAGATTGCTATCCTATTCCTCACTAGCATGATTTTATGGCCACTTTGGCAGGCTCCCAAAAATATATAGCGTTATTGACTTCTAGAAGGCCTATCATCCAATTCTGGTAGCACCAGAGGATGTCCAAAAAACAGTAGTAATCAAGTCTTCTGGCCTCTTTGAATATTTTCACATCCCATTTGGCATTAAGAATGCCACACAAACAGGTTAACATTCTGCTGATGAGGTTCTCTACAGCCTGGATTTCTGCTTTGTGTACCTTGGTGAGGTGTTAATTTTTTGTGCATTTGCTGCTGAGTATGAAATTCAGCTACAGATATTCTTGAGAGGCTTTACGATTACGGATTGGAGATAACAGTAACAATTACATGCATTGCAAAGAGGCAGTGAGCTTTTTGAGTCATTGGGTGGTTCCTGTAGGTATTAACCCTTTAAAATCTAAGGTGGACTTGTTTCAATTGGTTCCCCTGCCAGAAACATATCAGCAACTATGCTGTTTCTCAGGTATGGCATATTTATACAGGTGCCACCTACCACAAGAAGTGGCCATTCAGGAACTGCTCACAGCAGCAATTTCCAGCAACACTTCAGAAGGAAACTGCCCCATTGTGTGGATACCTGAAATATTGTCTGCTTTCCAGAAAGTGAAATCCTTCTTGCAAGATGCAGTTCTCCTTGCTCATCCTCTGTCTTCAGCACCACTGACTGCGGTTGTAGATGCTGGCCAGGTATCTATAGGAGCTGTGCTGCAACAGAAGGTAAAAGGGTCATGGGTCACGAGAGCTTTGATTCTTTTCCCCCGCAATTGTTGGATGCGCGATTCTTTTCCCCCGCAATTGTTGGATGTGCGATTCTTTTCCCTCGCAATTGTTTGATGCGCAGACTAAGTGGAGTGCCTACGACTATTAACTGCTGGCAGTGTGTAAAGCAATTAGATATTTCAAACCACAAGCTGAAGTACACCGTTTCATTGTCTTTACAAACCACAATGCATTTGCATTTAAAAATCCTCACAATTCCTGCTCTTGTAGGCAGTTTTACCAGTTAGAATTCATTGCATGAGTCTACTACCAAATTCCATCACCTCTAAGGCACTGACTATGTAGTTGTCCAGAATGAGATTTTCACTGTGCAGCGGAGTGTGTGCTGATATGAAACTTCTGGGCAGATTAAAACTGTGTGCCGGACCGAGACTCGAACTCGGGACCTTTGCCTTCGCGGGCAAGTGCTCTACCAACTGAGCTACCCAAGCAAGACTCATGCCCCGTCCTCACAGCTTTACTTCTGCCAGTACCTTGTCTCCTACCTTCCAAACTTTGCAGAAGCTCTCCTGCGAACCTTGCAGAACTAGCGCTCCTGAAAGAAAGGATATTGCGGAGACATGGCTTAGCCACAGCCTGGGGGATGTAGTTGTCAACTACTTCTCAGGAATCAACACTCTCTGTAAGACAGTGGATCCAACCCAGCTGGCTAGGGCACAGGAAAAGGACAAGAACTTACATGAGTTCCTCATGAAGCAAATGACAGGAATGCAACTACAACAAGTACATACGGGCAACTTTCTCACATGGTGTGACATTTCACAGAACTGACTTCGACCATTCATTCCTTCATAGTAAGTTTTTGATGTGATACAAGACCTCACACAATCTGGAGCTAACATGACTATTTGTATGTTAACAAACAGATGCACCTGACTGAGGATACAAGGCGATTCTCATTTGTGGCTTAAGATGTGCTCCCCTCGTCAGTCGGCCGAAGTCAGATGGCACATCCAAAAACCTCTTGGTTCCTTTCAAGAACCAACAGGCTATTTTTCTCATATCCATATAGATCTCACAGGTCCACTACTCCCAGTGCAAGGATTCAAATTAACTCTCATGGCTATTGGTAGGTGTACCCACTGGTTCAAAACCACATCTATTATGGAGATTTCTTCAGAGAAAGTTGAAATAACTTTTCTGACAACATGGAATGCCAGGTTTTGGTGCCTGAGAGATTTGACAACAGATCAAGGCAGACAATTTAAGTCTTTTTTGTTCAATGAACTAGCTGCTTTACATGGGTTCACAGATCATCATTCCACCAACTACCATCCAGCAAGCAATGGCATGGCGGAATGCTGACACAGAACACTCAAGTTGGTATTCATGTGTCACAGGTCTTCCCGGTTGAGAACATTGCCACTGGTATTACACTAGCTATGGACTGCTTTCAAAACTGATCCTGGCACTTCAGCAGCAGAAATTGTGTATGGCAAAACCCTGAGCCTTCTGCAAGGTTTTGCCCCCCCCTGCAGAACAAGGAAATCAACCTGTAGACCCTAGCTCAGTGGTGTTACAAATGAGACACTACATCACAACTTTCTGTCCTCACCATGCAGACCCACCCATTTTTTTACATAAAGATCTTGCTCAAGGTACCCAAGTCATTCGCTGTACGGAGGTCATTAGAGCACCCTTGCAACTACCTTACAGTGGCCTCTTTCAAGTTTTAGAAAGAGACGTTCACACAATGACCCTCACGATTAATGTCATGCCAAGTGGGGTTTCCATTGAATGGGTGAAACTAGCACACCTGCTTCCATCACATGACACTGCAAAACAGCAGCTTGTCCATCAGAGAATGTCCGCTCTTAGATCTTCTCCTACTGACCAGGCTCCCAAGCCCCAAGCCACTGGCTCCAACTGCCCCCTGCCATCATCATCAATGGAGTCAGCCACTGCAGACACACACTTTTTGACATGCACTTCTCCTCTCAACGAGTACCCGCAGAATAATTTGACACAAACATCCTTTCATTCTAGGAGCCCCACTCTCCACGAAGGGGCGAGAAGTCTGACAAGTAACTGGAAGTGTGGATTATCTTTGTGTCTATATGATGGACGAGTTAACAGTAACTTTGTTTATGTGTTCTCCTTGCTTTCATAAGATCTAGCTGTTTTTGCTGTAGAGTATTTTGTTTCCTTGATCTTCGCATTTAACTAAAGTAATTAACTAAAACTAGACTCCATCCGAACAGGTCTCAGAAGACCCTAATGGTAGTGACCGACCGCTGTGTCACACGCAGCCTATAGGCATCATTGGATGTGGATATGGAGGGCCATTAGGTCAGCACACGGTTCTCCCAGCCGTTATCAGTTATCGTGACTGGAGCTGCTACTTCTCAATCCAGTAGCTCCTCGATTTGCCTCACGAGGTTTCAGTACAACCCGTCTGCCAATAGCACTCAGAAGAGCAGGTGCTCACCCATCCGTGTGCAAGTTAAGATAACAGTGGTTAACTACGGTGACCTGACAGGAACCAGCGTTACCACTGCAGCAATGTTGTTGACAGCTAAAGTAATAAAGTTGTAATATTTATGATATATGCACTCAATTAAGGATTGTTGTTCCTACAATGGAAATAATTTTTCCTTATTCATTTGCTGCGATGTGATGGTGGACTTAGCTGTCCTATTACCTGTAATATGCTGTGGCATACTGAGATGGGCAGAGAGAGAGAGAGAGAGAGATTACTTTAATAATCAGTACTTACAGGGCACTTAGTCACAGCTTATTTTGTTACTATCCACATTGAGCTGGTTTTTACATTCATTACTTTCATTCCCACAATATACTAAACCATGAGCAGCTCCCTCCTAATTTGACAATGAAGACTAATAAAATTTATTCTTTCATTACAATCATTAGAAAACACCCACTACTTTCCCCTCCCAGTAATCAATGGTATGATAGTATTAATTTTCCTCCTTGTAAGGAATTATAGTGCCAGAAGTGAAGACAGTACATGAAGAAATGATGTCACATTGCCCAGTAGTACCAAAACCTCTGATATAGCACACATGCTAAAATGACCGAAACACTGGTACAGAATTTGAAATGTGATCTATAATGCAGATTAACTTTATTACTCGATTTACAATGATAGAATTATCTTACTTATTACAATATCACACACAGGAATATTATATAGCAATCCAGCACAGAAAAATCAACTGGACAAGCACTACCTCTTCTAGTAGTGTGCATTCTGCAACCTACGTTTCCCATGTTAATATGAATTTTACTTTATCCTCTGTGACTGCAAATAGTTGCTACGAAACCAGCAAAATGAAGAGTAAGTCACAAAGTTATCAAAACGACATTTAATTAAGTTTTTTCCTTACAAGCTTTGTTATTCTCGTCTATCCTAATTATAACGAATTTACACACATTATTGACTGAGTTTTGTTGTTGTGTTTTCTTGTACACATTAGATACAATATATATATTTTGTTATCTTTCTTGCACAACTTATTTATAATTTTTGTCATCAATGTACACTACTGGCCATTAAAATTGCTACACCACAAAAGTGATGTGCTACAGACGTGAAATTTAACCAACAGGAAGAAGATGTTGTGATATGCAAAGATTAACTTTTCAGAGCATTCACACAAGGTTGGCTCCGGTGGCGACACCTGCCTTGTGCTAACATGAGGAAAGTTTCCAACTGATTTCTCATATACAAACAGCAGTTGACCAGAGTTGCCTGGTGAAACGTTGTTGTGATGCCTTGTGTATGGAGGAGAAATGCGTACCATCACGCTTCCAACTTTGGTAAAGGCCGGATTGTAGCCTATCGTGATCGTGGTTTATCGTATTGCGACATTGCTGCTTGCGTTGGTCGAGTTCCAATGACTGTTAGAAAAATATGGAATCGGTGGGTTCAGGAGGGTAATATGGAACGCCATGCAAGATCCCAACGGCCTCATATCACTAGCAGTCAAGATGACAGACATCTTATCTGCATGGCTGTAACGGATTCTGCAGCCCCTATCGATCCCTCAGTCAACAGATGGGGATGTTTGCCAGACAACAACCATCTGCACGAACAGTTCGACGACGTTTGCAGGAACATGGACTATCAGCTTGGAGACCATGGCTGCGGTTACCCTTGACGCTGCATCACAAACAGGAGCACCTGCGATGGTGTACCCCACGACGAACCTGGGTGCACGAATGGCAAAACGGTCATTTTTTTGGATGAACCCACGTTCTGTTTACAACATCATAACAGTCACATCCAGGTTTGGCAACATCGTGGTGAACGCATATTGGAAGCGTGTGTTCTTCATCACCATACTGGCGCATCACTCAGTGTGATGGTATGGGGTCACCTCTTGTTCACATTGATGACACTTTGAACAGTGGAAGTTACATTTCAGATGTGTTACGACCCGTGGCTCTACCCTTCATTTGAACCCTGTGAAACCCTACATTTCAACAGGATAATGCATGACTGCATGTTGCAGGTCCTGTACGGGCCTTTCTGGTTACATAAAATGTTTGACTGTTGTCCTGACCACCACATTCTCCAGATCTCTCACCAACTGAAAACGTCTGGTCAATGGTGGCCAAGCAACTGGCTCATCACAGTACGCCTGTCACTACTCTTGTTGAACTGTGTTGAAGCTGTATGGGCAGCTGTACGTATATACGCAATTCAAGCTCTGTTTGACTCAATGCCCAGGCGTATCAAGCCATTATTATGGCCAGAGGTGGTTGTTCTGGGTACTGATTCCTAAGGACCTATCCACCTAAATTGCATGCAAATGTAATCACATGTCAGTTCTAGCAGAATATATTTGTCCAATGAATCTGCATTTCTTCTTGCTGCAGCAATTTTAATGGCCAGTAGTGTATAATAATGGTCACTTGCTCGATATGAATGCAGCTATGCTCAGATGCCGTTCCTCTTGGTGAGGTTATATTGTGAACAAATATCATTTGGAATGACATGGGTTAAAAAGGGCTGTCACTTGTGATCCATAGAACCTTAACATATCACAGCTGTCTTACAAAAGTTCCACCACCACTGATGTTAGTTCCAGTGGCTGCCTAAGCCTTGTAGATGGACATCACATATGCTCAAATTTATCACTTTGTCCAGAAAATACACACAACTGCATCTAAAGCTGACTAATCTGAGAAAGTAAACTGAAGAACTATACACAAGAATTTAAGACAAATGAGGTGGTGTGAGGCCAAGGGGCACAACTGACAAAAAGTTAGTTTTGGTTTAAAGTTAAAGTTGAATAGTTAATTCTAGGACATAAATTAGTCATTTAACAAATGTCATCGATAATTTGATGGCACGTGTCACTTGTACCCCTTGGCTCCAAGTGAGAGCTAGAAAGGAATAATCTCAAAGAAATATTAAATGAGTTTTCAAATTATTTAGTATATTATGAATCATAATACATAATGTACGTGAAATATGGTAATAATTAATGCTGAAAAAATCTAGAAAAAGTTTCTTTGCAAGTTATAGAAAGACTGAAAATGCCTAATCTTTCCTTTTGATTTAAAAAAAAAATAAGGAAAGTAATGGAAACAACTACAATAATTTTCTTCTTTTATTGCATTCTTAATCTGAATCACTGTCAAAAATATCGTCATTTTCACCTTTCGAGTTATCACTCTTTGTTATCGACTGTTCTTGTTGGTGTGCTGTACATGTTGCTGACAAGGGCCGACACTTTGTAGTTTCTCTTGTGGTTGCCGTCTGCAGGATTAATGGATTTCTTTCCTCTTGTGGAAAGACTGCAGAACTGAGTTCTGTGTAAAAATTGTGATGCACATGAGGCACAAATGGTAAAAGGTTCAGTAAGTCTTGGTACTTCTTTTCCTTAATTTTGGCGGAGTTGTTCTGTGAGTTAGTCTTGTGAGTACCTGAACATGTCTTCCAATGCTTTTTGCTTTGACATTGTAGGTGTAGAATTCAAAATCTTCATTGAAGGTACATTTGTAAAACAATGTCCATGATTCATCTTTTTTGAAGTGCAACCATTGCATTTTTTGAATTCCCTTAGGAAAATGGTTCAATCATGTCTAGTGTGACAAAATCTTTGTCACCCATTTGCACTACCTCAAAATGTCTTGACGCCTTGGTGATTACATCAATCCAGTCTTGAGGAACATAAATACCCCTGTGCTCAATAATTCCAAAGTTTCTGCCACAATAATTAAATGGGTGGCCAGAAAGTCGAAACTTATGGTCAATGCTCTCAATGTGAGTGTTGTTGACTATATAGAGCAAAAATTTCACTGTGTGTTGACTTTTGTTTTGTCCTCCTGCATTGTCACTAAATGCAGTGAGATGAGTGATGGTTGGTGGCAAACTGTTAATAAATTTCAGTAGGCAAGACATTATCTCTTGACATCCTCGTGAAGGTTAACCCTCATGCCACATAAACATGAAGGCTTTTCCTGTACCCAAATCATGTACACACAAATTATAAGTCCACAATTGTCAAGAGTAATAAGCTTGTGAACATGTTGGAACTAGTGTTGGGAGCATTTTCTGTAAGTCAACACATACAGCCACATGCCGAGCTTCTTTAGCAACCAGATCTTTTGCATCCACCACTTGTTTCCGAGCACTTTCTGCTTTCTATAGATGGAGTTCCTTTTCAACAAGAGCACCACGTTTTTCATCAAGCAATCCATGATCAATGGTATTTTGCAGTTTGTCACACGTAGCACATGTGTGTGTATATGGCCCGTGGAAGCTAAGATTAAAGCATGTGTTAAAAACATGGCAGTAAAAGCTTTCCTGTACTGGCTCTGTTTCCTTTTCTTCACAAAACTCCTTATAAAGCTGATATATTTTCTTGAGGTTGAGGTTTCCTACCAGATACTTCCTATTAGGTGCTTTTTGCCATGAATAGTAGCTACTGTACTTTGAAAAACTTTTGATGTGTTCCTTTATAAAACCTACTTTAGCTTCATCAATCTTATTTCCAGGGGTTTTATAGCCTCGCTTGTCCTTAAGTGAAGTATTTGTAGTTGAAGTGGTTTTCTTTTGTACCACATTTGTTACTCTCTCGTTAGACACATCTAGGGTCCTCAAAAAGAACTCTTTGCAAACTCTTTTGCCCTGGAGAGAATATTGGCAACTAATAGATTTTCTTTTTGTAGCAGTTCCTTTCCTTTTATTTGGCTCACTGGCAGTAACAGAAGAGTATAAGAAGGAGGTCTGCAAGTCCCAGTTACCAAGACTCCACTACTCATTAAATACTTCCTGTCTTGTTTGCTGACTGATGTTTTTATTGCACTTGAATCAGCAGTTGTGATTGTACACTCTTACCTTTCTTTCTTTGTGCAACATTCCTTTGCAATCCACATATTCTTTGCCTTCGTTATGTTTTGTAGATAATACTATTATTTTCCATAAATGAGTCCTTCATGGATTTTTTCTCTCCACATGCTTTACTCTCTTAGAAGCTTTGTGCCCTCCACTGTTTACCTCACTTTCATCAGACTCCTCATTCTCGTCTGAAATGAAGAAGCATAGAGCAGTACATTAACCTGGCTAGTTTTACTTTTTCAGGTAATGAAATTTGTTTAGATTTCTCATTATTTGTTAATTAATGGTAAATACACAGCTTGTAAAACTTTTCTGGGCAGCACAGCGAAAATGTGTACAAGAAAATGCACCAACATGGCTGTGGGGTGAGGAAAGATGAGGGGAGACAATTCTGTGTAGTACTGTTAACTTCACATTGATAATTCACTATGGTAGAAATTAATGATGCACGGCAGTAACAATGCTTCATGAAAGCATAATATTATACAGATATTCACTGTCAAAGTAATGTAGTTCAGAGTAGTGTTAATGAATGTGGAATTAATGAATAAATCTTTCATAGCACTTATAATCAGTTGCTTACTACATTTGGCAGCATCTGCAAGCAGATAACAGCACAACGATCTCTGACTTCCACCGAAAACTATTGATCAGAAGAAAGGAGCTACTCTGCCAGGAAAATTTTGACAAACTGTAACTTAATTTACTGCTCATATTGCATCAATTATAGAAAATTACCTTCATCACTAGAGTTGTCGATGGAGTCAGTATCTACACTATCTACCTCTGGTTCATACAAAATATCAGCTTTTCAGTTTAAATATAAAATATACATATTTTTGAAGTGTTTTATTTAAACACGAGACAATAATATTAATGGTGTACTTAATTACTCACCTTCGGAGCTGTCAGAAAAGTCCCCTTCTGGAGATGACATAGTTACTGTTCTCTCTCATATTTTATGTCCAATTTACAATAAAAATAATATTAATATTCATATTTATTGATGAAAGACAGTAAATGAAGTTTGTTGTATCACTTATTTGCAATGAAACAACAAATTTCACTTCGTAACAGTAGCACTGCATTCACACACACGCACCACCATTATTGCCACTTCACATATACCCCTTGGACGCCAAACAATACACACGTTTCTCCAAGTAGTTAAATTTTCTGCCACCAGATTGCAGCACCAGACAGAAACACACTTGTACCTCTTGACCAACATAATTTTACAAATATTAGGAACCCATTTCTGCACTTAACTCAATTTTTTACTAAAATGTCATTTATACCCCTTGGCTTCTCACCTCCTCAAGTGAGGTTACTAATTATGGCCAGCAGTTATAATTGTGATTCTGTAATGATGTATGGATGGGTGACTCTACATACATGCTAGTGAAATTTGACATACTACGTAAGTAAATGTATGGGAAAAAAAAGACATCATGAAGATCGATGCTGCAGTGAAAATGCACAGATGGTAACCAAGAATTAAATAAATAAAATAAATTAAGTACTACGGAAAATACAAACTGGAAATACACTGCAGGATGCATGACAATGCAAATGACTTTTCTGCACAGAAATAGGCTGGTAATGTTACTTACTAGTGGATACACTTAATTACCCTACACCAATGCAATCTTACATAATGAGAATGTACAAGTGAAAAGTAGTTTACAATTCATGGTGGATAAATCTGGAAATAGTTCTTCCTTTACTGCAAAAAAGAATAGAAGCATTCTTACTATTTAATATGGACATACAGTGCTATGCAAATATTAAACCAAGTCAGTTTGTGTACGCTTAGCATCTTTAGAAATAAATACAGTATAGAGGAAGAAGGAAAGTGTGAGGGAGAGGGCATGCCTTGTTTTATGCATTTTAAATTCGTCTAATTGGTGTATAACAACAACAGAAATTCCTGGATGGAATACCACGTCCAATAAAGAAAGGCAACCATTCACCAACGGCTGATTGGTATGTGGCACACATAAACACACAACAGAAAACAGTATTTTCTACCTTTCAAGCTCTCGCTCTTTCTCTAGTGGAAGTACTCTCTCTCTCTCTCTCTCTCACACACACACACACACACACACACACACACACCAGACGAGAGGTCATTAATGTGTACAAGAAACAGCAACAGCCCCAAGATGGAACCTTGAGGAACACTACATGTAATTAATTCTCAATCAGATGAAGACTGATTGCTTACTCCACAGGTATTTCAGAATGGTAACCTTTGTTTCCTGTTAGTTAGGTAAGACTCAGACCATTTTGCAGCATTACTCATGACACCATAATATTCTGATTTACTTAATAGAATGCTGTGGTTCACACAGTCACAGGCTTTTGACAGACCACAGAAATTGCCAGTAGCCTTTAATTGGTTATCTAATGAATTAAGTATATTTTCACTGTATGTGTAAATAGCCTTCTTTATACTGGAATCCTTAAGAAACACAAAGTGTGACTTAGACAATATAAAATTTGCAGTCAGGTGCTTAAGAACACAATTGAGCACAACTTTTTCAAATATTTTTGAAAAGGCTGGCAATAGTGAAATTGGTTGATAGTCTGATGGTATCCCTTTATCCCCTTCCTGTAAAGAGGCTTAATTCAGCATATTTTAGCCAGCCTGGAAATGTACCCCTGATAAGGGGATAACTTAAGACAGAACTCAACTCACATAAGCACTCTTTGATTAACTTCATTGATATGTTATCATAGCCACTAGAATACTTAGATTTTTAAGGATTTTACGATGGATGCTACTTTATGTAGGTATCATTTCCATTCTAGCAGAAGTTTAGCCCAGGCGGATTGAGAGTGTGCAGGATTTGTTGAAAAGACAATTCCTATATTCATAGTTAAGAGAAACTAGTGCTTTATTAATTATATTGAGTGTTAGAGAACAGAATTTCAGTAATTTACAAGAGGTTCATTAAGTCAATACAAGTAAACAAATTCCAATAAACATAATCTGAAAAAGCTTTGTTTATCAGATAACCACCCTATTTTGCTTTCGAGTGAGTATGAGTATCAAGTAACCACTGACTGAGAAGGTGCAAAATATCTTACAGATTTCTCACCAAAATAGGCCTTGGAATTGCGTTGATTCCTCAGTATGTTAAATTTTTACACTGTCACTTGCCACACACTGACAAGTTACAGGAGTCATTAAC
The DNA here is from genome assembly GCF_023897955.1 of Schistocerca gregaria. Lineage (NCBI taxonomy): Eukaryota > Metazoa > Arthropoda > Insecta > Orthoptera > Acrididae > Schistocerca > Schistocerca gregaria. Next base: position 60,606,538 of record NC_064921.1, on the reverse strand, counting down.
TGGAGCACTCACCAGCCCAAAGAACAAGGGTAACTCATCTATAGCATACGCTGATAGCATGTGTGTAGTGTCTGAAGCAGCCAAAAAGGGCATCACAGATGCTGCACTACTGGCACACTCTTAGTCTACTGCCCCTTTGACATTAGTAGCTGATGACAGCCATATGGTGATCGATGCAGCATTGCAAGAACGGTGTAGTGATACATGGCAATCACTCACATTTTTCACATGCAAGCTGCCAGTCCGGGTATTCCAGCCAACGATACTGGAATTGGCAATCATGTGTGACAGAGCTGTGCTTGCTTGAGTGTGTCTCTTTTACTCATGAAGGCTGTGGCTGAAAGCTTTATGTAAGTGTCATTTTTAACTGTGCCAGTCTGCAACTTGACATGTGTTCTTTACAGTAAGTAGCAATCTGTCTTTTCCTACGTTGTTGATATTCCTACCTGGAGTTTCCATTGTTTGATATTATTTTTAACAATCCGTTTGGTTTTCAGCTGGGGAAAAACACCACAGATGACAGTGAACAGTTTCACTGAGAAAATAAGTATATCATTAAACAAGAGCAATAAAGTGGAAGGACTTTTCTGCAATTTCACACAGACATTTGATTCTGTAAACCATACATTCTTTCCAGAATGAAATTTTCACTCTGCAGCAGAGTGTGTGCTGATATGAAACTTCCTGGCAGATTAAATCTGTGTGCCAGACCAAGACTATAACTCGGGACCTTTGCCTTTCACAGACAAGTCCTCTACTATCTGAGCTACACAAGCACGACTCACAACTCGTCCTCACAGCTTTACTTTCGCCAGTACCTCGTCTCCTACCTTCCAAACTTCACAGAAGCTCTCCTGTGAAACTTGCAAAACTAGCACCCCTGGAAGAAAGGATATTGCAGAGACAGGGTTTTACCACAGCCTGGAAGATGTTTCCAGAATGAAATTTTCTCTCTGCAGGCAAAGGTCCCGAGTTCGAGTCTCGGTCTGACACACAGTTGTAACCTGACACGTAGTTTCATGCATTCCTTATTTACAAACTTGTATAGTATTACACTGGGGGCAATGCCCTACAATGGCTTAAATTTTACTTATCAAACTGAAAGCATAGAGTTAGCTTCTGTTTAAATGGGAGAAATTATTATTCTGAATGAAAGAAAAATCTCAGATCATTCCACCACACTGCATACTAGGCCCAGTCCTCTCTATCTTCCATGATACTGAGTCACCATTAAATGTCAGCTCCCCATCAGTTATGCTTGCAGATGATGCTTCTGTCTCAGTTGAAAATCAGGATTCAGAAAAGATTTGCAATCCAGTGATCTGTATGATTAGTAAATTACAAATTTAGTTTCAGCTCAATGGGATGAATCTAAACATATTTCAGACTCACACAGTGCAATTCAAAACCAAACAACCAAAATGTGAGCATATTTAGATTCTTCACAACAACCAAGGCATAGAAGAAGTTAACTCAGTCAAATTCCTAAGTTTAATCTGGATAAAAACTTGAGCTGGTAGGCACGCATTGAGTGGCTAGCAAACAAACTGAGCAACTTTGCATTTGCAATGCAAATACTAACAACTGCAACTGACATGCACACAGGAAAAGTTGTATATACAAGCTACTTTGAAGCCATTATTAGGTATTGTATTGTTTTTTGGGCTAACTCAACAAAAATAGTGAGGATACTAAAAATACAGAAAAAAATCATTCGAAATATGTTCACTGTAATCATGAAACCATTTTGTTCATTCACATGATACAAGGAATAAACAAAATTTTACACTTCCCATCCATCACCTCAAACTGTATGCCCAGGGACCTCAATATATGAGAATGAAAATTTATAATACATTAAGAGGGAACAAGTTAATGTTGATGAATTTAGTTCCACTTTCAGTATGGACAAAAAGTGCCCATGAGGAACATCAGACCCTCAAAAGACCTGACATAAGCCAGTATGGAACTAACGCAACATGCCTGGAAAACAATTAATCGGACCCGCACAAGCCATGGCATCAGTGCTGAAAACCTATACCAATGAGGAAGGGCTTCATCTTCTCAGTGTGACTCTGGAAATGAACACCAGATGATCCATCACACTGTAATAAGCTGCAACAGAAGAGCCTACCATGGGAACTTGAAAGATTTCTTTGAAGTGACAGAGGCAGCTCTTGAACGTATCGACAAATTAGATACTAATTTATAGACTTATTTTTTAAATTATAAATTATGAAATTAATATATTTTTGTAAAATTTTGTAAAACTACATAATCCACAATTGCTAGTCACTGTTCACATTTAATGCCATATGTTAAATAAATAAATAAATAATGGTTCCAATTAAAAGAAACCTATATGGGGCACTGACACTGAAATGTTATTATTCGGTGGATGAATTCATGCATGACAAACTGGAAATTTGAGCTGGATACACAAGACATATCATTATAGTGCTGTTATTCTATTATAAATTTTTGACTGTCTCTTCTGTGTAAATCAAATGGACTGCAAATGTCCATCACGAGATGAATCCCACAACTCCTGCCACCTAATCCACTCTCTTATCTAATATGAACATGCCCATTTGTTTCATTTTTTTCTTTGCCACTAAAATTATTAGAAGTGCAGCTGTAGCCCCAGTGCTTTTCGATTGCAACCTCTTCCTTCATGCACAGAACTACAAGTGAAAAATCTTTTGGAGTGCAATATCTCAGCTCTCGTAGTCTCTCTCACCCTGCTGTGTATAAACATTTCAGGAATCTGTTATAGTAAGACTCTCACACACTTTCAAAGAGTAATCACAAGTAAATATCAGTAAAAATTCATCCCAAGTGTATCAGAGTACCAAACTGTCCAAGAGCAAAACACTCTCCCCTGTATCTCAATCCTTACCAATGACTACTACACTATGCTTTGTCCAAAATTCTACTGGCAAGCTTCTCCCTTCATTCCTTTCTCCCTGTTTTACTTCTCATTTTTTCCTGGGTTCCAGTCCTCCACCACAATTAAATGCTCGGCTCCCTCATCACAATTAAATGCTTGTCTCCCTCAACTACCTGAATAATTTATTTTGATTCATCATACATTTTTCCAATCACTCCATCATCTGTTGGGCTAGCTGGGATACAAACTTTTATTACTGTGATGTATGTTGGCTTCTTCCCTGTCTTGTCTAAGATGATGTGTTCACTACACTGTTAATTGTAGATTAGCTGTAGAGCTGTTTCCGTATCTTTTATTAGACCAACTCACTCATTACACCTACTTGATTTTGCATTTATAATTCTACATCTTACTTCAACCACGTGATTTCTCTCTTTAAATTACCCAACCCACCCACAAAAAGGAATTCAACATACAATGTTCCAACCTGCATAATGCCAGTTTTGTTTTTGCTGATGACAACCTCCCAAACAGCTCACTGATTGGATACGAAATGGGGACTGTTTTACCTCCAGAATATTTTATCCTAGAGGATGCCATGATCATTAAGGTTTTCTGTAGAGATCTGTGCTCTTGGGAAATATTGCACGTGTGGTTTCTTTGTTTTCAGTTGTTCACAGTACGAACATAGCATGGCCAATCAGTACTTGTTATTAGGTCAGATGGGTCAATCATTCAGCCTGATAAGCCTGCAACTACAATAAAGGCTTCTGCCCTTCTTCGATAACCATGTGTTAATCTGGTCCCTCCATAGTACAGCAATAAAAAAAACAACTATGCATATAAATAAGAAAATGAAAAATGAAACGGTGAAAAAGTACAGTAATAAACTACAGAAAGCAGGTACCTCTGTACCATAATGAGTTAGCTGCTATTATTCGTAAATGAAATATGCCATAAACACACAGGAAAGCAGAATAATCATACACTAGACCAACTTGAAAAGAGGCAACATGGAGGCAGCACATGCCTCCAAATGTAATGTAAATATTTCAGAAAGAATCAAGCACAGCAATATTTAAATTACACTAAAATTCACATGAGGCAAAGTGAATGTTAACAGAGAGAACTGAATAGACTGCTCCAAGCCAAGCTATGTAGCAAGACACGTAAAAAGAGGCCTAGCACCACAACATTGTTATAAAACAACACAAGCCAATACTTATCACTCAAAAGAATTGTTTTGGCTGTGGTCCTCCTTGAAAATAAAAAAAATAAACTGTGGCTGCAGAGACAACACAAAAACATACAACAATGTGATACATATCACTAGTTGCTTTGTTCTGTGTTACTGTCAGCTGTTATCACTATTAGTATGGCCGGTAATGTACACACAAAGACACAAAGGCTAGTAATCCACCTTTGAAAGACATCACAAGTATAGTGCATGTTCGACCAATCTTGAGTATTTAGGGTCCATACCAAGATGGATTAATGGAAGATTAATACATGTAGCAAAATACTGAAAGACAGTCTGCAACATTTATAACGATTTTGCTTAACGAATGTGGCAACATTACAGACATGCTCAAAACACAATAAGAATGGTTTTCTGTGTAAGAGAGAAACTTACAGACAACATTGTGAGAGCCTGTGTTGGGGGTCATTAAACATATTACTTTCACCCAATTACATTGTGTATAATGACACCTAGAATAAAAATAGATACGCTGTCTGACAAAAAAAGTTATGAACCCAGAAGACGTAGTCGAATGTCAACGTAACTTCATGCATGCACACGCTGATGTGGGTACATAAACAATAAGAACAGAATTCTCTGTGACAGGTAGAATGGTCACCAGAGTGACTTATGTGGTATCGATAGTTCCGATGCCACAGCGTAGGTTGGCACTAGAAGAGTGGAAGATCTTTGCCAACCACAGCGCCCTCTAGCCGACACTGTGCAGCTCTACGAGTGCTGCTCTACTTTCTCCCCAGTTCGTGAAGAGCAGACAGCTGAGAACCATCACTTTAGCTTAGCTTGCTATTGAGACTTTCTTATCTGGACTTTGGCTGCACACCTACATGCTCATCTGAACAAAGTTACGTATACATTTATAAGTATTCATGCACAGTAAAAACTGCCTTTTACTTTCCATGCAGTACTGACATGCTTTACCTCACCTGCTCCAAGTCGCTTCCTTTTGTTTGGCCTCTTTGCCATATTTCAGGAGCAGACCCATGCACCACCTTCCAGGCAGGATACAAAAACTTACACGTATTTGTGTTTAATGTCAGTACAAGGTCCGATAGGTTGTACAAGGAGCCTGAACGTCGCCAAGACTTCGCGTGATAACTGTGAAGGACACAGACATTACACATACTTGTGTGAGACAGCATTATCAGTGCCTGACACAGTTTGAAAGAGGCCTCATTGAGGGTCTCCATTTGATCAGCTGGTTGAGACACACAATATCCAGATTTGTGAGACATTCATATGTAACAGTGGCACAATATTCAACTGCATGTAAAGGAAAGGGCAGGCACACTCATCATTAAGGTTTTGATCAACAAAAACAGACACTTGCTGTTCATGTTGTATGTTAATGAACTTGCAGGCAATAATAATAGTAAATATCAGGCTTTTTGCAGATGATGCACTTATCTATAATGTAGAACTACCTGAAAGAAGCTGCACAAATATTCAGCCAGTCAGATCTTGATAATATTTCAAAGTTGTGCAGATATTGGCAATTTGATTTTAATGTTCAGAAGTATAAAATTTTGCAACTCACAAAATGGAAAAAAAGTATCCTTCGATTATAATTATAATGAGCCACTGCTAGAATCACCCTTCTCGTACAAATACCTGGGTGTAACACTTTAAAGGGATATGAAGTGGAATGATCATATAGGCTCAGTTGTGGGTAAAGCAGAAAGCAGGTGGTAGACTTCAGTTTATTGGCAGAACACTGGGGAAGTACAATCACTCTACAAAAGAGATTGCTTACAAATCACTCGCACAATCGGTTCTAGAATATTGCTTGAGTGTGTGGGACCAGTACCAGACAGGATTAACAGGGGGTATTGAATGTATACAGAGAGGGGCAGCACAAGTGGCACAGGTTTGTTTAATCCATGGGAGAGTGTCACACAGATACTGAAGGAACTGAACTGGCAGACTATTGAAGACAGATGTAAACTATGCTGAAAAAGTCTATTAACCAAGTTGCAAGGATCGGATTTAAATGCCTATTCTAGGGATATACTACATCCCCTACATATCACACACGTAGGGATTGTGAGGATAAGATTAGAATAATCACAGCATGCACAGAGGCATTCAGACAATAATTTTTCCTGCACTCCTTACATGAACAGAACAGCAAGAAACCCTAATAACAATGCGACGTACCCTCTGTCATGCACAACATTGTGGTTTTAAGAGTACAGATATATGAGGTGCTATCCAAAATTTTTGGGACTGGTGCTGACATATGATGAAAAACTTACCTTTGGGCTAATGGTCACCATCAACCTTGAAATATTTTCCATCTGCACATACACACCGATCCCAGCATTTCTGCCATTGGTCAGACGTTTTCTGGAAGTCCTATTCTCTGAGGGTGTTTATCACTACCAGTGATGCTTTTTGAATTCTCGCTAGAGTGTCAAACCGATGGCCTTTCAACTTGAGTTTCAGCTTTTGGAACAGCGCGAAGTCACAAGGTGCCAAAACTGGCGAGTATGGTGAGTGGGGTACAACTGCCATGTTGTTTTTTGCCAAAAAGGTCCTGGTGACCAAGGACGTGTGACAGGACACATTGTCTTGATGCAGCAGCCAGTTCCCTTGACGTCAAACTTCAGGCCATCGTCACTGCACATTTTCACAGAGCTGTCACAAAACTTCACAGTAGTATGCAGAATTCACTGTATGGTTGGGTGAATGAATTCTTTGTGCACGATTCCCTTGGTATCAAAGAAAATGATGATTACTTTGCTCTTCACCTGTCTCGATTTTTTTGGTCTTGCAGAGGCCGGGCTCTTCCACTGGGACGTTTGTTGCTTTTTCTCTGGGTCATAACCATAAATCCAGCTCTTGTAGTTGGTGATAACCCATGACGATGGTTGGATCATCAGATACACATGCTGTTCTGTTCATGGATCCATCTTAAAAACACCACACACCAAACACAGTGTATTACAGAAATCACTGTGGACACGCAACACGTCCACCCAGCTGAATTCCACTTCGCACACTGACTCATCAGATATGCAGCTCTTGCCGCGTAGCGGTGCAAAGATCTCTACTTTCCAGATGGCAACACCAGTTCCGAAAATTTTGGATTCAACATTGTAGATGAAGATGTAGATGTAGATGAAGATATAGAATGAAATGAAATGCTTGGAAAATGATTATGGTACGCAATGTATACTCTGATATACCCCATACTGTGATTTGAGGGCTTCAGATGTACAAAACGTTTTGTGCTGTGATCTGCAGCCTGTATAGATTTGAGGAACATAATCTTACCTCCCTCCCCCCATGAACCATGGACCTTTCCATTGGTGGAGAGGCTTGTGTTCCTCAACGATACAGATAGCCGTACCGTAGGTGCAACCACAACGAAGGGGTATCTGTTGAGAGGCCAGACAAACGTGTGGTTCCTGAAGAGGGTCAGCAGCCTTTTCAGTAGTTGCAGGGGCAACAGTCTGGATGATTGACCGATCTGGCCTTGTAACAATAACCAAAACGGCCTTGCTGTGCTGGTACTGCGAACAGCTGAAAGCAAGGGGAAACTGCAGCCGTAATATTTCCCGAGGGCATGCAGCTTTACTGTATGATTAAATGATGATGGCGTCCTCTTGGGTAAAATATTCTGGAGGTAAAATAGTCCCCCATTCGGATCTCTGGGTTGGGACTACTCAAGAGGATGTCGTTGTTAGGAGAAAGAAAACTGGCGTTCTACGGATTGGAGCGTGGAATGTCAGATTCCTTAATCGGGCAGGTAGGTTAGAAAATTTAAAAAGGGAAAGGGATAGATTAAAGTTAGATATAGTGGGAATTAGTGAAGTTTGGTGGCAGGGAAAACAAGACTTCTGGTCAGGTGACTACAGGGTTATAAACACAAAATCAAATAGGGGTAATGCAGGAGTAGGTTTAATAATGAATAGGAAAATAGGAATGTGGGTAAGCTACTACAAACAGCATAGTGAACGCATTATTGTGGCCAAGATAGATACGAAGCCCACACCTACTACAGTGGTACAAGTTTATATGCCAACTAGCTCTGCAGATGACAAAGAAATTGAAGAAATGTATGATCAAGTAAAAGAAATTATTCAGATAGTGAAGGGATATGAAAATTTAATAGTCATGGGTGACTGGAATTCAGTAGTAGGAAAAGGGATAGAAGGAAACGTAGTAGGTGAATATGGACTGGGCAAAGAAATGAAGGAGGAAGCCGCCTGGTAGAATTTTGCACAGAGCATAACTTAATCATAGGTAACACTTGGATCAAGAATCGTAAAGGAAGGCTGTATACATGGAAGAAGCCTGGAGATACTAAAAGGTATCAGACAGATTATATAATGGGAAGACAGAGATTTAGGAAGCAGGTTTTAAATTGTAACACATTTCCAGGGACAGATGTGGACTCTGACCACAATCTATTGCTTATGACATGTAGATTAAAACTGAAAAAACTGAAAAAAGGTGGGAATTTAAGGAGATGGGACATGGATAAACTAAAAGAAGCAGAGGTTGTACAGAGTTTCAGGGAGAGCATAAGGGAGCAATTGACAGGAATGGGGGAAAGAAATACAGTTGAAGAAAAATGGGTAGCTTTGAGGGATGAAGTACCGAAGGCAGCAGAGGATCAAGTAGGTAAAAAGACAAGGGCTAGTAGAAATCCTTGGGTAACAGAAGAAATATTGAATTTAATTGATGAAAGGAGCAAATATAAAAATGCAGTAAATGAAGCAGGCAAAAAGGAATACAGACGTCTAAAAAATGAGATCAACAGGAAGTGCAAAATGGCTAAGCAGGGGTGGCTAGAAGACAAATGTAAGGATGTAGAGGCTTATCTCACTAGGGGTAAGATAGATACTGCCTACAGGAAAATTAAAGAGACCTTTGGAGATAAGAGAACCACTTGTATGAACATCAAGAGCTCAGACTGAAACCCAGTTCTAAGCAAAGAAGGTAAAGCAGAAAGGTGGAAGGAGTATATAGAGGATCTATACAAAAGCGATGTACTTGAGGTCAATATTATGGAAATGGAAGAGGATGTAGATGAAGACGAAATGGGAGATACGATACTGCGTGTAGAGTTTGCCAGAGCACTGAAAGACCTGAGTCGAAACAAGGCCCCCGGTGTAGACAACATTCCATTGGAACTACTGACGGCCTTGGGAGAGCCAGTCCTGACAAAACTCTACCATCTGGTGTGCAGGATGTATGAGACAGGTGAAATACCCTCAGACTTCAAAAAGAATATAATAATCCCAATCCCAAAGGAAGCAGGTGTTGACAGATGTGAAAATTACTGAACTATCAGTTTAATAAGTCACAGCTGCAAAATACTAACGCGAATTCTTTACATACAAATGGAAAAACTAGTAGAAGCCGACCTCGGGGAAGATCAGTTTGGATTCCATAGAAATATTGGAACACGTGAGGCAATACTGACCTTTCGCCTTATCTTAGAAGTTAGATTAAGGAAGGGCAAACCTACGTTTCTAGCATTTGTAGATGTAGAGAAAGCTTTTGACAATGTTGACTGGAATACTCTCTTTCAAATTCTGAAGGTGGCAGGGGTAAAATACAGGGAGCGAAAGGCTATTTACAATTTGTACAGAAAGCAGATCGCAGTTATCAGAGTTGAGGGACATGAAAGGGAAGCAGTGGTTGGGAAGGGAATGAGACAGGATTGTAGTCTCTCCCCAATGTTATTCAATCTGTATATTGAGCAAGCAGTAAAGGAAACAAAAGAAAAATTTGGAGTAGGTATTAAAATCAATGGAGAAGAAATAAAAACTTTGAGGTTTGCCGATGACATTGTAATTCTGTCAGAGATGGCAAAGGACTTGGAAGAGCAGTTGAACGGAATGGACAGTGTCTTGAAAAGAGGATATAAGATGAACATCAACAAAAGCAAAACGAGGATAATGGAATGTAGTCAAATTAAATCGGGTGATGCTGAGGGAATTAGATTAGGAAATGAGACACTTAAAGTAGTAAAGGAGTTTTGCTATTTAGGAAATAAAATAACTGATGATGGTCGAAGTAGAGAGGATATAAAATGTAGACTGGCAATGGCAAGGAAAGCGTTTCTGAAGAAGAGAAATTTGTTAACATCGAATATAGATTTATGTATCAGGAAGTCGTTTCTGAAAGTATTTGTTTGGAGTGTAGCCATGTATGGAAGTGAAACATGGACGATAACTAGTTTGGACAGGAAGAGAATAGAAGCTTTCGAAATGTGGTGCTACAGAAGAATGCTGAAGATTAGATGGGTAGATCACGTAACTAATGAAGAGGTATTGAATAGGATTGGGGAGAAGAGAAGTTTGTGGCACAACTTGACCAGAAGAAGGGATCGGTTGGTAGGTCATGTTCTGAGGCATCAAGGGATCACCAATTTAGTATTGGATGGCAGCATAGAGGGTAAAAATCGTAGAGGGAGACCAAGAGATGACTAGACTAAGCAGATTCAGAAGGATGTGGGTTGCAGTGGGTTCTGGGAGATGAATAATCTTGCACAGGATAGAGTAGCATGGAGAGCTGCATCAAACCAGTCTCAGGACAGAAGACCACAACAACAACAAATCTTACCTCAAGGAACTCATCTCAGATGTGTTAAAAACTTTATTGTTTGACTAGTTCAAGGATTAGCCTGTCATGTAAAATGACAGAGGACAAAATAAAGATGAGATATTAATCATCCACATAACTGTGTCTTTAAAACTTATCAAGAAATCCATTAAAAATATTAGTATGAAATGTACAACACATGTTATTCGACCAGTATAGAGTTTCATTGTATAACTTATACAGCACGATTCATAAATGTCATTGAATGAAAACACTTGATTTACAGGTATAAGTAGATGTTTGCATGTGTGTATTGTACAATGTTTTCAGTTCATGAGGTGATATGAAACTCAAACCAAACTGAAAATAATATTTTTAACCTAACTTAGAGGTGTTCATCCAAATAAGACATACTTCCTGATAGATTCAAGAACACAGAATAGAGAAATTAAATACAGCACTTGACAATGGCTACAACAGCACTTTATTTTGGTCACTAAGATTGGCCCTCAACTGACACAAAGTACTAGCAGCACCAACTATTCTGCTGTTTACCATCTAACATCAGGCAACTGAGGACTCGAGAAATATTGAACGGATCAGCTTCGATTAAAATCTTAGCAGTTAACTGCCAATGCATTTGCAATAAAGAGCCAGAGTTTGAAGCATCCCTGAAAACCAGTGAAGCTCACATAATACAAAGTACAGACAACTGGTCGAAAGCTGAAATTGATAGCAAAGAAATATTTTAGGAAAATTTAAGTGTCTATCAGCAGATTACGATAATGGGAAAATGAGATGGTGTATTTGTCGCAGTAGACAAACAACTCAAATCCACTGAGATAGAAACTGAAAATGAATGGGAAATTGATTGGGCAAGACCAAGAATCTGGAGTGGGCACGAAATGCTAACTTGATCCTTTTTGCCATGTTGCCCTAGACACAGGTAGTGATGGCACCACCACACACAGCTTATATGTTGTACAGACTGCAGAGAGCTCAGCCCCTTTAGTGCAGACAAAATGGAACTTCACAATCCCAAAACTCCATGGCCAGATCAGCAGAGGGTGTCAACAACAGTCCAGCCAGGTCACCCAGTGGCGTACATGGTCACAGTAGAAGTGGTTGGCAAACCACACTTCTTCATGCAGCTGCCATGTCATGTGCCAAAAATAGACCTGGACTTATCTATCCGTGAGGCAGCAATTTAGGCCTGCGCATGAACTCTGGAGAGCAATTCCATCGCAGCCAGCAATCTGAAGTTCTCAATTACTCCATTCCAAGGACTGAGCCATCGATTTCTGGACAGCATGCTATCTTCTCAGCTGGGACTCTTATGTGATCAGCAATATCCTTGTTGACATTTGGTACAATTATACTGTTCTTCTAGCCAACAAGATAGTGTCCGACTTGAAGTTTCTGTCTTGTTGGACTTACATCATCAGTTATCTTCTGTATTAGCAGGTCCTTTGCCTCTCCATTTTCTGTGATCCATTGTTTCCTTCTTAAGGCTGCTGTATGTTGTACCATCCATCATGTCATCCAGTATCTGGAATTTCTTCCTTCCTCGCTTCCTTTTCCCTTCTACATAACTTTCTAAAACTGTTTTTATCAGTCTGTCATTCTTACTTTTTCTTCTCTTTATTACATCTAGTAACTATCTTTTCTCTCCCACTCTTCTCAGTACCTCCTCATTTTTTACTCTATCCATCCAACTTATTCTTTCCATATTCCGCCATGTCCAGATCTCAAAAGCCTCCAGCATTTCTCTGTCTTTTTTCCTCATTGTCCATGTTTCAGTGCCATATAGAAGAACACTCCATACAAGACATTTTATGAGTCTCTTTCTGAGTTCTCTGTCCAGACCATTGCAGAAGATTCTCCTTTTCTTATAAAACACCTCTTTTGCCACTGCTATCCTTGTTTCAATTTCTGTGGTGCACTTCCAGTCGGTGTCTATCCTGCTTCCAAGATACTTAAAATTTTGTACCTGTTCTAGTGTTTCTCCATTCAGCATAATTTTTATTTCCTTATTTCCTCCTAGTGCCAATACTTTTGTTTTATTTGTGTTAATTTTCATTCCATATATTTTTTCCATTAGTTGCAAATGGTATCCACCAAATCCTGTAATTCTTTTTCTCCTGCGGCTAGAAGGACCATGTCATCAGCAAATCTCAAACAACCTACTCTTCTTCCTCCAATTTCTACTCCTTTGTCATCTAATGAGCATTGGTCAATCATATTTTCCAAGTAGAAGTTGAAAAGAGTAGGTGATAAACAGCATCCTTGTCTTACTCCTTTTCCTAGTCTGATCCAGTTTGTACTTTCTCCTCTCACTTTAACTGAAATTTTTTGATTAAGATATAATGATTTTATAAGTCTTCTGGTAATCCAGTCCACTCTCTCTTCCTTCATTATAGTCGCCAGCTTGCCCCAAACCACATTGTCAAATGCCTTTTCTAGATTGATGACTTACATATTTCATTACTATTGGCTCTCGACATTCTTTCAGTGAAATAAAGTATTGTTGTTGTTGTTGTTGTTGCTGTTGTGGTCTTCAGTCCTGAGACTGGTTTGATGCAGCTCTCCATGCTACTCTATCCTGTGCAAGCTTCTTCATCTCCCAGTACCTACTGCAACCTACATCCTTCTCAATCTGCTTAGTGTATTCATCTCTTGGTCTCCCTATATGATTTTTACCCTCCACGCTGCCCTCCAATACTAAATTGGTGATCCCTTGATGCCTCACAACATGTCCTACCAACCGATCCTTTCTTCTGGTCAAGTTGTGCCACAAACTACTCATCAGTTATTTTGGTCCCCAGATAGCAAAACACATTTACTACTAAAAGTGTCTCATTTCCTAATCTAATTCCCCAAGCATCACTTGACTTAATTCGACTACATTCCATTATCCTCGTTTTGCTTGTGTTGATGTTCATCTTATTATCTCCTTTCAAGCCATTGTCCATTCTGTTCAAATCTTCCAAGTCCTTTCCTGTCTCTGAAAAAATTACAATGTCGTCGGCGAAGGATTTTAATACCTACTCTGAATTTTTCTTTTGTTACCTTCACTGCTTGCTCAATATACAGATTGAATAACATTGGGGAAGACTACAACCCTGTCTCACTCCCTTCCCAACCACTGCTTCCCTTTCATGCCCCTTGACTCTTATAACTGCCATCTGGTTTCTGTACAAATTGTAAATAGCCTTTCGCTCCCTGTATTTTACCCCTGCCACCTTCAGAATTTGAAAGAGAGTATTCCAGTCAACATTGTCAAAAGCTTTCTCTAAGTCTACAAATGCTAGAAACGTAGGTTTGCCCTTTCTTAATTTAGCTTCTAAGATAAGTCGTAGGGTCAGCATTGCCTCATGTGTTCCAACATTTCTACGGAATCCAAACTGATCTTCCCTGAGGTCGGCTTCTATTAGTTTTTCCATTCGTCTGTAAAGAATTCACGTTAGTATTTTGCAGCTGTCACTTATTTAACTGATTGTTCAGTAATTTTCACATCTGTCAACATCTGCTTTCTTTGGGATTAGAATTATTATATTCTTCTTGAAGTCTGAGGGTATTTCACCAGTTTTGTACATCTTGCTCACCGGATGGTAGAGTTTTGTCAGGACTGGCTCTCCCAATGCCGTCTGTAGTTCCAATGGAATGTTGTCTACACCGGGGGCCTTGTTTCGACTCAGGTCTTTCAGTGCTCTGGCAAACTCTACATGCAGTATCGTAGCTCCCATTTCGTCTTCACCTACATCCTTTTCCATTTCCATAATATTGTCCTCAAGTACATCACCCTTGTATAGACCCTCTATTTACTCCTTCCACCTTTCTGCTTTCCCTTCTTTGCTTAGAACTGGGTTTCCATCTGAGCTCTTAATGTTCATACAAGTGGTTCTCTTATCTCCAAAGGTCTCTTTAATTTTCCTGTAGGCAGTATCTATCTTACCCCTAGTGAGATAAGCCTCTACATCCTTACATTTGTCTTCTAGCCATCCATCCTTAGCCATTTTGCACTTCCTGTTGATCTCATTTTTGAGACATTTGTATTCCTTTTTGCCTGCTTCATTTACTGCATTTTTATATTTTCTCCTTTCATCAATTAAATTCAATATTTCTTCTGTTACCCAAGGATTTCTACTAGCCCTTGTCTTTTTACCTACTTGATCCTCTGCTGCCTTCAGTACTTCATCCCTCAGAGCTACCCATTTGTCTTCCACTGTATTTCTTTAACCCATTCCTGTCGATTGTTCCCTTATACTGTCCCTGAAACTCTGTACAACCTCTGGTTTAGTCAGTTTATCTAGGTCCCATCTCCTTATAATTTCCCACCTTTATGCAAATTTCTTCAGTTTTAATCTACAGTTCATAACCAATAGATTGTGGTCAGAGTCCACATCTGCCCCTGGAAATGTCTTACAATTTAAAACCTGCTTCCTAAATCTCTGTCTTACCATTATATAATCTATCTGAAACCTGTCAGTATCTCCAGGCTTCTTCCATGTATACAGCCTTCTTTTATGATTCTTGAACCAAGTATTAGCTATGCTCTATGCTCTATGCAAAATTCTACCAGGCGGATCCTCTTTCATTTCTTAGCCCCAATCCATATTCACCTACTATATTTCCTTCTCTCCCTTTTCCTACTACCGAATTCCAGTCACCCATGACTATTAATTTTTCGTCACCCTTCACTATCTGAATAATTTCTTTTATTTCATCACACATTTCTTCAATTTCTTCGTCATCGGCGGAGCTAGTTGGCATATAAACTTGTACTACTGTAGTAGGTGTGTTTACTTCATATCTATCTTGGTCACAATTAAGCGTTCACTATGCTGTTTGTAGTAGCTTACCCACATTCCTATTTTCCTATTCATTATTAAACCTACTCCTGCATTACCCCTATTTGATTTTGTGTTTATAACCCTGTAGTCACCTGACCAGAAATCTTGTTTTTCCTGCCACCAAACTTCACTAATTCCCACTATATCTAACTTTAACCTATCCATTTCCCTTTTTAAGTTTTCTAACCTACCTGCCCGATTAAGGGATCTGACATTCCACACTCCAATCCGTAGAACGCCAGTTTTATTTCTCCTGATAACGACATCCTCTTGAGTAGTCCCCGCCCGCAGATCCGAATAGGGGACGACTTTACCTCTGGAATATTTTACCCAAGAGGACGCCATCATCATTTAATCATACAGTAAAGCTGCATGCCCTTGGGAAAAATTACAGCCATGGTTCCCCCTTGCTTTCAGCCGTTCGCAGTACCAGCACAGCAAGGCCATTTTGGTTATTGTTACAAAGCCAGATCAGTCAATCATCCAGACTGTTGCCCTTGCAACTACTGAAAAGGCTGCTGCCCCTCTTCAGGAACCACACGTTTGCCTGGCCTCTCAACAGATACCACTCCATTGTGGTTGCACCTACGGTACAGCTATCTGTATCGCTGAGGCATGCAGGCCTCCCCACCAATGGCAAG
The DNA here is from genome assembly GCF_023897955.1 of Schistocerca gregaria. NCBI lineage: Eukaryota > Metazoa > Arthropoda > Insecta > Orthoptera > Acrididae > Schistocerca > Schistocerca gregaria. The sequence goes on along the minus strand of NC_064921.1, from coordinate 60,590,338 downwards.
GTCGATGGTTCATGGGGGAAGAAGTAAAGTATTAGAGATGTTAAATATTTATTCTTCTTAACTGAAGCTTGGATTTGGGCTTCAGTTTTAAACATGAAGTGTGATACCTATTTTAACCAAAAGTTATTAGGACATCAAGATTCTGCTCATTAAAAAGCATGTGACAACAGAAACTTAATTCACTATTTTCAACATAAAGCTCATAACAATTTAAGACTGTGTTCACTGAAGCATGTGTAACTCTTTCAAGTATCATGGAACTAATTTATTTATTTTGTGTTTCTGTAAGCCTAAGTGGTTACGTGATTTTCAAGTGCCCACTTATTTTGTTTAACTTAATGAGGACTAGCATCAATTTTGTTTCACTTATTGATGAACCCTACTTTCTTTCATTTCACTGTGGGGAAAATTTTTGTGGATATTGTGTTCAATAAACTGTTTTTTGGTCCCTACACCTGAGCTATTTACTTGGCCCACTAGTGGCAGACACATCAAACACCTGACTCACCTCCTGAGGTAACAGAGGAGTTCCCCAATCATACTGTGATCATTGATGCAGATTTTGATCATCAAACAATTAATTAGAAAAATTATGGTTTTGTTAGTGGCAGGCATGAAAGACATCCTGTGAAACATTATTAAATGCTTTCTGTTGTGTACATAGTTCCGCGTAGTCAGCGCGTGCACAACTTTCCCAGTAGAGCGCGCCCCGCTAAGCACAACAGCACAGGCGCAGTGCTCGTCCATCTCAGAACTACGAGATGGCACTGCCTTAAAGATGGACCAAATTCTGCTTCCGCCGATCAGCATATTAATATTTCTCGCAGCCAATGAGACTGCTGCTAGCGTAGGACCTTTTCTCCTTGCAAATCACACATAACGCAGTGATACCTGAACGCTCGTGGTATTATAACAAGTGTATCGACCTTCGATTAGTCAGTCTGCATTAGTCTGCATTTGTCTGTACCAGTCTATAGTCAAGTTTCAGTCTGTGCCTAATAAGATTATCATATTCCTGTACATAGCCATGAAGAGATATGTATAGACACTTTGTCAAGTATCAGAGATATGTGAGAATAAGATTAACGTACCAAAATCAAAGGAACTTCAGATTGTCAATTGTAAATAGCATCCAGAATCAAGTTAAGTAAGGTTTATGATTTTTATTATTTTAATAAATGTGTGTGAAAATTAATCAAGTTCTGTTTAAAGTTGGTCACTGTCAATCTGCTGCTCTAATTCTGCAAGTGGCATTTCTATTGTCTGACCTAACAGCAGAAGATAAACACGCCACGATAAGACCACAAGACATATTGCTGACACTCACCTACTTCGTTAGAGCGACAAGTCAAATAATCTGATGGAGTGTGTACCGAAGGTCTAACAGTATGCACACCACACTTTCTCTGAAAACTAGCTAGAACAGATAGTTTGGAACCCCACTCAAGACAGAAATAAGTTAGACATAATGTCAACAGACAGATGTGACCTCTTTGAGGACGTCTAAATCAAAACTGGTGTCAGTGAGCAAGATGCGGTTGTGGCAACAATTATTACCAAAGTACTAAGAGCAACTAAAACAAATACAAAGATAAATACATTCAGTAAACAAGATAAAAAAGCAGTAGTTTCATATCTCAATGAACAACTTGAAACTTTCAGCACAGGGCAGGAGCATGTAGAGGAACTATGGCATGTTTAAAAGAATAGTTGACTATTCACTGGACAGAATGTATCCAGTAGGACAGTTCTTAATGAGAGGGACCTTCTGTGGTATACAGTCACTGTAAAGAGACTTCTAAGAAAAAAAAAGACTACTGCTTAATAGGTGTGAACAAAGTATAGGGCTAATAGATAGAGAGTTGCTGAATGAAATGCATTTTGCTGACAAGAGAGCAATGCATGACGCCTTCAATGAGTACTGCAGCAGGATATTGTCAAATAATCATTTACAAAACTCAAAGAAATCCTGGTCATATGTAAAGGCACTGAAGTTAGTGTCCAGTCACTTGCGAATGAGACAGGAAGTGAAATTGAGGGTAGCAACGCAAAAGGTGAACTGCTTAACTTAATTTTCAAATGAGCCTTCACAAATGAAAACCCAAGAAGATTGGCTCAATTTAATCTCTTATCACTGAAAAGATGAGGATTAGTTGAAATTATTAAAAATGAACAAAGCTCTAGGATGTGATGTAATCCCTATCATATTCTATAATGAATTTGCAAACAGAGTTAGCCCCTCTTCTACCTGTAATCTGTCATATATCCCTCGAACTAAAAACCACACCCTGTAGTTGAAGAAAACCACAGGACACATCTATTTATAAGAATCATAGAAGAACTGACCCACAAAACTACAGCCCCCAATATCATTGACATTGATTTGTTGTAGTATCCTAGGACATCTTATGAGCTCCAAAACAATGAGGTATCCTGAAAACAATGAACTCCTCCATGCCCACCAGCATGGACTGCTAAAACTTCAATCACATGAAACCCATCTCACACTTTTCTCAGATCACATACTGAAAACTTTGGATCACAGCAGTCAGGTAGATGCAGTTTTGTTGATTTCCAAAAAGCATCAGACTCAATAACACATCTACACTTATAGTCAAAAGTATGAATATATGGGGTAGCAAAAATTTTTGACTAGATCAAGGATGTGTGCATGCTGCGATGTCATGATGGATGAAGGTATGGTGTTCATCAGGACATTGTAAAGATGTTGGTCACAGTGGAGCCATGAACGTTTGGAGGTGCTGCACGAAACCTGGGCTAATGCTGCTGGGAGGGAGTGTGGTTGCCTCCAAAAAATCACCAGGAATGGGGTGTGGCTGTCTGTATACCAAGTCAGTGGCAGAAGTTCCCAGATTGTTTTGTGCGTCATTTGTAGGCCTAGAAGTACCAGGGATAGGGCAGCAGAACATTTGAAAGAGTAACATGTAAGGGTGAAACCACTCCATCATTCTTTTACCTGCAGGGTGGTAGCTGGTGATAAGGTGGAAATTGGAGCTGCAGGTGGCTGTCAGAGATTGGAAGAGGGCTAAGGTGAATTGGCGCCCACAATCTGTAGCGTGTTACAGGGGCATCCAAAGTGGGACACCCAGGTCCGAATGCAGCTGCAGCAACAGTTTGAGATGAAATGTCAGGTATGGGGGTGGCCTCTGGCTGGCAGGTAAATTGTTCATAATTGTCAGCAGGCAACAGCCATTGGAGGAGGGTCGTGTGCCAACAATGTTGAGGTGTATATGCATGAACCGGTGTACTCTGCGGGAAAGTGACGATGGGGGAGTGAACTCGCCTTCTGACCTTGGCACGCTGGTGAGGTGTACAGGACTGGGCCTAGTTGCTGTATTCACAGTGAGTGCCAAGCCAGACAAAACATTGTTTCAGAAGGGTGACAGGTGCATAGATGCCTGGATGTACAAGGCTGTGAACATGATGAAATGCCGGTTTTTGGAAGGCAGGAATGAGGAAGGTGTTGGAGTGATTTTTGGAACCATTAAGCTGTGAAGGATCCTCAAGAATGGCACACCAGATTTTTCGATAAGAGATGGATATGGACCTTAGCTGGAAGTTGAGGCCACAGACAGCATTCTGAAGGTTGTGATCAGGTCTGGGTCACCTTCTTGAGCACTGGCGAGGACGATGTAGTTTAAGCATTGGACGACAGTGCGGGAGCAGCTAAGACAATCTGCCACAATGTTATCGATGCCAGCAACATGCTGGATATCAGTAGTGAATGTCTGATGTACTCCTGGAGCCTAAACTGTCAGAGTGAGATCTGTTCCATCTCTTACTGTAAAGATTGAAAAAGACATGCCCCTCGACTAAAGGTCAGAAAGATTGGATGGCTTCATGGACTACAAGCAGCTCGCAGTGATAAGTGCCCCAGTGGCATTGTGCAGCAGACAAAAAGAAGGCAAGTGGTTGCAAGACGTACAGGTGTTGCTGTAGGGTGGCCCCAATAGCCGTCTAGCTTTTGTCCATCACTATTGCGATGGGGGCACTAGGGTGGGGTTGGGACAAAAGAGCTGAATTGATGAGATCCTGTTTTGTTTTTTCAAAGCTCTTAATGCTGGCCTGGGTCCAAGAGACCATTTTGGTTGACATTGTTTTTATTGCCCTCGAGTGCTACAGGATGGTGCTTTTGGGTGGCAGCGATATTGTGAAGATGTTGATGGAAAAAGTTGAACATGCCAGAGATCTTCATAGGTAGTAGGTTGTGGAAAGTCCATTACTGCCAGTGCTATCTCAGGGAGAGGACAGGGGTAGGTGGTTGGGGTGGGGGGGACCCTGGCAGTAGAGCCTAAGTTTCTGAGGAATTCGACCTCACTTGACCCAGAAATGCATTTTGCAGTGTTGAGGATCACTCCAGCTTTCTGTGGGTAGGAAGAAATTTTGTGTATGTATTGGCAGTGGAGTAGTTGAGTATGTTGAGTATTTCATCTAAACAGGCAAAACACCCTGCTGTCCAAAATTTCCGGCAAGTTTGTGTGGCATTGTGGAGGCCAAATACCATGAATGCACTCTCAAACACTCTGAAAAGTGTGGCTATGGCTGTTTTCTCATTATCTTTGAGGGCGACTGGAATTTGGGTGCAGGCTTTAGCACAGTTTCTCTTACTGAAGATATTAACTACCGAGATGGTGTCCATCGTAGGTGCATGGAGGATACCCCAAGGGTATCAGGAACTGTCCTTCTTGGGGGCGAGGTGAAGAGCTGATGCTCAGGAGCTTCTGGAAGGACGAGCTACATCGGCAGTGAGCAAATGTTTGAACCCATTTTGTGCGATTTTGTGCTTGTGAGAAGGGAAGAAGTAGGCACGACAGAAAGCTGGGGGGATAGTGGGTTATATATTTTCCACACATAACATGAAGATGGCAATCACATTGAAATAGGCCTATAGTAATAAAGAATATAATTGAACACAGCAGCGTCTTGATCTCGTAGCATTATGTGTTGTAGTTGTTGAATGTGGTATGTTGTTTCAAAAGTTAAGGAGAGTCTATTTTCAAAGAACCACTTACCTATTCTTTGGAAATTATCATTTACTAACTCTTCTGTTGCTTTCTCTCAAATGGAATTTATTGTCACACTAGTATAATTTGCAAAAAGTACCAATTTTGCTTGTTGAATGTTAAGTGGAAGGTCGTTCACATTTAGAAGGAATAGGAGTGGACCCAAAATATTTGCTACAGTTATGCCAGAACACAGCCTGTTATCTTTTCCTGTGGGTATTTGGCAGCATCATAAATGGAGCATAGTCTACATGACATGTGCTGAACAGTAGAAGATTACTGAATGAAAAGAACCAGGTGTACAACATACACTGATTTTTGCGACTTGCAGACTACGGAACATGCACTATTATGCAAATATGAGTGTGCCCAGCACGCTGAATAGCGTGCTATCTTATAGCATTCATGTACCTAGCATGTGAAAAATGAATGTTTAAGTGCCTCTTTGTGTGCTGTAATTAATCTGATCTTATCCTTACGATCCCTATGAGAGCAATAACTATCGGGTTGTAGTATATTCCTAGAATCATAGTATAAAGCTGGTTCTTGAAACTTTGTAAGTAAGCTTCTGAGGATAGTCTTAAAGAGTATTTCAGTTCAGTTTCTTCAGCAACTCTGTGACACATTTCCATGGGTCAAACAAACCTGCGGCCATTCGTGTTGTCCTTATCTGTATAGGTTCAGTATCCTCCATCAGTCCTCCCTGGTAGGGGCCCCACACACTTGAGTAATATTCTAAAACCAGTTGCATGAGTGATTTGTAAGTGATCTCCTTTGTAGGCTGATTGCATTATCCCAGTATTTTACCAATAAACCAAAGTCTACCACTTGCTTTACACACAACTGAGCCTATGTGATCATTCCATTTCATATCCGTACAAAGTGTTACACCCAGTTTTACACTTCTGAACACTTCATATCTGATGATGACTCTCCATCAACGATAATCCTCTGAGGTAAAGCGGCAAACTGTTTGCCACTTTACCTTGGAGGACATCTTCGCAGCCGGAGTTGAAACATCTGGGGAGAGTTTTATACATTGACAAAGGCCTATCAGCCCAAAGGTTTAAGTGAATACAGTACCAGCTGTGAAAGCCTAACTGTGCTATCAGCGTATTATCAGTACCAGTTTTCTTCAGAATAACTAGTAGCTTACAGGAAACAACTCAATATCCTGAAAAATTTTCCAAAGTCCTGCTTTCCTCTGGGCTTCTTACAAAGGCCTATCAGCCCAAAGGTTTAAGTGAATACAGTACCAGCTGTGAAAGCCTAACTGTGCTATCAGTGTATTATCAGTACAAGTTCTCTTCAGATTAACGAGTAGCTTACCGGAAACAACTCCATATCCTGAAAAATTTTCCAAAGTCCTGCTTTCCTCTGGGCTTCTTACTTCTGATTTTACAACATCCATGCTGCAAGTGTGACAAAGAATTAGACCAGTTTCTTCTAACAAAATAAAAATATAATGATATAGACAGACAGACAACAAAAGGAACACAATTTAGAGATATTGACTTCTTTCAAATGTCACATAGTACCATGTACAATATCAAAGTCAGATGAAATCTACTTGCATCTGTCATTGTTACATTTGGGGGGAAAGGGGGGGTGAGAAAGAGAGAGAGAGAGAGAGAGAGAGAGAGAGAGAGAGAGAGAGGTAGAAGAAGGTGAAACTATTCTTCATTTATATTAATTTGACAGCACATCATTTCTGTAAGATGGAGGGGAACACAGTCAGGTCATCAGGTCAGGTAACAATAAAAAGTGATTTCTATAAAAATAATGAAAATTGCTGGATGTAAAAATATATAAAATAATAACAGATGATGAGTGGTGCATGGACACGTGTAACAGAAAACTGTATTTACAAGGGTGGTTTAGAAAGTTCTCGGAATCACCATGAGAGGTCAGCACTAGAGCACTGAGTTGTTCACGTGACATTCACTGGATTGTTGCCTGTAAACACGTGCCATGTCAGTGCGCTTGGAAGAGAGCTGTGGCAGTGACATGGCTCTGTTGTTCCTGCATAGTGACTTGTGAAGATGGATAAAAATGAGATTCAATAAGTGATTAAATACTTCGTAAAGAAAGGTATGAAAGCAAAGGACATTCATGCCGATTTACAGAATACACTGGGCGCCTCTGCTCCTTGATATTCAATTGTTGCCAAGTGGACAAATGAATTTAAATTTGGTTGGGAGAGCTTAAATGATTATCCGTGCAGTGGTCGGCCAAGATGTGTCATTACTCCAGAAATCATTGCGAAAGTGCACAAAATGGTCATGGAGGATCGCCAATTGAAAGTGCATGAAATTGCTCATGCTTGCCAGATGTCATCTAAATGGGTATATAACATTTTAGAATTAGAAATGAAAAAATTATCTGCAAGATGGGTGTCACAGCTCTTGACAGTGGATCAAAAATGCACGAGAATGGACATATCTGAACAATGTTGAGCTGTTTTAGGAGACACAAACAAGATTTTTTGTGCCAGTTTGTGACCACAGATGAAACTTGGATGCACTACTATACCCCAGAGACAAAACAACAGTCAAAGCAGTGGAAACATGCTGATTCTCCATCACAAAAGAAAGGAAAGCCAATTCCTTTGGCAGGAAAGGTGATGGCATCAGTGTTCTGGGATGCGAAGGGGAGTCTGTTTGTAGATTATCTCCCCACTGGGCAAACAATTGCTGTCAAATACTATGCTAACTTCCTGGACAAATTGTGAAAAAAGGCAAGGTTTAGCATGGGAGAAAGTCATCTTCCATCAAGACAATGCGCGCCCTTACACATGTGATGTCAACATGGCAAAATTACATGAACTAATGTATGAAATGTTGCCACATCCGCCTTATTCACCTGATATGGTTCTGTCAGACTTCCATCTCCTTCCAAAGTGAAAATTTTTCTTGGTGGACACACAACCACTTCAAATGAAGAATTGATAGCTGGGAGTTGACAACTACTTTTCAGGCCTGGAGGAAATTAATTTTCGAGATAGGATCAAGCCACTGGAACATTGTTGGACTAAGTGCATTAATCTACAAGGAGACTACATTGATAAAAAAAAGTTTCAGTGATGTAAGTACTTTTTTCTTATTCCATTCCGAGAACTTTTCAAACAACCTTCCTACTACCTTTTGATCTTTGGCTCTCTTCCAGCACAGAGTACATTCACAAAAACAACCACACAGACACCCACATGCACACTATCACAACACTTCATAGTGGAACACAGAAGTGGGAAATCAAATGGTAGAGGGTGTAGTGGCAAAATTTGTTCCTGGTGCAACAAATGAAGCAGGATAGAGACACCTAGAATTATGCCAAAACAATTTGTTGGTCATTAGTAACACACAGTTTCAGCTATCCAAATTATACCTATATTCTTGTATTTTGCCAGACGGCAACATCGGAATCAAATAGATCACATACTTTGTAATCAGAGGTGGAAGAGAGTGGTTCAGTCAACTACAATGAGACCCAGAGCTGATTGTGGATCAGATTACGAGCTCTTAAGTGCAAAATTCTGGCTGAAACTGAGAAAAGTATCAAAAGCTGTTCTATCCTGAAGATATGACCTTAAGACCATACCTTTTGATCACACAGTAGAATCGAAAACAGATTTAATGGATTAGAGTTAGAAGACAAATTCCCACAAGAGCTGTGGATGAAAGTATGCAATGCAGTCAAGGAGATATCAGAAAAAAACACATTCCCACAAAAAAGAATAACAAGAAGGCCAGAGGGTTTCGGCTGATGCATTGCAAGTTGCAGAAGAATGAAAATTAGATTATATTAGATGCTGTTTTTTTTTTTCCAAAGACCAAAAAAATGAGATGATTCTCATGGGTATGGGACATGTCAGAAAATACAACATAAAAATGCAAAACATTTGAATTTAATACTTACTACCCTGATCATTTGTCAGGAGATTGTCAAAATAGGTGAAAACAAAGCGGAAAACTGAATCAGCTAATATTTACGGAATTAACACACTGTCAGAATGAAACTCTGTTATGCACTATTAATAAATTTAGCACACACAAAAAAACTAATCTTGACTGTTCTGACCAAGTGCTGTCTGAAATGAAATCTAACATATATTTTTACTTAAGCTGGTCTAAAAGACCCTTCTGTGAAATAATCATCTATGGAGTAGAAGGAGTTGCCTATAAAAAAATTCCAACTCTGTTTAAACTGTGCTTTATCTGAAACCAAGTTTTTAATGGTTGCTGGCAATTTATTCAAAATGTGTGTTCCTGAATATTAGACCCCTTTTTGGACCAGAGTAAGTGATTTTTGGTCTTTATATACGTTGTTCTTATTCCTAGTATTGATACTATATATTGAGTACGGGTTGGAAATAGAGATATATTATTTGCAGCAAATTTGATTAAGGAATAAATACACTGATACTGAGAAGCAGTGGTTAGAATATAAAGTTCCTTGAGCAGGTTTGAATTTACACCACAAATTCTTCTTCTTATAAGCTTTTGCACATTAAAAACGTTTTCTTGGTTTGACAAGTTGCCCCAAAATATGATCCTGTTTGACATAATAAAATGAAAGTAAGCAAAGTATGCAAGTTCTTTTTATATATTTATACTGTATCTCCCTACATCTGACGTCATTCTCATTGCAAATACATACTTGTTTAGGCACTTAAGCAATTCTGTGGTATGCCCTTCCCACCCGAATTTACTATCAAGTTGTAATCCCAGAAATTTATCAATGTCAACCTCTTTGATTTGCATGCCTTCATGTGTTATACACATGCTGGAAGGAAAGCTCTTACAGGTTCTGAATTGCATATAGTGGGTCTTTTCAAAGTTTAATGACAGTAAATTAGCTTTAAACAATTTATTAATGTCAGTAGAATTTGATTAGTTCTGCTGCTTGTGAATCCGACTCAGCAGTGTTTGTTCACAGTTGAATTTGCTTGTGTATGTCTGTATTTTGTAATAGTAAAGAGAGAAGGGGGGGGGGGGGGCAGGGAAAGCCAAAACTAGAAAAAGTAATTGGGGTTTTAAGGAATATGAAGGACAACCTACACAGATAAATGAAGATTAATTTGGAAAATACTGTCAGCCTAATAACAACACTTTGCAACTCCATTATTTGGCTCATTCTCTAGGGCATATATCACTTGTTTGTTTCTCTTGAAAATAATTTTGATTTCAATGAAAACTCACAGGAAGGTGGAGGCATCCTAACATCAGCACAAAGGAGCTCTCCATGTTTAACACAAATAGAAATCGATAACGCGTAAGTTAATTTCCTCCACACAAACAGATTACAGTAGTTTACTTGGTTCTTTTGTATCGCATATGTAACACACGTGACAAGTGTGGTACACCTGCAGACAAAAGAGGAATACAACGAGAGAATGCACTACACAGTGTTGGATAATCGGCTATTAAACACGTATAAGCTCTACATGTACCAGAAGAAATAGTATGATGCTCCTTATGTACGATTCTCGTAGAAATCAACCATGAGGAAGTTTGTGCAAGGTTGGTGCCATATTCATTGAATGCTGTCCAAAAGCAAATGCAATTCACACTTGTCATGAACATTTGGACCATTTGAAATTAATCACACGAATAAAGTGCGTCCATGTGTCACTGTGACCAGAATGTGTGTGTACTGCCTTCACCACAAACCAAACAGGAATCAAAGACGTTGGTGGATGCTGCTACCCCTGCACAAAAAAGGCAAAATCTAGTTTGTGTGTCAATAGTTGTTTGGTCAGTGTCTTCTGGAACACAAAATGGAGTCTTCTTACAAATTATCTCGCAAAGAGTAAACCAATAACTGCCAAATTCTTCACTGAACAATCTATCAGTGGGACAATACACTTAGCCATAAAGGTGCTTCTTTCTTTCTGTTCATCAATTGCTTTCTTTCTGGTCATCAATTGTTAGACATCAAAGTTAAACAGCAGGGTGATAAGGGCCAACATTGCCTGCCCAACGTGAGCTTGCCTTACTTTCTTTTCCAGTATCTCTGCCTTTGTAGTCAAAAGTGTCGATGGGAGTTACTCTGCCTTTGTGGTCTATAGCCTCGATAGCTCGTGAAGGGTTTGGTTATGAGGATCGGTGTGGGTGCTGGTTTCTAAGAGGTTGTTATTGAGTATATACTGGAGACTAACAGCAAATAATCACAAAATATCCCGTGTGTGGTTGTTAGATCACCCATCGGGTACCTTTTCCAGTGGCGGACAGGGTCAGCCTCCTAGACTTCGGATGGTACTTTGGAAATCACATACTCAGAGTGGACTGTACTATTTTGAAACTCACCAGCATCTGATGTGGTATCCATTGGCTGATAGTCAGAGTTTGTTCACCTATTTCAGTGATTGGCAAACCAGGAGCAATAACCCCTGCAGGGTAAAATGAAACTTTCTGGGGATTTAACCAAAATGGATTCATTGATTTAGTGGTCACTCAAAATGATTTTTTTGAAAATAATCACTATTATGGTACACTCTAATATGTAGTGAAGCATCATAATCTGCCATTTCATATCCACTGCTGAATAAAAGCCTCCTCTAGATATTTCTGTGCACTGCGATTTTGAGTGATACGAATCCCTGTGATTCCTGATTATTTTCTGTTGTCATCTATCTATCCACCTTCCTTTAGTTTTTCTCAGTCTTTGGTTATTTCTTGGAATCCGTAAGAGAATATCCTTTGGCTGTGCACCATCCACCTTCCTGGCTGCTGTCACCCCACTTCCACCTTTTTCAGTCTCAATCACAATTACATCTTTGACTCTGGTCTGCTCCATAACCTGTTCATTTGCTTTCTTGTATTTCCCAGTATTGCGCAACGTGCATCTCTCCCCGAAGTTTGAATGGTTTTCATGTTACAAGACTGTTTACTTCATTTGCTGTCCATCCAGTGGTACTTGTTATCACTCATTGTCATTAATAAATTCTAATAGCTACTACTTTTATTTTCTTGGGAAAAGTGGAAAGTAAATATCTGAGCCTTAAGATAAGACTATGTGACTGACGGAATGTTTTCAGACAATGAAATTCATGCTAAAGTACTATTTCTTGCACCTCAAAAAGGCAACACACTCCAGATTTCCTTGAAATGGAACAGATATTAATTTAGTGAAATTTCAGCGAATAGTAGCTATTATTACTGGAAGTACTCTGAAAAACATATATTCCATTCGCAGCATACAAGTGTGAATGTACACATTTGTCCATAGTGGAAATGGAAATGAAAGTGAGGAGCACATAGAGGGAAACATTCCGGGTGGGAAAAATATATCTAAAAACAAAGATGATGTGACTTACCAAAGAAAAGCACTGGCAGGTCGATTACACACAAACAAACAGAAATTTACACACAAAATTCAAGCTTTCACAACCAACGGTTGCTTCTTCAGGAAAGAGGGACGGAGAGGGAAAGACGAAAGGATGTGGGTTTTAAGGGAGAGGGTAAGGAGTCATTCGAATCCCAGGAGTGGAAAGACTTGCCTTAGGGGGAAAAAAGGACAGGTATACACTTGCACACACACACATATCCATCCGCACATACACAGACACAAAGGGCCTTGCCTTGGGGGGGGGGGGGGGGGGGGTGTATACACTCGCACACGCATACACATCCATCCGCATATCTGCGGGTGCAGGCGGACATATGTGAAGGCAAAGACTGCCTTTACATACGTCTGCTTGTGTCTGTATATGTGTGGATGGATATATGTGTGTGTGTGTGTGTGTGTGTGTGTGTGTGTGTGTGTGTGTGTGTGTGTGTGTGTGTGTGTGTGTGCGCGTGCGTGTGTGTGTGTGTGAGCGCGTGCGAGTGTGTATGCCGGTCCCTTTTTCCCCCTTCCTTGATGAAGCAACCGTGGGTTGCGAAAGCTTGAAATTTGTGTGTGTGTGTGAGTTTTTCTTATTGTTTTTATTGTCTCTATCAATGTACCAACACTTTCATTTGGTAAGTTACAGCTTCTTTGTATATAAACAAAGATTATATGACTTACCAAACAAAAGCACTGGCAGGTCGATAGACACACAAACAAACACAAACATATACATAAAAAACGAGCTTTCGCAACCGGCAGTTGCTTCGTCAGGAAAGATGGAAGGAGAGGGAAAGATGAAAGGATGTGGGTTTTAAGGGAGAGGGTAAGGAGTCATTCCAATCCCGGGAGCGGAAAGACTTCCCTTAGGGGGAAAAAAGGATAGGTATACACTCGCACACACACACACATATCCATGCGCACATACACAGACACAAGCAGACATTTGTAAAGACAAAGAGTTTGGGCAGAGATGTCAGTCGAGGTGGAAGTACAGAGGCAAAGAAGTTGTTGAAAGACAGGTGAGGTATGAGTGGCGGCAACTTGAAATTAGCGGAGGTTGAGGCCTGGTGGATATCGAGAAGAGAGGATGTACTGAAGGGCAAGTTCCCATCTCCGGAGTTGGGATAGGTTGGTGTTGGTGGGAAGTATCCAGATAACTCGGACGGTGTAACACTGTGCCAAGATGTGCTGGCCGTGCACCAAGGCATGTTTAGCCACAGGGTGATCCTCATTACCAACAAACACTGTCTGCCTGTGTCCATATTCATGCAAATGGACAGTTTGTTACTGGTCAACCCAAAGTTTGGTACAGAATTATTGATGACATCTTCATGATCTGGACTCACAGTGGAGAACAACTCCTGAATTTCCTCTCTAACCTCAACTTCTTTGGTTCCATCAGATTCACCTGGTCCTACTCCAAAACCCATGCCACTTTCCTTGACGTCGACCTCCATCTGTCCAATGGCCAGCTTCACACGTCCGTCCACATCAAACCCACCAACAAGCAACAGTACCTTCATTATGACAACTGCCACCCATTCCACATCAAATGTTCCCTTCCCTACAGCCTAGGTCTTCCTGGCAAACGAATCTGCTCCAGTCCGGATTCCTTGAACCATTACACCAACAACCTGAAAACAGCTTCCGCATCCCGCAAGTACCCTCCCGACCTAGTACAGAAGCAAATAACCAGAGCCACTTCCTCATCCCCTCAAACCCAGAACCTCGCACAGAAGAACCACAAAAGTGCTCCACTTGTGACAGGATACTTTCCGGGACTGGATCAGACTCTGAATGTGGCTCTCCAGCAGAGATAGGACTTCCTCAAATCCTGCCCTGAAATGAGATCCATCCTTCATGAAATCCTCCCCACTCCACCAAGAGTGTCTTTCCGCCGTCCACCTAACCTTCGTAACCTCTTAGTTCATCCCTATGAAATTCCCAAACTACCTTCCCTATCCTCTGGCTCCTACACTTGTAACCGCCCCCGGTGTAAAACCTGTCCCATGCACCCTCCCACCACCACCTACTCCAGTCCTGTAACCTGGAAGGAGTAACCTCTGGCTCCTACCCTTGCAACTGCCCCCGGTGTAAAACCTGTCCTATGCACCCTCCCACCACCACCTACTCCAGTCCTGTAACCTGGAAGGTGTACACGATCACAGGCAGAGCCACGTGTGAAAGCACCCACCTGATTTACCAACTGCCGTGCCTACACTGTGACGCTTTCTATGTAGGAATGACCAGCAACAAACTGTCCATTCGCATGAATGGACACAGGCAGACAGTGTTTGTTGGTAATGAGGATCACCCTGTGGCTAAACATGCCTTGGTGCATGGCCAGCACATCTTGGCACAGTGTTACACCGTCCGAGTTATCTGGATACTTCCCATTAACATCAACCTATCCGAACTTCGGAGATGGGAACTTGCCCTTCAATATATCCTCTCTTCTTGTTATCCACCAGGCCTCAATCTCCGCTAATTTCAAGTTGCCGCCACTCATACCTCACCAGTCATTCAACATTATCTTTGCCTCCACACTTCCGCCTCAACTTACATCTCTGCCCATACTCTTTGCCTTTAAATATGTCTGCTTGTGTCTGTGTATGTATGTGTGTGTGTGTGTGTGTGTGTGTGTGTGTGTGTGTGCGCGCGAGTATATACCTATCCTTTTTTCCCCCTAAGGTAAATCTTTCCGCTCCCGGGATTGGAATGACTCCTTACCCTCTCCCTTAAAACCCACATCCTTTCATCTTTCCTTTTCCTTCCCTCTTTCCTGACGAAGCAGCCGCAGGTTGCGAAAGCTCGAAATTCTGTGTGTGTGTTTGTGTGTTTTATTTATTGTGCCTATCTACCGCCGCTTTCCCACTTGGTAAGTCTTGGAATCTTTGTTTTTTATATATATATATATATATATATATATATATATATATATATATATATATATATATATAAACACACACAGAATTACTAGCTTTCGCAACCGATGGTTGCTTCTTCAGGAAGGAGAGGGAAAGACGAAAGGATGTGGGTTTTGAGGGAGAGGGTAAGGAGTCATTCCAATCCCGGGAGCGGAAAGACTTCCCTTAGGGGAAAAAAAGACAGGTGTACACTCGCACACACACACACACACACACACACACACACACACACACACATATCCACCCGCACATACACAGACACAAGTGTCTGTGTATGTGTGGATGGATATGTGTGTGTGTGCGAGTGTACACCTGTCCTTTTTTTCCCCTAAGGGAAGTCTTTCCACTCCCGGGATTGGAATGACTCCTTACCCTCTCCCTCAAAACCCACATCCTTTCGTCTTTCCCTCTCCTTCCTGAAGAAGCAACCATCGGTTGCGAAAGCTAGTAATTCTGTGTGTGTGTGTGTTTGTGTGTTTTGTTCATGTGCCTGTCTGCCGGCGCTTCGCGCTTGGTAAGTCTTGGAATCTTTGTTTTTAATATATTTTTCCCATGTGGAAGTTTCTTTCTATTTTATTTACATCGTCATATATATATAAATTAAGTAATTTTTTTTTTTACAGTTACTACTTCATATCTAAGAATTCATCTATTGAGTAGGAATTGTCATTCAGAAATTCTTTTAATTTGCTTTTAAATGTAGGTTTACTATCTGTCAGACTTTTAATACTATTTGGCAAATGACCAAAGATTTTTGTGGCAGCATAATTTACCCCTTTCTGTGCCAAAGACAGAATAGTGGATTTCATCCTTTCTTCTAGTGCTGTAGCTATGCACTTCGTTGTTACTTTTTAATTGGGATGGGTTAGTAATGACAAATTTAATAAGTGAATATATGTATTGTGAAGGTACTGTGAATATCCTAAGTTCCTTAAATAAATGTCTGCAAGGTAATCTTGGGTGGGGTCCAGCTATTATTCTGATTACACACTTTGTGAAATGAATACTTTCTCTCCTAATGACAAATTACCCCAAAATATGATGCCATATGAAAGAAGTTAATGCAAATAGGCATAGTAGGCTAATTTACTGATATGTTTATCACCAAAATTTGTAATAACCATAATAGCACAAGTAACTAAACCTAACTGTTTCAGCAGATCATCGATGTGTTTATTCCAATTCAATTTCTCATCAATGCAAACATCCAGAAATTTAGAGTATTCTGTCTTAGCAATAGACTTTTGTTCATAATCTATATTTATCAATGGTTTTATGCCATTTACTGTACAGAATTGTATAAACTGTGTTTTCTCAAAATTTTGTGAGAGTCCATTTGCAGAGAACCACTTAATAATTTTCTGAAAGACATTATTTGCAATTTCCTCAGCTGATTGTTGCTTGTCAAATGTGATTACTATACTTGTATCATCAGCAAAAACAACTAGCTTTGCATCTTCATGTATATAGAGTGGCAAGTCATTAATATATATGTTAAGAACAATAAGGGTGCCAAGACTGAACCCTGTGGGATGCCATTCTTGATACCTCCCCAGTTAGAGGACTCTGCTAGTTTTTGCAGACTATCTGTACTGTTAATTTCAACCTTCTGCATTCTTCCCGTTAAGTATTAATTAAACCATTTGTGCACTGTGCCACTCATACCACAAAACCAAAGGTTATCTAGAAGAATTTCATGATTCACACAATCAAAGTCTTAGACAGATCAAAAAAATATCCCAATCGGCGATATTCCATTATTCAATGCATTTAAATATGTTAATATACGTTAACAATCTTAACTGATATTTTCCGACATCTGTAACATACTGTGTACCATCAGATCCAGTGGGATAAATAAATAAATAAATAAATATTTGATCAGTGAAAGCATATATACAATTTTCTGGAAATCAAACTGACATTTTGTTAGTACTTCATTTTTACAGATATGTGATGCTACTCTTAAATACATTACTTTTTCAAGAATTTTGGATAAAGTTGTCAGAAGTGAGATCAGGTGGTAGTTAGCATGTCAGATCTATCCCCTTTCTTTACGCAATGGTTTAACAATAGCATATTTCAGTCTATCTGGAAAATTGAAGCAAACCAAAAATCAAAGGGGATGGATCAGCAATGTTTAAATTAAATACAGAGTTTCAGAAATTAGCTAGAAGAGATAAAAATGTCTTCTTAAGTGAACAGTGCAAAGGAGTAGAAGAATGGGGAAGACAAGGGATGTTCGCAAGAAAATTAGAGACATCAAAGGAAAATTCCAAATGAAACTTGAAATGATAAAAGACAGAAATGGGAAAGATCTAACAGAAGCAGAGGACATTAAGGAAACATGGGCAGAATGTGCAGAAGATTTATATAAGAAAAAAATTCTTACTGACGATGATGACAATTATCTTATTTTAGAACTGGAGTCAGATATTTTAGAGAGTGAAGTCAAATTGGCTCTTGAAAATATGGCTAAAAACAAAATAGTGGACATGGTAAATCGAGCAGAATTGTCCTAAGTCACTGGAAGGAATCCAATGCAAATGCTGCATTCAATATGTCAGAAAACGTGGAGGAAGCAACAGTGTCCAGAAGCCTGGAAAATAAAAGTTTTTACCCTGATCTCAAAGAAAGGAATTTTTAAAGCATGCTTAGATCACCAAATAATCACATTCATCCCACATGCTAACAAAGTCATGCTGAAAATCTTACAAAATAGACTTTGCCAGTGTGTACAAATTGTCAACACTCAGTTATGGAATGGGTAAGAGAAGTCCAAAAAGACGTGTATCTTTATACATTATGCCAAAGCCTTTGACTGTGTTGATCACAATAAATTATGGGAAGTACTCAAAACTATGGGAGTAGCATATTTACCTCATTCTTCTCATATGGAGTTTATGCTCTGACCAAGAATCCACAATGAGAATTATGTATGGAACAACTAAATGGATCAAGATTCAGGAAGGAGTATGGCAAGGGTTGTATATTATCACCTTACTTATTCAATCTGTACGCAGAGCATGTTATGAGGAATGCTGGGCTAGCTGAAAAAGAAACTGGAATTAAAGTAGCTGGGATAAATATTAACAACCTTAGATATGCAGATGATACTACACTGTTGGCAGAAAGTGAAGAACAGTTAAAGACGGTCTTGCTGAGTGTGAAAGAAGAAAGTGAAAAAGCTTGTCTTAGGCTGAATGCTGATAAAATGAAAATTATGGCAAGGATACCTATTATTTCATGGCATATAGAAGGAGAAACAATGGAGGTAGTGTCTACGTTCAATTATCTCGGTTCCCAGATTTCTGCTGTTGGTGACTGCAGCTACAAAATCAGGAGATTCTTGCTGATTGGTTGAAAGTCAGGTCAAACCTTGACAAGGTTTTAAGGAGTAGAGATATAACTTTAGCAACAAAGATCCATATCGTAAGAGCTATGGTCTTTCAGTTGTGATGTGTGGATCGGAGACCTGGAATATCAGAAAGGCAGAACAGCAAAGAATAGATTCCTTTTAACTGTGGTGTTGGAGGAAACTTCCTTAGAGTCCCAAGGACTACAAAGAGAACGAATAGGTCAATAAGAGCAAACAAAAACAGTGTGCTCCCTGGAAGGTCAGATACTAAAATAAAGCTGATCTCCTTTGGACACACAATGAGAAGACACTGTAAAAAACACTAACTCTGGGGAAGATTGAAGGCTCTAGAAGACAGGGACATCAGAGGATGAGATGTATCAATGGCATCACAGAAGTAATGTGGTCCAACCTAGATTAGTCTAGAACAAAGGCAGTTCCAACCAGGTCTTTTTGATTCTATGGTATATAGTTTGGCATATTCTTCATTCCCTGAAGTCTATGGCAGAAAAACTTCAGATTAAAAAAAAGACGTGTTTTTTGTTCTAAATTTGGTATTCTTCACAGGTATTTTTAGTTACTTTAGGACTTTAAAGATTCCCCCTTGAAGTGGCAGTAGACTAAGGCACCCAGTGATAACACTGGGCATGGGGAGTAGTGCCTGTTGTATTTCATATGACTACCAGTTCTGTGCACAATATCACAATGGATGTACCAGAGAATGTAAAGCCTGAAAGGAACGAATATGCCAGATGGCATTCGACACTGTCATCAGGTCCTGATACGGGCTGCTATTGCGTACACAACACTATCATCTCTGGTTCCTGTAGCCAGTAATTTTGACAGTATGCATTAAATTTCTAATGTATCATACCTCTAAGATCTCCATGCCATCCTCATACCATAGCATAATGAAAGATCGCATGTAACTTGTCAGGACTGTCCCAACCTACCTGGACACAGAGGGTGTCTGAATGTTGCCCTGATGAGCACATACTCCGTATCCCCACCTAATGAAAACATCTGGTCATGGATTGCCTACAGATTGATACACCACCCTCATATCAGCCATCAAGATGGATGAACTCTGGTACAGAGATGAAGCAGCATGGAGACACCAGCCATCATGGTGGATGACCTCCAGCACAGAGCTAAAGCTTCATGGACTTACCAATCACCATGATGGATAAATTCTGGCACAGATTCAAAGCAGCATGGACTCACCAGTCACTATGTAGGATAAACTCTGGCACAGAGTTGAAGCAGCATGGACTCATCACTCACTATGATGGATGAAATCTGGCATAGACTCTGAAGTAGTACAGACTCATCAGCCTCTGTGATGGATGAAATCTGGCACAGAATTGAAGCACCATGGACTAACCAGCACTATGATGGATGAGGACTGGCATAGAGTTGAAACAGTATGAATTCACCAGCCACTATGATGGATGAACTCTGCAACAGACTTGAAGCAGCAGGGACTGTAGTCCAAGCTCAGTTCAACTCAGTGCTCAGCAAGATTAGAGCCAAATTTGCCATCAGAATTTCACACCCATATACTCTCCCAACACCCGCAGACTTGGTCACATCATCTTCCTAGGTACTGCATGCAGACAATAAGTAATTTTGTTCCCCGAATTAATTTTCATTCAGCAGCAGAATGTGCACTGATTTGAAACTTGCTGGCAGATTAAAACTGTGTGCTGGACTGGGACATCGTCTTTGCCTTTCACAAGCAAATTCCCTACCAACTGAGTGCCCAGGAATTACCCATGACCCAGCCTCTAATACCTTTACTTCCGCCAATACCTCTTGTCTCCTTTCTGAAATTCACAGTAGTTCTCCTGTATACCTCAGCCAGTACAGCATTTCCCTGCTTGCAGGTTTGAGTCCCACTCCAGCATGCCAATTTAATCTGCTAAGAAGTTTTATAATTCTTTTATTTGTTATTCTTTCTGGTACTGCAGTTTTAATGGCCAGCAGTGTGCAATTAAAAAAAAAGTGATTTTATTTGACATTAAACATGAGTACACACACACACACACACACACACACACACACACACACACACACACACACACACACACACACACACCTCATTCCAATCACATGAAGACTTTTGCTGCATGGGTTAGAAAGTGTTCTACTAACTGTCAGTTAAAGGAGTAAACAACGAGAAATAAAATTAAACTCAACTGGCTATCAACGGAGTAAATTTTCTTGTACAGAGCCAAATGTTTTTAAACTTTGCATAAGAGCTCTTTATACAGTTTATTACAGTTCACAAACAGGGCCATTAAAATATTTAGTATCTGAATCATCTAGCTGAAACATGGACAAGAAAATTGTATGTTCTGTCTATTACTTCTGCAATAAGTTTATCCCAATGACTTGCATGACTTCTGAATGTCTTAGAAGACACTGACAAAAGCAATTTTTACCATTAATTTGACAATATGTCATAGTTAGTCAACAGGAAATTTAATGGAATACCAATTGCTACACAAATTCATTCATAGAAGACAACAAGTGATGGTAAACTGACATTAACTAAGGTTGGTCTGAACACTGCAGTGCTTTGTAAGTGTTGCTTCTATTGGAAGTAATATGCCCAAGCCTTTCTCTAACCTTTCAATTTAATTATAAGGCAGTTATAGGAGGGATTTGCAGTTTAGTGTCGACTGCTCACAAAAAGACTTGAAGTATAAGTTTTACTGGGGCACAAGCCCTTCATTAGCTTGGCACTGTTGATGATAATCTGTAACTTCCCCCACAAGCTTACACAGTAGCTAATGAAACAATTTACAGAATATTCTTTTAGTAAGGGACTGCAACGTAGCATACGGTAACAAAACAACATAACTGCTTCTTTGTGCTATGAAAGAATCATACAGACATACTGTCATTTGACCATTGGGCAGACTCTCGTAGGGACAACATAATAATAAGCATATTTGGCACAGAGAAACAAGTGAAAGATTTGAAAGCAAACAAATCAACAGGTACAGATGAAATCCCAGTTTGATTTTACAGAGAGTACTCTACAGCATTGGCTCCTTACCTAGCTTGCATTTATCGTGAATCTCTCATTCAGTGCAAAGTCCAAATTGACTGGAAAAAGTGCAGACGAGTTCAGTATATAAGAAAGGTAAAAAAAAATGAACATTCAAAATTACAGACCAATATCCCTAACTCCTGTTTGCTGCAGAATCCTTGAACATATTCTCGGATCAAATATAATTAACTTTCTTGAGACTGAGAAGCTTACGTGCATGAATCAGCAGGGTTTTAAAAAGCATCGTTGTGCGAAACTCAGCTTGCTCTTTTCTCACACGATATATTGAGAACTGTGGATAAAGGGCAGCTGTTACATTCCATATTTCTAGATTTCTGCAAAGCATTTGACATGACACCCCATTCCCAAGGCTGTTAATGAAGGTATGAGCATATGGTAAAAGTTCGCAGATATGTGAGTCGCTCGAGGATTTCTTAAATAATAGAACCCAGTATGTTGCCCTTGATGATGAGTGTTCATCAGAGACAAGGGTAATGCCAGGAGTGCCCCCTGAAAGTGTTATACAACCACTGTTGTCCTCTATGTACATAAAAGGTTTGGCTGACAGGGCACGCAGCAATTTGTGGTTGTTTGCTGATGATGACGTGGTGTATAGTAAGGTGTCGAAGTTGAATGACTGTAGGAAGATACAAGACAACTTATACAAAATTTCCATTTGGTGTGATGAATGGCAGCTAGCATTAAATGTGGAAAAATGTAAGTTAATGAGGATGAGTATGAAGAACAAACCTGTAATGTTCAGTGCTACTGGTGAGTGTGCTGCTTGACACAACAATCAAGTCATTTAAAAATCTGGGCATAACATTGCGAAGTGATATGAAATGGAACGAGCATGTGAGAACTGTGATAGGATAGGCAAATAGTTGACTTTAGTTTATTGGGAGAATTTTAGGAAAGAGTGGTTCACCAGTAAAGGAGACCGCTTATAGGATGCAGCCTATTATTGAGCACTGCTCAAGTGTTTGGGATCTGTACTAGGCAGATTGCAGGAAGACATCGAAGCAATTCAGAGGTTGGGTGCTAGAGTAATAACCAGTCAGTTCGAACAACAGATAAGTGTTACAGAGATGCTTTGGGAATCAAATGGGAATCTGTGGAGGGAAGGTGATGTTCATTGCAAGAAACTATTGAGAAAATTTATAGAATTGACATTTGAAACTGACTGTCGAACGATTCTACTGTCACGAACATATATTGTGCATAAGGACCATGAAGACAATATAAGAGAAATTAGGACTCACACGAAGGCACACAGACAGTAGTTTTTGCCTTGCTCTATTTACGAGTGGAACAGGAAATGAAACGACAACTAGTGGTACAGGGTACCCTCCATCACGCAGAAGTGACTGTTATATCAGATACCAACCATGCCACAGAAGTAATGTGCTTTACACACACACACACACACACACACACACATTCCATCTATGAAGTAGAAGAAGTTGTCAAGAAGATATAATTTCAGTTTTGGTTTGAAGTGAATTTTATTATCTATTACACTGTTTACATCACTGGTTTGAGTAAGTCAATGATTTTTATGGTTGAATAGCTCACTCCTTTCTGTGCCACCCTATGATTTAGTGCTGGATAGTGGAAATCTTTTCTCCTCCTAGTATTACTTTGTGAATTATACAGTTGATTTCAAACTGAGATCGACTGTTGACAACAAATTTCATGAGCAAGTAAATGTGCTGTGAGGCCACTGATGGTATACACAACTGTTTAAAGATCATCTACTAGAGATTCTAGAGCAGACACAATTTATTATCCTTACTGTATGCATCTTATAAGCACATAAATACACAAAGTCTGTAAAATGTCTTGTGTTGGAGATGAAGATTGATGAGGAAATGTTTAGGATGAATGCCGTAGCAGTACCAAATTCACAAGCAAGCTTGATGTTGTAAGCTGGCCAGTTGACAGAACATAAGGTGGCAAAGACTGTCTATAAAATTAAATGAGGCTGTGACATTAAGACAGAGAGAGGGCACCACAATATTGAGGGAAGGATTCCAGTGACAATGAAAGAGGATTCACACATATCTATTAGATAGTCATGAAGGAAACGAAGAGCAAAACCAATTGACCAACAGTGAATGGGGATTAAGTTACATATTGCAGGAGCCCCTCTGAAGATGAAATAAAACTAGCAACAGTAGAACTATCACCAGGCATGGCAGTGGAGCTCACCAGCTTATTCTACATCTACTTAGATACTCCACAAGACACTGTAATGTGTATGGCAGAAGGCACCATGTACCATCACTTCTCATTTCCCCTCCTGTTCCACTCACAAACAGAGCAAGGGAAAAACAACTGTCTGTAAGCCTCCATATGAGCCCTAATTACTCGTATCTTTTCATGGTCCTTACATACAATACATGTATGTTGGTGAGAGCAGAATCGTTCAGCAGTCAGCTTCAAATGCCAGTTCTCTAAATTTTCTCAATAGTGTTCCTCAAAAGGAACATCATCTTCCCTTCAGGGATTCTCATTTGAGTTCTCAAAGCATCTCCATAAGATCTTTTGTTCAAACCTACCGGTAACAAAACTAGCAGCCTCCTCTGAACTGCTTTGATGTCTTCCTTCAATCCAGCATGTGTATAACATATGAAGACATGGAGATTGAAGAGGTTGACAGTGTTAAATTTCTGGGATTACAACTTGATAATAAATTCAGTTGGGAAGGGCATACCACAGAATTATTTAAGTGGCTAAACAAGTCTGTATTTGCAGTGAGAATGATGTCAGATGCAGGAGATATAAATATTTTTAAAAAAAATGCATACTTTCCTTCCTTTCATTCTATTATGTCATACAGGATCATATTCTGGAGTAACTCATCAAACCGAGCAAAAGTTTTTAGTGTGCAAAAGCATACGATAAGAATCATTTGTGGTGTAAATTCCATAAGATCATGTAGAAACCTGTTCAAAGAACTTTGTATTCTAACCACTGCTTCTCAGTACATTTATTCAGTAATGAAATTTGTTGCAAGTATTATTTCTCTATTTCAGACCAATAGCTCAATACATAGTATCAATACTAGAAATAAGCACAATCTACATAAAGACCTGAAATCACTTACCTTGGTCCACAAAGGTGCCCAATATTCAGAAACTCACATTTTCAATAAATTGTCAGCTACCATCAAAAACTTGGTTTCAGATAAAGTACAGTTTAAACAGAGTTTGAAAGGCTTTTTGATAAGCAACTCCCTCTACTCTATAGATGAACGTCTTAACAGAGACTATTAAGCCAGCTTAAGTAAAAATGTCTGTTAGAGTTCAGTTTTGACAGCACTTGGTCAAGATTAAGTATTTTGTATATGATAAATTTATTAATAGTGCATAACAATGTTTCATTCTAACAGCGTGTTAATTCTGTAAATATTTGCTGTTCCTGCTTACCGCATTATATTCACCTATTTCGACACTCTCCTGACAAATGATCAAGGTAGTATTATATTCAAATGTTATATGTTTGTATGTTATACTTTCTGACATGTTCCAAACCCACAAGAATCATATCATTTTTTGGGTCCTTGGAATGAAAACTGAATCTAATCTAATCCTGCTACAGATTACAAACACTTGAGTAGTAGTCCAGAATAGGTCACACTAGCATCCTATATGCAGTTTCCTTTACAGGTGAACCACTCTTTCCTAAAATTCTCCCAATAAACTGAAGTCGACCATTTGTCTTTCATTCCACAGTTTCCACAGTCTCGTTCTACCTCATTTTGCTTTGCAAAGTTATGCCACGATATTTAAACGATTGGACTGTGTCAAGCTGGACACGAGTAATACTGTATCCAAACACTACAGGTTTGTCCTCCTTATTCATCCACTTTAACTTACATTTTTCCACGTTTAGGGCTAGTTACCATTCATCATTCCAACTGGAAATTTTGTCTAAGTCATCTTGTATTTTCCTACAGCCATTCAACTTTGACACCTTACTATACATCACGGCATCATCAATAAACAGCCGCAGACTGCTGATCACACTGTCCACCAAATCATTTATGTATATAGAGAACAGCAGTCCTATCACACTTCCCTCAGGCACTCCTGACAATACCCTTGTCACTGATGAACACTCACTGTCAAGGACCACATACTGGGTTCCATTATTTAAGAAGTGTTGAGCCATTCACATATCTGCGAACTTATTCCATATGCTCATACCTTCATAACTGCAATGGGGTACTGTGTCAATTGCTTTCTGGAAATCTATAAAAATGGAATCTGCCTGTTGCCCTTCATCAATATTCGCTACAAGGCATGAAAAATAGAGACAGCCTGCAAATTAAAAATGAAACCACATATACCATATTTCACATCTCTGTATCCAATCCCATGAGATGCAAGAAATTCAGATCAGTTTTTGCACCAAGGGGGAGGGGGGGGGGGGGGGGGGGGAAGAGGAAGAGGAGGAGAATAAGAAGAAGAAGAAGAAGAAGACGACAGGAATATCAAAGAGCTGCAACAAAAGTTAACTAGACGTGGAATATGGACAATACACTGCATTCTTATACAAAGAGTGGTGCTATCAAGACTGAATGCTCCTCTTTGGGCTAATGTGACCTCAGTCATTGGACAACGTTTTTGGTGGATATCTGTTAAAATGGTTGGTTGGTTGGTTATCTACATCTACATCTACATTTATACTCCACAAGCCACCCAACATTGTGTGGCAGAGGGCACTTTACTTGCCACTGTCATTACCTCCCTTTCCTGTTCCAGTCGCTTATGGTTTGCGGGAAAAACGACTGCCGAAAGCGTGCGCACTCGAATCTCTCTAATTTTACATTCGTGGTCTCCTCAGGAGGTATAAGTAGGGGGAAACAATATATTCGATACCTCATCCAGAAATGCACCCTCTCGAAACCTGGGCAGTGAGCTACACCGCGATGCAGAGCGCCTCTCTTGCAGAGTCTGTCACTTGAGTTTGCTAAACATCTCCATAATGCTATCACACTTATCAAATAATCCTGTGACGAAACACACCACTCTTCTGTATTCCTCTGTCAACCCGGCCTGATACGGATCCCACACTGATGAGCAATACTCAAGTATAGGTCGAACGAGTGTTTTGTAAGCCACACCAAAATGCACGGTCATCAGTCCATGGGTATCTACTTATTTCATCTAAAGCTATGACATATGCCAGAAACGTGTATGCCTGATTAAAAGGTATGCAGGAGGCACTGAGAAATAATTTGCAAAGTAGAAGCACATAGAACGGGCTCGTACATAGGTCAGTGCAGCCAATGGGTCTGTGAGGGTTCATTTCTGGTGAGAGAAACCCCACTAACATTATTAAGACTGAAGACATTGACAGCATAAAGAATGCATTCTAGACAGGAGATTCATAACAATAAAAGTAAGGAAGCTAAAAACTTAACAGACATCAGTTGTTCCATCAATAATAAAATAAGATGAGATAAACAATCAAGGCAGTGAATGGGGCAGGAAGGAGAGTGTCTTCCGGAGCTCTACATGTGACAAGAGCCAAACTTCCCACAGCTGCCTCACTCCTGGCTCATTATAGTAAACAGTGTTAAAGAAAGGAACAGCATTGACTATACAACAGATTGCTGCCCCTAAAATGGAAAAATATTTTGCACTAGTAAAAGGAGCACACCGCATCTTAAAGCAATTACAACAGTGTGAAAGGGTGATGGTGGAGGCAGCTGGCACAGGAGGTAGTGTCAGCATCCCCCAGAACCAGCAAGTGAGGGGAGATGGCCCAATCACCGCACCCTAACACAAAGGTAGCTTAAAGTGTGATGTCTGAGAATGAAAAACACTTTCATGGAGACAGGTCAACTGTCCATGAGTCATCTGCCAATATTAGATGCAAAGAATTGTGTGAATCATATTTAGCATGGAGAAGCACGAGGTGTCATTCCACCAGGATTTCAACTACTGTCTCTTAAGCTCAGCAACCACAACGCAAGGTGACTCGCTACATAAAACACAACTGTCGGTTAGTCTAACATGACTGATATGCAGGTAACAAAGGACAGTGTAAGCCTTCCAGGAGGCACCAATGTCTACAACAGGGTGCCAGCTGCCACCTGACTGTAGGTCACATGTCAAGACAGCCGACGGCCTGCCTTCCCTAGTGCAGGCACAGTACTGGTGACAGACAGTGCAGGTATGGCCCGTGCACATAGCTGCCTCTGCAGTAATCTAGCAACACTTGGCCACCTACCTCAAACATCTACATGAAGTACCACACCAATCAGGCTATGCCATGCCACAGTAGACTCCATGAAATTGGGCATATTCATATGCTGTCTGTGGTTTTACAAGTGCACACAGCCCATCACTGTGGCAGTCTCGCCTCGGACTTCACTACCAAGGACACCATGACACCGCTCCATTTGGATCGCTATCACTAAGATTTCCAACCCAAACCTCACTCTGGAACTGATCTATGCAAGGGATTCTGCTTCACTGCTCTCCGACCTCTGTGTCATCCACGGACTGTGCTAATAGCCATCCCAGTGACTGCTCTAGATCATTCATTATTGTACAGTATTATTCTGCTTCAGCTTTCCCACATTTGTGGAATAAACTTTTTGTCTACTTACACCTGTTGTTATTTGTCATTCCCCTTTACATACACAACAAATAGTGGTGACAGAGGCTGGTTCTAATAATGTTTTCAGTTTTCTGCCCTTGTAGCACATCCTTGCTTTCCGTGGCTGTGTGTCTTCATATGCAATAGGGAATCTTTGTGTATTTCTTGTTGTTCATTTCCACATTGGATGGCGTTAGACTTATGTTTTGGGGGAGCTTCACTTTGTTCTTGTCTTACTTAGTCACTTATTCTTTTTTGTCTGTGTCATTACAAACACTTATTAAGTCTCAATCCATGCAGTCTGCTCAACAGATGGATAAGATATTGCTGTTGGAGAACCTATAGCTTCTGCAGCAAGCCCTGCTTTAACATGTTGCCTACACTGATGATTACAGCAGCAGACATGTTTGGCTCCACCAGCCCACAAGTTTCACACTGCCGTAGAGGAATGGACAAATTCAGACTGCAACTGTTTCAACAATTTACGGCCTACATTTCAGATGATGTTCAATGCTAATATCTCTTTTCTTGGGTTGGCATGGATATCTTGCACATTTGCATTAAGTATCTACCCATTACTCAGCTCAAATCTGTTTGTTTCCAGAAGTCATTGCCTCTCTCAATAACTATTTCGACTCACAGGTGTCATTCGCCACCACCCCATATAAGTTCTTTATAAAGAAGCATCAACCTATCCTAGCGGCAGTGGCTCACAGAGTTATGTGATATGACCTGCACCTGCAAATTTATATGTTCTCAGGATAACTCTTACACAGACGCCATGTTGTGGATCTCTATTGTTTGGAATGTTACCAATTCCAGACTGTGAGCAAAGGTCCTCAAGTTGTCAGGTCCTTCGCATAAGGATGCTGAGGCATAGGACTTGTTTGACACAGCAAAGATTGAAATGCTGGCTCCTGTGGAGGCCACTTTAAGACACCCACCAGTCCCCCCCTCCCTCTCCTCTCCCTCCCCACACATAAGTCTGCTTCTTCCAGGAACTGTAAACAATCTATGACACATCTGTAGCAGTTCTAGAATGGTGGCAAATTGCAATCCTGTCCTCAGTGCTACAACTCTCATGCTAGGGACACTTGTCATTTCTGCTGAGCCAAATGCTTGTTTTCAAGAAGTATGGGCTCACCCAAGAGGTTTGCTCAAAGAAATTGAGGGCCTGGGTGTTTCCATGGCCTCTCACAGTTCTGAGGCAATGGATGTCCATCAGATTGCTGTCAACGATGCCACACGCATGAACCATTCTGTTTCTGCCAGTTGAGGCCTGCTACAGTATTTCCACCATGCAGGCCATCAACACATACAATGGTGATTGCATCCCAATCCTAGGCACTTGTCGTCTACAGATGAAGTACGGATCTACATCAAAGGCAATTCCTGTCACAGTGCTTCACTCTTATGACAGTCCTAACATTTCTGGTCTTAGTGCCTTCGACAACTTCAACCTCCAAATCAGTTTTGGCTTTTCCCTTGTTGTGGCATAAACTTGCTGTCTACTCAGTCCTACTGTTATTTGTTGTTTCCCATTACAGACACAACAGAATGGCAGGAAGACTGTCATACAGCAGTAGTGTCCTTGATATTGCAAACCTTATTAAAGAGGGTGGCGGCCGGTCACATAACATTCCACCTCTGAGTGAGGAGAAGCCTTATATGCAGCTACAAATCAGCACCTGGGAGTGCCAAAGCAAATGCTGAGCAAGTAGTTGCTTAACTGCTTCTCTAGCCAAACACTCAGTCATTTCCTGGGATACTCACATGCCCTTGGACCAAAAATAAGACACCTGAACTGGAGGCAGTACATCTAAGGTCAGGGAGAAAGTCATGAATAGCACACATCACAAGGTAGCAAAAGCATCATTGATCAATGGGCTGGAGACTGCTCACTGAGTCACTAAAAATTAAAATGCAGCCAAATGTCTTCTGCTTAATAAAATGTGGGGGGGGGGGGGGGGGGGGGTCTGTTAATAAGTATCAGCTCCATCATAAAAACACAAAAGGCAGATGTACAATCAGCTGTCAGGGTAAATAATGAGAGCACCCTGATACTCATGAAAAACTTAAAGGAACAATAGCAAAAGATCATGGTACTGCCTGAAACATTAGTACCTTCAAGTAGATCAATCCCATTTCACAGTTTCAATACCAACCGAGGGGTTGTGTGCTGCAAATCACAAGTTGCACACTGTAAAGAAGACAGGTGGAGGTCCTGGTAGAGCACCTCGAGGCATATTCCAACTGGTAATACCACCTGAGGAGGAGTGTCAGTAGGCTGATGCCTGGAGAATGCAAAAAAGGATGTAGTAAATTGAATGATTGGGGAATTGTCAGGTGGTGACTGTATAAGTGAGTACAGCTTGGTACTGTTGGAACTAAAGAGGGAAGGTCGCTATTTCAGCAAGGAGCTGTCTATAGGGTTAGTGTGGTCAGTGCTACCCAGTGAAGATGGACTGGGTCACACAGTTTCAAGGTTGAATGTGCCACCGAGTCTTAAACCTGGCAACCACAATCCCATCAGGATACGCGATCCTCAGCCATAGAGATGTGGGCAAAGAAAAAAAGAGTGTGTTACTCTAGATGGTAAATATTGCATGACCAGGTGAATTTTTTTATCAAAGAGGAGACCCAAAAATTGAGACTGTGCAACAACATCCAAGTGCTAGGAACCCAAATAAAGTTCCAGGTCAGTATGGACCATGCTACGATAACAGAAATGCATCACTAGCATTTTTGCAGCAGAGAATTGGAAACTATGGGAAAGGAGAAAAGCAGATTTGGTGGTGTCTTGTACCTGATGCTCAGCTGAGGATACAGAGTTGATGCTGCATCAAACACAAAAGTCATCAGCACACTGCATGCGAATGACCAGTGACCTGACAGAGCTAAGTCCACTGATGGTGATGACGAAGGAGTGCAACAGTCAGCATGAAGTCCTCCAGAATGCCATTCTGTTGAAACTGTGGAGATTGAGTGATGTAACAACTCCAACCTGAATCAACAAGTGGGATAAAAACTGATAGGGAGGTTCAAAACACCCAGTCATGGGCGGCAAGTTAAATGTGATGGCACTAAGTAATAGTGTAAGAATTACATAGGTCATAAAAGACCACAATTAGGTGTTGGTATTTAGAAAGTGTCTATTGGTCTGCCATTTTGAACTTAAACAAATGATCAGTTGTGGATCATCCCTCCTGGAAAACACACTGTTAAATGGACTAAAGGCCCAAGAAAAGAGAATTAAGAATAATCATGGGCAATCATACTTTCAAGCAGTCTGCAAAGCATGGTGGTGAGGCTAACTGGACAGTAGCTATTGCTGGACATTGAGTTTTCACCTGACTTAAGGACTGAGAAAATGATACTATTTCATCATTGGCTTTGAAACAAATATGGTTGAAGAAACTGAGTAGACTGAGCCTTTGAGTAACATTCAGATGTTGGATCATCTGATTACAATTCGAATCTGAGATTGGGACATATCATGTGATGAGGTAAGAGCCTGAAGGAGTTCCCTGACAGTGAAAGATCTGATATATAATTCGGCAAGCTGGGGAGGGTGAAGGATAGGGAGATGTCTTCAATTTGTCATTTAGACATTCGAAAGGCAGCCAGATAAAGAGAGGAAACTGATACTGTCCCAAAATGGGCTACAAGATATTCAGCAAGAAAGGACATGTCAGTATAAAGACACCTTGAAAGAAACATCCAGCAAACTTATTGATCCTGCCAGCACAAAAGACGGAGCTCAGCCCACACTGGGGATGTAGAGGCATAGCCCTCCCAGCATTCCTTCTTACTGCCTATAATTACACACTGAGTTTCATGAGAAGCCACTTAAAAGTGATGAAGTGTTGTCTGTTAATTACATTGTGTAAGATGTTGCATGGCTCTTCAGTGATCCTGAATAGCAGTTACAAAGTCTTTGATCCGTCATGGCACCAGCCGGCAGCAGAAAGGACCTGTAGAAAAGGGAACAGTAGTTCCAGCCAAGAGATAGATTTTTTGCAGATGTCTCTATGCTACCTGATGGAGAGGAAGTGCCCAATATGGTGTTTTGCCTGTCAGAAGGTGCCAAGAAAATGTCAGATCACTGGAATGAGGTCACTGTCACACAGACTGGTGTGTACTGACCACTGGAGTGACAACATTAAGGGAAAAGATCTTAAAGTCAATAGCCAAAAGTCTGCCATGAGCAGCACGGAAGTATGTAGGAGTACAATCACTGAGGCGACACAGATAAAGATAGGAAAGAAGCTGGTCAATCTGAAGTCTGTTACCAGATCAAGTGGTGCTTCCCCACATGGCATGGTAGACACTGAAATCTTCAAGCAGAAGAAAATGGGAAGGGGAGTTGTATTTAAGTGACCATCTCAGGATAAATATATGTTACAAATGGTGATCATCGATTACAGTTTCATTGGATCGTCATGATGAGTGTCCTGGTTAGGTGTGAAGGGTCCAGGAGGATAGGTAACATCCCAGGACCCCTCTCTGTCACTGGTCAGGGTGGAAGAATGTAAATGAACATCAGTTCAGAATCCTACAATGTGGGGGATCTGATGCCTCAGGTCACCATAGTAGCCAACTCTTGAGATTTCTACTAGTTCTCTTTCTCAACTTTTAGCAGTCAGAATTCTTGTGAGCACCTGTCCACTGTGGGTGTAGGAACAGAGGAAGAGCAGATAGCCACGGGACCCACAGTCTGTGGCTCCTCTTGCCTCTGGCTAGTGGGGGCCTCTGATCTGCAGTTTTCTGGGGAGAGGGGTCTCACGAAAGAGCCCTATCACCTGTATACACTGGAGGAGGAAGTTGCATCTCCAGCTGCAAGTGGAGAGTGGAGAGTGGTGGTAGTTTTTGTTTTGAAAAATTGAAGTAAGCAGAGAGAGAGCTGTAACTTTTGCATAACTTGTTATCGCATCAACTGGAATCATGTGTTCACATTTTTTTTTTTGTTGCCTCAGTATATGACATCAATTTATTTATATTCTAGATTTTTTTTAATGCTACACAATCTGCTGAACGTGGAGGATGGCACTCCTTACAATCTACACACAACAGTGGTTCTTCAGAAGGACAACTTCCGTAAAGTGATCTTCCAGAGTTTCTGCATTTGGGTCTGTTGAGCAAAAGGACGATATACAGGGTGTCACAAAAAGGTACGGCCAAACTTTCAGGAAACATTCCTCACACACAAAGAAATAAAATATATTATTTCAACATGTGTCTGGAGACACTTACTTTCCATGTTAGAGCTCATTTTATTACTTCTCTTCAAATCACATTAATCATGGAATGGAAACACACAGCAACAGAACATACCAGTGTGACTTCAAACACTTTGTTACAGGAAATGTTCAAAATGTCCTCCGTTAGCAAGGAAACATGCATCCACCCTCCATCGCATGGAATCCCTGATGCACTGATGCAGCCCTGGAGACTGGCGTATTGTATCACAGCCGTCCACAATACGAGCACGAAGAGTATCTACATTTGGTACCGGGGTTGTGTAGACAAGAGCTTTCAAATGCCCCCATAAATGAAAGTAAAGAGGGTTGAGGTCAGGAGAGCATGGAGGCCATGGAATTGGTCCGTGTCTACCAATCCATTGGTCACTGAATCTGTTGTTGAGAAGCGTACAAACACTTCGACTGAAATGTGCAGGAGCTCCAGCATGCATAAACCACATGTTGTGTCGTACTTGTAAAGGCACATGTTCTAGCAGCACAGGTAGAGAATCCAGTATGAAATCATGATAACATGCTCCATTAAGCGTAGGTGGAAGAACATGGGGCCCAATCAAGACATCACCAACAATGCCTGCCCAAACGGTCACAGAAAATCAGTGTTGATGAAGTGACTGCACAATTGCATGCGGATTCTCGTCAGCCCACACATGTTGATTGTGAAAATTTACAATCTGATCACGTTGGAATGAAGCCTCATCCGTAAAGAGAACATTTGCACTGAAGTGAGGATTGACACATTGTTGGATGAACCATTCGCAGAAGTGTACCCGTGGAGGCCAATCAGCTGCTGATAGTAGCGGCACATGCTGTACATGGTACAGAAACAACTGGTTCTCCCGTAGCACTCTCCATACAGTGATGTGGTCAATGTTACCTTGTACAGCAGCAACTTCTCTGATGCTGACATTAGGGTTATCATCAACTGCACGAAGAATAGCCTCATCCATTGTAGGTGTCCTCGTCATTCTAGATCTTCCCCATTCGCGAGTCATAGGCTGGAATGTTCTGTGCTCCCTAAGACGCCGAACAATTGCTTCGAACGTCTTCCTGTCGGGGCACCTTCGTTCTGGAAATCTGTCTTGATACAAACATACTGTGCCACGGCTATTGCCCCGTGATAATCCATACATCAAATGGGTATCTGCCAATTCTGCATTTGTAAACATTGCACTGACTGCAAAACCACGTTCGTGATGAACACTAACCTGTTGATGCTACGTACTGTTGTGCTTGATGCTAGTGCTGTAGAGCAATGAGTAGCATGTCAACACAAGCACCAAAGTCAACATTACCTTCCTTCAATTGGGCCAAATGGTGGTGAATCGAGGAAGTACAATACATACTGACGAAACGAAAATGAGCTCTAACATGGAAATTAAGCGTTTCCAGATACATGTCCACATAACATCATTTCTTTATTTGTGTGTGAGGAATGTTTCCTAAAAGTTTGGCCGTACCTTTTTGAAAGATCCTGTATGCATAAAGCATAAGCACCAAAAACGTATCAAGGGCAGCAGGGCAAAAGGTTTTTTATCACACCCATACACCACAACTTTAACTTTTCTGTGAGGATATTTCCTTCAAAAGCTAACATCTCTCACTATTCTGTTGTCTTTTTGACATTTTAACAGAATCAGGCTTAACCATTCTAGATTAGCTCATAGCTCCTCATCTGTCTGGAGCATAAGGTCTCTTTGTAACATATTCAAACATTTCTGTAAAACGTCACTAGTATGTAACACAGTCTTTCACATGCATGAAGTGGTTGAAAGGGTGCAATAGATGAGGGTTTAATAAAAAGTGATCTATTTTTCAATTTTTCAATGAGTCCATTTCAAATTTATCTTCTATTTTTCCAAGTAGACTAATGGTTTCATCTCTGTAAAAGTATCTTCATATGTTCTTGTATACCCAAGGTACAGAATAAATTGATATGCTTCAGTCTTCTGGCTTGTCCTCCTTCCCATGGCATAGTACATGAAGAGAGCATCTGACAATGTTAGAGGAATTTTTCCAGAAATATAAAATCGCAAGAGTAAACTGTATTTTAGAAAAACAAAATTCTTGGATGATGTAATTATGCCAAGAGATATAAAAGTAGACAAGGGGAAATCAGAGGCATTATGAAGTTTCCTGAAGCCTTCTTCCAAGACATAATTAAGAGTTTTATGATTTGTGCTGCTTCTATAGCAGTTCGACGAACAATCAAGTGATAAACAACAAATCCTTGGACAACCTACTTAAGAAAAATAGCATTTGGTTATAGGCAGAAGATTGTGAGAAAGTATTTTGGCAGATTAACACAATGTTAATCAATGTGCCAATATTGTCCCACACACATCTTAATGAAATCTTTTGTTTAGCTTGGGAGGGATCCAACTAGAGTGTAGGAATGCATTTCCATCAGATCTACAAAGAAGAGTAGCAAGATACCATCACAACAATAACTTTCAGGAGCAGCATGTTAATGAGTAACAGAGATGGAAGCACTGACAATTATTATTTGGATTCAAGAAATATGGCTATTATCTAGCCAAATGTTTCTAGAGGTAACTTACCACCGGACTCTGTTGTTCCCATTCACAAGTACACTCTGACATGGGGGATTAGCAAGATGGGCCTTAGCTCTGCAAGAATTTGATTTTGAGGTGCAGTACAGGCCAGGAAAACAGAATTTGGTGCTCACAAGCTCTTTCACTCATTGGTGGGCCTGTGAAGATGAAAAGCACAAATGCTTACACTGGAAGGCAGGATACTCCAGACAAATGGTGTGGCTCACAAATGAACAGACCAAAGAATGATGTAAAACATACTCTGCAAACAAAATGCTGATGAATGTGTATAATTGGTGAAAAGGAAGTATGGATGTGCTGGAGGAGAAAAATTCCAAATGTCCTATCCAGTGCATGAAGGGGTATTGAACTGAAGGATGAAGTGGTGTGGAAATTGCGCATACCAGAACATGCCTTAGGCGAAGCCACAAGGTACACACACTTAAGCTGTGAACACTTTGGACCCAAGGAAATTCAGGAAACACTGAAACAGTCATTTTTTCTTCAACATGCCGAAGAGGATATGACATTTATTGAGAACGTCTGAAAGCTGCTAGACAACAACTACTAAATGAAACAAAAGGTTTGCTACACCCTGTACAGCTGAAAGTGCTTAGAGACAGTACCATTCTACCAAATACGATCATTACCAAGGTCAGTGGGAGGAGTGATGTAATTTTTGTAATTTGTGAACTTTTCTCAAAATACGTAAATTTGTATTCACTGAATAAGGCCATTGACAGTAAAGTCACTGAATGACTGGAAAAGGACAACTTCATGAACATATGCAAGCCAAAATGAGTTATCTACAACAACAGAAGCCAGTTTAATTGTAAGAAACAGACTGACACTTTCAGAACACATGCTGTATAGTTAGTGTTTATTTCATGTTATAGCCCTACCTCAAAGGAGATAAAACCATGTGTCTGGTGCACTGCCATAATAAGCATGGTAATTGTGGTCAGCTAATATTAGTCAACTACAATATTTTTGCCCCTGGGAGTGAGGGTGCTTTGATCGGGTTAAGTTTTTGTCATGATATTTCTTGAGGACATGTTCAAACACTTAATAGTATATGTATAACTGTTTTGAAATCATTCACAGTGCCATGTAAGTGGCCAAGTGCAATAACATCATGGTCAGGTAATAAGTAAGTTTGAGGACATAATCGATAATGTGCCACTCAAATCTACAGGGTATGTGCCAGTAGATGTGAGCCAGACAGTCTGATCAGAAAAATCCTAAGGAACTTGCCTCTTGTGGAATTGGTTTGGTAGGAGAAGATTAGCAAGCTGGAACAAAAACAAATGAAGAAATTTGGTTCTAGCAAAGTGAAGTATGAGAAGAGGTATACAGCAGGAGACATCATTCTAGTTAGGACACACATTCAATCCAAGATGACTAATCACGAAACTGTGATATTTCACCACATATAAAAAGCTACCTATGACAAAGTTCTTCCTCCACATTAGCATGTTCGTTGCTATGGTCAGTCGCAACTTCACAGCTGACGTGATGTCTGGACACCAACGCACCTCATGGGGGAATGGAGGGTCACTGCCAGGAGGATAGTGTAGCTATCCTGTTTTCACTTTCACAAGTTCTTCTGGACATTTGGAAGGTCAACAGCATCATCAGCACAGCTGACTACCAAACAGCACCAACTATCACATGGAGACCATTCACCGAGCCACAATATATTTTTTCCTTTTTTTTGTGAAAAAACAACTGAGGTCAAAGCACCCATGTCATAACCTTAGAACACTAATAAGAAAAAGTAACCTTAGCACACTATTATGAAAAAGAAGTTACAAGCAACTACACATTAAGCCCAATCAACAGAAGGAAAGAGATCTAAGAACATGGATTTCCTCAACAAAATACATCACAGACAGCGGAGGTCACACTTTATTGCTGCAATGAATAAAAAGCAAAATGCAATCAACAGCACATGCATCATTCACAAAACGGCCTATAACTCAAAAGGCAAAAATATATTAGTATGTAAGTGGTTAAAAAAAACGGAGAGAGAGCATTCAATCAGGAAATAGCAAACAGCAAAAGGATGATGACTATGAGGACATAGTAGTGGGGGATCACCACCTAACAAATGATTATGGCTAAAACGACAGTGCCAAATACACAGTGCCTCACAGCAAGAGGGCCAAGAGGAGGTCATTGAAGCCACTGGGAGAGGTTTAGTTCCCTGGAGCTGGCTCCCAAGAAGACAAGACCAGTGGTGATGTCAAAGTGACATCATCTGACGACAGATGGCAAAACAGAGATCATTTCAACGAATAGAAGAGTGAGCAGGCTGAGGTAGGAGGACTGCAACCTTGGCAGCAGTGTCAGCAGCCTTGTTTCGCATGAGACTGACATGACTAGGAGCCCACAAAACATCACTGTGGTTCCCACAATAGCGAGCAAGTGAAAGCTTTCTTAGAGCCGATGCACAGAGGGATGTATTATGTACAGCACACAGACGCTCTGAAGGGCACTACGAGAATCTTGAGTATATGACACAATTGAAAAGCCTGGGTGGCCTGATAGAGGGTGAAGAGCTCTGCTATAAATACTGAGCAGTGTTTCAGAAACTGATACCAAAAATGATTCAGCCAATGGCGATGGCACATGCAACAGCATGGTCCATCTTAGAGCCATTAGAGTACATGAGGGTTCGATTGCTAAGTTGTGTGGGAATGTCAAGAAAGTTACTGCAATAGCACAAATCTGTAGTGGTTTCCTTAGGAAGAGAATGACGTCCAACATGAACACTAGCCACCACATGAGGCAAAGGTGGTGAACAGTTCACACCCATCAGGAACATGGCAGGTAGCATGAAGTTAAGCTGCCAGAGCAATGGCCAAAGGCAAATTCTCAGATGTAACAGAGAAAGAGGACATGCCCCACACTGGGAGTCATTGAGAAAGGAGGCATAGGATGTATGGTCGGGCATGGAACACAAACAGCATACATATCCACTGAGGAGAATATCACGCCAGTAGTTTAGCAGCTTGTGCATAGAGACTCTCAACCAAACTAGTGTAAAAGGTACCAGAAGCCAAAGGAATTCCATGATGGTGGATTGTATTATGACAGCATAGGATGGATGGATGTGCAGCTGAATAAATGAAACACCATTGTTTAGTTCCAAAGGGACAAATGGAGGAGGGTGGTCTGAT
Source organism: Schistocerca gregaria (assembly GCF_023897955.1). NCBI lineage: Eukaryota > Metazoa > Arthropoda > Insecta > Orthoptera > Acrididae > Schistocerca > Schistocerca gregaria. Next base: position 60,551,032 of record NC_064921.1, on the reverse strand, counting down.
CCACTCCTCAGGACGTACCGCTTAGGACACACAGGACATTGAGGCTATGCTTATAGCGGGCAGCCAGGCAAGACAGGTGAGAAGACCAAAAAAGTTTCCTATCATGAATGAGCCCCAGGTATTTCATAGTTTCAGTGAACAGAAGAGCAACAGGCCACGATGTAAAGGTGGTGGGAGAAACCCTCTGTGCTGCCATAAATTCACACAAACAGTTTCATCAGTGGAAAAGCGAAAGCCACTGTCGATGCTCCACAAGTAACAGTTATCAAGACATTGTTGAAGATACCACTCAGGGAGAAAAGTCCATGGATAACTGCAATAAATCATAAAGTTGTCAACAAAATGGAATCCACAGACGTACTGCGTGAGACAATCCTTATTAAGGTTAATGGCTATAGCAAAGACAACAATGCTCATCTTTTAAAAATACCTGAATGAAACAGGGCAGGCTGCCCCTGCAGCCCCACGCATACCGAGTATACAGGATACCAGTCCTCCAGGAGGTGTTGTAGGCTTTCTCTAAATCAAAAAACATAGCCACAGTCTAGTATTTCCCCAGAAAACCATTCACGACATGGGTGGACAAAATGACAAGATGGTCAACTGCAGAACAGCGAGCCCAAAATCCATATTGGGCAGTGGTTAGTAGATTGCAACATTTGAGCCACCATACCAGCTGGCCATGAACCATATGTTAAATCACCTTGCAAAACAGAGCTGGTGAGAGAAAGGGGGCACTTGCTGTAAGCAACTTACAGGGCTTGTCACTTGATACCAGCATCTGGGAAACGTGCCATCTGCCAAATGCAAAGAAGAAAGAGCTTGCCCACAAGAGCGAGGTGCTGCAACATCTGAATGTGAACATTGTCCGGCCCTGGGGTGGAAGATCAGGATGAAGTGAGAGTATGATCTAGCTCCCTCATTAAAGCAGCACATAACATTCACAATTCAGAGAGGAGAAGGGTATCACCTGAGCCGCCTCCACTCAGTTCTGAGGAGCAAGGTGGCATGATACTGGGTGAAGCTTAAAATCTCTGCAAAATAGTGACATAAGGTCTTGGAGATAGCAACAGGGTCCACAATGACATCATCTGCTGTGGTCAGGCCAGAAATTGGTGAATATACCTTGGTCCAAGAGAGCCAGCAGAGGTTGCCCCATGCGATGGAAGAGGGAGTGAAACTGTTAAAAGAACTAGTACATGAGATCAGCTAGCTTGTTTGATATCCCGAAGAATGTGATGACACAAATGTTTATAACAAATAATGTTCACCAACATAGAATGATAGCTACAAATGCAGAGAGCACATCTCCCCACATGAATCGCGATGCAGCACACCTCAATCCACAAAGGGGCTGGGGCATGGTATGGTAAACATGAAGTGTGAGGTATGGAACGTTCTGCGGCAATAAGGATAACGTTTGTAAGGTAGTCTACCTGATCATCACAACTGGTGAAATGTTGTTCGTCAAAAGTCATCAGAGAGGAGTTAAGCCTCCAGTCGGCCTTAGAACACTATCAACTGAGTTTACACATAGGTGAGGTAGGAGTCAGCAAACAGACAGCATATGGGAAATGGTTGCTCAAGTACATGTCAGAGAGAACGGACCATTTGAGAATATGGGCAAACTGGGCAGTGCAGAACAAGAGGTCCAAATGGGAATAGGTGTTGGTGGAGTCTGAAAGGAATGTGGGTGCTCCAGTGTTAACACAAATGAGGTTGAGTTGATTGCGAAGGTCATCCAAGAGGGCACCTCTCAGACAGATTCTGGAAGAGCCCAAAGAGGATCGTGTGCATTAAAGTGACCAAACAGCAAAAATGAGTGAGGGAGTTAACCAATAAGGTGGAGGAAGTCTGCCATGGCGAAACCGAATGATGCAGAACTGCAAAGAGAAAAAGTGAAGTGAGGAAGGATAATGCAAACTGCAACAGGTTGCAGCCAAGTGTTCAGTGTAATGGTCTGGCTATGAACGTCATATCGGATCAGCAACATGACTCCTCCCTCTGAGGTGAAATGCCATCCTCGTGGGGAAGGTCAAAGCAGACCAGAAGGAAATATGAGAGGTCAAAGTGGTTGTGAGAATGCAATATTGTTTCTTGGAGGCAGAAAACAAATGGGCACTGTGGTTCCAAGAGCCGCCATAATTCCAGCTTGTTTGATCTAATGTCATGAATGCTCTACTGGAGGAGAGTCATAATGGGGAAAGAGGAAGAGGGAAGAAATGAAGGGTTGTCCTCTTGGTGGTTGTCAAATCCCAATCTTTGAAGACTCACTGCTACAGGGCACAGAGGCTGGAGGACGCTGTTTCATGAGATCTACAGAGGCACTGGCTCTCTCTCTGGGTCGGCCCACAGATTCCAGGGTAGAAAAACGGTGGGCAGTGTGCCTGGCAAAATGGAGGTTGGTTAGGTGAGGGTATCACGTGGCGACACGGATGGAGAGGACATCAGAGTCGGGAAAGGAGAAGACCATTTGCCTTGTTTGATTTCTTAGAACCTTTGCAGCTGTCAGATGAAGACTCCATGTGATTTTTGGCTGGAGGGGCAGAAGAAGTCTTCACGGGAGTGTTCCATTTGTCCTTTCTGGCTTGCTGATAGTGAAGCAGGCGATTTCACCTGCAGGGTAAAGATTTGGTGGTTTTTTGCACAGCTGGGGAAGAAGGTGATGGGGATGCTACAGCACATCCCTACCACAAGTAAAACTGTTGGCTGTGCTTTTACAAGACATGTGGGTATGGTGGTAATGTTGACACTGGTAGCAACAAATCGTGTTTGGATGTGCGGTCAGACTCTGATGATTTCACAGCTTGCTTTTACCTTTGATGGAAGACACTCAATTGAACATGAGAAAAAGAGTGCTTGTAGGCACTAAAGTTGCTTCAACCTTTTTCATTACCCAGTGGACCGCAGTGATGCCCTGATCAAAGAGATAAGTTTGGATTTCTCCCTCTGTCAGACCATCAAGCAGCCAAGTGTAAATCAAACAACGCAAAGAATTCAGCAGCATACGATGGGCCCCGACACAAAGAGGTTAGCCATGGAGGAGCATAGCTGTAAGCAATTGTTGGTCTTAAAAATCACAATTGGTCTCCAGAGGTAAAGTTCCATTGTGTAAACAAGAGCAGGATTTCACATGGTATGCAACTGCATCAACACCTTTCTGAATAATAAACGAATTAACCATAGGACTGATCTTTCAGTACATTATACTACAAGGAACCGAAGTGCAACTAGTCTTTGAATCTTTAGCCTCATTCAGTTTACGTTTAGTAGATGCAGACTGAGAAGATGATGATTGGCTCAATACAAAACAATCTTCCATGATTGCCAGCATCTCAGATGGTCTGCTACCTTATGTGATTGTTCACACCTCAGGCACACCTCCCAGACTCCTGACAGAGGAACCAATTGGCAATTAGGGAAGGAAACAGCCTGGCCTGTATCTGGGGGTATATGCAAACCCTACCTGTCAACCCGGGGCTGGGAATTACACATTACATAGTCACCTGTTACATGTCAAATGTGTGGACCGGCTTTCAGTAATACACAGGATGGAAGAAGGAGCAGTGAGGAACCCAAGTCCTGAAGCGGAGAAATGATAGGAGATGGAGAACAAAAAAGAAAAAGAAAACAGATGAGGGGCTGTTTTGATATCAGTCTATTAAAATCTCAAAACACATTCCCAAAAACATCCCAAACATGTTCTCCATGGGAGCTGAGAAAGAATAGCAGGAGGATAGGCATGCTGCATGAAAAGGGAGGAAGTGCTGCAAAGGCTGGGGACCCATGGTAGCCAAGCATGAGCTCACCAAAGAGTGGTAAGCCCAGTGGGGTGGGGGCCAGTAGAATGCCTGCACTGACACACAGGGAAACTGCAGTGTCTCAAGTTATCTCAACTGGAAGCAGCCATCGGAATTAACTCTTTCACATATTGACTACAATTACTGTACTTTTCTTTTTTACTTGAAAAGTTGTACATAAATATCAACTTTTACCTATTTCTTGATATCTCATTAGTTAGTAAGCTTGAACCCTAATCACCCCTTATACTGAGTGGTTGTAATTAAACTTTCCCTATTTAACACATTATTATATGGAAACTAATTACTGTACGAGTACCAAACTTGGTAGCATTAATGTCACAGACATGGGGAAGACAAATTATGCAGAATCAATTCAATTGAAACATTTTTAATGTGCTGCTATGGTACATCATGCCATTACATACCGGTACCATCACTGCTACAAAAGGAGCTCAATATGGTGAAAGTGCAGGATTGCATTCTGAATGGCAGGACAAAGCATATCCATATGTATTCTGGCCACCTCTCTTGATATCCTGCATTTCAGATCAGCACGTGTGAATGATCCCCTGGTAAACCTTGTCCTTCAGGCAGTCCCATAACCAGAAATGATGGGGAGTACGATCAGATTATCATGCTGGCCAAGCATTTGGAAACAATCGGCTGGTAATTCGATCATTTCCAAATGTGTCTTGGAGAAGTAGGTGAAATACACAAGTGATGTGTGGTGGGGCCCCATCTTGAATGAAACCTACTGACTTCAATGCGTGTCTCTCCTGTAGAGTGGGTATGATATGCTGGTGAAGCACATCACACTAATGCTGGCTAGCCACGCTGCATGTCTTTGGTCCTTGAGCACCAACCTGCTCAAAAACGAATCAGCCAATGATAAAAGTTGTCTGAAGACACACCATGTGGAGACACGTTCACCATACAGAGGAACTTCATGCACAGTGACTGGAGTGAAGATCCCACACTCAACAATTTTGTTTTCACCTCACCTGTCAGAGAAGAATGAGCTCTGCTTATCCATAGGATGGTCCAGAGTCAGCCTTCACCATCTTCAATCCTTATGAGAAAGTAGAGAGTGAAGTCAACACACCGTTGTGAATCCTCTGGTGCAAGCTGCTGTACAATATGGGTCACTTACGGATACCATTTGAGATTGGTTTGAAGCACCTTCCGTACAGTGGACCACAGGATTCAACTGTTGTGACACAAAATGAACACTACCTGATGATCGGGAATTGTGCACTGCATTCTCTGCCATAGCTGCAGCAATTTCATCACCCACCTGTGGTGTAACCAATCATCGGCCTCTTCCCGGAGCGACGTCCAGTTCTTCAATTGATCTGAACTTCTTCATCATGCTCCACACAGCATGAGGAGAAAGAAGAGCCTTCCATAATCCTTTCATCTGGCGATATTCTCAAAGTGCAGCTGCAGCATTACTGTTGTTTTGATAACAGAGCTTCAACAATAATGTCCTATTCCTTTTGTCCAAGATCATGTTGACACATTACCTAGTCAGGTGTGCGAGACTATGAATCATTATGGGGGCCATAGTTGGAAATGTACGGTGGCACTGTTATGCATGGAAATCATGCACCCAATACTCTGGACATTAATGCTACTAGATAGCACTCACACAGTAATTAGTTTCTGTGTTATAAGACGGAATGACAACACAAACGTAAATGAAGATGGGTTTTGTAAAGTAAGGTCACTGTCCAACTTTCTCAATGGCACTTTCAAGCAAGTTCCCTCTGACAATGCAGTGTGTATTGATGAGAGTATTACAACATATTATAGAGGCATGAGGCTACACGGTTTATCAAAGGCAAGTTATTTAGATTTGGTTTCCAGCTATGGTTTTTGGCAAATCCTGATGGCAATATACATGCAGAAATGTGCTGTGGCACACACATGGAAATACCTAGAAACTGGTCTTGGTCAGGGTGGGGATGCAGTGATCGCTTTGATTCAGTATAGAAATAATCCAGGCAGAACACAAATCTACTTTGACAATTTCTTTACACCAGTTCTGTTGCTGATAGAACTGTGTAGAAGAAACCTGGGTGCACAAAGACAATGTGAGAAAAGAGAGTTGGAAAGCAGCTGAATTTTCCATCGTAGAATGAGTTTGGAAAACACAAAAGAAGAAAATGTGTTTCAGCATGTAACGCCCAGATCACTGCACTAAAATAAAATGACAATGAAGTAATGACAGTTATTTCCAACTACGATTATGTAGAACCTTTATGAAGCGTGAAAAGATCAAACAGAGTGCAAAGAAAGAGAGTAATGATAAAGCTGGCTGATGCTGTGAAACAATATAATCTGCACATGGGAGGGGTTGGTCTGATCAATTCACAGCTCTATACAGGACAAAAATGAGAATTAAAAATGGTGGTGGTCTCTGTTAGCATGGAGTACTCACGTACGTTCGTACAGGGATATTTGTTATATTCAAGATTGGGAAAAGATCTGCCACATCTTCAGTTTCGAAGGCAAGTTGTTCTTCAAATTTTGAAAACCCATGGAACCCCAAAACTTGGTTCATCATCATGATTTATTTCATTAGATGATGTAAGGCAGGACAGAAAAGATCATCTCATCTTCACAGGACAGTCTAAGTATCATAGATAACAGGTACGCAACTGTGTGTATATGTATGAAATGCCAGCACTAGTTCATCCAGATTGTTTTGAGGGGTTTTACAAATTTTGAAATATCTCTAAGCTAAGATTCAGACGAGAATTTTTCTAATGATTCAAAACTGTTTTGAGTGTTTAAATATTTTTTTAAAATAAAGTAAGAATGTGCAATAAAAACAACTTAAAAATAAAAATTGTAATAAATCTGGAAATTGCCCATTGGCATTGCTATCAATGTTCATGACCTTATAAGTGAAAATTGAATGGAAATCATGTTTTTCATGTAAACCTGTATCAAAACAATAACCTACAAGTATTTTTAAGCAGAAAAACCGAATTTAATAATTCTGGGCACTAGCGGGCATTTAATCACCGGAGTTATTTAGTATGGCTAGTAGTGAACCACTTTCATATAGGCCATTCACTACAGGAAAACCATTAACATCACTGAGCAAGTGATTTCTTAAAAGTATATTGTCTATTACAGTACCAGTAATGTTTTATTGTGTATTTCTTGTGGGAATGTTAACTTCAGAACTGAGGTTATAAGTGTAAAGTAAAATTTTGAACTAATTACCTCTATCTGAATCTTTCACAAGATTAATGTTAATATCTCCATCCGTACTAATATATAAAGATGAGTCATCATTTAATGCTATTACCAAAAATTTCAAAAAGGGCTCGAGTGATTTACTTAAAATAAAATAAAAAATAAACATTCAGATGGACATATGCTAGATTTTTCTAATATATATAAAAACAAGAGGGAAAAGCCTCTCCCTAAGTATCATAGATCAGTGTCTTTTGTTATAACCTTTTCCAAAATATATTAAACAGTTTTTCACATACTGGTTAGTAACTACTTTGAAATACTTAACCTTCTTTGTAACAGACAGCATGCATAACAAATGCACAGCCCAGAACACATAGTAACAACCGAGTAATTATAACACAATGGAGTAAACAAGAAAAACTGTCGATAACAATTTACACATCTTAACATGTCCCCTTCAACTGACAGCAACACACAGTATGAAGTCTAAATGTCAGTCACTTCTTCACTTATTTCACAAGGCCATGGTTTGTTACACATGTTTCATGTTTGGCATTGCTAAGTGGTTTTGTGATGGCATCGGCTAACATTTCCTCGGAAGGTAGATGCTCAACATTAATAAAACCTGACTCAACATGCCTTCTTATCAATATGCTTTGATGTAGAATTTGTCACTAGACACTTGGCTAACTGAATGGCTCATCACAATACACTGTAAATGGCTTTATGACATTGCTTGGACCTACCCCAAATGTAAGTTGTCTTGCCCATAGTAAATCTTGAACAGTTGGTGCCAAGGCCATATATTCAGCTTCACAGGTAGAAAGTGCAATAGTTGTTTTTTTCTACTAGACCATGAAATTAAAGAGTTTTGCAATTTTATGCATGAACCAGTAACAAGTGTCTGTCATTGATTTTATTTCCCCAATCTGCATCACTGAAGGCCATTATTTCTCTGTCACCATCTCTAGAAAATTCTAGCCAGTAGTCCACGGTTCCCTTTAAATACATAAACAATCTTTTTACAGACAACCAATGAATCTTTTCAAAACAATGATTATATCTGCTAAGGAGATTTACAGCAAAACAGGTATCAGATCTGAAGATTTGAGATAGATATAGATGACTTTCTATTGCTTCTTGATATCACCTTATTCGACTGCTTCAAAGCCCAAATTAAGTTCAAGTGATGTTGACCCTGGCATGGCTTCACTCATTCCAAATTTCTCCATAACTTCTTTTGCACAGGATTTCTGGGAGAGTCAACTGTTTCCTTTATCACAACCCATGTAATTTCCATGCCTAGGCATTGGCGTATTTGTCCTAAATCTCTTATCTCAAATAATCTCTTCAAAGAACTTTTGAATAGCTCCAAAACACTTCTGTCATTTCAGAATAATAACATATCATTGCCATATAAAGATATGATGACTAGTTTGGTGCCGTCTCTGTTAAAACAGATACCTGGATCAGTGTATAATCTGTTCAATTTCAGTTTTCTCAGCACTTCATCAATTGTTTGATTCCAGTTCCTACCAGCCTGTTTTGAGTCCATAAACACCTTTCTTCAGTCTCCATACTTTTCCAGGAGTTTCAAAATTTTCTAGTGGAATGACATAAATTTCTTCATTTGAGTCTCCATAGAGATAAGCAGTAGTGATATCAACAAGGTCGATCTCCAGGTCCTCTTGAGCTGTCATAGACAAGAGATATCTAATGGATGTATGCTTGACCACTGGTGCAAGGATTTCCTGATAATCATACCTTGAACTTGAGTGCATCCTTTTACCACTAGGTGTGCCTTAAATGTTTCTGGTGTACTGCTAGTTCCAGGCTTTATTTTTAACACCCACTTAGTCTCGTGTGGTTTGTGTCCTCTGGGTAGCTCTACTTCTTCAAATGTGTTATTATGAACTAGAGATGAGAATTCTTTCTTCATTGCTTTTTCTCCATTCATTTTTTGCCCCTTCCACAGCTTGACATCAATGTCTTCACTTGTAAGTCCTCCTTTCAAATAGTAAGTAACACGATCAGGCCCTGTCATGGGTTTTGGTTCTCTATGTGACCTTCGAGGTATGTTTTGAGTCTCATAAGCCACGTCTTGTGCTTCAATTTCTACTGAATCACTGTCAAAGCCATAAAAGGGTTCATTATCACTGTCTTCTTATTCAACTACTTCTCCGGTACGTAAAATATTGATGTCCTGAAGAACTGCTTCTTCTTTCAATCATAAGGCATTTCTGGTCTTAGGTTCCTCTGTCTTTGAACTTGAAAAACTCCCATCTTCCAGTGACTATGTCTCTGATTTATTGAAAGATACAGAAGAATATAATGTAAAAATAATACTCGTGATGTTAAACAAACAATGGAAACACCAGGTAGAAATATCATAGTGTAGGAAAAGACAGGCTGCTATTGACTGTAAAGATGACTCCTTAAGTTGCAGAGAGGCACAACTGGAATTCCAGTCTGAGACGCTGGAATAGACAGTAACAGGTGCATCGGGTGTGCTTTTGTGTGTGTGTGTGTGTGTGTGTGTGTGTGTGTGTGTGTGTGTGTGTGTGTGTGTCTTCTTCACTGCAATTAGCAATTTGTCTTTTCCTGCATAATTGCCTGTGATTGTATTCATTTGTAGTGAGTTAATATCTGAATGCACTCACCATTCTTGTCTTCTTAAATGTTAAAGATGCAAACCCTACATAATTCCAATTATGTGGCAGTCCATGCACAATACTGCTGTGGAAGATAGACATCTAAAAAGGTAACATTGTCAAATGTTTGTGTCTACATGATCACATGTATCGTTGAGAGAACCATTTTAGCAGTTTCTGGTAACACCAAAAATGACAGTTTTCATGTAAAATCAAAATGTACGTAGAATATTTTTCAGGTTTAAATCTTCAGTGCTGTTGCCTAATGGTAGCAGTAGTGCATGAAATCGTGGCATTTTTGGGCACCTAGCTTTTAACACACAAGTCAACACTAGGTGTTGTTTCATAACTGGAAGCCGTTAGGTGGTAACTGGTTACAGCAATAATATTTATTATGTAAAAATCAAGTATTGTAGACTGTGTTTGTATAGCTAGATAATTTATTATTATTTTGTGCATATTATTTGTTCTCCAACTACTATTCACAAAACAGTTTGATACTGACAATTAGCAACTAAGCACAAACCCCCACTGGTCAGATTGATGAGACATTGAAACATCTCGAAAAGCTGAGAGTAGCAATGAGTACTGTTCTAAGAACACACGAACAGACCAAATCAGAGCAAGTATTAAGAATTGATGAAATTGTATGTGCTCAGAAAGACTTGTCCATGATGCATACTAAATTAATAATGCAAGTTAATGAAACGGCATGCACTTGAGAACAAATCAACTAGGATAATACAAAAGTGCAGATCAAACTGGTAGGAAAGCTACAAGGTCACGCAACTGAACAAGAGAAAATAATTGCAGTACTATTCAATTATTAAACAGATTAACGAGACAACAGAGGAAAAGTTCACCCACTGGCAGCAACAACAATGAGTGCAGAGTGAGTCTTCATTCCACATAAAAAACAAACCCAAAAAGGTTTTTCCAGCTTATAGCCAAGCAATTTTGGCACAAACAAAGGAAGCTTGATGTGTGTGAAAGACTTCATCACTACTGATATCAGGGAGTGGTGTGAGTCTGTGATGAATGACGTAACCACAATCAAACAGGATATAATACAAATCAGGCAAGTGAAAGAGAGTGACAGCTTATCTATTATGGAAGCTAACAAAGTGTCCGGTCCATCAGTATTTTTGTGCTGCAAGCTGGGCCAAATACTGGGGCGCTACCTAATGTTGCAACAAATGCTCCTATGTCCAGACTAGGCATTACCCCTCTCCCTCATGCCTAACACAGTCTTAGTATTTTTTTTTTAAAATTCAAAACAGGCAATTTACTCCAGACAAAAAGCCCACCAATCCTATGTTATTTATTCGATCCTTATATGGGATACTGTCTCACTTGTGGAGTGAGATACAAAAGATAAAATTTGGCAGTAGATTCATGCAAATCAATGCCACTCTCTGAGCCACAGATGCTGCAGATACCTAAAAATATATGACAAATTCGAATGGTCCTTGATCGCCAAGCCCAGGTCAAGAGGTGTTCAGGAAAGGTTACGGAAAGAAGTGTCAATGAGCTCCAGTATAACTTCCAGTGATACTTTGAAAAATATGTTCATGAAAGTTATGCTTAGGTATAGAATCAAAGCTAACGACATTACTCTAGTTGAGTGTTGTGGTAGCACCTCTCGCCACAAGTTCACTTTGCTCACAAGAAATAAAGCTCCCAGCAATTTCATTGCCAAAATTCAATGGTAACATTGCAGATTTCATGAATTTTTTTCAATACCTTTAAGGCACTGGTTATTAGCAATGATGCTTTAACTGATGTCCAGCAGTATTATCATTTGTTGTCATCTGAGTCTGGTGAATCTAGTAAGCTGATTGGAAACTTGCCGGTTACAGAAAGTAACTAAGATTGCATGGGACTGATAGTTCAAAGGTACAAAAATCCCAAGTTATTTATCGATTTGTGTACAAAATAGCTCCTGAACCCATGCCGAATGTCAAAACTGAATCTGCCAAGAACTTACAGATGCTGATCAACAAGTTAATGAGAAATCTGAAAGCTACTGAGGCCGGGCAAGTCAACATTTGTGCATACAATTCTCAGTGAACTACTCTCGCCATCTAACTGTGAATTTTGTAATTCAACACACAAGCTAAGTTTGTGTCCTAAGTTAAAAGACAGCAATATTGCAAGCATCATACACTTTGTGATCAGACAAAAGCTACATTTCAACTGTCTGATCAAGAATCATAGGCAAAAGAATGTCGCGCCACAGCTGCAACCATTTATAGCAGGTACCACAATATGCTACCGCACAAGGAACAAGCCAATTACAGTGTCGATAGAGAGCAAGATGTGAATGTATCACAACAGCAAACATAATGCATATTTAAAGGAAACCACCAGTGTGCAGAAGTGCTGTTATCAACTGCCCTTATAAATGTAGCCAACCAATATGGTAAGGTGCCCCAATGCAGAACACTTCTTGACAGTGGCTTATTAATGAACTTCATATGTTAGAGTTTAGCAGATCTCATGGGGCTACAGCTAAACCAGCATCATGTTGTTGTGGTCTTCAGTCCAGAGACTGGTTTGATGCAGCTCTCCATGCTACTCTATCCTGTGCAAGCTTCTTCAACTCTGAGTAGCTACTGCAACCTACATCCTTCTGATGCTGCTTAGTGTATTCATCTGTTGATCCCCCCTCTTTGATTTTTACCCTCCCCACTTCTCCTCCAGAACTAAATTGGCGATCCCTTGCTTCAGAAAGTGTCCTACCAATCAATCTCTTCTTTTAGTCAGGTTGTGACACAAATTCCTCTTCTCCCCAATTCAATTCAATACTTCCTCATTAGTTATGTAATCTATCCATCTAATTTTCAGCATTCTTCTGTAGCACCACATTTCCAAAGCTTCTATTCTCTTCTTGTCTAAAGTATTTATCGTCCATGTTTTACTTCCATACTTGACTACACCCCATATAAATACTTTCAGAAAAGAGTTACTGGCACTTAAATCTATACTCGAAGTTAACAAATCTATCTTCTTCAGAAATGCATTCCTTGTCATAGCCAGTCTACATTTTATATCCTCTCTACTTCGACCATCATCAGTTACTTTGCTCCCCAAACCATAAAACTCATCTACCACTGTAAGTGTGTGATTTCCTAATCTAATTCCCTCCGCATCACCTGATTTAATTCGACTACATTCCATTATCCTCTTTTTGTTTTTGTTTATGTTCATTTTATATCCTCCTTTTGAGACACTGTCCATTCCATTCGGATTCTCTTCCAGATCCTTTGCTGTCTATGATAGAATTACAATGTCATCGGCAAACCTTGATTTCTTCTCCATGGATTTTAATTTCTACTCCAATTTTTCCTTTTGTTTCCTTTACTGCTTGCTCAATATACAGATTGAACAACATCAGGGAGAGGCTACAACCTTATCTCACTCCCTTTCCAACCACTGCTTCCCTTTCATGCCCCTCGACTCTTATAACTGCCATCTCGTTTCTGTACAAGTTGTAAATAGCCTTTAGCTCCCAGTATTTTACCCCTGCAACATTCAAAATTTTAAAGAGAGTATTCCACTCAAGATTGTCAAAAGCTTTCTGTAAGTCTTCAAATGCTAGAAACATAGGTTTACCTTTCCTTTAATCTATCTGCTAAGAGAAGTCGTAGGGTAGTGTCGCCTCGTGTGTTCCAACATTTCTACAGAATCCAAACTAATCTTCTCCAAGGTTGGCTTCTACCAGTTCTCCCATTCGTCGGTAAAGAATTCATGTTAGTATTTTCCAACTATGAATTATTAAACTGATAGTTCAATAATTTTCACACCTGTCAACACCTGCTACCTTTGAGATTGGAATTATTATATTTTTCTTGAAGCCTGAAGGTATTACACATGTCTCATACATCTTGCTCACCAGATGGTAGAGTTTTGTCATGAATGGCTCTCCCAAGACTATTGGTAGGTCTAATACAATGTTGTTTACTCTCAGGGCCTTGTTTCGACTTAGGTATTTCAGTGGTCTGTCAAACACTTCATGCAGTATCATATCTCCCATTTCATCTTCATCTAGTCCTCTTCCATTTCCATAATATTGCCCTCAAGTACTTTGCCCTTGAATAGACCCTCTATGTACTTCTTTCACCTTTCTGCTTTCCTTTCTTTGCTTAAAACTGGTTTTCCATCTGAGCTCTTGATATTCATATGAGTGGTTCTCTTTTCCCCAAAGGTCTCTCTAATTTTCGTGTAGGCTGTACCTATCTTACCCCCTAGTGACATATGCCTTTACATCCTTACTTTTGTCCTGTAGCCATTCCTGCTCAGCCATTTTGCATTTCCTGTCGATATCATTTTTGAGACGTTTGTATTTCTTTTTTCCTGCTTCATTTACTGCATTTTTTTATATTTTCTCCTTTCATCAATTAAATTTGGTATCTCTTTTGTTACCCAAGGATTTCTACTAGCACCCATCTTTTTACCTACTTGATCCTCTGCTGCCTTTACTATTTCATCTCTCGATGCTACCCATTCTTCTTCTACTGTATTTCTTTCCTCCGTTCTTGTCAATCGTTCCCTAATGCTCTCTCTGTAACACTCTAAAACCTCTGGTTCTTTCAGTTTATCTAGGTCCCATTTCCTTTGAATTTTACCTATTTTCAGTTTCTTCAGTTTTAGTCTAAGCCAGTTCATAAGCAATAGATTGTGGTCAGTGTTCACATCTGGCCTTGGAAATATTTTACGATTTAAAACCTGGTTCCTAAATCTATGTCTTACCATTATATATTCTATCTGAAACTTCCCAATGCCTCCAGGCATCTTGCATGTATACAACCTTCTTTCATGATTCTTAAACCAAGTGTTAGCTATGATTAAGTTAAGCTCTGTGCGAAATACTACCATGCGGCTTCCTCTTTCATTCTTCACCCCCATTCCATACGCATCTACTACTTTTCTTTTCTTCCCTTTCCTGCTATCAAATTCCAGTCCTCTATAACTATTAAATTTTCGTCTTCCTTCACTATGTGATAATTTCTTTTCTCTCATCATACCCCTATGACTATTAAATTTTCATCTCCCTTCACTATCTGAATAATTTCTTTTATCTCATCATACATTTCTGCAATCTCTTCATGATCTGCAGAGCTTGTTGGTGTATAAACTTGTACTACTGTGGTAGGCATGGGCTTCGTGTCTATCTAGGCTATAATGATGCATTCACTATATTGTTAGTAGTAGCTTAACCACGATCTAATTTTTCCTCTCTCGATTATTAAACCTACTCCTGCATTACCACTACTTCATTTTGTATTTAGAACACTGTATTCACCTTACCAGAAGTCTTGTTCCTCCTGCCACTGAACTTCACTAATTCCCACTATATCTAACTTAAACATATCCATTTCCCTTTTTAAATTTTCTAACCTGCCTGCCCAATTAAGAGATCTGAGACTTCACACTCCGACCCGCAGAATGCCAGTTTTGTTTCCCCTGATAACAACGTCTTCCTGAGTTGCCCCACCCAAATATCCGAATGGGGGACTATTTTACCTCCGGGATATTTTACCCAAGACAACGCTATCTTCATTTAACCATACAGTAACGATGCATGCCCTCGAGAAAGCTCCTTTCAGCAGTTCCCAGAACCAGCACAGCAAGGCCATTTTTGTTAACGTTACAAGGCCAGATCAGTCAATCATCCAGACTGTTGCCCCTGCAACTGCTGAAAAGGCTGGTGGCCCCTCTTTGGGAACCACACATTTGTCTGGCCTCTCAACAGATACCCCACCATTGCGATTGCACCTACGGTATGACTATCTGTATCGGTAAGGCATGCAAGCCTCCCCACCAACGACAAGGCCCATGGTTTGTGAATACGATTCCAATAACAGGCATCAGTGGAGCCTCAAACCATTGAAGTGTCATACATTTGTGAGCTGTATATTTTGCCAAAATGTACTATCACACATCTGCTGTCTGTGCATTACTGCCACATATCACAGGGCCACTCCCAACAGTATCCTTTAAAATTGCCACCTGGTAACTTTGTAAGCATAAGAGGTTATCAGATTCATCATTCAGATTACGGTGAGATTGATTTTCTACTTGAAGCATTGATATTTTTTCACATGTTGAATCCTGGTCAGCTAAAGATAGACAGCCACCCAACCTTACAGGACACATGTCTCTGTATGATTGTGTCAACAAGGATACCTCCTCATTGAATCAAGTCCAGTGCACGAAAGTTACTGTCATACCTTGCACGCAGAGACCACCTTAACATTCATGTCGAACAGTTCTGGCAGCAAGAAAAAATAATGTCTGTTTCTGTGCATTTGAGAAGTATTTTGTAAAAACCATTCAGAGGAAACCTGACTGCATGAGAACTTCACAAAGCAGCAAAGGCATTCATTCATAAGGCGCAATAGCAAGACTACTGGAAACAGATAGAACAACTACAATATATGGCCAAACACTCTCCAAGAAAGGATCACTTGTATCACTTCATCCTTTCCTGAATGAGGAACAGCTGCTAAGGATGGGCAGCACGTTGTAACAGTCAAAGGTTTCTTAATCAGAAGCACATCATGATTCTTCCTCCTAAGCATCAGTAACTAAATCAATAGTCGTGAAGGAGCATCTTTGTTGCACACAGGACCTCAACTCCTGTTAAGAAGCCTGAGACAACAGTATCGTATACTCAATCGAAAATCGATAATCAAGCAAATAATGTGCAAGCGCCTTCCTTGTCATCACTTGAAGGCAACCACTGAGGTCCAGTTCATGGAACAACTTCCTTCAATCCCAGTTGAACATAGCAGACATTCCCTCAATTGTTGAGTTGAGTATGGGTGGCCAGCATACGTCAGGGAGGGAGGATGGAGCTGCAAAACTAGGGTGAAGCTCTAAATTTCCTTGTTTGTTTGCATGGCAACAAGGGCAGTACAAATCGAGCTTCTCACTGATCCATCCTCTCAACCTTCCATTACTGCTCTTTAAGGATTTATTTCACAACAAGGTGTCTGCACAAATGTTTACAGTGACAATGGGAAGACATCCTTGAGAGCAAGGAATGAGTCACACGAACTGCACAAACTGTTCAGCTCTCAGTCCCACACTGCACAAATCCAGGATTATGTATCACAGAATAGGATACTGTGCCATTTTATCCCACTTTAGGTGCCACACTTGGTGGACTATGGGAAGCGAGTATAAAATCCTTCAAGACACATTTAAAGAGGATCATGGGAACCAATTGTAGACACCTAAAAAATTATACACACTTCTAACTCAAATTGAAGTTTTTTTTTAGTTTCCTATCCATTGTGTAATATACTGATAACCCAGATGAATTCTCAAATCTTACACCAGGCCATTTTCTTATTGGTGAACCCTTGACAACAGTCCCAGAGCCAGGTTTGCTTTCAGAGCCATCATCTGGGTTGTCAAGACGGCAGCTCATCCAGCAATGTAAGCAGTAGCTGTGAAATTGGTGATCAAAAGACTACCTATCACATCTGCAGCAGAGAACTATTTGGTTATCAATGAAAGACAATCTACAGCCAGGTATAGTGGTTCTCTTGAAGGAAGACAACTTCCCACCTCTTGTGTAGCAATCTGGAGTCGTTTTCACACACTCTAATCCTGATGGTTTGGTGCGAGTTTTTTCAGTGAGACACAACAACAGGAACCTATAACTACCAATCTCGAAGATCTGTGTTGTTCCATATGAAACATAGACTCTAGAGCTCATAATAATTCATTTACTATCTGAACTTGTGTTTCTTTTGTGCACAAGGGGCATGATTTTTTTCAATCATTTATCTCCTTGTTTGTATGAGCTAACTTGTACTGTTGTTGTTGTCTTCAGTCCTGAGACTGGTTTGATGCAGCTCTCCATGCTACTCTATCCTGTGCAAGCCGCTTCATCTCCCAGTACCTACTGCAACCTACATCCTTCTGAACCTGAGTAGTGTATTCATCTCTTGGTCTCCCTCTACGATTTTAACCCTCCACGCTGCCCTCCAATGCTAAATTTGTGATCCCTTGATGCCTCAAAACATGTCCTACCAACCGATCTCTTCTTCTAGTCAAGTTGTGCCACAAGCTTCTCTTCTCCCCAATCCTATTCAATACCTCCTCATTAGTTACGTGATCTACCCATCTAATCTTCAGCATTCTTCTGTAGCACCACATTTCGAAAGCTTCTATTCTCTTCCTGTCCACACTAGTTATCGTCCATGTTTCACTTCCATACATGGCTACACTCCAAACAAATACTTTCAGAAACGACTTCCTGATACGTAAATCTATATTCGATGTTAACAAATTTCTCTTATTCAGAAACGCTTTCCTTGCCATTGCCAGTCTACATTTTATATCCTCTCTACTTCGACCATCATCAGTTATTTTACTTCCTAAATAGCAAAACTCCTTTACTACTTTAAGTGTCTCATTTCCTAATCTAATTCCCTCAGCATCACCCGATATAATTTGACTACATTCCATTATCCTCGTTTTGCTTTTGTTGATGTTCATCTTTTATCCTCTTTTCAAGACACTGTCCATTCCGTTCAACTGCTCTTCCAAGTCCTTTGCCGTCTCTGACAGAATTACAATGTCATCGGCGAACCTCAAAGTTTTTATTTCTTCTCCATTGATTTTAATACCTACTCCAAATTTTTCTTTTGTTTCCTTTACTGCTTGCTCAATATACAGATTGAATAACATCGGGAACAGGCTACAACCCTGTCTCACTCCTTTCCCAACCACTGCTTCCCTTTCATGCCCCTCGCCTCTAATAACTGCCATCTGGTTTCTGCACAAATTGTAAATAGCCTTTTGCTCCCTGTATTTTACCCCTGCCACCATCAGAATTTGAAAGAGAGTATTGCAGTCAACATTGTCAAAAGCTTTCTCTAAGTCTACAAATGCTAGAAACGTAGGTTTGCCTTTTCTTAATCTTTCTTCTAAGATAAGTTGTAAGGTCAGTATTGCCTCACATGTTCCAACATTTCTACGGAATCCAAACTGATCCTCCCCGTGGTCCACATCTACCAGTTTTTCCATTCGTCTGTAAAGAATTCGCCTTAGTATTTTGCAGCTGTGACTTATTAAACTGATAGTTCGGTAATTTTCACATCTGTCAACACCTGCTTTCTTTGGGATTGGAATTATTATATTCTTCTTGAAGTCTGAGGGTATTTCGCCTGTGTCATACATCTTGCTCACCAGCTGGTAGAGTTTTGTCATGACTGGCTCTCCCAAGGCCGTCAGTAGTTCTAATGGAATGTTGTCTACTCCGGGGGCCTTGTTTCGACTCAGGTCTTTCAGTGCTCTGTCAAACTCTTCACGCAGTATCTTACCTCCAATTTCGTTTTCATCTACATCCTTTTCCATTTCCATAATATTGTCCTCAAGCACATCGCCCTTGTATAAACCTTCTATATACTCCTTCCACCTTTCTGATTTCCCTTCTTTGCTTAGAACTGGGTTGCCATCTGAGCTCTTGATATTCATACACGTGGTTCTCTTCTCTCCAAAGGTCTCTTTAATTTTCCTGTAGGCAGTATCTATCTTACCCCTAGTGAGATAAGCTTCTACATCCTTACATTTGTCCTCTAGCCAGCCCTGCTTAGCCATTTTGCACTTCCTGTCGATCTCATTTTTTAGATGTTTGTATTCCTTTTTGCCTGCTTCATTTACTGCATTTTTATATTTTCTCCTTTCATCAATTAAATTCAATATTTCTTCTGTTACCCAAGGATTTCTAGCAGCCCTCATCTTTTTACATACTTTATCCTCTGCTGCCTTCACTACTTCATCTCTCAGTGCTACCCATTCTTCCTCTACTGTGTTTCTTTCCCCCATTGCTGTCAATTGTTCCCTTATGCTCTCCTTGAAACTCTGTACAACCTCTGGTTTAGTCAGCTTATCCAGATCCCATGTCCTTAAGTTTGTTGCCATTTTATTACACCCTTACGTGGTAGCCAAAATACCAAACCCAGGCAGCTATATGCTAGTTTATCCTGAATCAGGAAGGGTGAACAGGCTATACCCCTTTCACAATTTAAAACTTTCCACAAGTGACATATGGACAGATAGGGGCTATATACATATCATACAACAGAATTTATGCGTGGAGTTAATACCATTACATTTCTATGTATGTCATTTGTAGACACACGTTGAACAACAATAACACAGGTGTGTGTGTGTGTGTGTGTGTGTGTGTGTGTGTGTAAAATATTTTTAGTCTATGTGTTGCTACTCACTATATAGCAGAGATGCTGAGTCACAGATTGACACAACAAAAAAACTGTCAGAAATAAAGCTTTTGGTCATTAACGCCTTCATCAACAATAGACGACACAAACACACACACACACACACACACACACACGTGCGCGTGCACAACGCATGACTACAGTCTCACGCAACTGAAACCACACTACATGCAGCAGCACCAGTGCATGATGAGAATGGTGACTGGGTGACGGTTAAGAAGGAAGCTGGGATGAGGAGGAGGAGGGATAGTATGGAGGCGATGGGGAACAGTGAAGTGCTGCAGGTTACACGGAGGATGGGAGAGGTGGGGAGGGGGAGAGTATTGGGGAAGAAGAGAAGTAAAAAGATTTGGTGATATGGCGGAATGAGGGCTGCATAGTCCTGGAATGGGAACAGGGAAGGGGCTGGATGGGTGAGGACAGTGACTAATGAAGATTGAGGCCAGGAGGGTTATGGGAATGTAGGATATATTGCAGGGAAGTTTCCACCTGCACAATTCAGAAAAGCTGATGTTGGGCGGAAGGATCCACATGGCACAGGCTGTGAAGCAGTCATTGAAATGAAGAATGTAATGTTTGGCGGCATGTTCAGGAACAAGGTGGTCCACTTGCTTCTTGGTCACAGTTTGTCGGTGGCCACTCATGCGGACAGACAGCTTGTTGGTTGTCACGCCCACACAGAATGCAGCACAGTTGTTGCAGCTCAGCTTGTAGACAACATTACTGGTTTCACAGGACTTTGATGGGATAGGTGATGTTAGTGACCGGATCAGAGTAGGTGGTGATGGTGGGAAGATGTATGGGACAAGTCATGCGTCTAAGTCTATTACAGATGTATGAGCCATGAGGTAAGGGGTTGGGAATAGTGGTTGTGTAAGGATGGATGAGTATATTGTATAGGTTCGGTGGATGGCGGAATACCACTGTGGGAGGGGTGCGATGGATAGTGGTCAGGACATTTCTCATTTCAAGGTTAGTCGAGCGGCAGTATTGTTACATACCATCCTGGATTTTCCATTATTTAATTTTAGTCTATGTGTATTAGCTATAAGGCAAAATTTTCACTTGTAATATGCTAGTCTTGAGAGACTATTACAGTCACATTTCAATGATATCTGACACTGAATTCTGATATATTTGCCATGTATCTGGTACTCATGCAGTCTGATCAAAGTTGTGTCTATAAATGGGTAATTTTACTTTGCATGACTAGAAACAGGATATTATCTGATGAGAAATGCATTTATGGCCACTCTCATGTTTCCAACTAACATGATTTTTTTCAGCACTTTGATACACTCTTCTCCTGACAGACTCTAATAGTTATTTGCAGGGATTTAACATGTTGATGGAAGAAAAGTATTGTCTTCTATTTTTGATTCAGGTCATGTGTGTGTTAAATGCATTTATCAGTCAGCTACGGTGACAGCATTTGTAACTTGATGTGAGCTGCAGGTGATATGTATTAAACTACTCCATATGCAAAATAGACATGCATAGTCCAATTGTTTAGTTCTGTTTTGTTTGTGGGCACAAACAATAACTGGGTTCATTCGCACTCAAATCAAAACTATAGAATATGAAGACAGAGAGGAGTTAAAAAAACGACTATACAATAGTCCCAACTCTCTTAATAGAAGACAGCTAAAAACAGGCACGTGTAAAAAGGGCTAAAAAAGACACCTTACTAAAATGGAGGTCCAAAAGTAAAAATTAAATGGGCTTCGCCATTTTGCTTTGGTGGGTAAAAAATAAAATATGGTCGACAGCTTGTGCGTCATTTGCTAAAACGGCCAATAGCTCGGACAACAAACCCAAGCGGGAATGTAAATGGTTAAAAAATGGGCATTCCAACAGGAAGCGGTGGACAGTTTAAACTTGGGCACAGTGTGTACAAAGTGATGGGGTAGCGCCACTTATCAAATGACGATGGCTAAAAAGGCAGTGCTCAATACACAGCCTAGTTAAAATGACCTCTTCCCTGCAGGAGGGCTGAGAGGAGGTCATCCAAGCTGCTGGGAGAGGTGTAATAAGCTGCCAAAGAGACACCCCCTCCTGACAGATGGCAACATAGAGATGATCAGAGGGAATATGGGAACTAGCGGGCTGAGGTACGAGGATTGCAGCCTTGGCAACAGACTCATTTGCTGGCAGACTGACATGACCAGGAACCCACAGAAACATCACACTGGCTCCACCAAGAGTGTGCGAGTGACAGTTTTCCTGGACCCACTGCACTAAGGATTGCGCAGTGTACAGCACACATAGACTTTGAAGGGCGCTAAGCGAGTCTGAGCAGAGGACACAACTGAAAATGCTGTGTCACCGGATGTAAATACTGAGCAGTGTGCCAGAAGCTGATATCGAAAGAAACGGTTGCTAATGACGAAGGCACACTTGACCCAACGGTCAGTCTGAGAGCCATCAGTTCTATGCCAACATTGTGAAACTGAAGGTGATCGACCGAAGCTGGAGTAGTGCCCTTAGGAAGTGAATAAAGGCCAAGGTTAACATGGGCCACTTCACGAAGCCAAGCTGGTGAAGGGTCACACCCACCGGGAAAGTTGCAAGTAGTGTGAAGTTAAGCCACTGTAGCAAGTACTAAAAGCAGACTCCAGGAGGTAACAAAGAGAGACATGCCCCATATTGGCGATCAAAGGAGTCATCAAAGAAGGAGGCACAGGATGGATGGCCACGCATGGCAGGCAAATGGCATGCAAAACTGCTGAGGAGAAAGTCACAGCAGTAGGACATTGGTAGTTCAGCAGCTTCAGCAAACAGATGCACAAGCTGGCTAGTGTAAAAGGCGCCCATGGCCAAATGGATATCATGTTGGTGGATATTGTTGCGATGGCGTAAGAGGAATGGACATGCGTACGCATAAACAAAGCACCCATAGTCGAGTTTAAAATGGACAAGGGGCCGGTACAAAGGGAAGAAGGTGGTTCTATCAGCACCTGTAGAAGTACCATTGAGGACACATAGGACATTGAGGTACCGCATACAGCGAGCTACCAGGTAAGTCACCAAGAGGACCAAGAGAGCTTCCTATCAACCATGAGCCCCAGGAATCTTGTAGTTTCAATGAATGGATGGGCAAAAGGACCAAGATGTAATGATGGAGGGAGAAACTAATTGCGTTGCGAGAAATTCATAAAGACGGTTTTGCCAGTGAAGAAGCTAAAGCCATTGTCAATTTAAAAATTCCTGAAAGAAACAGAGCAGGTGGCGACGGAAGCCTCACGTGTAAAAAGGATGGAAGATACCATCTCGCCAGCAGGTGTCTTAGACCTCGAAAAACACGGCCAGTCTGGGATTTCCGCAGAAAACCATTCATGAAACGGGTGGGCAAAGTAATAAGATGGTCAACTGCAGAACGCCGCACTTGAAATCCACACTGTGCACTCGTCAGTAAATTGTGAGACTCGAGCCACCATACCAGCCGGGCATGAATCACATGTTCCATCACCTTGCAAACGCAGCTGGTAAGGTATATGGGGCGGTAGCTAGAAGGAAGATTTTTGTCCATACCGGGTTTAGGTACAGGTGTGACAGTGGCTTCACGCCAGCATCCGGAAATGTGCCCTTGTTAAGCAGAAAGCACTTGCCCCCAAGAGAAAGCTGCTGCAACATCTGAATGTGGATGGCGTCTAGCCCTGGGGCAGACAACTGTGATGTATTGAGAGCATGATCTGGCACCCTCAGAGTAATGGCGGCATTGCAGCACTCACGAGTCGGTGAAGAGAAGGGTATCGCCTGAGCCGCCTCCGCTCACAATTCAGAGAAGGGAATAGTATCACCCAAGCCCCCACCACTCATTTCCGATGGAGGAAGGCAGGGTGATAGTGGGAAAATCTTGAAACTTCCTGCAAAATGACGACCCAAGGTGTTGGAGATATCAATAGCATCTATTACGATATCATCTGCTACTGTCAGGCCAGAAATTGAGGAATGGTTGGTTGGTTTGTGGGATTAAAGGGACCAGACTACTATGGTCATCGGTCGCTTGTTCCAAGAAAAAAAACTAAAAACTCCTAAAGAGAAGAAAAACGAACAACAGGAAAGACGTCAGACGACACAGGACAAGAAATACTCAGACAAAGAACAGACAAAACAAAGTAACACCACACAGAGTGTGGCGGTGGTTGGCCGACCATAGGGATAAAAAAAGAAAAGCCAACCACCGAGAACACATTAAAAACTCAGTTTAAAATCGTAGGCCAAAGGCCAGAATCAACACAATACAATAAAATGAAACACAAAAACACTCAGATTAAACGATAAAAACCCCATGACTAAGTCAGCCATATCAGAGTCATCTGTTAAAAGCGCAGGGAGCGTGTGAGGCAGTGCGAACGACTGCCTGAGCACAGCTAAAAGTGGACAGTCCAATAAAATGTGGACCACTGTCAAAACGGAGCAACAGCGACATAAAGGTGGGTCCTCACGTCGCAATAGGTGGCCGTGCGTCAGCCATGTGTGCCCAATGCACAGCCGGCAGAGGACAACAGACTCCTTGCGAGAGGCCCGCAAGGAGGAGCGTCACACACCAGTAGCCTCCTTGATGGCCCGAAGTTTGTTTCGTGAAGGCAGGGCGCGCCATTCAGTGTCCCAAAGGTCCAGAATTTTGTTGCGTAGGAACGCTCGCAAATCTGTCTGCGGGAGGCCAATGTCCAGAGATGGTGTACTGGTGGCCTCTTTCCCCAGGCGATCAACATTCTCATTGCCGGGTATCCCAACATGGCCTGGGGTCCACACGAAGACCACAGAGCGGCCGCAACAAGCAAGAGTATGCAGGGACTCCTGGATAGCCATCACCAGACGAGAACGAGGGAAACACTGGTCGAGAGCTCGTAAACCGCTCAGGGAATCGCTACAGATAATGAAGGACTCACCTGAGCAGGAGCGGATATATGCTAGGGCATGAAAGGTGGCGACCAGCTCAGCAGTGTAAACATTGCAGCCAGCCGGAAATGAACGTTGTTCAGAATGGTCCCCTAGAGTTAGTGCATAACCGACATGACCAGCAACCATCGAACCGTCAGTGTAGACAACGCCAGAGCCTTGATACGTGTCCAGGATGGTTTTAAAAGTGGCGTCGGAAGGCCTCTGGAGGGATTGAGTCCTTCGGGCCCTGTGTCAAGTTGAGGCGAAGGCAAGGGCGAGGCAGACACCACGGGGGTATACGCAGAGGGGCCCGGAAAGGAGGTGGAACAGGGAAACACCCAAGCCCGTAGAGAAGCTGTTTGACACGTACGGCGATCGGACAACCTGACCGGGGCCGAAGTTCTGGCAGATGGACGACTGACTGCGGGAACAGGACACGATAATTCGGATGCCCGGGCAAGCTAAAAACATGGGCAGCATAAGCAGCCAGTAATTTTTGGCGTCGTAACCTCCACAAGTATGCTGTCCACAAGGCTGGTTCGGAAGGCACCAGTGGCAAGGCATATCCCGCTGTGGAGGATTGGGTCCGGCACCCTCAACGCAGATGGGGATGCTGAGCCATAAGCCAGACTCCCATAGTCCAGATGGGACTGGATTTACGCCTGGTAAAGCCGTAGGAGGGTCGGCGCCCCACCTGGTGTGGCTCAGGCATCGCAGAGCATTTAGATGCCGCCAACACGCCTGTTTAAGCTGCCGAATATGAGGCAGCCAAGTCAACCGGGCATCAAAAACCACCCCTAAAAACCTATGTGACTCCACCACTGTAAGAAGCTCGCCGTCGGGATAAAGCTGCGGCTCCGGGTGAACAGTGCGTCGCCGGCAGAAATGCATAACGCATGTCTTGGCTTCCGAAAACTGAAAACCATGCGCTACAGCCCAAGACTGCGCCTTGCGGATTGCGCCCTGTAGCTGACGTTCAGCAGCTGCAATGCCAATAGAGCTGTAGTAAAGGCAGAAGTCGTCAGCATACAGGGAAGCGGAGACAGAATTTCCCACGGCCGCAGCGAGCCCGTTAATGGCTATTAAAAACAGACAGACACTTAGAACAGAACCCTGCGGCACACCGTTCTCCTGGACTTGGGAGGAACTATATGAGGCCGCGACGTGCACGCGGGAGGTACGATACGACAGAAAATTGCGGATATAGATCGGCAGAGGGCCCCGAAGACCCCATCCATGAAGCGTAGAAAGAATGTGATGACGCCATGTCGTATCATACATCTTCCGCATGTCGAAAAAGACAGCGACCAGGTGCTGACAGCGGGCAAAGGCAGCACGAATGGCAGACTCCAGGCTCACCAGATTGTCGGCGGCGGAGCGGCCTTTACGGAACCCACCCTGAGACGGAGCCAGAAGGCCCCGAGACTCCAGTACCCAATTCAAGTGCCGGCTCACCATCCGTTCAAGCAACTTGGAAAGAACGTTGGTGAAGCTAATGGGACGGTAGCTGTCCACCTCTAAAGGGTTCTTCCCCGGTTTCAGAATGGGGATAACAAGACTTTCCCGCCATTGCGACGGAAACTCACCCTCGACCCAAATGCGGTTGTAAAGGTCGAGGAGGCGCTGCCGGCAGTCCACTGAAAGGTGTTTCAGCATCTGAGAGTGGATGCTATCTGGCCCAGGAGCGGTATCAGGACAAGTGGCGAGGGCACTGCGAAATTCCCACTCACTGAATGGAACCTTGTACAATTCAGGATGGGGTGCGAAAAGAAAGACTCCAACGTTCTATCCGCTCTTTAATGGAGAGGAAGCCCAAGGGGTAGTTGGCAGAAGCGGAATTCAGGGCAAAGTGCTCTGCCAAGCGGTTTGCAATGACGTCGGAGTCAGTACAAACTGCTCCATTCAGTGAGAGCGCAGGGACGCTGACAGGGGTCCGATAGCCATAGAGGCGTCGAATCTTGGCCCAGACCTGCGATGGAGTGACATGGAGGCCAATGGTGGATAATGCGGCGGGCTCGCGCACGCAGCCGTTTGAAGGCGATAAGGTGTTCAATTGACGGATGTCGCTTGTGATGCTGGAGCGCCCGCCGGTGAGTTTTAATCGCTTCAGCGATCTCAGGCGACCACCAAGGCACAGTCCGCCGCTGAGGGGACCCAGAAGAACGGGGAATGGCAGATTCGGCGGCAGTAACGATGCTGGTGGTGACCGATTGAACCACTGCATCAATGTCATCGTTAGAGAGAGGCTCAATAGCGGCAGTGGAGGAGAACAAGTCCCAGTCAGCCTTATTCATAGCCCGTCTGCTAGGGCGCCCAGAAGATTGACGCTGTGGCAGTGACAGAAAGATCGGAAGGTGGTCACTACCACACAGGTCGTCATGCACTCTCCATTGGACAGACGGTAAGAGGCTAGGGCTACAGATGGAAAGGTCAATGGCGGAGTATGTGCCATGCGCCACACTGAAGTGTGTGAAGGCACCATCATTTAATATCGAGAGATCGAGCTGCGCCAATAAATGCTCAACAATGGCGCCTCGACCTGTTGCCACTGACCCACCCCACAGAAGGTTATAAGGCGTTAAAGTCGCCCAGTAACAAGAAAAGTGGCGGCAATTGGGCTATCAGAGCAGACAGGACATGCTGCGCGACATCATCATCCAGTGGAAGGTAAAGACTGCAGACGGTAAGAGCCTGTGGCGTCCACACCCGAACAGCGACAGCCTCTAAAGGTGTTTGGAGAGGGACAGACTCGCTGTGAAGAGAGTTCAGGACATATATGCAGACGCCACCAGACACCCTTTCATAAACTACCCGGTT
Organism: Schistocerca gregaria; assembly: GCF_023897955.1. Classification (NCBI taxonomy): domain Eukaryota; kingdom Metazoa; phylum Arthropoda; class Insecta; order Orthoptera; family Acrididae; genus Schistocerca; species Schistocerca gregaria. Next base: position 60,523,402 of record NC_064921.1, on the reverse strand, counting down.
CTCTTAAAAACCCCGATAGCCACGGAGGGCGGGGGTTCGCATTGCCGGAAACCACGTTTCCTGCAGAGCAGTGCAGAGGAAAGCGTGAAGGCTGATAAGTTGGCGGAGCTCAGGTAGATGGTGGAAGAAACCGCTGCAGTTCCACTGGAGGATGGTGTTGTCCATGACTGAGAAACGCGTGACGGGACTGGGAAGGCAGATTACGACGCTGGGTCACCTGCTGCCTCCAATGGAGCACCCGTGCAAATGCTATCCATTGCATCTGAGGGACTGGCGAGAGCGAGGTCCTCAGCAGACGCAAGAATCTCCACCTCATCCTCAGACGCAGAGCTTGTAGGTAGTGGTGGAGTAGGAGCCATCGCAGGTGCCTTGGTCTTACAGGGCTTCAGTGTCGTTTTGTCTCGCTGTTCCTTTGGTTGCCGTTGCTGATAGGGCTTATTGGAGTCAGTCTCCTGAACCAAAGATGATCGCAAAGCTCGACGACCAGTGGCCTGTGGCTTCTTCAGCCACTGGTTGGTGTCTGCTGTGCCGCTGGTAGGAACCTGGGAAGGGAGTGACTCAAGGGATGCCTTCTGAGCGAGAGAAGCCGAAGAAGACTTATGCTTCTCCGGCTTAGAAGGGGACTGGTGTCCCCGGTGGTTTAGTGGGTGCTGCTCCCGAGGTAGATGGTGTGGGAGCAACAGCAAGAGAAGGGGCCCCCATTGCCAAGGGGGCAGGTGAGGTCCTCTGGCGCTGAGAGCTGACTGTCTGTGGTGCAGCTAAAGGAGCTGGAGCAGGAGTGACAGTGGAGGCATAAGATGACATAATGCGCATGGGATGTAGCCGTTCAAATTTCCGCTTAGCCTCAGTGTAAATCAGTCGGTCCAGGGTCTTATATTCCACGATTTTGCGTTCTTTCTGTAAGATCCTGCAGTCTGGCGAGCAAGGTGAATGAGGCTCTCCACAGTTGACACAGATGGGAGGCGGAGCACATGGAGTATCGGGATGAAATGGGCGTCCGCAATCTCCACATGTGACGCTGGAAGTACAGCGGGAAGACATATGGCCGAACTTTCAGCACTTAAAGCACCGCATCGGGGGAGGGATATAGGGCTTGACGTCACAACGGTAGACCATCACCTTGACCTTCTCCGGTAATGTATCACCCTCGAAGGCCAAGATGAAGGCACCGGTAGCAACCTGATTGTCCCTCGGACCCCGATGAACGCGCCGGACGAAATGGACGAAATGAACACCTCTACGCTCTAAGTTGGCGCGCAGCTCGTCATCAGACTGCAGAAGTATGTCCCTATGGAAAATAACATCCTGGATCATATTTAAACTCTTATGTGGTGTGATGGTAACGTTAACATCCCCCAACTTGTCACAAGCAAGCAACCTGCGTGACTGGGCGGAGAATGCTGTTTTTATCAAAACTGACCCAGAGCGCATTTTAGACAAGCCCTCCACCTCCCCAAACTTGTCCTCCAAATGCCCTACAAAGAACTGAGGCTTCATGGATACAAAGGATTCCCCATCATCTCTGGTACAGACGAGATACCTGGGCGAATACATGTCACTATCATTCATTGCCTTTCATTCCTCCCATGGTGTGGCCAGGGATGGGAACGATTTGGGGTCATAAACGTTAGCTTTAAAATGAGCCCTTGAACGCTTAGAGACTGCTGGTGGCTGGCCACCAGCAAGAGATGATGTACCATGCTTCATTGCGCGACATCCGCCCTGATGCCACCTACTCCGACCAAGGCCCTCCGCATGGGCGCCACCCAGCCACAGCAAGAGCCACCTGGCAGGCATCAGTAGAGCGATCCCCGTGTTGTCAGGGGGCTACAACCAACAGGGTACATGGCGGCCCCGCCACAACGGACTGGCTACCGCGCTGGATCTTAGGTGTAAAAATGTATAAGGTCGTCGTTGCAGCTAAAAGTAACACTGCAGAGTGCAGCGTGGTAATCGCACCCAGGGACGTATCCTCGCCCAAGAGATGGAAAACGAGCGGGACACCATTGCAACGACGAGAAAGCCGGCTAAAGGTCTCAATGCACGACAGATACAGTGCACCACGTAAGGCGCCCTTCCCCAAGTGGCTCGCTCTTCGGAACAATTTAGAAAGATGGAGGTCAAACCCGAGAGGGGACCATCATATAAGGCCGAAAAGGTTGTGACTCCTTTTAGTCGCCTCTTACGACAGGCAGGAATACCACGGGCCTATTCTTACCCCCGAACCCGCAGGGGGGAATTGAGGAATGGATCTTGGTCCCAGACAGCTGTCAGAGGTTGGCCCACGTGATAGAGGAAGGAGTGGAACTCTTAAAAGATCTAGTGAATGAAATTCAGCTAGCTCTTTTGCTATCCTGAAGGACGTGACGGCACTTTGCATGTATCTGTTTATAATGAATGCAGTTTGCCATCATAGGATGATGGTTAAAAATGCAAAGAGCACGTCTCCGTGCGCGAATTGCGTCATGGCATGCCTCAGTCCACCAAAGATCTGGGACACGGCGTGATAAAGAGGAAGTGCAAGGAATGGAACGTTCTGCAGCAGTAAGGATAACGTTTGTGAGATATTCCATCTGGTCATCACAACTGGGAAATCCTGCTCTGCAAAGGTCGCCAGGGAGAAATAAAGCTGCCACTCAGGCTTAGCAAGCTGCCATTTGGGAATGCATGTGGATGGGGTAGAGGTCAGCAAACGGATAGCACATGGGAAATGGTTGCTCGAGTAGGTGTCAGAAAGAACGGACCACTCAAGATGGTGGTCAAGCTGGGCAGTGCAGAAGGATAGGTCCAAATGGGAATAGGCATATGAGAAGTCAGAAAGGAAAATGGATGCTCCTGTGTTAAGGCAGAAGAGGTTAAGTTGGTTAAGAATGTCAGCCAAGAGGACACCTCTGACTGGTGCTGCGAAAACCCAAAAGGGGTGATGTGCATTAAAGTCACCGAGTAGCAAAAATGGGGGAGGAAACTGCCCAATTAGCTGAAAGAAGTCTGCCCTGGTGACATCGAATGACGGAGGGACATAAATGGTAGAACGGGGAAAAAATCAGGTGGGGAAGGAAAAGACTAACTGCCACAGCTTGAAAATGGGTAGTCAGGGAGATGGGCTGACTAAGAATGTCATCCCATATGAGCAGCATGACGCCTCCATGACATGGAATGCTGACTTCAGGGAGAAGGTCAAAACGAATTGGTAATAAATGTGAAAGCTCAGCAATTGTGAGGGTGCAATTTCGTTTCCTGAAGGCACAGTACAAAGAGATGCTGTGATGCTAAAAGCAGCAGTAAATCCTATTTGGGGGACCAAAGGCTGCGACTGTTCCATTGGATGAGAGTCATGATGAGGAAGAGATGTGAGGGTGTCATCCCAGCAGCTGCTTAGTATCAGCCAGTGAAGAGTTGTTACTACAGGGCACAAAAGCAGGAGGATCCTGCCCCATGGGGTCCACAGAAGCACCAGTTTGCTGGTGCAGTCAGTCCAACGCTGAAAAACATTTGGTGGAGTGCGCTGGCGACACTGAGGCCGACTGGGCTATGGTATCAAGTGGTGTCACTATCAAAGATGATCTTCGAGTTGGCTTAGGAGAAGACCATTTGCCTTTGGTGGACGCCTTCAAGCCTTTCTGGTTAGAGGAAGACTCAGGTGTCGTTTGGCTGGAGGCATGGAGAAAGTCTTCATGGGAGTATTCTTCCTGTCATTTCCGACCTACCACTTGTGTAGCTGATGGCTTCATCCCTTGAGGCGAGAGCTTGGCGGCTTGTTGCACAGCTAGACAGGGGTGGGGGGATGGCAATCAGTACTTGAGACCACGAGGAACTGTGGAGCAGGAGGATGAGTCTTTAAATCATTAGCCTCATTATGTTTACATTTCATACAGGTAGATCAGGAAGATGATTGACTCATTGAGAGAAAATCGCCCATGATTGCCAGCATCTCCAATGGCACACTCCTTCCAACTGGGGGGCCTCTTCACAAGGGGGTGCATCCACCTTAAGTGATTGTTCACACCTCCGGTCACACATCCTGAACATCTGACAGAAGGACCAATTGGTAATTTGGGAAGGTTGCAGCTCAGGCAGTCACCCCTCCCTGGGCCTGCTTGTACCAGGGGGTACATGCAAACCCCACCCGTTGACCCGGGGCTGCGAGTTACGTGTTACCCAGTCACCTGTTACAAGTCAGATGTGTGGGATGGCCTTCAGAACGCACATGGAGGAAGAAGAGAAAGAGGAACCTAAAACGCGAAGCGGAGGAACGAGAGGAGAAGGGAAACAGAGAAAGAAAAAGGGAGTGAAAAACTATGGTGAGACTGTTATCTTACGTCAGTGACAGACAGTACAAACATTCCCAATAAAACCCCAGATATGGTCCCGAATGGAGAGGAAAGAAAACAGCAAGAGGATAGACATGCAGCACAGAAGGGAATAATTTCTGTAAGGGCTGGGGCCCCGTGGTAGCCAAGCACAAATGCGCCAAAGAGTGGAGAGCCGCCCCCTCCCCCCGAAGGGGGAAGGGAGGGGGGCATAGTTTGATGTTACTATGCAACTGGAATGCTTTCAGAACTACTGTTGTTTATTCAGTACTTTAATGATGTGCACAATGCAAGCTTTGTGCTGCTGCAGGTAGAACATATGAAATTACTCAGCACTTAGATGTTTCCATAGTGACAAGAAGTGTGTATCATGTGTTATGCAATGTGAAATTGGTGATTTCATGTGGAACACTATCCAAGTTGTGAAATGTCATGGAATCATTCGAACATGTGCTGGATGCTACACACCAATAAACAACAACTGAACTGATTGCTTCATGCTTTAGTCATTGTTATTCAAATCTCACTCAGAAAAATGTAAGCATTCTTTTTTTCCCCCCACAAGTTGTTTGAAAGTGGAACGGTAAGAAAATAGAAGCAAACGTGAACTGGAGAGTAATCACATGGATGTATAATCGTCTGTCTTAGCTGGTTCAACATTAACTATATAATATTCAATAAATAAATAAAAAAAACAAAAAATAAAGAATAGTATCGCTCCCTGTAAGCCACTACATTCAATTTAATTTATTTGTCACTGACATTCAGGATGCATTTTAATGACCATGATGCTAACACTGCACAGTTTGGCATGAACTTTGCACACTACTAGGATTGAAGGATGATAAAACAATTGACTTTTAACATCTTGCCTATGCAAATAACATCAGCACTGTATGGCTGGAATGTAAATTACACACAGTTTTCACTGCTGCTGCATGCCTCACTCTGTTTAGAAGCAAATTTCACATGTTACATGACTATATAGTTCTGTGAATAAAGACATAATATGCAACTCTTGGAATGATAAACCGTGTCCTGAGTGTCAGTTGCAAATAAATTAAACTGACCATAGGAGCTTACAGCAAGAAACACTATTTTTACTGAATATTGTGAAATTAATATTGCACCAGCTACAACAGATATTATACATCTACATGAATACTCTCCTAGTCACACCTAAGTGCCTGACAGAGTTTATGAAATCATTTTCCTATTTCTCTACCATTCCACTCTGAAACAATGTCTGGGAAAAACAAATGTTAACTCTTTGCTTATTAGCTCTGATTTTTCTTATTTTATTACAATAATCATTTTTTGCTATGCAGGTAGTCGTCAACGAAATATTTTCCTTGAAATCACCACAATGAAATATGTATATGTAATGTTCATGTTTTATGTGTTTTGCAGTTAATTTAGGTACTCTTCAGCAATATCAGCACTTGCTACAGGGCTGCTGCCCTATATCTCTAACGTCGATCAGTTGTAGAATTTTGGAACACGTATTATGTTCGAGTATAATGTCTTTTCTGGAGACTAGAAATCTACTCTGTAGGAATCAGCATGGGTTTCGAAAAAGACGATCGTGTGAAACCCAGCTCGCGCTATTCGTCCACGAGACTCAGAGGGCCTTAGACACGGGTTCACAGGTAGATGCCGTGTTTCTCGACTTCCACAAGGCGTTTGACACAGTTCCCCATAGTCGTTTAATGAACAAAGTAAGAGCATACGGACTATCAGATCAATTGTGTGATTGGATTGAGGAGTTCCTAGATAACAGAACGCAGCACGTCATTCTCAATGGAGAGAAGTCTTCCGAAGTAAGAGTGATTTCAGGTGTGCCGCAGGGGAGTGTCATAGGACCGTTGCTATTCACAATATACATAAATGACCTGGTGGATGACATCGGAAGTTCACTGAGGCTTTTTGCAGATGATGCTGTGGTGTATCGAGAGGTTGCAACAATGGAAAATTGTACTGAAATGCAGGAGGATCTGCAGCGAATTGACGCATGGTGCACGAAATGGCAATTGAATCTCAATGTAGCGAAGTGTAATGTGATGCGAATACATAGAAAGATAGGTCCCTTATCATTTAGCTACAAAATAGCAGGTCAGCAACTGGAAGCAGTTAATTCCATAAATTATCTGGGAGTACGCATTAGGAGTGATTTAAAATGGAATGATCATATAAAGTTGATCGTCGGTAAAGCAGATGCCAGACTGAGATTCATTGGAAGAATCCTAAGGAAATGCAATCCGACAACAAAGGAAGTAGGTTACAGTACGCTTGTTCGCCCAATGCTTGAATACTGCTCAGCAGTGTGGGATCCGCACCAGGTGGGGTTGATAGAGGAGATAGAGAAGATCCAACGGAGAGCAGCGCGCTTCGTTACGGGATCGTTTGGTGATTGCGAAAGCGTTACGGAGATGATAGATAAACTCCAGTGGAAGACTCTGCAGGAGAGACGCTCAGTAGCTCGGTACGGGCTTTTGTTGAAGTTTCGAGAACATGCCTTCACCGAGGAGTCGAGCAGTATATTGCTCCCTCCTACGTATATCTCGCGAAGAGACCATGAGGATAAAATCAGAGAGATTAGAGCCCACACAGAAGCATACCGACAGTCCTTCTTTCCACGTACAATACGAGACTGGAATAGAAGGGAGAACCGATAGAGGTACTCAGGGTACCCTCCGCCACACACCGTCAGGTGGCTTGCGGAGTACGGATGTAGATGTAGATGTAATACCCACACTTCATCTGGAGTACAATTTTATGTCAACATTTATAGTATTAAGTATTGGGCATGTGCGAGTCTGTTGCTGTCTAGATACTCATTGCTAATTATGATGTGTAACAACTTCATTTTGGCTGTAGAAGAAACAAATGTACACGGATACTATAATTCAGTATGGGTGTGATCAGCCTGAAGTAACTATTGCTTCTTCCATTCATCAAACAAGAGCTACTAATTTTAACTAAGAAACTGAATATATTGTACAAAATGTGAAGACTTATCTGAATAACAAATGTTATTCATTTCACCCTCAGGTGTATTGTAACATAGGTGGAATGTCAAAATTCTTAGGTGTACATATTGATGAGAATTTAAACTGGGAAAAGCACATTTTGGAACTCCTAAAACATATTTGTACAGTTACATTTGCACGTAGAATCACGGCAAATCTTTGGGAGAGACAACAGTAAGTTGACATATTTTGCTTACTTTCATTAAATTATTTCATGTGGAATAATGTTCTGGGGTAACTTATCTTCAAAAACGTGCCACAAAAACATGTGATGCTCACCCATTATCACCTTATAGATACCTGATCAAGGAGTCAGGCATTCTGACTACTGCTTCACAGTATAATTATTCCCTAATGATGGTTGTTGTAAATACTCCACCAAATTTCAAAATGAATAATGAGGTACATAATTACAACACCACATGGGAAAATGGCATTCATTACTCCACAAAAAGGGGTTCACAATGCTGCAACTAAAATTTCTGGTAACTTTCGCAATGGTATAAAATGTCTGTCAGACAGCAAAGTAAAATTTGAAAACAAACTGCAAAAGTTTCTCTTTGACAACTTTGATTCCATAGAAGAAATTCTTTTATAATAATGTGAAAATGTGGTGCTTAGGAATTATGAACTCACATCAGTATAATTTGATACATAGAGAGAACAAAACAACTGCATATACATTCAGCGTGTAGCCATATTTACAAAATTAATTTGTGATGTGATTGTTAAATGATACGTTTCACATCACTATGATTTATTGTGCAAATGATCTATGACTCAAACTAACTAGTGTTTTTAACTACATATACAGTCACATTTTTGAGACAGAGGACAAACTGTTTTTATGCACAGCTGTTGGAAATTACAGTCATTGTCTGTTTTACTACACAATATTCAGCTCTCTCAGTCTTCTTCTTCGCCTTTCTGATGTAGGCACCAAGGTGAATAACACGACATTCATCACTATACTGTATGGCTAAATTTTGCATTAGAGATTAGGTCAAGAGCACAGGTACTGATGTATTAACTATGATAAAACAGTCTATTGAAAGATACAGAGAATATAATGTAAACATATTTTTCTCATGTTATTCATTTGTGCTTAGTCAATATCTGAATGCACTCACCATTCTCATCTTCTCAAATGATTAGATTAGATTAGATTACATTAACAAAAGAAGTATAGTGCTTGTAACATTAATATACAACCTTCTTTATGTGGACTCTGGAGATGTAAGAGATGTCTTGTATGTACCTGTCTACCTACAGCAGTGACTAGTAAGAACCAGTGTGAGCCCCATGTGCAGTCAGCAGCATGCTGCTTAGTTTCTGTTAGGCCTAACCTTATAGCTTGCTCACCCAGAGTTGATCATGTCACCACAGAACATCAACAAACCCCACACCTCTGTGAGAGATCACTGCAGCCAGTATATTTAGGGCACTCCTGATACTGCATTTCCATTTAGGCCAAGCTGTTGCCTCCTCTTCCTCCTCCACTACTAATGCCTCTACTTGTCACTCATATCCCTAGTTAGTACTTCAATATTCCCTATTGCCCAGCCAAAGCTATCCAAAGGTTTCACAATGCTCATGACATAGTACCCTGATCCTAAGTTTTCCTGTGGTTTCTGGCCTACTATTTTCCCATGACTGCTGCCTAACAGCAAAACTATTTTTTTTCTTTTCTTTTTTTTACTACTAATATTAGTTTCCAATCAATCTACAAAATTTTTACAAATAGTCAGCTGCATGTTACTTTCTACTACAGCTGAATTAGGCTCCCTTTCTTCAAAAGGTGACAGAGCATTATCGGTTATTTACTTCAACTGCACCACAACTATATAAACTACTCCTTTTCCTTTTAGTATTTCCCACATCCCAGTTTCTTATCCCCACCTCAAATAGTTTAATTCAATGCAAATGACCTCAATCTCTGCAGCTCTTCACCTCTTCTTCTGAAATTTCGCTGTTTCTTAAATACAGATTACATATCCATTATACCTCTCACTATTTTTAGATGATGTCAATAAAATAGAAAGAAACTTCCTCATGGGAAAAATATATTAAAAACAAAGATTCCAAGACTTACCAAGCGGGAAAGCGCCGGCAGACAGGCACAATGAACAAAACACACACACAGAATTACTAGCTTTCGCAACCGATGGTTGCTTCTTCAGGAAGGAGAGGGAAAGACGAAAGGATGTGGGTTTTAAGGGAGAGGGTAAGGAGTCATTCCAATCCCGGGAGCGGAAAGACTTCCCTTAGGGGGGAAAAAAAAAGGACAGGTGTACACTCGCGCACACACACACATATCCATCCGCACATACACAGACACAA